>NC_069505.1:114798495-115449383 GCF_027579735.1 Bombina bombina
CCAACAGATTCTGCAGCGCTAATACATATTACATTATACAAGGAAAGAATAAACATAAATCCATGAGATTATGCATCTCTGTTCTCTATATTCCAATGTAAAAATACAAATGCATATCAATAATGTATTAAACAAAACATTTTTAACCTTAATATTTTTAAACATGTCTAAATAATAAAGCTTACGGTGTTAAAACTATTAGTATAGACAGCTAATGTTGTAAGCAGAGGGGCAGTTAAATCTTTTACTTTCTTAAAGGGACAGTCTAGTCAAAAATAATTTTCATGATTCAGATATGGCATGCAATTTTCCAATTTACATTTAGCATAAAATTTGCTTTGCTCTCTTGGTATTCTTTGTTGAAAGCTAACCATAGGTAGGCTCGTATGCTCATTTATAAGCCCTTGAAACCCGCTTCTTATCTCAGTTAATTTTGACACTTTTTCACAGTTAAACAGCGCTTGTTCATGTGTGCCATATAGATAACATTATGCTCACTCCCGTAGAGTCAGCACTGATTGGCTAAAATGCAAGTCTGTCAAAAGAACTGAAATAAGCGGGCAGTCTGCAGAGGCTTAGCTACAAGGTAATCATAGAAGTAAATCTAAGGTAATCCCAGAGTTAAAAAGTATAGTAATATAACAGTGTTGGTTATGCAAAATTTGGAAATGGGTAATAAAGGGCTTAGCTATCTTTTTAAACAATAACAATTCTGGAATAGACTGTCCCTTTAAATGGACATACCATACAAGTACAAACAGGAAATGCTCTAATTTTCTCTACTGCATATGGCTAAACTCTGCTCCAGAAATGCACTACTGTGAACTAGCTGAACACATATTCTGAGCCTATGGTAAAAGGCATGTGTGTAGCCACCAATCAGCAGCTAGCTCCCAGTAGTGCATTACTTCTCCTGAGCATACATACATACTCTTTTCAACATAGGATACCAAAAGAACAAAATACATTTAAAAGATTCTTAACGATCTAATTTTGATTTTCAAGTCCCTTTAAGACATTTCAAAAACCCCTCAATCATATCAGGGTAAACATTTCATATCAGAATGCCATTATACAAATGAAATATTGTAAGGATTTTCTCCAGGAGCTCAAAGATGGCAGTCAACAGAAATACCCCACTTTAGTTTTGAAGATTCTCACTAGCCCTTGAATATTAGGTAAACAATACAATAACTCTATTGATAACTAAAATATGTTTACTTGTCAACTGTACAGATTTTCCAGGGACAGTACTAGTTTTTGGCATATTGCTCCAAGGTGTAGTTGTCCTGAGAGTCCATCCCACATTGTAAAAATCTTCCATGAGGTCTGGGCTTGGCACGGGTATCTGTGGGAAACAGATGTGAGGTCTTTGTTGGCTTTATGTACACATTTGTTTGCATATTGCTGCATCTGAATTTCCTACACTTTATATGACAACAGAATAGTAAAATAAAATATCCTATTTGGTCAACCAGCATCTGTGAATCAGCTGCAGTTTACTGATTAGCTCCAATAAAATAATAATTAATATGCTGTGCATATTATGTGTTATTTGCATTGGGTGTTTTGGTGCATAGGGCAGAGCTCAAGATTGCCAGGTGTCCAGTACAGGTGGCCCTCGGTTTAAGCCGGTTCAATTTGCACCGTTTCAGAATAACAACCTTTTTTTTTAGTCATGTGACTGCTATTGAAAAGCATTGAGAAAGCAGTGCATTGATTAAAATAGCCAGTAGGTGGAGCTGTCTGCTTGTGTTTCAGCAAAGATACACACAAGCAGGCTGAAATTAATCAGTGTAGCTAGCTAGACATGAGCTATCAAGCAGTTTTTATAGGAACAAGATCTTCATGTCTATAAATCAGTCCAGATTGGAATGCATAAAAGGAACTGTTTGCAGAAAAATACAAGTAAAGTCTGTGTTGTGTGATTATTTAATAAGGTTTATAATGCAGTTTAGCAAATGTTTTTGTTCATTTAACTTAGTTTAATTATATATTCTGTGTTGTGTGATTATTTGATACTGTTTATAATGCTGTTTAGCATTTAAAGTCTTCCTTTCAAAGCTTTAAAAATAATGTATTAGGTGTTACTTATGACAATTTTGAGAGGGGCCTGGAACCTAACTCCCTCACTTCCTATTGACTTACTGGGTTTCAATTTACAATGGTTTCGATTTACAACCATTCCTTCTGGAACCTAACCCCGGCGTAAACTGAGGGCTACCTGTATTTAATGGGACAGTCCAGTATTTTAGCAGGCTGTCTAGTAAAATCTATACAAAAAAAACAGGACACTTAAATGTCCCCCGAAGTAAGCGAAATGTAAAGGGCCTCCTGTTCCTCTATTTATTACAAATATGGCCTAAAAAATAAATAACATTGTGCATTGTGTTAAATCCTCAATGTGTGTGTGCTCTTAGCCGTTAAGCAGATCAAATTACAACTGCATACATGTGTTGATGGCAACCAAGGGGATAAAATGACTGCTCAGTTGTAAAAAATATAGATGGTGGGATCAAGGGTGGGGCCTAAGGCTGAGCTTTTAGGGGGACATTGTGTGAGAACAGCTAACAACTCTATGGATACCTTTGGTAAACATGGTGAATATTTCCTCAACCGACTTGTTTGTTTCCTCTACTCTAAATTGTACTGTAATTTGGATGGACAGTACATTGCCCCTATATGATTTGCCTTTTTATATAGTTATTAAAGCTGCAGTCAGAATACTATTTTCATAAACATTTCACAAGCTCATGTTTGTTTAAACTCTTTTTAATGATATGCAAATTATTATGTGCATACATTCTGCTTTCAATAAAATCGAGAGCCAAAAATACAGTTTTGTAATTTGTCACAACATGTGAAAATAAAGGTACTAATAAGAATTAGACTACTATTTTGTATTTCTGGAAGGCTTTTTCCTTTTTGTTTCCAGAGTATTTTACCTTCAAACCTTAATGGATTTATCGCTCCCAGAAATGTTTGTGCAGAAAACCTTTAAATATGCCAGAAAAATATATTTATTTGCATATTTCAATTATACATCAAACATTAATTCTAAAAGCACTTTAACACCTCATGGTTATAAAGTATGCAAGTCACCTGTGCCCCTTCTGTCCTCTCATTTGCTTTTTTTTCTATTCTTTACCCTATGGGGGGTAGTTATCAAGCCGTCAACCTCAAATACGCTGGAATTCCGCAGCGTATTTGTGGCGAGGCTGATTCGCCTTAGTTATCAAGCCCTAGATACCGGCAAAAGTAGAATTTTGTGACATAAGCTTCGATCCGCCGGACTCAGTCCGACACAGATCGATTCTTAGGTCACTCCAGATGTCCCGCACACAAGTGCGGCACAATCTGACTACTTTTGCTAGTTATCAAAAAACTAGCAGGTACGCTCGGCACTTTTCCGGCCCAGCGTACCTGGTTTTCAAACCGCCACCCTGGAGGCGGCGGATCCCATAGGAATCAATGGGAGTCTGACCATAGCGAAAGCTCATGTTCGCTGCTGCCAGACATCCCATTGATTACTATGGGAGCTGTCTACACCTAACACCTTAACATGTCCCCGAGTCTAAACACCCCTAATCTGCCCCCCTACACCTCCGCAACTAAACCGCCGCTCCCGGAGCCCACCGCCACTCTAATAAACTGATTAACCCCTAAACTGCCGCTCCCGGTCCCCGCCGCACTATAATATATGTATTAACCCCTAAACCGCCGCTCCCGGACCCCGCCGCCACCTACATGATACCTATTAACCCCTATCCTGCCCCCCTATACCGTCGCAACCTATAATAAAGTTATTAACCCCTATCCTGACGATCCTGGACCTCACTGCAACTAAATAAATAGTTTAACCCCTAAACCGCCGCTCCCGGACCCCGACGCAACCTATATTAAATTTATTAACCCCTAATCTGCCCCCTACACCGTCGCCACCTATAATAAGTTTATTAACCCCTATCCTGCCCGCAACTATAATATATGTATTAACCCCTAAACCGCCGCTCCCGGTCCCCGCCGCAACTATAATATATGTATTAACCCCTAAACTGCCACTCCCGGACCCCGCCGCCACCTACATGATATCTATTAACCCCTATCCTACCCCCCTATACCGTCGCCACCTATAATAAAGTTATTAACCCCTATCCTGACGATCCTGGACCTCACTGCAACTAAATAAATAGTTTAACCCCTAAACCGACGCTCCCGGACCCCGACGCAACCTATATTAAACTTATTAACCCCTAATCTGCCCCCCTACACCGTCGCCACCTATAATAAGTTTATTAACCCCTATCCTGCCCCCCCTATACTGCCGCAACCTATAATAAATTTATTAACCCCTCTGCTGCCCCCCCACACCGCCGCCACTGTAATAAAATTATTAACCCCTAAACCTAAGTCTAACCCTAACCCCCCTAACTTAAATATTAATTAAATAAATCTAAATAATATTTCTCTTATTAAATAAATTAATCCTATTTAAAACTAAATACTTACCTTTAAAATAAACCCTAATATAGCTACAATATAAATAATTATTATATTGTAGCTATTAGATTGAGCTCGCATTCTATTGGCTGATCGGAACAGCCAATAGAATGCGAGCTCAATCTGATTGGCTGATTGGATCAGCCAATCGAATTGAACTTCAATCTGATTGGCTGATTCAATCAGCCAATCAGATTTTTCCTACCTTAATTCCGATTGGCTGATAGAATCCTATCAGCCAATCGGAATTGAAGGGACGCCATTTTGGATGATGTCTCTTAAAGGAATATCCATTCGTCGTTAGTCGTCGGGAAGAAGAGGATGGCTCCGCGTCAGCTCGTCTGAAGATGGCTCCGCTCCGGATGGATGAAGATTGAAGATGCCGCCTGGATGAAGACTTCTATCGGATGGAAGACTTATTCAGTGCCGCCTGGATGATGACTTCTGCCGCTCCAGATCTCCTCTTCGGTTCCATCGATGGTCGGCTGGCTGAAGACGACTCAAGGTAGGATGATCTTCAGGGGGGTAGTGTTAGTTTTTTTTAAGGGGGGTTGGGTTAGATTAGGGGTATGTGGGTGGTGGGTTTTAATGTAGGGGGGGTTGTATTTTTCTTTTACAGGCAAAAGAGCAGAATTCTTTGGGGCATGCCCACAAAAGGCCCTTTTAAGGGCTGGTAAGGTAAAAGAGCTTTGAACTTTTTAATTTAGAATAGGGTAAGGCATTTTTTTATTTTGGGGGGCTTTGTTATTTTATTAGGGGTCTTAGATTAGGTGTAAGTAGCTTAAAATTGTTGTAATATTTTTTAAATGTTTGTAACTTATTTTTTTTATTTTTTGTAACTTAGCTTTTTTTAATTTTTTTGTACTTTTTAATTGTATTTAATTGTAGTTATTTGAAACTAATTTATTTAATTTATTTAATGATAGTGTAGTGTTAGGTTTAATTGTAACTTAGGTTAGGATTTATTTTACAGGTAATTTTGTATTTCTTTTAGCTAGGTAGTTATTAAATAGTTAATAACTATTTAATAACTATTCTAACTAGCTAAAATAAATACAAAGTTACCTGTAAAATAAATATAAATCCTAAAATAGCTACAATATAATTATTATTTATATTGTAGCTATCTTAGGGTTTATTTTACAGGTAAGTATTTAGTTTAAATAGGAATAATTTATTTAATGATAGTGTAGTGTTAGGTGTAATTGTAACTTAGGTTAGTTTTTATTTTACAGGTACATTTCTCTTTATTTTAACTAGGTAGCCATTAAATAGTTAATAACTATTTAATAGCTATAGTACCTAGTTAAAATAAATTGAAAGATGCCTGTAAAATAAAAATAAATCCTAAAATAGCTACAATATAATTATTATTTATATTGTAGCTATCTTAGGGTTTATTTTAAAGGTAAGTATTTAGTTTTAAATATGATTAATTTATTTAATAAGAGAAATATTATTTAGATTAATTTAATTAATATTTAAGTTAGGGGGGTGTAATAATTTTATTACAGTGGCGGCGGTGTAGGGGGGCAGGATAGGGGTTAATAAATTTATTATAGGTTGCGGCGGTATAGGGGGCAGGATAGGGGTTAATAAACTTATTATAGGTGGCGACAGTGTAGGGGGGGCAGATTAGGGGTTAATAAGTTTAATATAGGTTGCGGCGGGGTCCGGGAGCGGCGGTTTAGGGGTTAAACTATTTATTTCATTGTGGCGAGGTCCGGGATCATCAGGATAGGGGTTAATAACTTTATTATAGGTGGCGACGGTATAGGGGGGGCAGGATAGGGGTTACTAGGTATAATGTAGGTGGCGGTGGTGTCCGGGAGCGGCGGTTTAGGGGTTAATACATTTATAAGAGTTGTGGCTGGGTCTAGGAGCGGCGGTTTAGGGGTTAATAACTTTATTGAGTTGCGGGGGGGGGCGCCGGTATAGGGGGTAGTACAGTATAGTTAGTGTGGGTGCTTAGTGACAGGCTAGCAATAAAGCTGGGAAAAGGCAGAAGAGCAGCGAGATCGGATGAGTGATAACTATCACAGTCTGCTGCTCATCGCCCCGTACTTGGTGTGCGGCTTTTTGACAGCTTTATTGATAACTTAGGCAAAATTTTGAAGGTCCACGGCTGCGATGGTAGGCAAGCTTAGGTGGACGTATTGGGCCGGTGAAGGCAGGTAAAGTAGGTAGACGCGTTAATAACTACCCCCCTATATGTTATAAGCTGCAGAATGAAACCTTAGAGTAAACTCTAAAATTGTATATAATGCATATGAACAAGAACTGTTTAACCCCTTAATGACCGAGGAAGTGCAGGGTACGTCCTCAAAAAAAAGGCAGTTAACGCCTGAGGACGTACCCTGCACGTCCTCGGTGTGGAAAGCAGCTGGAAGCGATCCTGCTCGCTTCAAGCTGCTTTCCGGTTATTGCAGTGATGCCTCAATATGGAGGCATCCTGCAGTAACAATGTATGGCCATCCGATGCAGAGAGAGCCACTCTGAGGCCCTCTCTGCACCGGAGATCGGTGGCTTCCTTCGTTGGTGGGTGGGAGCAGTACCGGGAGGCGGGTGGCGGCCATCGATGGCCCTGGAGATGTGCAGGGGGGGCGGGATCGTGGGCGGGGATGTCCGGGGGCGCGCACGGGCGCGCGCGTGCACGATAGGGAGGGGGCGGGCGTGTGCACAGGGAGGGAGCGGGTGGGAACGCTGCACTACAGAAAATAGGATTGGTAATATGATAGGTAATCAGGTTTATACCGCTAATAAAATTAAAAAAAAAAAGATAAATCAGGGGGTGTTGGGTTGGTATGTGGGAGGGAAGCTACACTACAGAAAAAAAACTGTGAAAAAAAAAACCTGAAAACATTTTTTCTGCAAACTGGGTACTGGCAGATAGCTGCCAGTACCCAAGATGGCCCCAAAAAGTCAGAGGGGGACGGTTAGAGAGGTGTTTGGGGGGGATCAGGGAGGTTGGGGGATAAGGGGGATACTACACAGCAGCATATGTAAATATGCTATACAATTTTAAAAAAACAACAACAAAGATTCCCTTTATTTTTGTACTGGCAGACTTTCTGCCAGTACTTAAGATGGCGGGGACAATTGTGGGGTGGGGGAGGGAAGGGAGCTGTTTGGGAGGGATCAGGGGGTGTGATGTGTCAGATGGGAGGCTGATCTCTACACTAAAGCTAAAATTAACCCTGCAAGCTCCCTACAAGCTACCTAATTAACCCCTTCACTGCTAGACATAATACACGTGTGATGCGCAGCGGCATTTAGCGGTCTTCTAATTACCAAAAAGCAATGCCAAAGACATATATGTCTGCTATTTCTGAACAAAGGGGATCCCAGAGAAGCATTTACAGCCATTTGTGCCATAATTGCACAAGCTGCTTGTAAATGATTTCAGTGAGAAACCTAAAATTGTGAAAAATATTAAGTTTTTTTTAATTTTATCGCATCTGGCGGTGAAATGGTGGCATGAAATATACCAAAATGGGCCTAGATCAATACTTTGGGTTGTCTACTACACCACATTAAAACTAAAATTAACCCTAGAAGCTCCCTACATGCTCCCTAATTAACCCCTTCACTGCTGGGCATAATACACGTGTGGTGCACAGTGGCATTTAGCGCCCTTCTAATTACCAAAAAGCAACAACAAAAGCCATACATGTCTGCTATTTCTGAACAAAGGGGATCCCAGAGAAGAATTTACAACAATTTATGCCATAATTGCACAAGTTGTTTGTAAATAATTTCAGTGAGAAACCTAAAGTTTGTGAACAAAATTGTGAAAAAGTGAACATTTTTTTTTATTTGATTGCATTTGGCGGTGAAATGGTGGCATGAAATATACCAAAATGGGCCTAGATCAATACTTTGGGGTGTCTTCTAAAAAAAAATATATACATGTCAAGGGATATTCAGGGATTCCTGAAAGATATCAGTGTTCCAATGTAACTAGCGCTAATTTTGAAAAAAAGGGGTTTGGAAATAGCAAACTGCTACTTGTATTTATGGCCCTATAACTTGCAAAAAAAGCAAAGAACATGTAAACATTGGGTATTTCTTAACTCAGGACAAAATTTAGAAACTATTTAGCATGGGTGTTTTTTGGTGGTTGTAGATGTGTAACAGATTTTGGGGGTCAAAGTTAGAAAAAGTGTGTTTTTTTCCATTTTTTTCTCATATTATATAATTTTTTTATAGTTAATTATAAGATATGATGAAAATAATGGTATCTTTAGAAAGTACACTTAATGGCGAGAAAAACGGTATATAATATGTGTGGGTACAGTAAATGAGTAAGAGGAGAATTACAGCTAAACACAAACACCGCCGAAATATACAGGGAGTGCAGAATTATTAGGCAAGTTGTATTTTTGAGGATTAATTTTATTATTGAACAACAACCATGTTCTCAATGAACCCAAAAAACTCATTAATATCAAAGCTGAATAGTTTTGGAAGTAGTTTTTAGTTTGTTTTTAGTTATAGCTATTTTAGGGGGATATCTGTGTGTGCAGGTGACTATTACTGTGCATAATTATTAGGCAACTTAACAAAAAACAAATATATACCCATTTCAATTATTTATTTTTACCAGTGAAACCAATATAACATCTCAACATTCACAAATATACATTTCTGATATTCAAAAACAAAACAAAAACAAATCAGTGACCAATATAGCCACCTTTCTTTGCAAGGACACTCAAAAGCCTGCCATCCATGGATTCTGTCAGTGTTTTGATCTGTTCACCATCAACATTGCGTGCAGCAGCAACCACAGCCTCCCAGACACTGTTCAGAGAGGTGTACTGTTTTCCCTCCTTGTAAATCTCACATTTGATGATGGACCACAGGTTCTCAATGGGGTTCAGATCAGGTGAACAAGGAGGCCATGTCATTAGATTTTCTTCTTTTATACCCTTTCTTGCCAGCCACGCTGTGGAGTACTTGGACGCGTGTGATGGAGCATTGTCCTGCATGAAAATCATGTTTTTCTTGAAGGATGCAGACTTTTGTACCACTGCTTGAAGAAGGTGTCTTCCAGAAACTGGCAGTAGGACTGGGAGTTGAGCTTGACTCCATCCTCAACCCGAAAAGGCCCCACAAGCTCATCTTTGATGATACCAGCCCAAACCAGTACTCCACCTCCACCTTGCTGGCGTCTGAGTCGGACTGGAGCTCTCTGCCCTTTACCAATCCAGCCACGGGCCCATCCATCTGGCCCATCAAGACTCACTCTCATTTCATCAGTCCATAAAACCTTAGAAAAATCAGTCTTGAGATATTTCTTGGCCCAGTCTTGACGTTTCAGCTTGTGTGTCTTGTTCAGTGGTGGTCGTCTTTCAGCCTTTCTTACCTTGGCCATGTCTCTGAGTATTGCACACCTTGTGCTTTTGGGCACTCCAGTGATGTTGCAGCTCTGAAATATGGCCAAACTGGTGGCAAGTGGCATCTTGGCAGCTGCACGCTTGACTTTTCTCAGTTCATGGGCAGTTATTTTGCGCCGTGGTTTTTCCACACGCTTCTTGCGACCCTGTTGACTATTTTGAATGAAACGCTTGATTGTTCGATGATCACGCTTCAGAAGCTTTGCAATTTTAAGAGTGCTGCATCCCTCTGCAAGATATCTCACTATTTTTTACTTTTCTGAGCCTGTCAAGTCCTTCTTTTGACCCATTTTGCCAAAGGAAAGGAAGTTGCCTAATAATTATGCACACCTGATATAGGGTGTTGATGTCATTAGACCACACCCCTTCTCATTACAGAGATGCACATCACCTAATATGCTTAATTGGTAGTAGGCTTTCGAGCCTATACAGCTTGGAGTAAGACAACATGCATAAAGAGGATGATGTGGTCAAAATACTCATTTGTCTAATAATTCTGCACTCCCTGTAAAAATAGCCTTGGTCCCAAACGGACAGAAAATGGAAAAGTGCTGCGGTCATTAAGGGGTTAAACATGTTTTAAAATATTTTTGCATAAAAAATAGTTTAAAAAAAAGTTATTTATTTTTATTTTTAAACCAACAGGAAGTGCATGGCTGTGTATAACTGGCCCTTTAGGACTGAATGCTTACAGGCTGAAAATAAGAATCCTTACTAGTCTATTAAATGACTTTGATTTGCCATTTTGAGGACCACAAAACATAATTTATGTAAGAACTTGCCTGAGCTAGTGATGAGCTAGTGATGTATGGGATAGTGATGTATGGGATAGTGATGTATGGGATATACAATCCTACCAGGAGGGGCAAAGTTTCCCAAACCTCAAAATACCTATAAATACACCCCTCACCACACCCACAATTCCATTTAATGAATAGCCAAGTAGTGGGGTAATAAGAAAGGAGTAAAAAGCATCAACAAAGGAATTTGGAAATAATTGTGCTTTATACAAAAAAATCATAACCACCATAAAAAGGGTGGGCCTCGGGGGACTTCCGGGCAGCGGCCATCTTACTGGTCGCACTGAGCTTCAGCTCCTGAGACATTCATTACCTATATCTAGATTTCAACTGACATATTGGCGTCAGGCTATCTAAATTGGTGAAGAAGCTCGACTGAAGACACCTTGACCCAAAAGATAGGGTTTTGGACTGTGGTGTGGCCCTCTAGCCCTCAGTACCGGACTTTTTACTTTGAGGCCTTCCCCTATTTCTGAAGCCTCATCTGTCCTCACAATTGCTGCGCCATTTTAGCGTGGCTAGTGCTCTATGTAGTAAGCGATCCTACCATACACTATAAGTATATAGAACCAGAATGGATTCCAGAGAATCATCGCTAATAACTATCATTACTAGACTACTGGACGTCCAACTTAAATGCATCTCTGACCATCTGGCAAGAGACTGGGGTAGCTTCTACGTTTCTAATCCTAAAAGATGCCCTTCAAAGATACCAGAAACTGCGCTTAACACAGGAGAGGGTGTCAATTTTGAAAAATACCACTGCCTGGAAGAGACAAATGTTGCTCATCTGGACTCCGAGCTCTGGCATGAACACAGAGCTGTCCCAGAAATTGGAGGCTGGAACGGGAGCCTTGAACCCAGAGCTCCACTCACCACCCTTCGAGAGTCACTTACAGAGACCCTCAGATCGGAATACGACCATCCCGCCTCCACTTTGCCTAACGAGGCCCCCCAGATCTATTATGTTGGCAATAAGAGAAATGGCGGTAGTGCCCTACCTGATTGTGCAAGTATCTGGCCAAACGATTACCTGATTAAACAGGAACCAGGGTCCAGCGCAGTGGAAGGCGCTTACAGGTCGAATGCGGTGTCGCAGAGTTTGGAACTTCTGACACTGACCTCAGGCTGCGGGCGCGCCGCAGCTGCTGAGAAGATGGCAAGTATTTGGGTACTCTTTATTGCTACATGTGACTTCAAGACAGCAGTGGATCTCCTACAGGAGCGGGCAATAGATTTTTGGTCTGCCGAAGCTTTCAGCCAAAACATGGTGTTGTCCCTCGTTTCTCAGGTCTTTGGTTTTAAAGCCTGGAGATTGTTTTACATTTACTCTAGCCAGAGCCTAAAAATGGGAGTTGGTTAAATGCGCTCAGGAACATTACCGGTCAGATAAGCATAGGACCCTATAATCTATAATTTATTATTGCCCTAGCACTTAAGGGGTATTATTTGTTGTGGCTCTCGAATACTAGGTTTCCCTCTTGTACTGCGTCTTCTTCTCACGATGCTAACCAGTGAATAGATATGGAGCGGGGTGACTTTGTGCTGAGACGAACATTACCAGTACCGAGCTGTATGGCTCTAAACCCTTATCTTGCTTTGGTGCGTACTGTGTTGATGTTATGATCTGGCTGCTATGTGTGAATTCTACCTACCTACTGTTAATAGTTGTAGGACTGTTTTTATTTCATCTTACTACTCATTTGCGATTACCCTTAGATACTCAACCATTCATGAGGACTTTGATGTCTGATATCCCAGGTTGTATTTGGTTGGGGGTGACTCTGTGATATTACTATTTTTTGCTTTTCTTTGAGCCCTGTTGAGCTGTTAATTCTGTGTGACAAGGAGTAGATAATATTATTTTTTGACCTGTTAGACAATTCCTGCTTTTAAGCTAAGCCCCATATTGCACTACATCAGTAATATAGCTGGCTACTTATGTTACCTTACTACCAACATAGTATGTAAGCACACAAATTTTCACCTACTGAATACTAAAGGTGTTTAATATGTTCTAAAATTATCTACTGTTCAATAACCACATTATGCCATAACTCTGCATGAAATGTTACAGATCGCATTTTGCTGACAACCTTTATATGATATATCCCCCATATTTAATCTTAGTGTTATTTACTATATTTGTTAGAATATTCTATGTGTTCTTCCTATACCAAAAAAGAAAATAGAGGTCTTTCTTTGAGACTCAAGAGTAGTCTCCTAGTCACCTAGTGTACATGATAACTCTCTGTAGCTCCATATTTTACTAAGAGGTCCATAAGCGGCCTCATGTGCCATAGAGAGTTCCCAAAACAATAGGCAAGTTGTATATTATGATATATTCCATTGTCAGGTGAACCTACTCTGTGTGCCATGTTTAATGTGTAATTATAACATGTTTGGAAACTATTTCACTGTACAATCTTTACTGACATGCTTGGATTGTTTGTTCTTTATTTTTACCTCAATAAAAAAAAAAAAAAAAAAGGGTGGGCCTCATGGACTCTTGCCAATATGAAAGAAATGAATTTATCAGGTAAGTTCTTACTTAGGAATAAGGAAACACTGCAATACCCCGCTCTCTGATTACAGAGAGTAGGGCACCGAGAACCTTTGAAAAGATTCTTGGAGCTGTCGCTAGGCCAAAAGGAAGAGCAACAAATTGGTAATGCTTGTCTAGAAAAGAGAATCTCAGGAACTGATAGTGGTCTGGATTAATTGGAATATGAAGATATGCATCCTATAAGTCTATTGTGGACATATAATGCCCTTGCTGAACAAAAGGCTGAATAGTCCTTATAGTCACCATTTTGAAAGTTGGTACTCTTACATATCGATTCAAAATCTTTAGATCCAAAACTGGTCTGAATGAATTTTCTTTCTTTGGGACAATGAATAGATTTGAATAAAACCCCAGACCCTGTTTCTGAAACGGAACTGGCATGATTACCCCTGATAACTCCAGGTCTGAAATACACTTCAGGAAAGCCTGAGCCTTTACTGGGTTTGCTGGAATGCATGAGAGAAAAAAATCTTCACACAAGTGGCCTTACTCTGAATCCTATTCTGTACCTCTGAGAGAAAATACTCTGAATCCATTGATTTTTGGACCGAATTGATCCAAGCATCTTTGAAAAATCTTAATCTGCTCCCCACCAGCTGAGCTGGAATGAGGGCCGCACCTTCATGCGAGCTTGGAGGCTGGCTTTGATCTCTTAAATGGCTTGGACTTATTCCAATTTGAGGAAGGCTTCCAATTTTAAACAGATTCCTTGGGGGAAGGATTAGATTTCTGTTCCTTATTTTGTTGAAAAGAACGAAAACGGTTAGAAGCTTTAGATTTACCCTTAGGACTTTTATCCTGAGGCAAAAAAACTCCCTTCCCCCCAGTGACAGTTGAAAATATTGAATCCAACTGAGAACCAAATAACTTATTACCTTGGAAAGAAAGAGATAGCAATCTGGACTTAGAAGTAATGTCAGCATTCCAAGATTTAAGCCACAAAGCTCTTCTAGCTAAAATAGCTAAAGACATAGATTTAACATCAATTTTGATGATATCACAAATAGCATCACAGATAAAATGATTAGCATGTGGAAGTAAGCGAACAATGCTAGACAAATCAGAATCCAATTCTTGTTGTGCTAAATGCAGCTGCAACATCAGCCAAAGAAATTGCAGGCCTGAGAAGATGACCAGCATATAAATAGGCTTTCCTTAGATAAGATTCAAGCTTCCTATCTAAAGGATCTTTAAAAGAAGTACTATCTTCCATAGGAATCGTAGTACGTTTAGCAAGAGTAGAGATAGCCCCATCAACTTTGGGCATCTTTTCCCAAAACTCTAAAGAAACTGCTGGCAAAGGGTACTATTTTTTAAACCTTGAAGAAGGAATAGAAGAAGTACCAGGCCTATTCCATTCCTTAGAAATCATATCAGAAATAGCATCAGGAACTGGAAAAACCTCTGGAATAACCACAGGAGGTTTATAAACAGAATTTAAACGTTTACTAGTTTTAATATCAAGAGGACTAGTTTCCTTCATATACAATGTAATCAAGACTTCTTTTAACAAAGAACGAATATACTCCATTTTAAACAAATAAGAAGATTTGTCAGTGTCAATATCTGAGGCAGGATCTTCTGAACCAGATAAATCCTCATCAGAGAATGAAGTTGAAATTTCATCAACTTTATGAAAAGTTTTAAAAGACCTTTTACATTTATTAGAAGGCGGAATAGCAGACAAAGCCTTCTGTATAGAATCAGAAATAAATTATTTTAAATTTACAGGTATATCTTGTGCATTAGATGTTGAGGGAACAGCAACAGGTAATGAACTACTACTGATGGATACATTTACTGCATCTAAAAGTTTATCATGACAACTATTACAAACCACAGCTGGAGATATAACCTCCACAAGTTTACAACAAATGCACTTAGCTTTGGTAGAGCCGTTATCCGGCAGCAGAGTTCCAACAGTGATTTCTGAGACAGGATCAGATTGAGACATCTTGCAAATGTAAGAGAAAAAAACAATATATAAAGCAAAATGATCAATTTCCTTATATGGCAGTTTCAGGAATGGGAAAAAAATGCAAACAGCATAGCCCTCTGACATAGAGAAAAGGCAAGAGGCATATAGGAATGGGGTCTTAAATAATGAAAATATTCGGCGCCAAGTATGACGCACGACACAAACATAAAAATATTTTTTGGCGCCAAAAACGTCCGGAAATGACACACACGCGTCACAGAAGACGCAACCTTGTGAAGGACCCGGCGTCAACTAAGACACCGCATATGGCGAAATTGCGTCAAGGAACGTAACTTCGCGGCAAAAAAATCTTGCGCCAAGAATGACACAATAAACCTTAGCATTTTGCGCCCTCGCGAGCCTAATTCTGCCCACAAATTTAAAAGATAGTCAATTTGAAAAAGACTACACCCCAGGTAAGAAATAAATTTTTCCTAAAAAAACATTTCCCAGACATCAAAATGACAGTCTGCAAAAGGAAATATACTGAAAACCTGAATCATGGCAAATATAAGTACAATACATATATTTATAACTTTATAAAATACATAAAGTGCCAAACCATAGCTGAGAGTGTCTTAAGTAATGAAAACACACTTACAAAAGACACCCATCCACATATAGCAGATAGCCAAACCAGTACTGAAACAGTTATCAGTAGAGGTAATGGAATATGAGAGTATATCGTCGATCTGAAAAGGGAGGTAGGAGATGAATCTCCACGACCGATAACAGAGAACCTATGAAATAGATCTCCCGTGAGGAAAACCATTGCATTCAATAGGTGATACCCCCTTCACATCCCTCTGACATTCACTGTACTCTGAGAGGAATCGGGCTTCAAAATGCTGAGAAGCGCATATCAACGTAGAAAACTTAGCACAAACTTACTTCACCACCTCCATAGGAGGCAAATACCTAGATTACGAGTTTTGCGTTAGAGGCTGTGCGGTGCTAACGAGCAGTTTATGCTCACCGCTCACTTACAGACAGCGCTGGTATTACGGGTTTTTACAAACCAGACAAGAAGTGAGCATTGAGCAAAGTTTTGCTCATTATCGCACTCCAATACCAGCGCAGCTTACGTTAGCGGGGAGCTGGTGTAACGTGCTAGTGCACGATTTCCCCATAGGAATCAACGGGGAGAGCCGTCTGAGAAAAAGTCTAACACCTTCAAAAAAGCAGCGTAAAACTCCTTAACGCAGCCCCATTGATTCATATGGGGAAATACATTTTATGTCTACACCTAACACCCTAACATGAACCCCGAGTCTAAACACCCCTAATCTTACACTTATTAACCCCTAATCTGCCACCCCCAACATCGCTGACACCAACATTATAATTATTAACCCCTAATCTGCCGCTCCGGACACCGCCGCCACCTACATTATACTTAAGAACCCCTAATCTGCTGCCCCCAACATCACCGACACCTACATTATATTTATTAAGCCCTACTCTGCCGCCCCCAATGTCGCTGCCACCTACCTACACTTATTGACCCCTAATCTGCCGCCACCAACGTCGCCACCACTATAATAAACATATTACCCTGAAACCGCCACACTCCCGCATTGCAAACATTAGTTAAATATTATTAACCCCTAATCTGCTGGCCCTAACATCGCAGCCACCCACCTACATTTATTAACCCCTAATCTGTCGCCCCCAACGTCGCCGCCACTATATTAAAGTTATTAACCCCTAAACCTAAGTCTAACCCTAAACCTAACACCCCTAACTTAAATATAATTAAAAGAAATCTAAACAAATATTCCTATCATTAACTAAATTATTCCTATTTAAAACTAAATACTTACCTATAAAATAAACCCTAAGCTAGCTGCAATATAACTAATAGTTATAAATTAAATACAATTAAATACAATTAAATAAAATTAGCTAAAGTACAAAAACCCCCCCCACTAAATTACAGAAAATAATAAACAAATTACAAGATTTTTAAACTAATTACACCTAATCTAATCCCCCTAACAAAAAAAAGCCCTCTCAAAATAAAAAAGCCCTACTCTACACTAAATTACAAATAGCCCTTAAAAGGGCCTTTTGCGGGGCATTGCCCCAAAGTAATCAACTCTTTTACCTGTAAATAAAATTACAAATCCCCCCCAACATTAAAAGCCACCACCCACACAACCAACCCTACTCTAAAACCCACCCAATACCCCCTTAAAAAACCTAACACTAACCCCTTGAAGATCACCTTATCGGGAGAAGACTTCATCCAACCGGGCCGAAGTCCTCAATGAAGCCGGGAGAAGTCTTCATCTAAGCCGGGCGAAGTGGTCCTCCAGACGGGCAGAAGTCTTCATCCAGACGGCATCTTCTATCTTCATCCATCCGGCGTGGAGCGGGTCCATCTTCAAGACATCCGACGTGGAGCATCCTCTTCATCCAACGGCTAACACTGAATGAAGGTTCCTTTAAATGACGTCATCCAAGATATGTCGTACCTTCAATTCTGATTGGCTGATAGAATTCTATCAGCCAATCAGAATTAAGGTTGAAAAATCCTATTGGCTGATGCAATCAACCAATAGGATTGAAGTTCAATCCTATTGGCTGATCCAATCAGCCAATAGAATTGAGCTGGCTTTCTATTCCAATCAGCCAATAGAATGCCAGCTCAATCCTATTTGCTGATTGGATCAGCCAATAGGATTTTTTTAGTATTGCCGTGACCGCTGAATTGCGCTAGCTGATGCTACACTGTATTTCCTCTCCAGCGTTATAATGTGCATGCTCCTTATTGCTCCAGCTATGCCTGTCGCTCAGAGAATGCATGCCCCTGACATACTAGAGCAGCGCGATAGATAGATAGGTGATTGGATAGAAAAAGAAACTTGAAGAAATAAGAAAAATATTAACGGCATTGGGAGGACAACGTACTCACCACCATGTAAGTTTAATGACGTGTTTTATGTATGTCAGAAATATTCAATAGCAAATGCCCCAAGATTGGCTTAAATACATAAGGCATTTCGGAAAATGCTGTGAAAAATCCTACCTTGTCCCCTTATCCTAGGTTGATGACTGGTTCTGGTTATTTGGATTATATTTCTATTCAGATTTTTTCCTTTGCAAATAAAACATATATATTAAAGGGACAGGAAACCCCAACATTTTCTTTCATGATTTGGAAATAACATACGGCTAGATTACGAGTCTTGCGTTATGAGTAAAAAAGCAGCGTTAAGGCTCATAACGCTACTTTTTTACTCCCGCTGGTATCACGAATCTTGAAGATTTAGGGGCACCGCACACTTTTTTGGCCTTACCGCAAATCAACTTACGCAAATTGCGTATAGTCTTTTTTCTATGGGACTTCCATAGTGCCGGTATTAGGAGCTTATCCGGGGAGGCCAAAAAGTGAGCGGTACAGCCTACCCCGTCAAGATTCATACCGCATTTTAAAGTCAGTAGTTATGAGTTTTATGCTACAACGCTGTAGCATAAAACTCATAACTAAAGTGTTAAAAAGTACACTAACACCCATAAACTACCTATTAACCCCTAAACCGAGTCCCTCCCGCATAGCAAACACTAAAATTAAATTATTAACCCCTAATCTGCCGCTCCGGACATCGCCACCACTAGAATAAACATATTAACCCCTAAACTGCCACACTCCCGCCTCGCAAACATTAGTTAAATATTATTAACCCCTAATCTGCTATCCCTAATATTGCCACCACCTACCTACATTTATTAACCCCTAATCTGCTGTCCCCAACGTCGCAGCCACTATATTAAATTTATTAACCCCTAAATCTAAGTCTAACCCTAACACCCCCTAACTTAAATATAATTTAAATAAATCTAAATAAAAATAACTATCATTACCTAAATAATTCCTATTTAAAACAAAATACTTACCTATAAAATAAATCTGATGCTAGCTGCAATATAACTAATAGTTACATTGTATCTAGCTTAGGGTTTATTTTTATTTTACAGGCAAGTTTGTATTTATTTTAACTAGGTAGACTAGTTACTAAATAGTTATTAACTATTTAATAACTACCTAGCTAAAATAAATACAAATTTACCTGTTAAATAAAACCTAACCTAACCTAAGTTACACTAACACATAACACTACAATTAAATAAATTACCTAAATTAAATACAATTAACTAAATTAAATAAAATTAGCTAAATTACAAAAAAACCCACTAAATTACAGAAAATAAAAAGCAAATTACAAGATCTTTAAGCTAATTACACCTAATCTAATAGCCCTATCAAAATAAAAAAAGCCTGCCCAAAAAAAAAAAAAAAACCTAGCCTAAACTAAACTACCAATAGCCCTTAAAATACAAACAACCCCCCAACAGTAAAACCCACCACTCACACAACCAACCCCCAAATAAAACCCTAACTAAAAAAAAAACCTAAGCTCCCCATTGCCCTAAAAAGGGCATTTGGATGGGCATTGCCCTTAAAAGAGCATTTAGCTCCATTGCGGCCCAAAGCCCTAATCTAAAAATAAAACCCACCCAATACACCCTTAAAAAATCCTAACACTAACCCCCGAAGATTCATTTACTGGGAGAAGTCTTCATCCAAGCGGCAAGATGTCCTCAACGAAGCCGGCAGAAGTGGTCCTCCAGACGGGCAGAAGTCTTCATCCAGACGGCATCTTCTATCTTCATCCTTCCGACGCGGAGCGGCTCCATCTTCAAGACAACCGGCGCGGAGCATCCTCTTCAATCTACGTCTTCTTCTGGAATGAAGATACCTTTAAGTGACGTCATCCAAGATTCCGATTGGCTGATAGAATCCTATTGGCTGATTGGATCAGCCAATAGGATTGAACTTCAATCCTATTGACTGATTGGAACAGCCAATGGAATGCAAGCTCAATCCTATTGGCTGATTGCATCAGCCAATAGGATTTTTTCAACCTTAATTCCGATTGGCTGATAGAAATCAGCCAATTGGAATCTAAGGGACACCATCTTGTATGACGTCACTTAAAGGTAACTTCATTCCAGAAGAAGACGTCGATTGAAGAGGATGCTCCACGCCGGATGTCTTGAAGATGGAGCCTCTCCGCGTCGGAAGGATGAAGATACCATCTGGATGAAGACTTCTGCCCATCTGGAGGACTACTTCTGCCCGTCTGGAAGACCACTTCTGCCGGCTTCGTTGAGGACATCTTGCCGCTTGGATGAAGACTTCTCCCGGTAAGTGAATCTTCGGGGGTTAGTGTAGAGCTAAATGCTCTTTTAAGGGCAATGCCCACCCAAATGCCATTTTCAGGGCAATGGGGAGTTTAGGTTTTTTAGTTAGGGTTTTATTTGGGGGGTTCGTTGTGTGGGTGGTGGGTTTTACTGTTGGGGGGTTGTTTGTATTTTTTTTACAGGTAAGAGAGCTGATTTCTTTGGGGCAATGCCCCGCAAAAGGCCCTTTTAAGGGCTATTGGTAGTTTAGGCTAGGGTTTTTTTTTATTTTGGGGGGGCTTTTTTTATTTTGATAGGGCTGTTAGATTAGGTGTAATTAGTTTAAAGATCTTGTAATTTGTTTTTTATTTTCTGTAATTTAGTGTTTGTTTTTTTGTAATTTAGTTAATTGTATTTAATTTAGGTAATTGTATTTAATTTAGGTAATTTATTTAATTTTAGTGTAGTGTTAGGTGTTAGTGTAACTTAGGTTAGGTTTTATTTTACAGGTAAATTTGAATTTATTTTAGCTAGGTAGTTAGGTAGTTATTAAATAGTTAATAACTATTTAGTAACTATTCTACCTAGTTAAAATAAATACAAACTTGCCTGTAAAATAAAAATAAACCCTAAGCTAGCTACAATGTAACTATTAGTTATATTGTAGCTAGCTTAGGGTTTATTTTACAGGTAAGTATTTAGTTTTAAATAGGAATTATTTAGGTAATGATAGTAATTTGTATTCATATTTATTTAAATTATATTTAAGTTAAGGGGTGTTAGGGTTAGACTTAGATTTAGGGGTTAATAAATATAATATAGTGGCAGTGACGTTGGGGGCGGCAGATTAGGGGTTAATAAATGTAGTTAGGTGGTGGTGATGTTAGGGGCGGCAGATTAGGGGTTAATAATATTTAACTAGTGTTTGCGATGCGGGAGTATGGCGGTTTAGGGGTTAATATGTTTATTATCGTGGCAGTGACGTTGGCGGCGGCAAATTAGGGGTTAATAACATTATGTAGGTGTCGACGATGTTGTGGGCAGCAGATTAGGGGTTAATAAATATAATGTAGTTTTCTGCAATGTTGGGGGCAGCAGATTTTGGGTTAATAAGTATAATGTAGGTGGCGGCGATGTCCGGAGCGGCAGATTAGGGGTTAATAAGTATAATGCAGGTGTCGGCGATGTCGGGGCGGCAGATTTGGAGTTAATAAGTGCAAGATTAGGGGTGTTTAGACTCAGGGTTCATGTTAGGGTGTTAGGTGTAAACATAAAATGTGTTTCCCGATAGGAATCAATGGGGCTGCGTTACTGAGCTTTACGCTGCTTTTTTGCAGGTGTTAGACTTTTTCTCAGCTGGCTCTCCCCATTGATGTCTATGGGGAAATCGTGCACGAGAACGTACAACCAGCTCACCACTGACTTAAGCAGCGCTGGTATTGGAGTGCGGTATGGAGCACAATTTTGCTCTACGCTCACTTCTTGCCTAATAACGCCGGGTTTAGGAAAACCTGTAATACCAGCGCTGTAGGTAAGTGAGCGGTGAGAATAACGTGCAAGTTAACACTGCACCCCTCATACCGCAAAACTCATAATCTGGCCAATTCAATTTTAAAAAACTTTCCAATTTACTTCTATTATCAAATTTGCTTAATTATCTTGTTATCCTTTGCTGCAGGAACAGCATTGCACCACTAGCAGTTAGCTGAACACATCTAGTTAGCCATTCACAAGAGACAACTGTGTGCAGGCACCAATCAGCAACTAGCTCCCACTACTCTAGGATATGTGTGTATTCTTTTTCAACAAGGGGTATCAAGAGAACAAAGCACATTTGAAAATAGAAGTGAATTTAAAAGTGGTTTAAAAAAACATGCTCTATCTGAATCATGCAAGTTTAATTTTGACTTTCCTATCCCTTTAACTGAAAAAGAAAATAAAGAAGTATTTGAACTTTTCTGCAAACCAATCGTACTTCTTTGTTTGGCGTACTTAACACAATCCTTCCTTCATTCCTTCAAGATAAGTTGCTATTTTTTTTAAATCCATGATAACATTACAAACCATTAAGTGTAACCTTTCCGCACAATAATGAAAACTGCTGTGCTGCAATATAAGACTTTCTTTTAGGATTTTTTAAGTCTTTAATCAATGGATAAATCTTGGCAAACATTACTCACAAATACAAGGATTTGTCATTTAATACTTTTTGGAGCCTTGGTAGCATGCAACTAATACACATTTACTGGAGCTTTCAGACTACATATGGCAGAAGGATCCCTACAGTCATTCACAGCATGGGTAATTTGTTTGTCATTTGAACTTCACAATGGG
Organism: Bombina bombina; assembly: GCF_027579735.1. NCBI lineage: Eukaryota > Metazoa > Chordata > Amphibia > Anura > Bombinatoridae > Bombina > Bombina bombina. The sequence continues at coordinate 114,821,260 of NC_069505.1, forward strand.
AACCTCGGGTAAAAAACATGAATCTCAAAGAGCATATTCACAACAGTACTTGGAATGGGTTAGCACATGGATGCTTATAAAAAAAAAAGTCAGCTGGCGCAGCCCCATAAAAAAAAACTTACCACAGGCGGTGGATTGTAGGCATTTCATCTAAATGTCAATAGTTTCACACAACAAGAGCCAGGTATAAAATATTAGCTAATATGATGACTCAATGACATTTCCTTGATGTGCATTTTTCAACACCAATATGTATGTGACCATTTCATAACGCAGTAACAAATATGAGGACAAGAGCAAGCTATAAATAGGTACATCTATCAGACGGATTACCTACATGTGTGCATGTGTCATCGTCCCATTAAGAATTATAACCATAATAGATAAACATAACTTATGCAAACAAAAAAGATATCAAAATTAAACGACCATTAAATAAGTAGAATTGGATTATCAACAAATTCATAATAAAAAGACAATGCTATAACACTTAGGTCCAGATTTTCAAAAACTCACCTGCATGGAGAGAAATAATCAGCTTATTTTATTGAGCATTATACTGTAAAGTAAGTGTCTCTCCTCCACATAAATTTTAGACAACACAACTTAAGGGGATACAATATAGAAATTCCCTAAAGGGCCTTGTAATACTGACGAGGCATCTTAGAGAATCTCACCAGACCAGAGACCTTTAAAGAATTGGCCCCAAGTATTAATTTAAATAATAATTAAATTATTAGTAGATTTTTTTTTCTGGCAAACTTCTAAATTAGTTCCAATTCCCCCACCCCATATCATGTTACAACCATCAGCCAATTACAAAATGTATATACATATATACTGTGAACTCTTGCACATGCTCAGTAGTAGCTAGTGTCTCAGAAAGTTTGCATATAAAAATATTATGCACCTTTTGATAATTGAAGTACATTTTTTTAATTGCATGCTCTACCTGAATAATGTGTGACGATTTAATCTGTATAAGACTAAATGGAGCGCACAAGAAGATCTAAGTGCAGAGTTAAAATTACATTTTATTTCATCACATAAAAGACATATGTATATGCACTCACAAAGGAACCCTCAAACATATGAGGTATGTTGTAGCAGTCAATGTATACTCTGTCCCTTTAAGAAAAACGTCCTGCCCGGATTCACACACAATCCTTTTGCTTGTCAGGCTCCTTAAATTGGGCTCTTTATATCCCTTGATCGGATAGTGTGATCTGTTAAATGGACAAATCCTGCACAGTAAATTATGCAAAGGTACAGAGTTCAAATAACCTTAGGAGATCCTGGAGATCAGAGCATAGCAGACCCGTGTAGCCGGCTCTTGTCTGACAGTGCTCCATTCACATTTACGTCTCCTCGTGATAAACAATGGGCGTGGCCTAACGCGTTTCGCGGGCTCCTCCCCGCTTTGTCAGAGGCTATGCCCATTCCTCTTTCCAATCTCTCTTTTAACTGAAACACTGGTCCCTCCTCCGAAATTTTTATAATTTTTATATATAAATTATAGTGCAGACTTTAAAGTGGCTGAATTCCCTGAATTCTCTAAGGAAAAAGGAGGAACTTGGAAGTCCCAGAGAGCTGAGAGATGCCTTCCATAGAAAGCAATGAAGCTCTCTGGGAAAGAGAATCTCAGAAGGAATAGTTCAGTTAACCTGGCAATAGATATGTGCGATTTGGTTCGATTCGGAAATTCGGAAAATTCAGCAAATTCGGCGATTCGGATCGAACCGAATTTCCGAATTAAAATTCTGCCGAATTTTCCGAATCGAATAGATTCGTAAATTCGGATGGCCATTGGGATTACACTAGTATTGTACAGTATGTTAGGTTAACACCTAATATACAGTATAATACAAGTCTAATCTCACCTAACACTTACCGAAATGCCAAATTTACGAACCGAATCGAACCGCATCGAACCGAATCGAAACGAATTTGAAACGAATCAGAATTTTCCGAATTCGAATCGATCTGAACTTCGAAAAATTCCGAATCGATCCGAACCTAACCGAATTTTTTCGCCATGCACACGTCTACCTGGCACTGATATTAAGGGTTAGATTTATCAAAGGCTAGACGAACTCTGTATGTGCTTCGACGGTAACTGCGCCCCAGCTTGCCTCCGTAGAAGCGCACATCTGCGCCTGAATTTATAAAAAAAATAGATGTAATTAGTAAAAGGCGAGCTGGGGTGTAATAATGATAAATTTCACCTGTCGGAAAAAGCATTTACTCCCTATTTATCACAGTACATACCTATAAATATTTACGCCGCCATGTCTTGATTATTGAAAAACATAATTTATGTAAGAACTTACCTTATAAATTCATTTCTTTCATATTGGCAAGAGTCCATGAGCTAGTGACATATGGGATATACAATCCTACCAGGAGGGGCAAAGTTTTACAAACCTCAAAATGCCTATAAATACACACCTCACCACACCCACAATTCAGTTTAACGAATAGCCAAGTAGTGGGGTGATAAAGAAAGGAGTAAAAAGCATCAACAAAGGAATTTCGAAATAATTGTGCTTTACAAAAATAATCCACAACCTAAATATAAGTTTATTCTCATAAATGAAAAGAAAAACTTAAAACATAAGCAGAATAATCAAACTGAAACAGCTGCCTGAAGAACTTTTCTACCAAAAACTGCTTCCGAAGAAGCAAATACATCAAAACGGAAGAATTTAATAAATGTGTGCAAAGAAGACCAATTTGCTGCTTTGCAAATCTGATCAACTGAAGCTTCATTCTTAAAAGCCCATCCAAAAAATGTAAGGATCTCTCCAAAGAATTCTTAGTATTAGGACACAAGGAAGGGACAATAATTTCTCTATTAATGTTGTTAGAATACACAACCTTAGGTAAGAATTTAAATGAAGTCCGCAAAACCGCCTTATCCTGATGAAAAATCAGAAAAGGAGATTCACAAGAAAGAGCAGATAATTAAAAAACGCTTCAAGCAGAAGAGATGGCCAAAAGGAACAACACTTTCCAAGAAAACTAAATTTATGCTTACCTGATAAATTTCTTTCTTTTGCGATGTACAGAGTCCACGGATTCATCCTAACTTGTGGGATATTGTCCTTCCTGACAGGAAGTAGCAAAGAGAGCACCACAGCAGAGCTGTCTATATAGCTCCCCGCTTAACTCCACCCCCCAGTCATTCGACCGAAGGCCAAGGAAGAAAAGGAGAAACTATAAGGTGCAGAGGTGACAAGACAGGAACCTAAATGGAAGGCACCACTGCCTGCAAAACCTTTCTCCCAAAAAGGTATGAAGCGAAGACCAAGTCGCAGCCTTACAAATCTGTTCAACAGAAGCATCATTTTTAAAATCACATGTGGTAGCCACCGCTCTAGTGGAGTGAGCTGTAATTCATTCAGGAGGCTGCTGTCCAGCAGTCTCAATAAGCCAAACAGATGATGCTTTTCAGCTTTAAGAGGATTGCACCCCAAGTTAATAAGCAATGCACCCCCAATTAACAAAACCGGATCACAAAATGTCTAAAACCGGTTTAAACCCCTATTAGCACCTTGCCACAGCTCTGCTGTTGCCCTACCTGCCCTTAGGGAACGATAAAAAGATATTAAAGCTTCGATTAGGCCCTCAGGATGAATATCAAGACCTCAGGAGAAGTTTCTTGCTGCTTGCCAGTACAACTAAATGCGCAACAGAGGCGTGAAAATAGGCCCCGCCCACCACACTCGATGTGGCTGGGGCCTAGCCAAATCCAAAAAAACCTTGCCTGAAGCCATGTGGGTTATAATAACCCCAATATAAGCCAAATGAACCCTCATGCAAAAGTCCCAATAAAGAACGTTACTCCCAGAACACTCAAACTTTTGTCCTTTCCAATCTCTCCTACAAACTGAGTGCCCAAAATAAATAAACAAAATAAGCCCTTTATGCAAGCTAGTAAAACCTCTTAACCCTAGGATTACTGCTTACCCTTCCCCTTAAGGGGATACTGTCAGCCTTTCTGAGTTAACACAGTCTCTGCAGAAAAATGACTGAACATACCTCATTACTGTATAGCAAGAACCGTTCCTCACACTGAAGTTTTCCTATACTCCTCAGCTTCTGTGGGAACAGCAGTGGACCTTAGTTACAAATGCTAAGATCATCATCCTCCAGGCAGAAATCTTCATCTATGTCCTGCCTGAGAGCAAATAGTACAGCACCGGTACCATTTAAAATAACAAACTCTTGATTGAAGATAAAATAAAAACTAAAAGTTTAACACCTCTTCTCTTTACCCTTCCTGCTTAGAGCCAGCAAAGAGAATGACTGGGGGTGGAGTTAAGGGGGGAGCTATATAGACAGCTCTGCTGTGGTGCTCTCTTTGCTACTTCTTGTCAGGAAGGACAATATCCCACAAGTTAGGATGAATCCGTGGACTCGGTACATCTTGCAAAAGAAAGTAGTTTAATGTCCAAAGAATGCATAGGCTCAAATGGAGGAGCCCGTAAAGCCTTCAAAACCAAATTAAGACTCCAAGGAGGAGAGATTGATTCAATGACAGGCTTGATACGAACCAAAGCCTGTACAAAACAGTGAATATCAGGAAGCTTAGCAATCTTTCTGGGAAATAAATCAGAAAGAGCAGAGATTTGTCCCTTCAAGGAACTTGCAGACAAACCCTTATCCAAACCATCCTGAAGAAACTGTAAAATTCTAGGAATTTTGAAAGAATGCCAAGAGAATTTATGAGAACACCATGAAAAATAAGTCTTCCAAACTCGATAATAAATCTTTCTAGAAACAGATTTACAAGCCTGTAACATAGTATTAATCACTGAGTCAGAGAAACCTCTATGACTAAGCACTAGGCGTTCAATTTCCATACCTTCAAATTTAATGATTTGACATCCTAATGGAAAAACGGACCTTGAGACATCAGGTCCGGCCTTAATGGAAGTGGCCAAGGTTGGCAACTGGACATCCAAACAAGATCTGCATACCAAAACCTGTGAGGCCATGCTGGAGCCACCAGCAACACAAACGATTGCTCCATGATGATTTTGGAGATCACTCTTGGAAGAAGAACTAGAGGCGGGAAAATATAAGCAGGTTGGTAACACCAAGGAACGGCTAACGCATCCACTGCTTCCACCTGGGGATCCCTGGACCTGGACAGGAACCTGGGAAGTTTCTTGCTTAGATGAGAAGCCATCAGATCTATTTCTGGAAGACCCCACATCTGAACAACCTGAGAAAACACATCTGGATCGAGGGACCACTCCCCCGGATGTATAGTCTGACGGCTGAGATAATCTGCTTCCCAATTGTCTATACCTGGGATATGAACCGCAGAAATTAGACAAGAGCTGGATTCCACCCAAGCAAGTATCCGAGATACTTCTTTCATAGCTTCGGGACTGTGAGTCCCACCCTGATGATTGACATATGCCACAGTTGTGATATTGTCTGTCTTAAAACCAATGAACGGTTCTCTCTTCAACAGAGGCCAAATCTGAAGAGCCCTGAAAATCGCACAGAGTTCCAAAATATTGATTGGTAATCTCGCCTCTTGAGATTTCCAAACCCCTTGTGCTGTCAAAGATACCCAAACAGCTCCCCAACCTGAAAGACTCGCATCTGTTGATCACAGTCCAGGTTGGACGAACAAAAGAGGCCCCTAGAACAATACGATGGCAATTTAACAACCAAGTCAGAGATAGTCGAACATTGGTATTTAAGGATATTAATTGGGATATCCTTGTATAATCCCTGCACCATTGGTTCAGCATACAAAGCTGGAGAGGTCTCATATGAAAACTAGCAAAGGGGACTGCGTCCAATGCTGCAGTCATGAGACCTAAAACTTCCATGCACATAGCTACTGAAGGGAATGACTGAGACTGAAGGTTCTGACAGGCTGAAACCAATTTTAAACGTCTATTGTCTGTTAGAGACAGAGTCATGGACACTGAATCTATATGGAAACCTAAAAACGAGACTCTTGTCTGAGGAATCAAAGAACTTTAGTTGATTTGTGTGAGATTCTGCAGAATGTAAAGACTGAGCTAGTACCAAGATATCGTCCAAATAAGGAAACACCACAATACCCTGCTCTCTGATTACAGAGAGTAGGGCACCGAGAACCTTTGAAAAGATTCTTGGAGCTGTCGCTAGGCCAAAAGGAAGAGCGACAAATTGGTAATGCTTGTCTAGAAAAAAGAATCTCAGAAACTGATAATGATCTGGATGAATCGGAATATGAAGATATGCATCCTGTAAGTCTATTGTGGACATATAATGCCCGTGCTGAACAAAAGGCAGAATAGTCCTTATAGTCACCATTTTGAAAGTTGGTACACTTACATAACGATTCAAAATTTTCAGATCCAGAACTGGTCTGAATGAATTTTCTTTCTTTGGGACAATGAATAGATTTGAATAAAACCCCAAACCCTGTTCCTGAATCTGGCATGATTACCGCTGAAAACTCCAGGTCTGAAACACACTTCAGGAAAGTCTGAGCCTAACTGAATTTGCTGGGATGCGTGAGAGAAAATATCTTCTCACAGGAAGTCTTACTCTGAATCCTATTCAGTACCCCTGAGAGGCAATACTCAGAATCCATTGATTTTGGACAGAATTTGTCCAAACATCCTTGAAAAATCTTAATCTGCCGAAGAAGATATCCAACTGGAAACAGATTCCTTTGGGGAATGATTAGGTTTCTATTCCTTAATTTGTCAAAAGGAACGAAAACTGTTAGAAGCTTTAGATTTACCCTTAGGTCTTTTATCATGAGGCAAAAAAAACTCCCTTCCCCCCAGTGACAGTTGAAATAATCGAATCCAACTAAGAACCAAATAACTTATTACCTTGGAAAGAAAGAGATAGCAATCTAGACTTAGAAGTTGTGTCAGCATTCCAAGATTTAAGCCACAAAGCTCTTCTAGCTAAAATAGCTAAAGACATAGATTTAACATCAATTTTGATGATATCAAAAATGTCATCACAAATAAAATGATTAGCATGTTGAAGCAAGCGAACAATGCTAGACAAATCAGAATTCAATTCTTGTTGCGCAAAATTTTCCAACCAAAAAATGTATGCAGCTGCAACATCAGCCAAAAAGTAATTGCAGGCCTGAGAAGATGACCAGAATAAAAATAGGCTTTCCTTAGATAAGATTGAAGTTTCCTATATAAAGGAGCTTTAAAAGAAGTACTGTCTTCCATAGGAATAGTAGTACGTTTAGCAAGAGTAGAGATAGCCCCATCAACTTTGGGGATCTTTTCCCAAAACTCCAATGTAACTGATGGCAAAAGATACAATTTTTTAAACCTTGAAGAAGGAATAAAAGAAGTACCAGGCCTATTCCATTCCTTAGAAATCATATCAGAAATAGCATCAGGAACTGGAAAAACCTCTGGAGTAACCACAGGAGGTTTAAAAAAGTTTACTAGTTTTAGTATCAAGAGGACTAGTTTCCTCAATATCCAATGTAATCAACACTTCTTTAACAAAGAATGAATATACTCCATTTTAAATAAATAAGTAGATTTGTCAGTGTCAATATCTGAGGAAGGATCTTCTGAATCAGATAGATCGTCATCAGAGGAGGATAATTCAGTATGTTGTCGGTCATTTGAAATTTCATCAACTTTATGAGAAGTTTTAAAAGACCTTTTACGTTTATTAGAAGGCGGGATGGCAGACAAAGCCTTCTGAATAGAATCAGCAATAAATTCTTTTAAATTCACAGGTATATTTTGTACATTAGATGTTGAAGAAACAGCAACAGGCAATGTACTATTAGTGATGGATACATTCTCTGCATGTAAAAGTTTATCATGACAACTATTACAAACCACAACTGAAGATATAATCTCCACAAGTTTACAACAAATGTACTTAGCTTTGGTAGAACTGTTATCAGGCAGCAGGGTTCCAACAGTGATTTCTGAGACAGGATCAGATTGAGACATCTTGCAAATGTAAGAATAAAAACAACATATAAAGCAAAATGATCAATTTCCTTATATGGCAATTTCAGGAATGGGAAAAAAATGCAAACAGCATAGCCCTCTGATAGAGAATAAAGGCAAGAGGCATATAGGAATGGGGTTTTAAAAATTGAAAATATTTGGCGGCAAGTATGACGCACAACACAAACAGAAATTTTTTTTTGGCGCTAACAACATCTGGAAATGACATACTCACATCATTGAAGACGCAACCCTGTGAAAGGACTCAGCATCGACTAAGACGCCGGAAATGAAGAATTTGCGTCATCGAATGTAACTTCTTGCGACAAAAATTACGCAATATACTTTGGCATTTTGCGCCCTTGCGAGCCTAATTCTGCCCGTGAATTTAAAATGACAGGCAATTGAAAAAAGACTATACCCCAGGTAAGAAATAATTTTTTCCAAAAAAATGCATTTCCCAGATATGAAACTGACAGTCTGCAAAAGGAAATATACAGAAACCTGAATCATGGCAAATATAAGTACATCCACATAGCACACAGCAGATAGCCAAACCAGTACTGAAACGGTTATCAGTAGAAGTAATGGAATATGAGAGTATATCGTCGATCTGAAACGGAAGGTAAGAGATGAATCTCTACGACCGATAACAGAGAACCTATGAAATAGATCTCCTGTGAGGAAAACCATTGCATTCAATAGGTGATACTCCCTTCACATCCCTCTGACATTCACTGTACTCTGAGAGGAATCGGGCTTCAAAATGCTGAGAAGCGCATATCAACGTAGAAATCTTAGCACAAATTTAATTCACCAGTTTGTAAAACTGAATTGTGGGTGTGGTGAGGGGTGTATTTATAGGCATTTTGAGGTTTGGGAAACTTTGCCCCTCCTGGTAGGATTGTATATCCCATACGTCACTAGCTCATGGACTCTTGCCAATTACATGAAAGAAAAGCGTTTATTAGGTATCTCTTTTGCGCATAATTCACCACCTCCATAGGAGACAAAGTTTGTAAAACTGAATTGTGGGTGTGGTGAGGGGTGTATTTATAGGCATTTTGAGGTTTGGGAAACTTTGCCCCTCCTGGTAGGATTGTATATCCCATACATCACTAGCTCATGGACTCTTGCCAATTACATGAAAGAAAAGCGTTTTTTAGGTATCTCTTTTGCGCATATTTATATTATATAATGTTTCCGTGTGTCGCGATCGCGATGCTGATCGCTTCTATTCCTGTTCAGCGCGGTAGCACTTCATTGGTTGCCTAGCAACCCTGTTTGGCACCGGCCCCTTCTGCTGACGTCAGAAGGGCTTCTTATTCCGGCGTCTCCTCGCCTCGGTGCCTGTTTGTTCATTTAACCCGGCTTGTGAGTACTTTTCTGAACTTCTGGCTTGTTTGCTTCAATCCTGCTTAACCCCTACCTGCCTGATACCTGATATTTGGAACTTTGCTTGCTAGACTAATCTTCTGATTAACCCCAAAGTGCTTGATTACACGTTACTGGACACTGCTTGTTTGACAATTCTACTGTTTAACCCCAAACTGCCTGATTACACATTGCTGGACTTTGCTTGTTTGATAATTCTACTGGTTAACCCCAAACTGCCTGATTACTCGTTGCTGGACATTGCTTGTTTGACAATTCTACTGTTTAACCCCAAACTGCTTGATTACACGTTGCTGGACTTTGCTTGTTTGATAATTCTACTGGTTAACCCCTAACTGCCTGATTACACGTTGCTGGAACTTTGCTTGCTACTGATTAACTCCAAACTGCCTGATTACACGTTGCTGGACATTGCTTGTTTGACAATTCTACTGGTTAACCCCAAACTGCCTGATTACACGTTGCTGGACATTGCTTGTTTGATAACTCTACTGGTTAATCCTTATCTGCTTGATTACACGTTGCTGGACATTGCTTGCTTGATTACTCTTCTGGTTAACCCCTACCTGCCTGATTACTCGTTGCTGGATATTGCTTGCTTGATTACTCTTTTGGTTAACCCTATCTACATGAAGTTTCTTCTCCTGACCCTGCTGTGCCAACTTCCAGTTTATTTCAGTGAGTATTTTACTGTAGCTGTCGCAGGGTCAGATCCTGGTATATACTCACAGTGCTAGTGTGTTTACAAACTTCATTCTAGCATTTGGGTCTAACTCTGGACTTAACCTATCCTGACATTACAAACAGGCCATATAATGGACCCTGGTAAGTTATCCAGAGCTGTGGCTCTACAGGGACAGCTTCTTGGAACCCACTCTGCACACCTGCAATCCCTGGATTCTAAGTTGGATCAAATTACTGCTCTTTTGCATAATCTCTCTGCAACTCCTATTGTTCCTGCGGCCAGTTCTAACCCTGCATTTAATCCGCCACAACCTACAGAACAATTAATTCCCAGAATTCCGCTACCAGATAAATATGATGGCAACCCTGAAGACTGTTGAGGATTTCTTAATCAGTGCCGTCTTCACTTCAGGAATAATCCTCTGATGTTTGTTTCCTCTTCTTCCAAGATCACCTTTTTGATTTCTCTTATGAAAGGTAAAGCCTTGGCTTGGGTTTCTCCACTGTTGGAAAAGGATGATCCTTTGCTCCACGATATTGACACTTTTGTATCCATATTTTCTTCCGTGTTTGATAAACCTGGAAGGTCAGCGGCTGCCGAAGCAGGACTTTTAGATTTAAGGCAGGGTTCTCTTTCTGTAGCACAATACGCTATAGAATTCCGGACTTTAGCTGCTAAAACTATGTGGAATCATGGGGCCCTGCGTGCAGCGTTTCGTAAAGGTCTTTGTGATCTTTAAAAGACGAACTGGTTTATAGGGATCTTCCTGATTCTCTAGAAGAACTCATCAATTTATGTATCAAGTTAGATGCTCGTTACTCTGAGCGTCTCCATGAACGTGACCGAAACAGAAGATCCTTTATCAAATCTACTTTTCTTCCTATGTCTCGTTCACCAAACCTTCCTACTCCGAATACTTCTATCTCTGAATCAAGTGAACCCATGGAGGTTGGTGCAATTAAGTTATCTGAAGCTGAACGTCTCAGAAGGCGTAATCTTGGACTATGTCTTTACTGTGGTATTAAGGGGCATATGTTAAAAGATTGTCCAACCCATCCAGTAAAAGCCAGGGCTTAACTCCAGAAAGAGTGACTGAGTTAAGCCAAAGATCTTTTCCTACCATCAATCCCAAGCTGTTTGTTCCAGTCACCTTCCGTTTTGGCAACACCAAATTCCAGGCTCAAGCACTCATCGATTCTGGAGCTGCAGGAATGTTTATGGATTCGGATTTTGTCAATTCCTTTCGGATTCCTTTGCTTTCCAAGAGCCAAGTAATTAAGGTCACAACTGTCAGTGGTCAACCCTTAGGTTCAGGAATCATTCAATATTGTACGATACCACTTCTCATGTCCGTAGGAGTGCTTCATTCGGAAACCATCTGTTTTGACATAATTTCTTCTCCTTAGTTTCCTTTAATTTTGGGACTTCCTTGGCTTCAACTTCATGATCCGGTTTTTTCCTGGTCTAAAGGGGAACTTGTTACTTGGGGACCTTCTTGTTTCAAACAGTGTCTTCAGAATACTCCCAAACCTTCTAGTACACTTGTGGCAGTTTTGGACATTCCTGATTCCTTGCCTGTACAATATCATTCTTTTTGTGATGTCTTTTCTAAGAAAGATGCTGAAATATTACCTCCACACTGGACCTTTGATTGTCCCATTTACCTACTACCTGGAGCACCTCTTCCTAAGGGTAAAACATACCCACTTTCTCGTCAAGAAAATGTTTCACTCGAAGAATACATCAAGGATAATTTGGCCCGAGGTTTTATTCTCCCTTCTTCCTCTCCGGTAGGAGCAGGTTTTTTCTTTGTTGAAAAAAAAGATGGAGGTCTTCGTCCTTGCATTGACTATCATGCTCTTAATCAGATTACAATCAAGAATTGTTATCCCCTTCCTCTCATTCCCAAATTGTTTGATCATCTCCAGGGTGCTTCCATCTTTACCAAATTGGATCTTCGCGGGGCATATAATTTGGTCAGGATTAGTAATGGGGACGAGTGGAAAACAGCCTTCAACACTAGGTTCGGACACTATGAATATTTAGTTATGCCTTTTGGGTTATGCAATGCCCCTGCAGTTTTTCAACATTTTGTTTATGAAATATTCAGGGACTATCTTAATCAATTCGTCATTATCTATCTTGATGATATTTTGATTTATTCTCGCACTTTACTGGATCACGTTCATCATGTTTCACTAGTACTCCAGAGGTTACGTGAAAATTCTCTCTTTGCCAAGCTTGAAAAGTGCTCTTTTCATCAAGAATCCATTCATTTCTTGGGCTACATCATTTCACCGTCTGGATTTAAGATGGATTCTGACAAACTGTCGGCTATTATAGACTGGCCTAGACCAACTTCCTTAAGATCTCTTCAGAGATTTCTGGGGTTTGCCAATTACTACCGTAAATTCATAAAGGACTTTGCTAACATCTCGGCACCTCTTACTGCTCTTACTAAGAAGGGTCAGGATTGCAAGCATTGGTCTGATAAAGCCTTACAGGCCTTTGAATCTTTGAAGTCTGCATTCACTTCGGCTCCTATTCTTTGCCATCCAGTTCCGAGTCTCCAATTCATCCTTGAAGGATGCTTCTCTGATCGCTGCTGGGGCTGTAGTGTCTCAGCGAAATCCTGTTACTAGCAAAATTCTGCCTGTGGGGTTCTTTTCCAAGAAGTTTAATTCTTCAGAACTGAATTATGACGTCAGTAACAAAGAACTGTTAGCTATTAAGATGGCTTTGGAAGAATGGAGACATCTGCTTGAAGGCACGGTTCAACCATTTCTTATTCTCACAGATCATAAAAATCTTCTTTATCTTCATACTGCTAAACGTCTCAACTCACGTCAAGCCCGATGGGCTCTGTTCTTTTCCAGATTTAATTTTGTCCTCTCTTATATTCCTGGTTCTAAGAACACTAAAGTGGATGCTTTATCCAGACAATTCCTGGCCTCTGATTCTACATTATTGGAATTACTGCTAAAGTTCTAGCTCAGTTGTCTACTTTTCCTTTCCAAGCATTATAGTCTGCTCAAGCCTCAATTCCTTCCTCCTATAACATACCTCCTGGGATCTTGTTTGTGCCTACAGAATTCCACCTCAAACTTCTTCGTTGGGCTCATAATAATATTTTGTCCAGAGTACGTAATACTTTGTGGAAACTCAAACAACATGTCTGGTGGTCTTCTATGGCCAAAGATGTCAAGGATTATGTTGCAGCTTGTAATTCCTGTACCTCTAATAAACAGTCTTCTTGTTTACCTTTTGGACTCTTACAACCTCTACCTGTTCCATATTATCCCTAGTCTCATGTTTCCATGGACTTTATTACAGACATTCCTAATTCTGCCGGAAACAAGACCATATGGGTTGTGGTAGACAGATTTTCCAAAGCAGCTCATTTTGTTCCTTTACCTGGATTACCTTCTGCCCAGAAACTCGCTGAACTATTTATACTCCATATCACCAGATTACATGGTTTTCCTTTGGACATTGTTTCTGATCGAGGAGTTCAATTTGTCTCAAGATTCTGGAAATCTCTATGCAAACAGTTTGGAGTTACCATTTCTCTATCTACTGCCCATCATCCTCAATCCAACGGTCAAACTGAGCGGGTAAACCAATCTCTTGAATCCTATCTCAGGCACTATGTTAATCATCAACACTCCAATTGGTCTCAACTTCTTCCTATAGCAGAACTTGCTTACAATTCCCAAATTCTTCTTTACAGACTTCCCCTTTCAAGGCAGCCTATGGATTTGCACCTAGAACTTTTCCTATGTCTTCTGGGGGTTCTGGGGTTCCTGGAGCAGATCGAACTGTGAAGAATCTCTGTAAACACTGGAAGAAGATTCTGGAAGTTCTTCTCCTCTCTTCTCAAAAGTATAAATGATTTGCTGATCGCAAACGCCGTAAGGCACCTTCATTTCGCACTGGAAACAAAGTTTGGATATCCACCAGATTCATTCGACTAAAACAACCTTGTGCTAAATTGGGTCCTAAATACATTGGACCATTTAGGATTGTTTCCAAGGTATGTTCTACTGCCTACAGGGTGGCCTTAACGAACACCTTGAAGATTCATCCTGTGTTTCACGTATCTCTTCTTAAACCGGCAGTCTCTAACCGGTTTTCCACCAAATGTAAAGTTCCCTCTCCGTTTCTTGTGGATGGTACTTCAGAATTTGAGATCAGTCAAATTCTTGATTCCAAATTAAGGGGTAACCATTTATACTATTTGGTCCTTTGGAAGGACTGAACGTTCCTGGGAACCTGCTTCTCATGTCCGCACCTCTGCTTTGATCAAACAGTTCCACGCCCAGAATCCTTCAAAAACTGTTCGTGTTCCCCGGAGGGGTCCTTGAGGAGGGGGCACTGTCGCGATTGCGATGCTGATCGCTTCTCTTCCTGTTCAGCGTGGTAGCGCTTCCTTGGTTGCCTAGCAACCCTGTTTGGCACCGGCCCTTTCTGCTGACGTCAGAAGGGCTTCTTATTCCGGCGTCTCCTGTCCTCTGTGCCTGTTTGTTCATTTAACCCGGCTTGTGAGTACTTTTCTGAACTTCCAGTCTTATTTGAATTGCTGGCTTGTTTGCTTCAATCCTGCTTAACCCCTACCTGCCTGATACCTGATATTTGGAAGTTTGCTTGCTAGACTAATCTTCTGATTGACCCCAAACTGCTTGATTACACGTTACTGGACACTGCTTGTTTGATAATTCTACTGGTTAACCCCAAACTGCCTGATTACTCGTTGCTGGACATTGCTTGTTTGACAATTCTACTGTTTAACCCCAAACTGCTTGATTACACGTTGCTGGACTTTGCTTGTTTGATAATTCTACTGGTTAACCCCAAACTGCCTGATTACACGTTGCTGGAACTTTGCTTGCTACTGATTAACTCCAAACTGCCTGATTACACATTGCTGGACATTGCTTGTTTGACAATTCTACTGGTTAATCCTTATCTGCTTGATTACACGTTCCTGGACATTGCTTGCTTGATTAATCTTCTGGTTAACCCCTACCTGCCTGATTACTCGTTGCTGGATATTGCTTGCTTGATTACTCTTTTGGTTAACCCTATCTACACGAAGTTTCTTCTCCTGACCCTGCTGTGCCAACTTCCAATTTATTTCAGTGAGTATTTTACTGTAGCTGTCGCAGGGTCAGGTCCTGGTATATACTCACAGTGCTAGTGTGTTTACAAACTTTATTCTAGCATTTGGGTCTAACTCTGGACTTAACCTATCCTGACACCATGCTGTTTTTGCCATATGTTGGTAATTTAAGATTGCAAAAATCGATATATATATATATATATATATATATATATATATATATATATATATATATATATATATATATATATATATATATATATATATATATAAAAAAAACTCTTGGTACCCATATGCGCATGTGGAAGCTCAAATTTATGGCAATAACAGTCTTTTCTTGGTGCTGAGCCTTTGAAAAATGAGTTAAAAGAAGAAAGTACTGCATCACAAGATGTAAAAGCATGTATTGCTTTTTCAGGATAGGCGCAGGTCTAGGCGTTGGAGGTTTCTGAGAGTTAGCAAGTTAGTTAGTAAAAGAGTGAGAGTTAGTGAGTGAGAGTTAGTTAGTGTGAGAGTGAGAGTTAGTTAGTGAGAGAGAGTGAGTGAGAGTTAGGGAGAGAGAGTGAGAGTTAGTGAGAGAGAGTGAGAGTTAGTTAGTGACAGACAGTAAGAGTTAGTGAGTAAGAGTTAGTTAGTGAGAGAGAGTGAGAGTTAGTGACAGACAGTGAAAGTTAGTGACAGACAGTGAGAGTTAGTGAGTGAGAGTTAGTTAGTTAGTGAGAGAGAGTGAGAGTTTGTCTGTGCGAGTGCTGTTTTTTGGTACATTACATAAACACATTTACACTCAAACACATTCAATACATACATACGCATATCAGTAGCACTACATACACACACATACACTCCATACCACATTCCCTTTAATCTCATACCCATCCCATAGTTAAAATTTGGTTGATTTACACCAATTTATTGTTTACATACCCTCATTTACTCCTTTTTTTATATGTTTGTCTGTTAATTAATACTCTTTACCCTATTTTTTAACACCATTCACAGTTTGAGCACTTTTCACTTTTAGTTCATTATTTTGACCCCCTTTCATCAGGGCACTTTCACATTTGGAACGAGTATGGCAGGTAGGAGGGCTCTTACAGCTTATTACGCAGCAGGTTACTCAGCAGATTAGGGAGCAGGTTATGGAGGAGATTAAGGAGCAGGTTATGCAGGAGAGAGGGATAGGGAGGGGTAGAGGAAGCGGAGAGGAAGGGGGAGAATAACTAGAGGGGAAGGGGGAGAGGAAGGGGTGGGTGGACCCAGCCACTTTGTTGAAGATGAAAAAGTGGCTGGGCCCAGTGGTGTAGGGCAGGAGCGCAGACAGGGCGCAATACAGTCCGGACAACAGAGGCTCCCATCACAGGGGAAGCCCAGGAGAAGGAGGTCCTTATGGCAGCATATATGGAGAGGACTAGGAGGATGCAGGCACCGAAGGCCACCCCTTCAGAGAAGAAAAAGTTGTGGCTGGAGATCACGAATGCTGTCAATGCAGTGGGGGAGTGCAGGAGGGATGTCAAATCAAAACAGCACCGCTACCGGGACTGCAGAAGTGAACTCAAAATGAAGATGTCAAGGGAGAATCATACCATGCAGGGACCGGTGGCAGGCCAGAACAGACATTTATATACAGCCGATGGGAGGAAATGCTGCGTCCCAACATCTCCGAGGTGGCCGTAGTCGGTATTGAAGGAGCAATTGATACCGGGAACCTGCCCCTCTCATCTGCTGGTAAGCTCATTTAATAATCTCTTTACATCCACCTCATAACCCATTCACACACGAATTTAGGGATATGACTAACGCAATTACACTTTTCTAAACATTATTATGGAAACACATTCAGAATTACCTTGAGAAAGTTGGATTGGAAGAAAAGCCATCACATTTAATATTTAGTCTACAGATTAGGTGTGCATTTAAACAGATTTAAGACGCATACAAAAATACATTCATATTGACCATCTAGATTTCCAAAAAATGGGTTTGCAAATATGTAAATCGTATTGTTTGCTTTTGGTTACAATTGAATTACGAAGGCTTTCACTTTCAAATATAAAATATTTACATCTTTATTTGGAACTGCGCTAAAATCTCTATTTCTTTCATTTTCAAATATACAGAGTCTGAGGCCGGGGAGGAGGAAACACAGCACAACCAGGCTCCTTCTTCACCCAGGCATGAGAGTGGTGCAGAAAGTGACACGCCACCTCAGGGAGAAAGGGAAGATATCCCTGCACCTTCCCCCCCTGAAGAAGCCCCCCACGCAGAAGAGATCCCTGCATCAGCCCCCCATGCATTAGTCCGCCATGCACCAGCTCCTCCTGAGGAGAACATCCCCCCAGAGATACCAGAGGTGGAGCTGATGAGGGCCTTCCTGACAGAAATGCAGAGCTCCCGGAGGGAACAACAGGAACACAGAGAGTTCATGAGAAATGCAATGAACCGCCTGCTCGAAGGACAAAATAATATCCTGCAGGTCCTCCGGGAGGTGGCAGGCACCAGGAAGGGGAAGACCCTCAGTTCCTGGACCCTCAGCTCCTGGACCATCTGCTCCTGGGCCTCCTCCATCTCCTCCTCTGCTTGGTGAATCCCCAACCACTCATAATACTCCTCCTCCCCTTCTTCCCCAACCATCTCCAAGGAGGACACGTCAGAGTGGGCATTTTCCCTCCCCAGAGCCTCCGTCTCGCTGGAAGAAGGAAAGGAGGAAGAAGTAATTGTGTATATATATATATTTTTAGTTATTTAATGTGTAAAGGATAGGTATGTGATGATGTTGTCTTCTTACACTTGTGCTCGTAAGAAGACAACATTATCACATACCTATCCTTTACACATTAAATAACTAAAAATATATATATACTCTGTATTGAATAGGCTTCGATAGGACCAGCTCCATGGAAGTAGATTGTTTGCAGAGTGTGTTTTACAAGTGTTTTGAGACAACATCATCACATGCTGTCCTTGTTGATTAGATTGATTGGTTTTTGTGATGTGATTTCCAAACTGTTCTCCTAATACAAAACAATGACCATTACAATTTACATGATGGCATATCACTGTGTTGATTCCAACAACACATCTTAAAGGGACAGTCAACACTTGAATTATTGTTGGTTAAAAATAAATATAATTCCTTTATTACCTATTACCAACACTGAAATAGAAATACACGTTTTTACCTCTGTGATTACCTTTTATCTATGCCTCTGCAAACTGACCCCTTATTACAGTTATTTTGACAGACCTGCATTTTAGCCAATCAGTGCTCACTCCAGGGTAACTATACGTGCATGAACTCAATGTTTTCTATATGAAACACATTAACTAATGCCCTCTAGTGGTCAAAATGCATTCAGATTAGAGGCACTCTTCAAGGTCTAAGAAATTAGCACATGAACCTCCTAGGCTTAGCTTTCAACTAAGAACACCAAGAGAACAAAGCAAAATTGGTGATAAAAGTACATTGGAAAGTTGTTTAAAATTACATTAACAATTTAAATCATGAATCTATTGTTTGACATGACTGTCCCTTTAAACAAGAACATATGCTAACATATACTAATCCTTAGGGCTTGTTGGTATATAAATATACGTGCTTGTCAAAACAAGCAAATATTTGATTGTTAAAAAAGTGTATATTTTTCAAGCTAGATTAAAGTCTTATATTTTGGAAATCTATTTCATTTAAAAGGGGCATCAAAACAGAAAATTCGCTTACATGATTTTGACAGAGCATAACATTTTAAACAACATTCAGGTTTACTCATATTCTTTGAATTATTATACTTTGCAAAAAGGTTTATCTAGGAAAGCTCAGGAGCAGTAAAGAACATAACTTTGATCTGCTGATTGGTGGCTGCATATATCTACCAATTGTCATTGCCTCACCCATGTGTTCACTTCAAAACTAGTAGTGTTTTGATGCTCCTTCAACACATTGTACCAAGAGACAGAAGCACATTTGAGAATAGAAGAGAATTGCAAACGGGGTTAAAATTGTATGTTCAACATAACTAAGAACAGATACATTTAGGGTTTCATGTCCCTTTAACACTTACATTTGAAATACATGCTCACAGTACTATATTTAGAGAATAACAATGTGGAATCGATACATTACACGATATTGAGCATTTACATTAAGAAGAAATATAAGGACATAACATGATAAAGGTGAATGCATATTGAGAAATTAATTCAAATACAAATGCGCATGTTTAGGAATTTTCAATGTAGAAAATTAAACATATCACATTAATATTTTTTTAATGGGAAAATATTGTTGACAAACATATGAAATTAGATGGAGTATGTTCATCGCTGAACATACATGGATTAACACTCAAAATAGAATCAGGATCAACAACACTGCCTTCATTTGTTTCTTGCAATAGATATTTATTTGCTCTTTATCATCTATGTTTCAACAATGTACATGATTGACACAATCCATAATCCAAAAAAATCATGGTTTTAAACATGTGTTCTCATTAGCAACGTGGCAAATCCAATATTGCGGGACAATGTAATCCAATCAAAGGATGGATTTAACATCTTTGCATGTGACATCTTACACAACATGGCACATCTGAGATTGTTTAAAAAAACATAATCCAAACCAATGACGGATTTAACACAGATGTCTTACGCAACATGGCGGATCCGAGATCGCGTAAAAACGCAATCCGAACCAATGACGGATTTAACAAATTTGCATGTGACGTTTTACGCAACATGGCACATCCAAGATTGCGTAAAAACGTCATCTGAACCTATGACGGATTTTAATCCTTTGCATGTGACATCTTACGCAACATGGCGCATCCGAGATTGCGTAAAAACATAATCCGAAACAATGACGGATTTTAATACTTTGCATGTCAATAACAAACTTATTTATATTTAAAAAAATAGTATGTGCTATATTGTTATCTATCAAGTGTGTTTGTTCATGTAATGCACAGCTTCAAATAATGTAACGCTAGATAACATAATACTGTGATATATGAAATATAATCCATTGTTGGTAACAAATATATATTTCATTAGAATAGGAAGATTAGGAAATATTTAGGAAGCAGCATGTTTTAACATAGAAAAAATGCTACTATATACATTACGAAAATGTGTATGGTTTATACATTATATGTTACCTATAGCAATATATTGTTGGATAATTAAATATATTCATAAATAATAGAAAGAGATTAATCATCTAAAATGTGTGCATTACACACAGTGATTTCTTTTGTTATACTACTACAATAAGATGTAAGGAAAATTGGAATATATGTGTTGCCAACATTCAGATAATAGTCTGTTTAAAATATATTATATGTGTATGTTGATGTCAAAATAAATTATAATAAAATGTACTTTATGAATGCATATCCATAAATTAAGAATTGTGGTCAGCATCACTTAAAGGGCCATTATACACTCATTTTTTCTTTGCATAAATGTTTTGTTGATGATCTATTTAAGCCCATAAAGTTTTTTTTTTTAAAAAAAATATATAATTTTGCTTATTTTTAAAGAACATTGCTCTGATTTTCAGACTCCTAACCAAGCCCCAAAGTTTTATTTGAATACCGTCAGCTACCTTCTCCAGCTTGCTCCTGTTTGTGTAAAGGGTCTTTTCATATGCAAAAGAAGGGGGGGTGTCTTATTTCCCACTTGCAGTGGGCTTTCCAGCTACCTTTTCAACAGAGCTAAACTGAGAGCTTCTAAGTAAGTTTTTAAACCATTTCATACTGGATTTTTATAACAGTTTCTGTGCCTCTTATTCTTTATAGTAGTGTCTATTACATGCAGTTATATAAAAATGAGTGTATACTGTTCCTTTAAGGATTATCAACATAAAATATATTTTAGTAGAAATGACATTAATAAATAAAGAAGAAGAAAAAAACATTTTAATGACATTCTTTTTATTATGATAAATATGATTTATGAATGTCATAAAACTTTAAAAATAAGATAACTTTAAAAATAAGTCCGAATGAGAAAATAGCCCCTTTGGAGACATCTGACAAGGTGACATAAAGCATCACAGTCCTATCAGGGAGTTGACAAGAGCAAACAAAGGCCAACACAGCCCATTTGGAGACATCTGACAAGGTGACAGTGCATCGCAGTCCTTGGAGGGAGTTGACAAGAGCAAACAAAGGCCAACAGAGCCCCTTTGGAGCCATCTGACAAGGTGAGATAGTGCATCACCGTCCTTGGAGGGAGTTGACAAGAGCAAACAAAGGCCAACACAGCCCCTTTGGAGACATCTGACAATGTGACATAGTGTATCACAGTCCTTTCAGGGAGTTGACAAGAGCAAACAAAGGCCAACACAGAACAGGCACAACAATAACAAAAAAATAGGCCAAATGGCAAAAAATAGTAACAACCAAATAACTACATGTGGATGGAGGAGTTATATGTGCTCCCTCGGGCCAGCTCCGGATCCTCCACTTACTGGGGCATCAGCATCAGCTTCATCGTCCTGCTCCCCTCCAGCTGAAGCTTCATGCATTGCCTCTAACCATATTATTCTGGCTAGTGTCATGCGATGAAGCCACAGCTAGATACGCATGGTGTCATGCATCCTTCCCAGCAACTGATTGGAACTCAGCATGGTCTACTTAATCCTTGCTAGAGCCTCTAGGGTCAACCATGCTGAGTCACAACCTAAACCAAAAAAAAAATATAAATTATTAATATTTACAGAACATAATAAAAATTGAGCAAAGAGACATTGTACTAGTTAAAATACAAATAATTATTATAATAAAATATGCTATAGAGAAGAAGAATTACACATTAAATATGTTCTTCATAGATAAACCATTAAGATATTAAGAAAAATCAAAACCCTATAAATCTGGAAAAAAAATCTTTCTTTGGTTTATGACACACTGTGAAAAGGGCGGTGATAAAAAATCCTAAATATTGGCATATATACATAATATATATCGAACATCTAGGCAATTTCATTTAGATATTAGAAAATGAAGATGTTGATTTCAAAAAATGGAAATCTAAAACATTTATAGTAATCAAATAAATAAAAGGTTTCTAAAAAACATTTTCTATTCAAAATCAATTTATGTATAATTAGATCAGTATAATGTCCCTTAAAGAATGTATGTTCTAATGTCATTTAGTATCATTTGTAATGATACTTACATCTGTGGCTGGGAAGGACAATCCGACACCCAGTAGAATGAAGGTGGGTATTAGAGTAAAGGTGTTGGTGGGGAGGGATGGGGTGAGGGGGAGGGATGGGGCGAGGTGGGGGATTGGGTTCCTGCTCCGGTGGAGCCTGCACAGCTGGGGAGTCATGGGCTGGGGGATTTGGTGGCTGTACAGGTGGGGTAGAAGCAGGACGAGCAAACAGGGAGAGCGGCGAGGGAGGGCAGGTATTTCTTTTGGGGAAGGGCCGGGAGAGGGGTCAGGACGGGAAGGGCCGGGAGAGGGGTCAGGACGGGAAGGCCCGGGAGAGGGGTCAGGATGGGAAGGGGCGGAAGGCTGATGCCCAGAAGTGGAAGTTCCATCTGAAATATATAATACAATTGTATAAATACATATATTAAATGAAAATATATTATTATCTTGAGACAAATCAATATTCACCATCATTTAAAATCTGTATTGTTGTTCTCAAAAGATACCAAGAGAATCTTGAAAAATTGATAATAAGAGTAAATTAGAAAGTTGCTTAAAATTGCATACTCTATCTGAATCACGAAAGGAAAAATCTGGGTTCAGTGTCTATACATGGTAGATACTACTGTTCATATTAAAGGGACAAAGTCACAATAATGAATGTTTAAAGGTATTGATTGATTTAAAGTCTAATTAATAATAATATTTAATTGATCCTTGAAACTCTGATTGTTCACTGGTATTTTTCATGGAACATTTGATCAATACATTAAAAAACATATTTTTCAAAGTCAACATTATGTGCTAATCTTTATGATTTTATAATATGATATTTCTCTTTATGATAATATATCAGTACGCATGTATGCATTTGATATTGAAACGCCATAGAGTTCTTTCAGACACATGCCAGTGGATTGACTTTGGAGACTCCAACAATTGGATAATATGGGAGTGTGTAATATGATCATATCTAAATGGCCACTCCACATAGTCTTTGAAACAAGGTAATCACTGATTACCATATCGATTAAGATGATTTCCTTTGTAATCTTAAATAGAAATATTTTAGTTGAAATAGTTTTTTTATTAGCTCCTCTCCTCCTTCAAAAATAACAGGAAATACATATACATTACACATTCCAGGTACAAAATACATCTCAACATGAAAGTCTATCGATATAGATCGGTCAGAGACAGTAAAGTTCTTTTGAGAATGAGTCTCTCACAGTCCATATATGATGTCTCTTAGTCTGTAACATGGAGGCCTCAATAGTGGAGTCTATGTACCTCCCATTATCAAATATTATGGGATGTGAAAACAGTTCTCTCCGTAATGAAATGAGGAGTAGCCTATTTCCCTCAATGTTCCCTCCTTTTTATTCCTTGCCCTTTATGAATAGGTTAATTTCTAACATAAGGAATAGAATACTGTGGGGGGTCATATAATAATGCATTTTCAACCTTAAAGGTCAACATAATAAATACAAACAAATTGAACCAAAAAAAACAAACAAATCAGAACATCTACAAATTAATATCCTGACACAGCACAGTTTATCATTAGAGTATCTAAAAGTTACTAGCTCATTCAACCACCCATCCATGCAGACTCGGTTTACTCCACCATGCCCTTAGTTCCTGTCCCTTAGCCTTTCTCCAGCTTTTCGATGTCAATCATTTCTTATTCTCTAGGTCCCTTTTGCCAGGTACATTATTTCACTGTTTACTGTTTCCCATTATCCAATAAAACCAGACCCTTTGGAACAAAGGTTCCGTGTTTTGCACATTTGCTGCTGACTCATACATCAGGTATGTCGTCTGGATTCTAGCTAGAACTTCTGCCCAAGACGGTATCTCCGTCTTCCAATATTTTGCAATGGTTGTTCTAGTTATAGTACAAAGGATTCTAATAAATGTATTTATATGTGTACTGAATCTAGAGATGTTCTCATGTAATAATGCCTGGGCTGGAGTGAGGCATATCTGCTCATTTAATACCTTGCTCAACAGTTGGGACAGTTCCTGCCATATTTTGCTTACCTTTGCGCATTCCCACCACATGTGGAAATAAGAACCTGCTACCTCACATCCTCTATAGCAACAAGCAGAGCTTCCTTTGACCATTAGACATGTGCACGGCTAAAAAATTTGGTTCGTTTTCGGTTCGGATCGATTCGGACTTTTCGAATTTCGTTTCGGATCTAATCGGATTCGGCAAAATTTGAATAAATTCGTTTCGGATTTATTCGGATCCGGAATTCGGTATGTTTTAGTACACTAAGTCACTAACACCCATAAACTACCTATGAACCACTAAACCGAGGCCCCCCCACATCGCAAACCCTATAATAACATTATTTAACCCCTAATCTGCCGATCGGATATCGCCGCAACCTACATTATAGCTATTAACCCCTAATCTGCTGTCCCTAACACCGCCGACCCCTACATTATAGTTATTAACCCCTAATCTGCCCCCCCAACGTCGCCGCAATCTAACTACAAGTATTAACCCCTAATCTGCCGACCCGATATCGCCGCCGCCTACATTATAGCTATTAACCCCTAATCTGCTGTCCCTAACACCGCCGACCCCTACATTATAGTTATTAACCCCTAATCTGCCCCCCCCAACGTCGCCGCAATCTAACTACAAGTATTAACCCCTAATCTGCCGACCCGATATCGCCGCCGCCTACATTATAGCTATTAACCCCTAATCTGCTGTCCCTAACACCACCGACCCCTACATTATAGTTATTAACCCCTAATCTGCCCCCCCCAACGTCGCCGCAATCTAACTACAAGTATTAACCCCTAATCTGCCGACCCGATATCGCCGCCGCCTACATTATAGCTATTAACCCCTAATCTGCTGTCCCTAACACCGCCGACCCCTACATTATAGTTATTAACCCCTAATCTGCCCCCCCCAACGTCGCCGCAATCTAACTACAAGTATTAACCCCTAATCTGCCGACCCGATATCGCCGCCGCCTACATTATAGCTATTAACCCCTAATCTGGTGTCCCTAACACCGCCGACCCCTGCATTATAGTTATTAACCCCTAATCTGCCTCCCCCCAACGTCGCCACAATCTAACTACAAGTATTAACTCCTAATCTGCCGACCGCAAATCGCCGCCACTATAATAAATGTATTAACCCCTAAACCGCCGCACTCCCGCCTCGCAAACACTATAATACATTTTATTAACCCCTAATCTGCCCTCCCTAACATCGCCGCCACCTACCTACAATTATTAACCCCTAATCTCCCGCCCCCAACGTCGCCGCTACTATAATAAGGTTATTAACCCCTAAACCTAAGTCTAACCCTAACACTAACACCCCCTAACTTAAATATAATTTAAATAAAATGAAATAAGTTTACTATAGTTAAATAAATGAATCCTATTTAAAACTAAAGACTTACCTGTAAAATAAACCCTAATATAGCTACAATATAACTAATAGTTACATTGTAGCTATTTTAGGATTTATTTTTATTTTACAGGCAACTTTGTATTTATTTTAACTAGGTACAATAGCTATTAAATAGTTAATAACTATTTAATAACTACCTAGCTAAAATAAATACAAATTTACCTGTAAAATAAATCCTAACCTAAGTTACAATTACACCTAACACTACACTATCATTAAATTAACTAAATAAATTAATCCTATATAAAACTAAAGACTTACCTGTAAAATAAACCCTATTATAGCTGCAATATAACTAATAGTTACATTGTAGCTATTTTAGCATTTATATTTATTGTACAGGCAACTTTGTATTTATTTTAACTAGGTTCAATAGATATTAAATAGATATTGACTATTTAATAGCTACCTAGTTAAAATAATTACAAAATTACCTGTAAAATAAATCCTAACCTAAGTTACAATTAAACCTAACACTACACTATCATTAAATAAATTAACTACAAGTACCTACAATTAAATACAATTAAAAAAAACTAAACTAAAGTACAAAACCCCCCCCCCACTAAATTACAAAAAATAAAAAAATATTACAAGAATTTTAAACTAATTACACCTAATCTAAGCCCCCTAATAAAATAACAAAGCCCCCCAAAATAAAAAAATGCCCTACCCTATACTAAATTACAAAAGTTAACAGCTCTATTACCTTACCAGCCCTGAACAGGGCCCTTTGCGGGGCATGCCCCAAAGAAAACAGCTCTTTTGCCTGTAAACAAAAAACACAATCCCCCCCCACATTACAACCCACCACCCACATACCCCTACTCTAACCCAAACCCCCCTTAAATAAACCTAACACTACCCCCCTGAAGATCTCCCTACCTTGAGTCGTGTTCACCCAGCCGGGCCGAAGTCTTCATCCGATGGGGCAGAAGAGGACATCCAGACCGGCAGAAGTCTTCATCCAAGCGGGGCAAGAAGAGGTCTTCCATCCATCAGAAAAGTACAAAAAAACAAACAAACACTAAATTAGCAAAAATAATAAAATATTACAATAATTTTAAACTAATTACACCTAATCTAAGCCCCCTACTAGCTATTAATATAGCTACAATATAACTAATAGTTACATTGTAGCTATTTTAGGATTTATATGTATTTTACAGGCAACTTTGTATTTATTTTAACTAGGTACAATAGCTATTAAATAGTTAATAACTATTTAATAACTACCTAGCTAAAATAAATACAACATTACCTGTAAAATAAACCCTAACCTAAGTTACAATTACACCTAACACTACACTGTCATTAAATTAACTAAATAAATTAATCCTATATAAAACTAAATACTTACCTGTAAAATAAACCCTAATATAGCTACAATATAACTAATAGTTACATTGTAGCTATTTTAGAATTTATATTTATTTTACAGGCAACTTTGTATTTATTTTAACTAGGTACAATAGCTATTAAATAGATATTTACTGTTTAATAGCTACCTAGTTAAAATAATTACAAAATTACCTGTAAAATAAATCCTAACCTAAGTTACTATTAAACCTAACACTACACTATCATTAAATAAATTAACTACAAGTACCTACAATTAAATACAATGAAATAAACTAAACTAAAGTACAAAAAAACAAACACTAAATTACAAAAAATAAAAAAAATTACAAGAATTTTAAACTAATTACACCTAATCTAAGCCCCCTAATAAAATAACAAAGCCCCCCAAAATAAAAAAATGCCCTACCCTATACTAAATTACAAAAGTAATCAGCTCTATTACCTTACCAGCCCTTAAAAGGGCCTTTTGCGGGGGCATGCCCCAAAGAAAACAGCTCTTTTGCCTGTAAAAAAAAACACAATACCCCCCCCCACATTACAACCCACCACCCACATACCCCTACTCTAACCCAAACCCCCCTTAAATAAACCTAACACTACCCCCCTGAAGATCTCTCTACCGTGTCTTCACCCAGCGGGCCGAAGTCTTCATCCGATCGGGCAGAAGAGGACATCCAGACCGGCAGAAGTCTTCATCCAAGCAGGGCAAGAAGAGGTCTTCCATCCATCAGAAGTCTTGATCCAGGCGGCATCTTCTCTGTTCATCCATCCGGAGCGGAGCGGCAGCATCCTGAAGACATCCCACGCAGAGCATCCTCTTCTTTCTTGATCCGACGACTAAGTGACTGTACCTTTAAGTGACGTCATCCAAGATGGCGTACCTTGAATTCCGATTGGCTGATAGGATTCTATCAGCCAATCGGAATTAAGTTTGAAAAATCTGATTGGCTGATTGAATCAGCCAATCAGATTGAGCTCGCATTCTATTGGCTGTTCCGATCAGCCAATAGAATGCGAGGTCAATCTGATTAGCTGATTGGATCAGCCAATCGGATTGAACTTGAATCTGATTGGCTGATTGAATCAGCCAATCAGATTTTTCCTACCTTAATTCCGATTGGCTGATAGAATCCTATCAGCCAATCGGAATTCAAGGGACGCCATCTTGGATGACGTCACTTAAAGGTACAGTCACTTAGTCGTCGGATCAAGAAAGAAGAGGATGCTCTGCGTTGGATGTCTTCAGGATGCTGCCGCTCCGCTCCAGATGGATGAACAGAGAAGATGCCGCCTGGATCAAGACTTCTGATGGATGGAAGACCTCTTCTTGCCCCGCTTGGATGAAGACTTCTGCCGGTCTGGATGTCCTCTTCTGCCCGATCGGATGAAGACTTCGGCCCGCTGGGTGAAGACACGGTAGAGAGATCTTCAGGGGGGTAGTGTTAGGTTTATTTAAGGGGGGTTTGGGTTAGAGTAGGGGTATGTGGGTGGTGGATTGTAATGTGGGGGGGGGTATTGTGTTTTTTTTTACAGGCAAAAGAGCTCTTTTCTTTGGGGCATGCCCCCGCAAAAGGCCCTTTTAAGGGCTGGTAAGGTAATAGAGCTGATTACTTTTGTAATTTAGTATAGGGTAGGGCATTTTTTTATTTTGGGGGGCTTTGTTATTTTATTAGGGGGCTTAGATTAGGTGTAATTAGTTTAAAATTCTTGTATTTTTTTTTATTTTTTGTAATTTAGTGTTTGTTTTTTTGTACTTTAGTTTAGTTTATTTCATTGTATTTAATTGTAGGTACTTGTAGTTAATTTATTTAATGATAGTGTAGTGTTAGGTTTAATAGTAACTTAGGTTAGGATTTATTTTACAGGTAATTTTGTAATTATTTTAACTAGGTAGCTATTAAACAGTAAATATCTATTTAATAGCTATTGTACCTAGTTAAAATAAATACAAAGTTGCCTGTAAAATAAATATAAATGCTAAAATAGCTACAATGTAACTATTAGTTATATTGTAGCTATATTAGGGTTTATTTTACAGGTAAGTATTTAGTTTTATATAGGATTAATTTATTTAGTTAATTTAATGACAGTGTAGTGTTAGGTGTAATTGTAACTTAGGTTCGGGTTTATTTTACAGGTAAATTTGTATTTATTTTAGCTAGGTAGTTATTAAATAGTTATTAACTATTTAATAGCTATTGTACCTAGTTAAAATAAATACAAAGTTGCCTGTAAAATAAATATAAATCCTAAAATAGCTACAATGTAACTATTAGTTATATTGTAGCTATATTAATAGCTAGTAGGGGGCTTAGATTAGGTGTAATTAGTTTAAAATTATTGTAATATTTTATTATTTTTGCTAATTTAGTGTTTGTTTGTTTTTTTGTACTTTTCTGATGGATGGAAGACCTCTTCTTGCCCCGCTTGGATGAAGACTTCTGCCGGTCTGGATGTCCTCTTCTGCCCCATCGGATGAAGACTTCGGCCCGGCTGGGTGAACACGACTCAAGGTAGGGAGATCTTCAGGGGGGTAGTGTTAGGTTTATTTAAGGGGGGTTTGGGTTAGAGTAGGGGTATGTGGGTGGTGGGTTGTAATGTGGGGGGGGAGTGTGTTTTTTTTTTACAGGCAAAAGAGCTGTTTTCTTTGGGGCATGCCCCGCAAAGGGCCCTGTTCAGGGCTGGTAAGGTAATAGAGCTGTTAACTTTTGTAATTTAGTATAGGGTAGGGCATTTTTTTATTTTGGGGGGCTTTGTTATTTTATTAGGGGGCTTAGATTAGGTGTAATTAGTTTAAAATTCTTGTAATATTTTTTTATTTTTTGTAATTTAGTGGGGGGGGTTTTGTACTTTAGTTTAGTTTTTTTAATTGTATTTAATTGTAGGTACTTGTAGTTAATTTATTTAATGATAGTGTAGTGTTAGGTTTAATTGTAACTTAGGTTAGGATTTATTTTACAGGTAATTTTGTAATTATTTGAACTAGGTAGCTATTAAATAGTCAATATCTATTTAATAGCTATTGAACCTAGTTAAAATAAATACAAAGTTGCCTGTACAATAAATATAAATGCTAAAATAGCTACAATGTAACTATTAGTTATATTGCAGCTACATTAGGGTTTATTTTACAGGTAAGTCTTTAGTTTTATATAGGATTCATTTATTTAGTTAATTTAATGATAGTGTAGTGTTAGGTGTAATTGTAACTTAGGTTATGATTTATTTTACAGGTAAATTTGTATTTATTTTAGCTAGGTAGTTATTAAATAGTTATTAACTATTTAATAACTATTGTACCTAGTTAAAATAAATACAAAGTTGCCTGTAAAATACATATAAATCCTAAAATAGCTACAATGTAACTATTAGTTATATTGAAGCTAAATTAATAGCTAGTAGGGGGCTTAGATTAGGTGTAATTAGTTTAAAATTATTGTAATATTTTATTATTTTTGGTAATTTAGTGTTTGTTTGTATTTTGGTACTTGTATGATGGATGGAAGACCTCTTCTTGCCCCGCTTGGATGAAGACTTCTGCCGGTCTGGATGTACTCTTCTGACCCATCGGATGAAGACTTCGGCCCGGCTGGGTGAACACGACTCAAGGTAGGGAGATCTTCAGGGGGGTAGTGTTAGGTTTATTTAAGGGGGGTTTGGGTTAGAGTAGGGGTATGTGGGTGGTGGGTTGTAATGTGGGGGGGGGGGGGGATTGTGTTTTTTTTTTACAGGCAAAAGAGCTGTTTTCTTTGGGGCATGCCCCGCAAAGGGCCCTGTTCAGGGCTGGTAAGGTAATAGAGCTGTTAACTTTTGTAATTTAGTATAGGGTAGGGCATTTTTTTATTTTGGGGGGCTTTGTTATTTTATTAGGGGGCTTAGATTAGGTGTAATTAGTTTAAAATTCTTGTAATATTTTTTTATTTTTTGTAATTTAGTGGGGGGGTTTTTGTACTTTAGTTTAGTTTTTTTAATTGTATTTAATTGTAGGTACTTGTAGTTAATTTATTTAATGATAGTGTAGTGTTAGGTTTAATTGTAACTTAGGTTAGGATTTATTTTACAGGTAATTTTGTAATTATTTTAACTAGGTAGCTATTAAATAGTCAATATCTATTTAATAGCTATTGAACCTAGTTAAAATAAATACAAAGTTGCCTGTACAATAAATATAAATGCTAAAATAGCTACAATGTAACTATTAGTTATATTGCAGCTATATTAGGGTTTATTTTACAGGTAAGTCTTTAGTTTTATATAGGATTAATTTATTTAGTTAATTTAATGATAGTGTAGTGTTAGGTGTAATTGTAACTTAGGTTATGATTTATTTTACAGGTAAATTTGTATTTATTTTAGCTAGGTAGTTATTAAATAGTTATTAACTATTTAATAACTATTGTACCTAGTTAAAATAAATACAAAGTTGCCTGTAAAATACATATAAATCCTAAAATAGCTACAATGTAACTATTAGTTATATTGAAGCTATATTAATAGCTAGTAGGGGGCTTAGATTAGGTGTAATTAGTTTAAAATTATTGTAATATTTTATTATTTTTGGTAATTTAGTGTTTGTTTGTATTTTGGTACTTGTATGATGGATGGAAGACCTCTTCTTGCCCCGCTTGGATGAAGACTTCTGCCGGTCTGGATGTACTCTTCTGCCCCATCGGATGAAGACTTCGGCCCGGCTGGGTGAACATGACTCAAGGTAGGGAGATCTTCAGGGGGGCAGTGTTAGGTTTATTTAAGGGGGGTTTGGGTTAGAGTAGGGGTATGTGGGTGGTGGGTTGTAATGTGGGGGGGGGGGGGGGGGATTGTGTTTTTTTTTTACAGGCAAAAGAGCTGTTTTCTTTGGGGCATGCCCCGCAAAGGGCCCTGTTCAGGGCTGGTAAGGTAATAGAGCTGTTAACTTTTGTAATTTAGTATAGGGTAGGGCATTTTTTTTTATTTTGGGGGGCTTTGTTATTTTATTAGGGGGCTTAGATTAGGTGTAATTAGTTTAAAATTCTTGTAATATTTTTTTATTTTTTGTAATTTAGTGGTTTTTTATTTTTTGTAATTTAGTGGGGGGTTTTTGTACTTTAGTTTATTTAATTGTAGATAATTGTAGGTACTTGTAGTTAATTTATTTAATGATAGTGTAGTGTTAGGTTTAATTGTAACTTAGGTTAGGATTTATTTTACAGGTAATTTTGTAATTCTTTTAACTAGGTAGCTATTAATTAGTCAATAACTATTTAATAGCTATTGTACCTAGTTAAAATAAATACAAAGTTGCCTGTAAAATAAATATAAATCCTAAAATAGCTACAATGTAACTATTAGTTATATTGCAGCTATATTAGGGTTTATTTTACAGGTAAGTATTTAGTTTTAAATATGATTCATTTATTTAATTAATTAAATGATAGTGTAGTGTTAGGTGTAATTGTAACTTAGGTTAGGATTTATTTTACAGGTAAATTTGTATTTATTTTAGCTAGGTAGTTATTAAATAGTTATTAACTATTTAATAACTATTGTACCTAGTTAAAATAAATACAAAGTTGCCTGTAAAATAAAAATAAATCCTAAAATAGCTACAATGTAACTAATAGTTATATTGCAGCTATCTTAGGGTTTATTTTACAGGTAAGTCTTTAGTTTTAAATAGGATTCATTTATTTAACTATAGTAAATTTATTTCGTTTTATTTAAATTATATTTAAGTTTGGGGGTGTTAGTGTTAGGGTTAGACTTAGATTTAGGGGTTAATAACCTTATTATAGTAGCGGCGACGTTGGGGGCGGGAGATTAGGGGTTAATAATTGTAGGTAGGTGGCGGCGATGTTAGGGAGGGCAGATTAGGGGTTAATAAAATGTATTATAGCGTTTGCGAGGCGGGAGTGCGGCGGTTTAGGGGTTAATACATTTATTATAGTTGCGGCGATTTGCGGTCGGCAGATTAGGGGTTAATACTTGTAGTTAGATTGCGGCGACGTTGGGGGGGGCAGATTAGGGGTTAATAACTATAATGCAGGGGTCGGCGGTGTTAGGGACACCAGATTAGGGGTTAATAGCTATAATGTAGGCGGCGGCAATATCGGGTCGGCAGATTAGGGGTTAATACTTGTAGTTAGATTGCGGCGACGTTGGGGGGGGCAGATTACGGGTTAATAACTATAATGTAGGGGTCGGCGGTGTTAGGGACAGCAGATTAGGGGTTAATAGCTATAATGTAGGCGGCGGCGATATCGGGTCGGCAGATTAGGGGTTAATACTTGTAGTTAGATTGCAGCGACATTGGGGGGGGCAGATTAGGGGTTAATAACTATAATGCAGGGGTCGGCGGTGTTAGGGACACCAGATTAGGGGTTAATAGCTATAATGTAGGCGGCAGCGATATCGGGTCGGCAGATTAGGGGTTAATACTTGTAGTTAGATTGCGGCGACGTTGGGGGGGGCAGATTAGGGGTTAATAACTATAATGTAGTGGTCGGCGGTGTTAGGGACAGCAGATTAGGGGTTAATAGCTATAATGTAGGCGGCGGCGATATCGGGTCGGCAGATTAGGGGTTAATACTTGTAGTTAGATTGCGGCGACGTTGGGGGGGGCAGATTAGGGGTTAATAACTATAATGTAGGGGTCGGCGGTGTTAGGGACAGCAGATTAGGGGTTAATAGCTATAATGTAGGCGGCGGCGATATCGGGTCGGCAGATTAGGGGTTAATACTTGTAGTTAGATTGCGGCGACGTTGGGGGGGGCAGATTAGGGGTTAATAACTATAATGTAGGGGTCGGCGGTGTTAGGGACAGCAGATTAGGGGTTAATAGCTATAATGTAGGCGGCGGCGATATCGGGTCGGCAGATTAGGGGTTAATACTTGTAGTTAGATTGCGGCGGTGTTAGGGACAGCAGATTAGGGGTTAATAACTATAATGTAGGCGGCGGCGATATTCGGTCGGCAAATTAGGGGTTAATAAAATAATGCAGGTGTCAGCGATAGCGGGGGCGGCAGATTAGGGGTTGATAAGTGTTAGATTAGGGGTGTTTAGAGACTCGGGGTACATGTTAGGGTGTTAGGTGCAGACTTAGTGTTTCCCCATAGGAAACAATGGGGCTGCGGTGTTAGTTTTTTTTCAGCCGAAACTCCCATTGTTTCCTATGGGGAAATGCCGAATTTTACCGAGCTAATTCGGATTTATTCGGAGATACGGCAGCTATTTCGGATTCATTCGGTAGATTCGGAAGTATTTTAATTCGGAAATCCGAATCGATCCGAATCTCCGAATTTACCGAATTTACCGAATTAATCCGAAACGAACCGCACATGTCTATTGACCATATGTGCTGTTTTCATTGGGGTCAAATACCATCTGAAAGTTGTTTTTAATATGTTCTCCCTGAGATCAGCACTAATGAGACCCCTACTGGCCTGATGAACTATTTCATTCCATCTGTCTGTCTCAATCTCTTTGCCTAAATCTGTTTCCCATTTTAACAGTACTGGGGTTTTAGTCTGTGCTCTGGACTCTTGAATTGCAATGTATAGTCTAGAAATTGCTTTTTTAGGTCTATGAAGGGATATACATAAATGTTCTAGAGTGGTCAGTCTACTATGCATTCTAGTTGTCTCTAGGTAAGCTTGTGTGGCTGACATTACTTGGAGATTCAGGAACCACTGTAAAGGGATAGGCTCAAGTTTCTGTTGGAGTTAGGTGAAAGTCAATAATCTACCATGCAGTTGCAAATCTGCCACCCTATACAGCCCCTTATTTTCCCACTTCGTTACCTGATGTTTATGTTCGGTGTTTATAATATATGCAAGAGGCACTATCGTTGAATGTTTAGGAATTACCTTGCCTGCTCGACAAAAAGAAGTCCACTGCTGCCTTGCCGTCAATGTAATTTTGTTTTGGTATAGAGATTGGGATTTCCCAAAATCCTTGTTCCAGAGAATCCCATGTGGCATCTCTTGTTTCAACATTTCTGCCTCCAAAGCAGGCCAAAGAATATCGGTTTGTCGCCTCACTAATGTTGAGTTTTGGGCCAATCTAGCTGCTGTGTAATAATCATGTAAATTAGGGTCTCCCACCCCTCTTAGCTGTCTGTGTCTGTCCATAATGTGGTGTGAGATCCTTGGATGTTTACTATCCCTCAGAAATCCATGTATATCTCTCTGAAGGCTTTCTAAGTCTGGAATATTTAGCTTAATAGGGAGTACTCTAAAGAGGAACAAGAGTCTTGGAAGAATTGTCATTTTTACCGCAGACAATCTGCCATACCAGGAGAAGCCCATCTTCCTCCATTTCCCTAGATCTGATCGAATTGATTTGAATAGGGGCGTATAATTTGTTGCGTAAAGCTTCGAGGAGTGAGTTGTAAGTTTGATCCCTAGGTATTTTAGCCCCTCTGGCACCCATTTAAAATCGAAATTTGTCTCAATCAATTTAATCGTATGCTTTGGGATAGACAAGGGGAGTGCCTCGCATTTTCCCGCATTAACCTTGTATCCAGAAATTTGGGAAAACAATTGTATAGCCTGGTATACAAAGGGTAGTGACTTTAATGGGTTCGTTATAGTGAGTAACACATCGTCCGCAAACAATGCAATTTTGTGGTGTATCTTTCCTATTTCTAGGCCTGTTATATCTGGACAATTTCGTATGTACGCTGCTAACGGTTCAATACATATTGCAAAGATCAATGGAGAGAGCGGGCACCCCTGCTTTGTTCCGTTAAGTATATGTATTTCCTTTGATTGGTATCCCACCGCCCTAACCTGAGCTGTGGGTTTCGAATATAACCCTGTAATGGCTTGTAAAAATCTCCCATTAAATCCCATTATTTTCAGCACCACCAGCATATATCTCCAATCCACCCTATCGAATGCCTTCTCCGCGTCCAACGATAGGACCAGAGAAGGCATCCCCTTGTCCTGTAAAAAATCTATTATTGATATCATTTTGCGTATATTGTCTGGGGCTTCCCTATCTTTAATAAAACCCACCTGGTCTGGGTGTATAATAGAGGGTAAGATATGTTTCAACCTGTTGGCCAGTATTTTAGTTACTATCTTAAGGTCTTGGTTGATAAGAGAAATAGGCCTATAGCTAGCGCAAGATTTAGGGTCTTTCCCCTGTTTCAGGATAACTACTATTTTGGCTCGAAGAAGATCCACAGGTATCTCTCCCCCCTCCATAATGTGGTTTGCAAACTTCACTAAGTGGGGTATCAATATATCCTTAAATGCTTTGTAATAATTCCCCGGGAATCCATCAGGGCCCGGGGCCTTGCCTGGTTTGAGATCCTTAACAGCTTTCAAAACCTCTTCATGGGTGATTTTGGCATTCAAGATGTCTCTATCTTGCTCATTTATTGTGCTGAGATTTGCTATTTGTAAGAAAGAGTCAAATACCGTTTGTGTTAAGTGATTGTGTTGTACCTTTTGGCCATTATACAGGTCACTATAGAAATGTGCAAAAGTATCCACAATTTCTTGAGGATGGGACGTCACCCTGCCATTAGGATCTTTTATTTGTGGTATAGAAAGTGCTTGGTAGTTATCTCTAATTTTTTTTGCTAAATATTTGTCAGGCTTATTAGCAAAGATAAAATAATTAGTCATTAATCTATATGTAGCTCTCAAAGAATGTTCATTTAACAATGACTGCAAGCTCTGCTTTTTGCTCGTGAGTTGTTGTAGAGTAATTTTTGATTTAGTTTGTTTATGTGTATCCTCTCTAAGGATTTCATTTCTATGTGCAGTTGCTTTATGTGGGCCTCGTTTTGCCTTTTGATCAGGGATTTTTCTTTAATTAAGATTCCCCTCAACACTGCTTTATGTGCCGCCCAAGGAGCAACAGGATTCTCTGTGGAGTCTATATTAATCTGCCAATACTCTTTTAAATGTTTAATTATATTGTTCCGTATGAGTGGATTTTTCATGCAAGATGAGTCATATGTCCAGGTCTTTATTCTTTGTGGGTCTGATAGATTACCTAAATTAAGTTGTGTGATAGAATGGTCAGACCACACACATGGGTGGATAACTATAGATTGTACTGCTGGTTGTAAAATCTGGCTAGTAAATATATAATCTATTTTAGAATAACTATCATGAGCTGATGAATAAAAGGTTGTATCTCTCGTCTCTTTATTCAGGGTCTGCCAAGTGTCATGTACGTTATGTTGCCCAAGTGTGCCTAGAATGTTCTTGGCAGTTGTCCTTTGACGCTGCTTTTTCTTAGACTGTAGCCTGTCAGTGCGTTTAACCAATGCTTGAAGGTCAATATTAAAGTCTCCCGCTAGGAGTATTCTTATCCTAGACCAGCCAATTAGCAAATTTGAGATTTTGTCAAAAAATGTATCTTGTTGCTCATTTGGAGCGTATACATTGCACAGCACCACATCTACGTCCCCTATCCGTCCAAACACTAAAAGGTATCTACCTTCCTCATCTGAAATAGTGTCTTTGTGTGTGAACGGTATAGATGAGTGTATCAGTATAGAAATTCCTCTTTTTTTGGAGTCTAAGGCAGAATGAAATTGTAACGGGTAATCTTTTGCCCAGTACTTTGGGATAGTGTTTTTAAGGAAGTGGGTTTCTTGAAGGTAAATTACAGTGGCTCTCAAGCGTCTATAATTGGTCATAGCTGTCCTCCGTTTTACATCTGTATTAAGGCCTCTTGCATTATGTGTGATCAAAACAATCTTAGGTAGTGCCATTATCCCTGATGTGTGTAAACAATAAGCTTATGCCCCTAGCAATCGGTAATAATATAAGGTGTGATATCTGCATGTTGCAAAAATGGTAGGGGTTACTATCTCCTCTCTTCCTCTTCACCCAGAATCTATAGTTCTCTACCCTTCTCCAACATCCACACAGATTAATATGCATTGATGAGCTTGATAGTAATGTGCTGTGTCTTACAACTCTGTATAACATTAGTATAAACAATATCAGGATCGACATTAACTAATAATGACAAAAACTTTTAAAATAACTATATATCAAAACAAATACAAATTGTATCAAACATGTGGTCTTACCAAAGACCATAAGCAAACATATTTCTCAATGAGTGTTGGGACCATAATAGTCCCATACTTTTTTTTTTCCCACAAGGATTCTTCAACTAGTTAACCTCTCTCTGAGCTTGGAGATAATTGAGTTCAAGTGAGTCCCTCAGCTGTCGAAAGAGATCACCTATACTTTCCTCCAGTTTAAAAGATATTTTGGGTTTCCTCTTTAGGTTATTTCAAGATTTAGCTTTTTTCTTTGTAACTTTCTTCCATTTTAGCCTTTGAGGTTTCAAGCGAGGTTGAGATGCGTCAGATGGATATGTTGGTGCTGCTCCGCCTGTGGTATCTGGAGGTTCCAGGTCCAGGAGTTTACAGAGATCTGGTATCTCCTCTATTGTCTTGATAGTAGTTGCCTTCCCATTTCGCGTCACATGTAGCGCGAAAGGGAATCCCCATCTATAAGGGATATGATTCTTCCTCAAGAAGAGAGTGAGGGTTCGGAGTGCATTTCTCTTCTGTAGAGTTTTAACGCATAGATCTTGAAAAAATTGAATTATATTTCCCTGAAACTTAAAGGTAGGATTTTGTCTTGCTGCTAGAAGAATCTTCTCTTTATCAGGGAACCTTAGGAATTTAATAATGACATCTCTTGGAGGTTGGTCTGGTTTGGGCTTGGGTCTGAGAGCTCTATGAGCTCTTTCTATTGGGTATTCTGACATATTCTGCATTCCCACGATTGCATGGAACAGCTGCTGCAGGTAAACTTGAAGCTCCTCAGCTGTTATGTTCTCAGGAATCGCTTTAAGTCTGATATTAGACCTTCTGCTTCTATTTTCCATGTCCTCTTTCTTTTCCTCCAACTCCATTATTATCTGCTGTTGAGAAGCCAAAGACTCAGACACTGTATTTACTTCTTCGCCTATTTCATCCGTAGCTGTCTCCAGAGAGTCTACTCGGTTTCCGAGCTCCGAGATCTCATTCTTGATGTCAGTAAGACTGTTGGTGATTTGCGCCTGAAAATTATCCATTTTCTCCCACAGTTTTTCAAAGTTAGACGTTAATGTCCTGTTTAGAAACCAGAGATTGAAGATCAGCCCTAGTCACAGGTATCATATCTTCAGGGCCTACTTCAGTTTCAGACTCCAGATCTTCCTCCATCTCAGTCGTGAGATTATCTTGAGACTTGGGTGGTTTAGATGCTTTAAAGAAGGTATCCATCGACGTAGATTTCACCCCTTTATCACTTTTGGAGCCTTTTCTAGTAGACATGGTGAGTGCCAAAGGTAAGAAAAATACACTGTAGTATGGTTTAGCCCCCTAGCTAAGCTGGAGAGAAAAATAGTAATAGTCTCTTAAAGCCTCCAGTCCCAAGAAAAGGAAAAAGTAGGCACCTACACTTCGCTGTCTGAGAATAGAACCATTTATTGTGTTACTTTAGGGTATATATTCAACTTCTTCTCTTCCCAAGCTGGGACAGAAAGCAGTTAATAGCTCTCTCAATCTCAGTTGTTTGACTTGATATGCTCACAGAATCGAATACATCAGCCTCCCCCTTATATTCAGCTGAGGTCCTCACTCATTATGATTTGCCTCTATCCCCTATGGTGCTGCACATCAATATCGTTAGATAAGCATCTCCTGAAGGGTAAAGGCCTAGCTGCAAAGATAAAGGAGAAGTCCTCTGCGGATTATATCATGTTGGTTTCTGTCAGACCACCGCAACAGGCTCCTTCAAGAAGCCATTTAACACTTTAATTCAATATCTCTCTTTAGTCTGGGCAAACAAGGGCATCTCCTGTAAACTCCGATTTATTGTGTTGTTTCTCTAAGACTGTCTCTTCACCCCGGGGTCAAGTGTCCTCACTGGACGAAGTCGGGAAGGGATGATGGGATATGACCTGCTGAACCCAATCAGCAGAAAATGGAGGGGATAGAGAACAGTCAATCAATGCCCAAAGCTTTTATCTGTGATATATATTGCTAGTTCCCATACACAGCAATCCAGGTATCTCAGAAGATAAATAGAGGTTGGCTGTATCTATCAATAAAACAGTTTCAGCATGCCAATAGCCACTGGTGAGAAAAACAGCACTGCAGCCCCCAACCTCAACCTGCAGCTCTCCCCACTAAGCAGCACATGTACCTTAAAACGAATCTGCAATGGAGGGTTGAAATATACAGTGAGAAGCTGTGAGAAAGGTATATCTTTATTTTACATATATTTCAGTAATCAGTCTGAGCCCACAGCTCTCTCAGGCCTAGATTTAGAGTTGGGCGGTAGCCGTCAAAACCAGCGTTAGAGGCTCCTAACGCTGGTTTTTACCGCCCTCTGGTATTTGGAGCCAGTCATTAAAGGGTCTAACGCTCACTTTCCAGCCGCGACTTTTCCATACCGCAGATCCCCTTACGTCAATTGCGTATCCTATCTTTTCAATGGGATCTTTCTAACGCCGGTATTTAGAGTCTTGGCTGAAGTGAGCGTTAGAACGCTAACGACAAAACTCCAGCCGCAGAAAAAAGTCAGTAGTTAAGAGCTTTCTGGGCTAATGCCGGTTCATAAAGCTCTTAACTACTGTGCTCTAAAGTACACTAACACCCATAAACTACCTATGTACCCCTAAACCGAGGCCCCCCCCACATCGCCACCACTATATTTAAATTTTTTAACCCCTAATCTGCCGCTCCGTACACCGCCACCAACTACGTTATCCCTATGTACCCCTAATCTGCTGCCCCTAACACCGCCGACCCCTATATTATATTTATTAACCCCTAATCTGCCCCCCACAATGTCGCCGCCAGCTACCTACAATAATTAACCCCTAATCTGCCGACCGGAGCTCACCGCTAGTATAATAAATGTATTAACCCCTAATCCGCCTCACTCCCGCCTCAATAACCCTATAATAAATAGTATTAACCCCTAATCTGCCCTCCCTAACATCGCCGACAGCTAACTTCAAGTATTAACCCCTAATCTGCTGACCGGAGCTCACCGCTACTCTAATAAATGGATTAACCCCTAAAGCTAAGTCTAACCCTAACACTAACACCCCCCTAAGTTAAATATAATTTTTATCTAACGAAATAAATTAAGTCTTATTAAATAAATTATTCCTATTTAAATCTAAATACTTACCTGTAAAATAAATCCTAATATAGCTACAATATAAATTATAATTATATCTTAGCTATTTTAGGATTAATATTTATTTTACAGGCAACTTTGTAATTATTTTAACCAGGTACAATAGCTATTAAATAGTTAATAACTATTTAATAGCTACCTAGTTAAAATAATTACAAAATTACCTGTAAAATAAATCCTAACCTAAGTTACAATTAAACCTAACACTACACTATCAATAAATAAATTAAATAAACTACCTACAATTATCTAC
Organism: Bombina bombina; assembly: GCF_027579735.1. Taxonomy (NCBI): domain Eukaryota; kingdom Metazoa; phylum Chordata; class Amphibia; order Anura; family Bombinatoridae; genus Bombina; species Bombina bombina. The sequence goes on from NC_069505.1 coordinate 114,862,804, forward strand.
AATTAAACCTAACACTACACTATTAATAAATAAATTAAATACAATTCCTACAAATAAATACAATTAAATAAACTAACTAAAGTACAAAAAATAAAAAAGAACTAAGTTACAAAAAATAAAAAAATATTTACAAACATTCGAAAAAAATTACAACAATTTTAAACTAATTACACCTACTCTAAGCCCCCTAATAAAATAACAAAGACCCCCAAAATAAAAAAATGCCCTACCCTATTCTAAATTACAAAAGTTCAAAGCTCTTTTACCGTACCAGCCCTTAAAAGGGCCCTATGCGGGGCATGCCCCAAAAAATTCAGCTCTTTTGCCTGTAAAAAAAACAAACAATACCCCCCCCCAACATTACAACCCACCACCCACATACCCCTAATCTAACCCAAACCCCCCTTAAATAAACCTAACACTAAGCCCCTGAAGATCTTCCTACCTTGTCTTCACCATGCCAGGTATCACCGATCGTTCCAGGCTCCGAAATCTTCATCCAAGCCCAAGCGGGGGCTTGACATCCATCATCCGGCTGAAGTCTTCTATCAAGCGACGGCTGAAGAAGTCCAGAAGAGGCTCCAAAGTCTTCATCCTATCTGGGAAGAAGAGTAGATCCGGACCGGCAAACATCTTCTTCCAAGCGGCATCTTCTATCTTCATCCGATGAGGACCGGCTCCATCTTGAAGACCTCCACCGCGGATCCATCCATTTCCGACGACTTCCCGACGAATGACGGTTCCTTTAAGGGACGTCATCCAAGATGGCGTCCCTCGAATTCCGATTGGCTGATAGGATTCTATCAGCCAATCGGAATTAAGGTAGGAAAATTCTGATTGGCTGATGGAATCAGCCAATCAGAATCAAGTTCAATCCGATTGACTGATCCGATCAGCCAATCAGATTGAGCTCGCATTCTATTGGCTGATTCCATCAGCCAATCAGAATTTTCCTACCTTAATTCTGATGCTTGATGACGTCAGTTGTTAATGGCGTGTTTTCGCGCCTTTCCACTCTCTGAGTTGCGGTCTGTTGATGTTTGGTAAGTCTCTGTAGCTCTCAGTGTCTGACCGTCGCCAACCGCTCCCTTGTCTGAGGTCCCGTAGTCACCTAGGCAGGTAGCCCAGAGGAGTCTCTGAGCCCAGATAGTATAGCACTCATCCGCCACCTCACTTGTAATGGGATCTCCACCTGGGAATGTAGTCCTCAAGTTATCAGTAGATAGGATCCTCACAATCCTTCTTAGGTTGTATGGTTCAATAAAATATAAAAATAAAAGAGAGAAAATGCTCTGTAGGTCGTTTTTTAAAGAAAATTATGCAGAAGCTCTGCCAAGTCGCATCCACTCTCTTCCCAGGCTAGCTCCGCCCCCCCTAAATAGAAATATTTTAAAGGGGCACTGAACCCAAATTTTTAATTTTGTTAATCAGATAGAGCATGCAATTTTAAGCAACTTTCTAATTTACTCCTATTATTAATTTGTCTTGGTTCTTTTGCTATCTTTATTTGAAAAAAGAAGGCATCTAAGCAATTTGTTTTGTTCAGCACGCTGAACAGCATTTGTTTATTGGTGGGTGAATTTATCCACCAATCAGCAAGAACAACTCAGGTTGTTCACCAAAAATGGGCCGGCATATAAACTTACATTCTTGCATTTCAAATAAAGATACCAAGAGAATCTTGAAAAATTGATAATAAGAGTAAATTAGAAAGTTGCTTAAAATTGGATGCTCTATCTGAATCATGAAAGGAAAAATCTTGGTTCAGTGTCCCTTTAAGCTTGATGGTTCAATTAATTACTATTCAGAATCTATACACGGTAGATACTAAGAATAGAATGGTATCTAACATTACTTTTACAGATATATTATACATGGAACAACAATGTATGCCAATACTCTTAACGTATGAGACTAAGGCCTCTAGTTATCAAGCTCCGCAAGGAGCTTGATGGCCTCTGTTTCTGGCGAGTCTTCAGACTCGCCAGAAACAGCAGTTATGAAGCAGCGGTCACAAACACCGCTGCTCCATAACCTGTCCACCTGCTCTGAGCAGGAGGACAGACATCGCAAAAATACAACCCGATCGAGTACGATCGGGTTGATTGACACCCCCCTGCGGCCGGCCTATTGGCCGCAAGTCTGCAGGGGGCGGGGTTGCACCAGCAGCTCTTGTAAGCTGCTGGTGCAATGATGAATACGGCGAGCGTATATATCAGGTCCGCCAGACTTTCATAACTAGAGGCCAAAGTATCCTGTATAGACCTATGGATAGGTAAAAAGTCCCTTTTTTAAAAGGAGTCCTTGATGAAGCGCATGTGCGCATGCGCAAAACGCATCAGGTGTTCTTTCGTATGTTCCTGATATCACTTCTCTGAATAAAAATAACTTTCTTTATTCATAAAGTAGGGGTTTTCTGTGGCTTTATTTTCCTTGGATAATTACTTTTACAGACTTAGGCCTAGATTTAGAGTTGGGCGGTAGCCGTCAAAACCAGCTGGTTTTTACCGCCCGCTGGTATTTGGAGTCAGTCAGGAAAGGGTCTAACGCTCACTTTGCAGCCGCGACTTTTCCATACCGCAGATCCCCCTACGCCATTTGCGTATCCTATCTTTTCAATGGGATCTTCCTAACGCCGGTATTTAGAGTCTTGGCTGAAGTGAGCGTTAGAACTCTAACGACAAAACTCCAGCCGCAGAAAAAAGTCAGTAGTTAAGAGCTTTCTGGGCTAACGCCGGTTTATAAAGCTCTTAACTACTGTGCTCTAAAGTACACTAACACCCATAAACTACCTATGTACCCCTAAACCGAGGTCCCCCCACATCGCCGCCACTCTATTAAAATTTTTTAACCCCTAATCTGCCGACCGCACACCGCTGCCACCTACGTTATCCCTATGAACCCCTAATCTGCTGCCCCTAACACCGCCGACCCCTATATTATATTTATTAACCCCTAATATGCCGCCCCCAACGTCGCCGCTACCTACCTACACTTATTAACCCCTAATCTGCCGACCGGACCACACCGCTACTATAATAAATGTATTAACCCCTAATCCGCCTCAATAACCCTATAATAAATAGTATTAACCCCTAATCTGCTCTCCCTAACATCGCCGACACCTAACTTCAAGTATTAACCCCTAATCTGCCGACCGGAGCTCACCGTTACTCTAATACATTTTTTAACCCCTAAAGCTAATTCTAACCCTAACCCTAACACCCCCCTAAGTTAAATATAATTTTATTCTAACGAAATAAATTAACTCTTATTAAATAAATTATTCCTATTTAAATCTAAATACTTACCTGTAAAATAAACCCTAATATAGCTACAATATAAATTATAATTACATTGTAGCTATTTTAGGATTAATATTTATTTTACAGGTAACTTTGTATTTATTTTACCTAGGTACAATAGCTATTAAATAGTTAATAACTATTTAATAGTTACCTAGTTAAAATAATTACAAAATTACCTGTAAAATAAATCCTAACCTAAGTTACAATTAAACCTAACACTACACTATCAATAAATTAATTAAATACAATACCTACAAATAAATACAATGAAATAAACTAACTAAAGTACAAAAAATAAAAAAGAACTAAGTTACAAAAAATAAAAAAATATTTACAAACATTAGAAAAATATTACAACAATTTTAAACTAATTACACCTACTCTAAGCCCCCTAATAAAATAACAAATCCCCCCAAAATAAAAAAATGCCCTACCCTATTCTAAAATTAAAATAGAAAAGCTCTTTTACCTTACCAGCCCTGAAAAGGGCCCTTTGCGGGGCATGCCCCAAAGAATTCAGCTCTTTTGCCTGGAAAAAAAACCCATACAATACCCCCCCAACATTACAACCCACCACCCACATACCCCTAATCTAACCCAAACCCCCCTTAAATAAACCTAACACTAAGCCCCTGAAGATCTCCCTACCTTGTCTTCACCACACCTGGTCCGGATCTGTCCAGAAGAGCCTCCGAAATCTTCATCCAAGACCAAGCGGGGGCTGAGGAGTGACGTCCATCCTCTGGCTTAAGTCTGGATCCAAGCGGCGGCTGAAGAAATCCATCATCGGGCTGAAGTCTTGATCCAAGCGGGCGCTGAAGAAGTCCATCATCGGGATGAAGTCTTCTATGAAGCGGCATCTTCAATCTTCTTTCTTCCGGAGCCATCATCTTCCAGCCGACGAGGATCCATCCTCTTCTACCGACGCCTACTCGCCAAATGACGGTTCCTTTAAATGACGTTATCCAAGATGGCGTCCGTCGAATTCCGATTGGCTTAAGTCTGATCGGAACAGCCAATAGAATGCGAGCTCAATCTGATTGGCTGATCGGATCAGCCAATCTGATTGAACTTGAATCTGATTGGCTGATTCCATCAGCCAATCAGAATTTTCCTACCTTAATTCCGATTGGCTGATAGAATCCTATCAGCCAATCGGAATTCGAGGGACGCCATCTTGGATGACGTCCCTTAAAGGAACCGTCATTCGTCGGGAAGTCGTCTGTGAAGATGGATGGATCCGCGCTGGAGGTCTTGAAGATCAGCCGGTCGTCATCGGATTGAAGAACATAGAAGATGCGGCTTGGATGAAGATGTTTGCCGGTCCGGATGTCCTCTTCTGCCCGCTTGGATCAAGACTTCAGCCGGAGGATGGACGTCACTCTTCAGCCCCAACTTGGGCTTGGATCAATATTTCGGAGGCTTGGATCAAGACTTCATTGGACGGATCGGTGAACCTGGCATGGTGAAGATAAGGTAGGAAGATCTTCAGGGGCTTAGTGTTAGGTTTATTTAAGGGGGTTTTGGGTTAGATTAGGGGTATGTGGGTGGTGGGTTGTAATGTTGGGGGTGGGTATTGTATGTTTTTTTTTACAGGCAAAAGAGCTGAATTTTTTGGGGCATGCCCCGCAAATGGCCCTTTTCAGGGCTGGTAAGGTAAAAGAGCTTTGAACTTTTTTAATTTAGAATAGGGTAGGGCATTTTTTATTTTGGGGGTCTTTGTTATTTTATTAGGGGGCTTAGAGTAGGTGTAATTAGTTTAAAATTGTTGTAATATTTTTCTAATGTTTGTAAATATTTTTTTATTTTTTGTAACTTAGTTCTTTTTTATTTTTTGTACTTTAGTTAGTTTATTTAATTGTAGTTATTTGTAGGTATTGTATTTAATTAATATATTGATAGTGTAGTGTTAGGTTTAATTGTAGATAATTGTAGGTAGTTTATTTAATTTATTTATTGATAGTGTAGTGTTAGGTTTAATTGTAACTTAGGTTAGGATTTATTTTACAGGTAATTTGTAATTATTTTAACTAGGTAACTATTAAATAGTTATTAACTATTTAATAGCTATTGTACCTGGTTAAAATAAATACAAAGTTGCCTGTAAAATAAATATTAATCCTAAAATAGCTACAATATAATTATAATTTATATTGTAGCTATATTAGGGTTTATTTTACAGGTAAATATTTAGATTTAAATAGGAATAATTTATTTAATAAGAGTTAATTTATTTCGCTAGAATAAAATTATATTTAATTTAGGGGGGTGTTAGGGTTAGAATTAGCTTTAGGGGTTAAAAAATTTATTAGAGTAGCTGTGAGCTCCGGTCGGCAGATTAGGGGTTAATACTTGAAGTTAGGTGTCGGCGATGTTAGGAAGGGCAGATTAGGGGTTAATACTATTTATTATAGGGTTATTGAGGTGGGAGTGAGGCGGATTAGGGGTTAATACATTTATTATAGTAGCGGCGAGATCCAGTCAGCAGATTAGGGGTTAATAAGTGTAGGTAGGTGGAGGCGACGTTGGGGGCGGCAGATTAGGGGTTAATAAATATAATATAGGGGTCGGCGGTGTTAGGGGCAGCAGATTAGGGGTACATAGGTATAATGTAGGTTGCGGCGGTGTACGGAGCGGCAGATTAGGGGTTAAAAAAAATATGCAGGGGTCAGCGATAGCGGGGGCGGCAGATTAGGGGTTAATAAGTGTAAGGTTAGGGGTGTTTAGACTCGGGGTACATGTTAGAGTGTTAGGTGCAGACGTAGGAAGTGTTTCCCCATAGAAAACAATGGGGCTGCGTTAGGAGCTGAACGCTGCTTTTTTGCAGGTGTTAGGTTTTTTTTCAACTCAAATGGCCCCATTGTTTTCTATGGGGGAATCGTGCACGAGCACGTTTTTGAAGCTGGCCTCGTCCGTAAGCAACACTGGTATTTAGAGTTGCAGTGGCGTTAAATATGCTCTACGCTCCCTTTTCTGGAGCCTAACGCAGCCATTCTGTGAACTCTAAATACCAGCGGTATTTAAAAGGTGCGGGGGGAAAAAAGCACGCGTAGCTAACGCACCACTTTGGCCGCAGAACTCTAAATCTAGCCGAGAGACTGTGTAGGGGATTATTACCTGAATCGTTTTTTTGTTTTTTTGGGGGGGGATAAAAAGCTGAAAGAAAAGCCTTTTAAAAACGGGCCCCTGCTGAATTGCCAGGGAAACCCTGTAGCTATTAAGGCCTTGCCTAAATTTACAGCCTCACGCCCTTACAATCCTGTTTAGCTACAGAAGATCAAAGATTGGTGTATAGAAACCCTAACTGATGTGTTAAAAGGCTTGGTGTTTGCTGCATTTAACATCTTAATAAGCACACTTACTGGGCCCCTGCATGACTGTATCAGAAACCCCAATTGAAGCACAGCACAGATAATCTCAGCAACAGGAGGAATCTGCTTATAAACACAGAGACTGTCATTTGATAGGGGATTATTACCTGAATCTGTTGTTGTTTTTTTTCATTCATCTCATTGCAATTTAAAGTCTGCAACATCATATGCTCTGACTGAACTCCACACCTCTCTCTATAACCTGGTATAGCTACTGTTTATCTGCATCACACTATGGCATCCAGGAGAGTCCCCAGGGTGGACAAGGGTACAAAGCCACATGCTACTTCTACTTCAAAGATGAACACATTCTTTAAAGCTATACACTCTTCAACTGTGGAGGAAGATGAAAATTCACAAATGTCTCAAGAAGATCCAATTCCTCCTGACAGAGAATCACCTATAACTAAAGCTGACCTTAAGGATCTCCCGACCAAAGCAGACCTCTCCTCTTTTTTTCAAAAGGTCAGTAAGATGCTGAAAGAGGGTTTAACAGAAATAAAGAAAGAAGTTGCGGATCTGGGAGGCAGAGTGGCTTATTTGGAAGAATTAGAGGAAGAGACTACATCCAACATGGACCTAATCAACAGGAAAATGGAGACCCAGGAATCACAAATTGAATATCTCCAATCCAAGCTAGAAGACCTCAACAACAGGGGTAGGAGACAAAATCTACACATTCGGGGTGTCTCTTAAAAAGTCACGAGCGACACTCTCCCCTCACATCTACAAAACATCTTCAAACAACTACTGAATAATCAGCAATTACCTGATGTAGCGATTGACAGAGCGCACAGAGCTTTAAGACCCAAGCCACGGGATGGAGAGCCTCCAAGGGATATAATCCTGAGATTTCACAGATACACCGATAAAGAAGCAATATTAAATGCTACAAGAAAACAAAAATCCTTCACTTTGAATAGTGACACGCTTCAATTTTACGCAGACCTCAGCCCTATCACCTTACAAAACCGCAAAGAAATAAGATTCCTCACGCTTCATCTGAGAGATCACGGTCTACCCTACAAATGGGGATTCTCCTTCAGTTTGAGAGTACTGAAGAACAACAAACTTGCAACATATAGGACACTAGAAGATCTGGACCACTTTTGCCAAACACTGGTCATACCAAAACCTACCCTCCCTTCATTGGAACCTTCGGATATCTCTGACTCACAAAGAAATTCAGCACCGCCAAAACCTCAACGTCCTCAATGGACGAAGGCGGCAAAGAAAAGATCTAGAGATGACGCATCAAAACATCGGAAAGGGCCAGCAGATCTAGACCAGAGTTGAGGGATCTTTAGACTATTTATACAGTTCCTCTGGCAGTGAAGGCCTGGCCGGCCGATAAAGATACTTGAGACATTCCTGAGATTAGATTTAAGCATGATTTTTATCATGGTCTTACTTTGGTGCTATGTTTCATTTGCTCCTGAGATAGATTGTTTATGCTATGGTCTTCTCTCTCCCCTTTTCTCCCCTTTAACACTGTTTCTCTCCTTCACAGGTGCCTTTCAACCTCATTAGGTTGAACTAATTCCCCTATGAACCCCAATATTACTTGGGAAGGTTTTACAGGGAATTTTTGTTATGAAATGTTTTTTGTTTTCAGGTTTATTGTTTGGTTGTATTGTTTATTATTTTGTTGTTTATGCCGAAATAATGATACTTTTGTATTGCTTACTTCTGATCCAGGACTAAGAGATGTTTTTGTATACACATATAAGAGAGTTACTTCCATCCACTATCTAACCACAAGCAAGGGTGGGCCGGACCAACACTTCAATGGTGCCGTTTTCTTTGACACTACGATGGCTGAGTAAAGATGCTACATAACTGGGCAACTCCTCCGATGTAAGGTAATGAGCTTTATCCCACAACACTGACGCAGGTACACAAATTAAGGAAATTAAACTAATCTCTCAAAACTGTAAGGGCCTAAATTCCCCAACTAAAAGATCCATAGCGCTTAATTGGGGGAGAAAAGAAAAAGCTAACATTATTTTTGTTCAAGAAACCCATTTTGTCACCAACAAAGAACCTACATTCAAATCTAGAGACTTCCCCACTTCGTACCTTCACTCTAACACAGAGAAAAAGAATGGGGTGGGAATATTATTCAATAAAAACACACACTTCCAGCTGCTGGAGAAATTGGTGGATAGGGAAGGTCGCTATATAATACTAGTGGGTATGTTGTTTAATAGACCAATTACCCTGGCTAACGTATACGCACCCAACACAGGACAAGCCCACTTTTTGACGACAGCCAGTAACAAACTCGTAGAGATCCAAAAAGGCACACTCCTGTTAGGGGGGGATCTAAATGTAGCATTGTTCCCGACTTTAAATTGTTCACAAGGCCGCAGTATCACTACGTCTAAAACTAGAAATCTAATTCTTAACACATTAAGGGGCCTCACCCTTTTGGACACCTGGCGCACACTTCACCCCACCGCACGCAACTATTCATTTTATTCTAATCCAGCCAAATCATACTCACGCATAGACTATTGGTCTATTAACCATAGTAATATGCCATTAGTTATAGATGCTGATATTTCTCCAATAACATGGTCTGACCACTCCTCAATATCGTTGAATCTGACCTGGCCCTCGGTACCAATACACCCATTTCACTGGAGACTGGATGAGGCTATACTACATGACCCACTAGTCATACAACAAACCCAGGAAGCTTTGACAGAGTGCTTTCAGCTAAACTGCAACTCCACGACGTACACTCCAATGACTTGGTTCGCACATAAGGCTGTTCTCAGGGGGTTGTTGCTGAAACAGAAAGCTATTAAAAAGTGTTCTTCGCTAGCACAATACAAAACACTACTACAGAAATTACAAACTGATGAAAATTCACTTAAAAGTGATCCCCAGAGACAAGATCTTTTGCAGGCGCTAGCCACATCACGATCACAGCTACAAAACTACTTACATAAGGAGGCATGCGTAAAGGCTTTATATCTTAGGAAGATATACTTCCATGGAGGTAACAAATCTGGTACCCTGCTCGCTAGGGCCTTAAAGCGTAAAACATTACACAACTATATTCTCAATATAACAGCAGCCGACGGCACGGAAACGTCGGACTCAAATCTGATAGCTAAATCATTTATGACCTACTATGGGAATCTTTACAATCTCCCCTGTAATGAGCGGGTAACACAAGCAGAATTATTAGACACTTATATTCAAAGTGCAGATTTGAGTAAGATTCAAAGAGAGGACAAAGAGAGCTTAGATGAACCGATCAAACTACATGAAATACTGAAAGTTATTAATGACCTTCCATCACATAAAAGTCCTCGACCAGACGGGTTTTCAAACAAATATTACAAAACATATAAGGATATCTTAGCGCATCTATTAGAGTTATATAGGTAAATAGATAAGAAAGGACATCTCCCCCCGGAATACTTAGAAGCCCAGATTTCAGTTATTCCCAATTATTCCCAAACCAGGTAAATCCCCCACGCATCCCGGTAATTACAGGCCCATCTCTTTATTGAACACTGATTTAAAAATCTTTACAAAAATACTGGCTAATAGGTTGAACCGAATACTCCCACAGATTATCCACTCTAATCAGGCTGGCTTTGTGCCTGGTCGAGAGGCCAGGGATAACACCATCAGCATTAAAGTAGGTCCTTTATATTGTAAACTCTCGCTATATGCAGACGATGTCCTGTTCACGTTATCATCCCCCAAGACATCTGTCCCTGAGGTCCTGAAAGTTCTCAAACAATTTGGTGACTTTTCCAACTTCAGGATTAATGAACAAAAGTCAGAAATCTTAAATATTTCCCTCCCACCTCAAGAATTTCAGACCCTGTTACAGTCCTGCACTCTTAAACACCAACCACAAGCGATCAAATATCTGGGGATGTATCTTGCTCCAAACACGAAAGCCCTCCTAGAGCTTAACTTCACTAATCTACTTAATACTATATCAACAGATTTAAAGACTTGGAAGGACCGTCCCTTTTCATGGTGGGGTAGACTCCAAATTGTGAAAATGAATGTACTCCCTAGATTGCTGTATGCGATTCAAGTGGTCCCTATCACCCTACCACAGGGCCTCCTTACTCAGATACAACACGTTTTAGATTCCTTCATTTGGGGTAGCATAAAACCCAGAGTTAAGAAGGCAACTATGTACAGGTCAGCCAGAGAGGGAGGGTTGGGTCTGCCTAAGATAGAAACCTATTATCAGGCCACGGGCTTACAGAGAATTATAGAGTGGCACAGAAATAGGGACTCTAAGGCTTGGATTCCAATCACATATACTTCACTCCCCCTCCTCGGGAGCTTTATGTTGGATAGCAGGGCAGAATTGACCCCCATGGTTGAAGGCATACCCGCTTTTACACCATGTGTTCGAATTATGGGACACTTTAATAAAGAGATTCCCAGGAATATCAACACTCAGATCACCCATGTCCCCAATATCCCAGAATGCTGAGCTATTAGGGAGGGTAATGTTTGACAGGAATAACCTGAATAATTGGGAGATGGGTTACACAGTTCCCCTATTTAATTTACTCAGTGAGGGCAAACTCAAAAACAGGTCAGACCTTACAGACATCCTAGGTGGAGTTTTTGGTAGGTGGCTAAAATATAACCAAGTTCACAATTTTCTCCATACCCACCCTCTCAAACAGTCACTTACAAGAAATCTCACACCCTTCGAACAGACATGCGCTATTACAAGTTCAGCACATCACACCTTATCATGGGCTAAGAGACTCCTAGTTAATGCATATAGCTCGAAACTTCCTGATTATATAGAACGGTGGCATAGGGAATTGAATAAGACTATCACAGAAGCAGAGTGGGTTAAAATTATTAATAACACAAGAAAATCTTCATCCTCAGCTAGATTTTTAGAGACAAATTACAAACTCCTGACTAGGTAGTACTTGACACCTACCAGACTTAAATGCATTTTCCCTGCCTCGTCGGACCTTTGTTGGAGGGGTTGTGGGGAAAGGGGGACGATGACACACATATGGTGGGCATGTCCTAAATTTTCACCTTTTTGGGAGGGCATACAGAATATCCTACAAGTCATAATGGGGCGGGGGGATTCCTATCAGCTAGACCCGACAACGGCCCTACTGAACCTGTTACCTAAATGTAAATGTAAATTAAGAACACAACTAATTCAGTTGGCATTGAATTCTGCTAGATCCTTAGTCGCTAGGCTCTGGAAATCTCAAATCTGTCCGACCCTAAAGGACTGGCACTCTCACATGACAGATACCTTGAGAATGGAAGAATACGATTTCTTTAAATCGAATAGGTTAGTATTCTTCCATGATTTAAAATTCATCTGGGATGAAATCCAAAATGATCTGAAGATAGAAGGGGGGTGCTTTACACAAGTTACAGGAGTGACCTAGGAGGAATGACAGGCCTAGTGTTATCTTAGAGGGGTATGGCTGACGTGGTCCCACCCCTGCCTTATACTCTAATAATGGCCTCTTTAGCTTAGCACTTCTTTCAAAGGTTGATAGTTAAATACAAAGTCGAGGGATACCACTAGATGTGTAGAATATATACAAAGTGATCTTAAATTAAGAAATTTCGGCATAGTTTTGTTGTTGTTTGAGTTATGTTTTGTACACTGGTGCCATTGTCAATCACCATGCATTTATATGGAGTGGGGCTACTGTTTTCAAATGGACTTATCACGGACAGTCTAGCTCTACTATTTCATTTTACTATACGGGAGTTCGTTCTCCTTTCTTTTGGAGACAGATGGTATCTCCCTCTTTTGTTTCTGTTTAAACTTTTGTATCAACAATGACATCCTTTTGTACCATGCTGATAAATAATGATAATAAAAATGAATTAAAAAAAAAATAAAAATAAAAAAAAATATTAAATCAGGATTGGATATCATTAATACAAATAAGAACTTTGACACGAACAATCATACATTGTTTTTCAAATTGACAAAGTTAAACATTATAATTCTTCACGTGAGTTCATGGTTTTCAAAAATGTATTTATAAATAAAGAGATAGTTTTCTTTTTTTCTTCAAGCTTTTATGTTGTTGACTGTCCCTTTAAGTAATTTTATGTCTTCTTGCTTTTTCATCAATTGTTAGACATTGAGCGGTCAATTTTTATTTTTATATTGCTAGTATAGCTTTTGTAATTTAGAAGATTGAAAATCAGGATACCGTATTCTTCACATTTATACTAATTAATGTATACATCTGACCAACATGTCTAAAGTAATGCCACTGTTACAGCAAACCCATGTTTACATCTCTGCGCAATTATATCTTCCATGATGATTGCACAATAATTAAAAGCCTAATTGCGCATCCGTGATTATGAATTAAATTGGATCTAGTAGTGTGATGAGTATAATTTTTAAATCTTTAGAATATATTTTCAATTGTGTGTATCACGATATTCCAATAGGATCATTGTAAAGATTGAATGATACAAAATAATATTTCAAACTTTTGTATGAATCGATATTCAATGTATGAAATGGCGGAGGATAGGGATTTCACGGATGTAAAATTCCATTTTAGCTCTGTGACGCATATTCAGGAAAGCGCAAGAAAAAGCATTATTCCTATTTGATGTGTGACAAATATATAAATAAAGAAGTCTACCATCAAATTTAACGTCTGTTGTTAGATCTATATACGTTGAATATATGACTATATACACATTGCTTAAATATATACTCAAATATTAATATATTTTATGAAGTCTGATATTTACCTGGTTCAGCCTCTGTAGTGCCTTCTCCCAGGTCACCGATTGGAGCTGCACTGGCCTCCGGGTCGGGAGTTTCAGAGTCAGCAGCTGGGGACTGTGAAGAGGCCGAGGAGCAGGCGGAAGCAAATCTGCGGGGGAAACAGAGATTGAGGAGGCCGCATAAAGTCTCCTCATAAGCTTGTAGGAAAAGTTTCTGTGGGGGTGGATCTGGATTCCCACCTCTCCGACAGGCTTTTGCCCACTCCCTCATGAGGCAGACTTTATATTAACCTCATATTCCTGAATCTCGGCATGATTTGATCCGTGGTCCTCTGGACATCTTTCACCAAATTCACAGAAACAGTGATAGACACCCAGAGGGACCTCCTAATCGACTGCTTCGTCGACCCCTTCTGAGTCCCAAACAGCTGCAGATAAAACGCCTCGACCACGTGGACCAGTACAGTACTTTCCGCCCGTGTGAACCTGGGAGACATCATGCCTGCCTTGTTAATGACTCAAGTCATGCTTATGTGATGAACTCTGATTGGCCGTTACTTAATGTTTCATGGATTCATATCTTTGTAAATTCCATACACATACCTCCTGGGGGTGTTGTTACTACATTTAGCATGTAGACTTATTTAGAATTTATGAGAATAATATGCGTATATATAATATACATAATCCGTTAAATATTAATATATTTTGTTGACATTTGAACTAGATTGCATTTTTAATCATGATAGTAAATATAAGCCAGCTACATTAGTAAATGTTTATGACACATTTCTATGTTTAATATTGATCAAGTTCTTTAATGAAAGTTTACAAATATTTTAGATTCCAAAAAGTAAACATTGTATGTATTCATTGTTTTATTAAATAAATATTGTGATTCATTGTGAAGTATTGACAGTGCTCTATTAAATGTATTTACAATCCCAACAATGCACATCGATTGTGCGTGAAATTATATTCGACTTTACATAGATGTGAATCTCGTGTTGAAAGATATGTTTACCACGCTATATTTTCAAAATGGTGAAATGCGTAATTTGTATTTATAATGGACGTTACTTTGAGAAAAATAAAGTGAATATTTTAAAATGGAAATTCAACGTTTCTGTTCCTTAAAGTGTCAGTAAACCTAAAAATTAATGTTATATAATTCTGCTATAGTGCAGAATTATATAACATTATTTTAGTGCTATAGTTATAAAAGCCTTTTTACCCTTTGAATATTTTAAAAGTATGCCGCTTTTACAGACCCGCTCTCTGCTCTATCTGCTCTATATCTGCTTTATTTTAGATTCAAATCTGCTCTGTCTGAATCATGGAAGATTAATTTATGGTTGCATTTCCCTTTCACTACAAATGAAATAGCCATCACAAGCTATTAACTAAAAATACATAGTTGACATAATAGCCAATATTCTAATAGTTAATATGCAATGGGAAATATTCTAAATAAATATGCAGTCATGTCTAAATATGATAATATATTTAAATCGATGAGTGTAAACCCTGTGAAAGGTTATATACATTTAAAGGGACAGTAAACCATAAATATATATTTACTTTAAAGGGACAAGAAACTCAAAATTTCTCTTTTGTGATTCAGATAGAGAATACAATTTTAAACAAATTTTCAATTTACTTATATTATTTAATTTGCTTTCTTCTCTTGTTATCCTTCTATGAAAAGTTTATCTAAGCAAACTCAGGAGCAACAGAGAAACTAGGTTCTAGCTGTTGATTGGTGGTTACATATATATTGATTGTGATTGGCTCACCCATGTGTTCAGTTTTAAACCATTAGGGCATTGCTGCTCTTTCAACAAATGATACCAAGAGAATGAAACAGGTTAGATAGTAGAAGTAAATTAGAAAGTTGTTTAAAATTGTATCCTCTATCTGAATCACAAATGAAAATATTTGGGTTTCATGTCCCTTTAATACACATTCCACATTTTGTCATACTCGATCCTGTTATATGAATATACATTTGACCTGTGTGAGGACATTTTAAGTAAAGTGTCCACTTATCTCCCTCCTTTGATGGAGCTTTATAATGATGCAGTGCAGACTCTTAAAGGGACAGTATACTATAATATTTGGATCACTTGTGTTTACAATTCCATATTATTTTATTAGCAGCAGAGTATAATGTATGAAATTAAACATTTCCTGTTTGTCTATTAGTTATTATTTTGAAGCCACAACAAAATAAAATGTTCTTAGTTTGGATAAATAATCTGATCTCCTAACTTTATCCCATTGTTTACATATACATACTTCTTATATCTGCAAAACAATCAACCTAAAACATTTTGACTTTGTATTACCTTATATATTGTATGCCCCACTGGGAGTGAAATATCTTATAATGACTGTGTTTACACAGCTTTGCCTTAAAGGGACACTGAACCCAATTTTTTTCTTTTGTAATTCAGAAAGAGCATGTAATTTTAAGCAACTTTCTAATTTACTCCTATTATCAATTTTTCTTCTTTCCCTTGCTATCATTATTTGAAAAAGAAGGCATCTGAGCTTTTTTTGGTTTCAGTACTCTGGACAGTACTTTTTTATTGGTGGATGAATTTATCCACCAATCAGCAAGGACAACCCAGGTTGTTCACCAAAAATGGGCCGGCATCTAAACTTACATTCTTGCATTTCAAATAAAGATACCAAGAGAATGAAGAAAATTTGATAATAGGAGTAAATTAGAAAGTTGCTTAAAATTTCATGCTCAATCTGAATCACGAAAGAAATTTTTTGGGTACAGTGTCCCTTTAAGGACAAAAACATTATGAATAGGTGGAGATACCATTGGAGAAATAAACTATTTTAAAATAAAAATTAAGGGTAACAGAAATACTTGTAAACAATTTTATACACTCCAGCAGGTAAAGAGGATAATTGTGAGAAATTATATGTTGAAATATCTATGAGTTAACTGTCCCTTCAAATGACTCCACTAGAGTGAAAAGTCATCAATATGGCATACAATAACTAGCTCTGTCTAAATGTGAAAATAAACTTAGCTATCATGTTTTCTTTAAAGATCATTTAATCTACCTAGGTTACCTTGCAAATAATGAGACCATAATAACTAAGCTATATTTATTGTTAGAATATGTTAAACTTTAAAAAAAAAAAATGATACTAGAATGTGAATATATAAATTAAACTACACGGTCACTTTTATCTAACAAGTTCACTCTACACATTTCTTAAAAGTGACATGACCAAAGTTGTTATGTAGACTTTATACTGCATAGCCTCGTCATTAACATTTTATTATTTGTACATCTCTAAATCACACAACCAAAAATTAGATGGCTGTATCTAACTCCACCTTCACTTTTGTAAGATACAAGACTTTAACACTCATTATCTGCTTGAGCTGTGTTGATAATTAAATAAAAGTGCAACTGTATTATTTGGATAGAGAATATATATATATATACTGTATATATATATATATATATATATATATATATATATATATATATATATATATATATATATATATATGATGTATTTAAATAAATAAATAAAATAATATAGTATGTAAAGATATTTATTTGAAGAAAAAAAAATCTAACAATAAATCTATATTCGTTTTGGAATTCATTAAAAACGAAAATCTGTAAGAAAAAAAATAAAAATAATATTAGAATATGAAATAAATTATGTTATTTAATGAACACATGAATAAACAAATATTCGGTAAATCTAATAATTGTAAATTCATCTTCTGTCTATGTTCTAACATGTATTGTTTGTTTTGAGATTAAAGCCAGGTTCAGACTGGAGATCTAGATCTATATCTATCTATATCATCTATACATACTTTTAAATTAATCGCATTAAATTGTCTAATCAAGAGTTGACTTATTTATTAACATTTAAAATTAGAGAAAATAATGCCTAATATCCAATTTGGATCAAAGATTCCTAATTATTCAATTGCATGAGGGACATAATTGTAATATTCCATGTCCCTTCAAAAACTAATATACTTAAATGTCAACTAGGAAATGTATCCCTTTGTCTGTCTGATTGATCACAATCTGAGTCCTCTCTAGCACAAAGTAGGGGGAATGTATATTAAATAAGCGTCTTAAAAAAAACATGGTGAAAATTGTCAGACACATTCAATATATTATGAACTATTTTTAAGCAATGCAAGCACTCAAACAAACTGGGAACAAGTCGAGGGTGCACAGGCTTATGTATTCTCCCATGATACATACAAAACACGGAAGTAAACTGCACTATCATACTGGACTGGGTATATATCCTATGACCCTGCAAAATGCACAGCCCTGGGTGCTCAATAGCACTGACTGGTAGCTGTACAGTCCCCAGAGCCCCAGGCAGATAAACCCAGACAAGTCTTGGTGCAAAGCCCATTGATGACCATGCATCATATGGGTGATTTTCCCACAATCTGCTTGGACCCAATCTGATATTAACAATAAATACAGACTCAGACAAATGGAATCAGAAAGATTGAAACAGACCACAATATTCACAAAATAGTAGTGGCCTAATTGGCTCCAACATCCTGTTTTTAATAAGTTTTCAATATATTTTGTTTCTTTGCTACAGGTGAAAACGTTCACCTGTAGTGTTCAGTGGTGGATCCAGGGCAATTAGTCCACAGAAAGCAGAGCCAGACAGGCTGCTGTCACAGTGACAACCTGTGCTAGTTATCAGAACTAAGAGGTGGTAGAATTCTATCAGCTAATCGGATTCACCTGCATTCTATTGGCTGTTCCAATCAGCCAGTGGAATGCAAGCTCAATCTACCTCAATCTATCAGCCAATTGGAATCTAAGGGACGCCATCTTGGATGACTTCATTTAAAGGTACCTTCATTCGTCGTTAGTCCGTCCGATGAAGAGGATGCTCCGCGTCAGATGTCTTGAAGATTGACCCGCTCCATGCCGGAAGGAGGAAGATAGAAGATGCTGTCTGGATGAAGACTTCTGTCCATATGGAGGACACTTCTGCCCATCTGGAGGACCACATCTTGCCGCTTGGATGAAGACTTCTCCCAGTAAGTGAATCTTTGGGGGTTAGTGTTAGGATTATTTTAAGTGTGTATTGGAAGGGTATATTTTGTATATATTGTGGAGGATGCTGCTCATTTCCTGCACTTCCTTTTATGGCCAGACTGGTGTGAATCATCTGTGTGAGACAGGATGCAGTCTCAGAATTTTGATGTCATCACTTATTATTTAAAGGGCCTCTGTTCAGTATGCTTTGCCTTTGTGTTGTCTCAGACCTATTTATGAGAGCTCCTGTGTATTTCCTGGCTGTCTGACGTCCTTCCTGGTTCCTGATCCCTTGCTTGTTCCTGACTCTGCTGTTTTCCTTTTCCTGATTACGGCTCGTCTGACTATTCACTTTGGCTCCTGACTCAGCTCGTCTGACTACCAGCTCTGGTTTTGACTCCTGGCTTGTTATTTGACTTGTGGACATTTTATTATTTTTTAGTTATTAATAAAGGTGTGATTATTTTTGCACTTCTCGTCTCAGTCTGATTCCTGGCACCCTGACATTACGCAAAGGCCATGAATCCTGATGGTGCTAATAATCCACCGTTCCCTGCCATCATTTCCAGGATGGATGAACAGGATAACCGCTTGGATCAATTTGCACTAGCCCTGCAAACCCTGCTGACTCGCACTGCACATTTGGACCAAAGTGTCCCACAAGTTATGGCTGCTCCTGTTTCCGCTGCTGCACCTAGCCCATGTCCGGTTCTGCACCTCTACCTCAGCAATATGGAGGCGATCCTATTCAGTGCAGAGGGTTTTTGAACCAGGTGGCCATTTACTTTGAGATATTACCTCAGGCGTTTCCCTCTGACAGAGCTAAGGTGGGATTTCTCATCTCGTTACTCTCTGACACAGCTCTTGCTTGGGCTAATCCCTTGTGGGAGACTAATAAACCTGTGATTTCAAATTACCCTGAATTTGTGGCCTCCTTTCGAAGGGTATTTGATGTTCCGGCTCGCTCCTCCTCTGCTGCTATACGACTCATGTCCATTCAGCAAGGTACAAGATCTGTTGCTCAGTATGCTATTGAGTTCCGTACACTTCCCGCAGAGGTTGGTTGGAACAATGAAGCCCTTGTGGCCACCTTCTTTCATGGGCTCTCTGATACGATTAAAGACGAAGTTGCTGCCAGAGATTTAGCAGAGGATCTCGAGGCATTGGTGTCTATTTTGATCCTAATTGACATCAGACTCAGAGAGAGGCCCTCTTTCAAGGAGCGCTTGCGGAAGGCTCCTGTTCCGTTGTCTCCTATGTGTTCGTTCCCACCCATGCCTCCCTCTCCTCCCATGCCTCCTGGTCTCGAGTCACCAGGTACTGCTGAGCCGATGCAGTTGGGATTCATGCGTCTCTCCGCGGCGGAGAGGGCCTTTAGGAGGAGGGAGGGGCTCTGCCTCTATTGTGGGTTACAGGGCCACCTTTTGAAGTCTTGTCCTACATGGCCGGGAAATGCTCACACCCAAGGTCCTGTCGGGGGCAGACCTTGGGTGGTTTATCCTCATCCCCGGAACCGCTTAAGGGGAAACCTTTGGTCACTGTTGTCCTTTCCTGGGTGGACTCCTCCATAGTCACCCAGGCTCTTGTTGACTTCGGTGCTGTGGGCTATTTTATTGACAGTGCTTTTGTATCTAAGCACTCCATTCCTGTTTTGCCTCGGTCCGTTCCGCTTGCTATTGAGGCCATTGATGGCAGGCCCCTTCAGCCCGCACTCGTTACTCACAAAACTGCTCCGTTGTCCATGGCTGTTGGGGCTCTCCATTTTGAAACCCTCCAGTTCTAGGTGATAAACTCTCCACATTTTCCGGTTGTTCTGGGTTATCCCTGGCTCCAAAAGCACAAGCCCAGTCTTGACTGGCGCAGGTCTGAAATGTTGTCGTGGTCCCCGCAATGTATTTCCACTTGTCTTTGGAAAACAGTTAAAGTCTTGTGCACTTCTTTGGTATCTCAATTGCCAGAGGAGTACCGAGAGTTCCTAGACGTTTTTGACAAGGTGCGTGCCGGTACATTGCCTCCTTACCGGTTTTACAATTGTGCCATATACCTGCAACCAAGAGCTATTCCTCCTCGGGGCCGGGTTTACCCTCTGTCTGTTTCAGAGAATTCTGCTATGGAGGAGTATGTTGCCGATGCTCTGTCGTGGGTGATCATCTGCAAATCCTGCTCTCCTGCAGGCTGGCTTCTTCTTTGTGAAGAAAAAGGGTGGCGAGTTAAAACCATGCATCGATTATAGGGGTCTTAACCATCTTACCATTAAGAATGCTTACCCTATTCTGCTCATTACGGAACTCTTTGACCGCTTCAAGGGAGCTACGGTCTTTACTAAACTTGATTTGAGAGGATTGTACAATCTCGTTAGGATTATTATTATTTTTATCAGGTATTTGTAGAGCTCCAACAGATTCCGCAGCGCTGTAAACATAGTCTGTGTACAGGATAGCTTTTGTAGGGGTCAAGTGGGTAGAGGACCCTGCCAAGAGTTTCACTGTTGTAGTCGGCTCTTATGAAGCGATCTGTAAACAACTGGGCCCATAGGCTTACATTCTAAGGGGTTCAAGGGTAAAGCAATGGAGTTGGGAAAGGTTAGTGTTGGTTGTATGCATCCCTGAATAATAGAGTTTTTAGGGAATGCTTGAAGCTGTTAAAACTAGGACAGAGTCTTATGGAGCGAGGCAGGGAATTCCACAAGATGGGGGCCAGTCTGGAGAAGTCCTGTAAATGGGAATGTGAGGAAGTAACAAGAGAGGAGGAGAGGAGGAGATCCTGAGCTGATCGAAGGGGACGGGAGGGAGAGTATCTGGAGACAAGATCTGAGATGTAGGGGGAGCAGTGCAGTTGAGAGCTTTATATGTCAGGGTGAGGATTTTATGTTTAATCCTAGAGGCAAGAGGAAGCCAGTGAAGGGATTGGCAGAGAAGTGCAGCAGATGAAGAGCGACGAGTAAGGAAGATGAGCCTGGCAGAGGCATTCATAATGGATTGTAAAGGAGCTATGCAGCAGCTAGGTAGAGCAGAGAGGACGGAGTTGCAGTAGTCGAGGCGGGAAAGGATGAGAGAGTGGATGAAAATCTTGGTTGTATCTTGTGTAAGGAAATGTCTAATTTTTGCGATGTTTTTAAGGTGGAAGCGGCAGGCTTTAGCCAAGGACTGAATGTGAGGAGTGAAGGAAAGATCTGAGTCAAGTGTGACCCCAAGACATTGGGCGTGCAGGGTAGGGGTAATGATGGAGTTATCAACAGTTATAGAAATTTTGGGGGTGGAGACATTGGAAGAAGGGGGAAAAATAAGGAGTTCAGTTTTGGAGAGATTTAGCTTAAGGTAGTGAGAGGACATCCAAGATGAGATGTGAGAAAGACAGTTAGTGACACGGGTTAGTAAGGAAGGAGGTAGGTCTGGTGCAGAGAGGTAGATTTGGGTGTCATCAGCATACAAATGGTATTGAAACCCATGGGACTTTATTAAGGAACCTAGTGACGACGTGTAGATTGAAAAGAGAAGGGGACCAAGGACAGAGCCTTGAGGTACCCCAACAGAAAGTGGTAACGGGGCAGAGAAGGCTACACTAAATGTACGGTTAGTCAGAAGAGAACCACAAGAGAGCTGTGTCACAGATGCCGAAGGATTGGAGGGTTTGGAGCAGAAGAGGGTGGTCAACAGTGTCAAAGGCTGCAGATAGATCAAGGAGAATAAGCAGAGAGAAGTGGCCTTTGGTTTTGCTGTAAGTAGGTCATTGGTAACCTTGACAATTGCTGTCTCTGTAGAGTGATGGGAACGAAATCCAGATTGTAGTGGGTCAAGAAGAGAGTTTAGTGTAAGGAAATGGGATAAACTAGCTTTTCGAGGAGCTTTGAGGCAAGAGGGAGTAGGGAAATAGGGCGGTAATTGGAAGGGGAGGTTGGATCGAGGGAAGGTTTTTTTGAGGATAGGTGTGACCAGTGCATGTTTTAAAGATGAGGGAACTATACCAGTGCTGAGGGAGAGGTTGAAAATGTGTGTGAGTATGGGGGTGAGGGTAGAAGAGAAGGAGGGGAGTAGCTGTGAGGGGATGGGGTCGAGGGGACAGGTAGTGAGGTGGGAGGACAGTATAAGGGCAGAAACTTCATCCTCATTAACAGGGGCAAAAGAGCTGCATTTTTGGATATTTGGGTTTTGGGTGAGCTTTTGAGGGGGTGGTAGATTGGAAGTATGTTGAGAGCTGATTTCACTTCTGATGGAATCCATTTTGTTGTTGAAGTGTCTGGCAAAATCTTGAGCTGAGAGAGAGGTGGTTTCTGAGCTAAGGTTGGAGGGGCCAGAGTGTCAATGACCAATGTAAGGGTGGAATTATACTGGCAGATAGATTGGTCAGGGCAGGAAAAGGAGGTGATGGATGAGAGGAGAGGTTTGAGAGAGCAAGTGAGCTGATGCAGATCTAGTGACTTAGTGCTTCTGTGAAGTTTGATGTGAGGGGTAGAGTGAGGGGGAGTTGTAGGTAGGGAAGTGATGTTGCAAGTTAGGAGATGATGGTAAGAGAGAGGAAAAGGGGAGTTTTTTAAATTTGAAAGAGTGCATCGATAGGTGAAAATCAGATCAAGAGAATGACCATCTTTGTGAGTGGGAGAGTCAAGGAGGGCCACGAATGGAAAACAGTGTTTAACACCAGGAGCGGGCATTATGAATATCTTGTAATGCCCTTTGGCATATGTAATGCTCCTGCTGTTTTCCAGGAATTTATTAATGATGTCCTACGAGATATGTTGCAACAGTGTGTTGTGGTGTACTTAGACAACATCCTCATACACTCACCCACACTTGAGGCTCATCGTTCTTCAGAGACTACATGAGAATGGCCTGCTTTGTAAACTCGAGAAATGTGAGTTCCATCAGACCCAAGTAACCTTCCTAGGTTATGTTATCTCTGTTGCAGGGTTCTCCATGGATCCTGACAAGTTATCTGCAGTTCTGCAGTGGCCTCGCCCAGTTGGTCTTCGGTCTATTCAATGTTTTTTGGGGTACGCCAATTACTATAGAAAGTTTATTAAAAACTTTTCTTCCTTGGTCAAACCTATCGCAGACATGACCCGTAAAGAGAATGATCCACTCCATTGGTCACCTACTGCCTTTAAGGCCTTTGATAGTCTTAAGACTGCCTTTGATGCTGCTCCAGTTCTGGCTCATCCTAACCCTGTCCTGCCTTTCGTTCTTGAGGTTGATGCGTCTGATACTGGAGTAGGTGCCCTCTTGTCTCAACGTCCTACGCCTGACAGTTCCTTGCATCCGTGTGGTTTCTTCTCTAAGGAATTGTCTCTAGCAGAGTGCAATTATGAAATTGGCAAAAGGGAATTACTGGCCATAACTTTGGCACTCAAGGAATGGAGGCATCTTCTCGAGGGTACTAGCGTGCCAGTGCTCATTCTTACTGACCACAAGAATTTAACTTATCTATCTGAAGTAAAACGTTTGTCACCCCGACAGGCCAGATGGGCGCTATTTTTGTCTAGGTTTAATTATGTGGTCTCCTACCTACCTGTAGTAAGAATGTTAGGGCTGATGCCCTCTCTCGACAATTTTCGCCTCTGTCCAAGGAGGAGTCTGTATCTACTCCTGTTATACATCCTGACCATATTTTAGCTACCATACGTACTAATTTGACTTCTCGCTTCGGGGAGGAGATCCTGGCTGCACAAACCAATGCACCTCCTGTGAAACCTAGTGGTAAGTGTTTTGTTCCTGAGAATCTTTGAACTAAACTTTTGCACACTTACCACTATCCTAAAGCCGCAGGTCACCCAGGCAAGAACCAAATGATTTGGTCTGTCACTCAACAATTCTGGTGGCCAGGTCTTTGTTCTGATGTTGCTGCGTATGTTGCCTCGTGCTCAGTTTGTGTTCCTTCTTCAACCTATTGCTAATGTTGAGCGTCCTTGGACACACCTTTCCATGGACTTCATTGTCGAGCTCCCTGTTTCCAATGGCAATACTGTTATCCTTATGGTACTTGACCGTTTTTCTAAAATGTCACATTGCATTCCCTTGATGAAGTTGCCTACCGCTCAGGAGCTTGCTTCAATTTTTGCCCCGGAGGTCTTCCGTTTATATGGGTTACCCAAGAAGATAGTGTCGGACCGGGGTAGCCAGTTTGTCTCCAGAATTTGGCGTTCCTTTTGTGCTCAAATGGGGATCCAGCTTTCCTTCTCCTCTGCATATCACCCTCAATCCAATGGGGCTGCAGAACGATCTAATTAAGCTCTGCACCAGTTCCTCCATTGCTATGTCTCAGATCACCACAATAATTGGTCTGAACTGTTACCTTGGTCAGAGTTTACTTGTAATAGTGCTATTAATGCTTCCTCCAAGTTATCCCCGTTCATGGCGAATTATGGGTTTCAACCATCCTTGTTGCCTGATTCATTCATGTCTCAGGGTATTGCGGCTTTGGAGGAGCATCTCCGGCAACTCCGTTCCACGTGGGTTCCACGTGGGTGCAGATTCAGTATTGCATTCATCATTCTATGCAGTGCCAAAAGTTCCAGGCTGATCGTAGGCATTTGCCCGCGCCTTCCTACTAGGTTGGTGAGAGAGTTTGGCTGTCCTCCCACAACTTGAACCTTTGTGTGCCTTCCAATAAACTGGCTCCCCGTTATGTTGGTCCTTTTCGAATACTCTGACGGGTCAATCCTGTGTCCTACATTCTTGACCTTCCTCCTGCAATGTGCATATCCAATGTTTTTCATGTCTCCCTCTTGAAACCATTGGTTTGTAATTTACCACTGTGTTGCCTCGTCCCAGTCCTATCTTTGTTGACAACCATGAGGAGTATGAGGTCAGCAGCATTATTGACTCTCGTATGTCCAGGGGCCGTGTACAGTATTTGGTTCACTGTAGGGGCTACGGTCCGGAGGAGCATTCTTGGGTTCCCTCCTCTGATGTTCATGCTCCCGCCCTCCTCCGTGCCTTCCATGCCTGTTTCCCCAATAAGCCTTTTGTCCTCCCGCGGGGGAGGGGTCGTTGAGGGGAGGGTACTGTCAGGGTTTTTACCCTGTTTTGTTTGCCATGTGCTGCTGGCAGCCATTTTACTCACCTCTCTTGCTTAATATGGTGCATTGTGGGGGATGCTGCTCATTTCCTGCACTTCTTTTTTTATGGCCAGACTGGTGTGCATCATCTGTGTGAGACAGGATGCAGTCTCAGAATTATGATGTTATCACTTATTATTTAAAGGGCCTCTGTTCCGTATGCTTTGCCTTTGTGTTGTCTCAGACCTGTTTGTGAGAGCTCCTGTGTATTTCCTGGCTGTCTGATGTCCTTCCTGGTTCCTGATCCCTGGCTTGTTCCTGACTCTGCTGTTTTCCCTGTTCCTGATTCTGGCTCGTCTGACTATTTGCTTTGGCTCCTGGCTCGGCTCGTCTGACTACCAGCTCTGGTTTTGACTCCTGGCTTGTTATTTGACTTGTGGACTTTTTATTATTTTTTTGTTATTAATAAAGGTGTGATTATTTTTGCACTTCTCGTCTCAGTCTGATTCCTGGCACCCTGACATAGTGTAACTTAGGTTAGGTTTTATTTTACAGGTAAATTTGTATTTATTTTAGCTAGGTAGTTATTAAATAGTTATTAACTATTTAGTAACTATTCTACCTAGTTAAAATAAATACAAACTTGCCTGTAAAATAAAAATAAACCCTAAGCTAGATATAATGTAACTATTAGTTATATTGTAGCTAGCTTAGGGTTTATTTTATAGGTAAGTATTTAGTTTTAAATAGAAATTATTTAGGTAATGATAGTATTTTTATTTAGTTTTATTTAAATTATATTTAAGTTAGGGGGTGTTAGGGTTAATAAATTTAGAATAGTGGCGGCGACGTTGGGGACTTCAGATTAGGGGTTAATAAATGTAGGTAGGTGGCGGCGATGTTGGGGGCATCAGATTAGGGGTTAATAAATATAATGTAGGTTGCGGCGATGTTAGGGGCAGCAGATTAGGGGTTAAAAGATATAATGTAGGTGGCGGTGATGTCCGGAGCGGCAGATTAGGGGTTAATAAGTATAATGTAGCTGGTGGCGATGTTAGGGGCGGCAGATTAGGGGTTAATAATATTTAACTAGTGTTTGCGAGGCGGGAGTGCGGCGGTTTAGGGGTTAATATGTTTATTCTAGTGGAGGCAATGTCCAGAGCGGCAGATTAGGGGTTAAAATTTTTATTATGGTGTTTGCGATGCGGGAGGGCCTCGGTTTAGGGGTTAATAGGTAGTTTAGGGGTGTTAGTGTACTTTTTAGCACTTTAGGCGTTGTAGTGTAAAACTCATAACTACTGACTTTAGAATGCGTTAGGAATCTTGTCGGTATAGGCTGTACCGCTCACTTTTTGGCCTCCCAGGATAAGCTCGTAATACCAGCGCTATGGAAGTCTCATAGAAAAAAGACTTTACGAACTTTACGTAAGTCGGTTTGCGGTAGGGCCAAAAAAATGTGTGGTGCCCCTAAAACTGAAAGACTCGTAATAGCAGCGGTAGTAAAAAAGCAGCGTTAGGACCTGTTAACGCTGCTTTTTCAGCAGAGGTGATGAAAAAATTAATATAAAAATAAAAGACCAAAAAATTAAAAATTAAAAATGAGAAAAAATAAAAAACCAGAAAATTATAATATCCGTGATATCCTAAAAAATCTTGACCAAGGACCTGTGAAAAGAAAAGTAATATAGTGTAATATTGCAATAACTAAATAGCCCTACTGTAAAATAAGGCTTACCAAATAGGAAACTCAAGCAGTGACCCATCAACGCGTTTCGGCCCTAGTGTGGGCCTTTGTCAAGAATCTTGTTTCTGTGTTTCGTTAATGAATTTGTATTCGTAACAAAACAAATGCCCATACCTAACTGGTTTGTAACCTAATGTGCACCCATTTTAAGGAGAGGTGCTATCACTTAATGAGGATTCCCATTTATCATATAATGGGCCAGATTACAAGTTGAAAGCAATATTTGCGCTCAACTTATTAATACTAGCGCACGCAAATGTATGCTGGTATTTCAAGTTAGGTGCAATGCACTCACGAGAGCGCGCTTCCATAGGTTCCAATGGGAGCCTCATTCTCATGCTGTGTCTGACCTAGCGCAGTAAAGGGTGTAAGTCGTGCAGTGATGGCCAGCAAATAGAAATATATATGTATATAAGCATATAGATATGACTTTACAGGGATAACACTGTGTCGTTTCTTTTCTAGCACCCAACACACCAGTCACTTTTAACCCTTAAAAACTGCTTCATATAGTTACATTTTTATTAAAAAAAAAGTTGTTTTTTTTATTTTACAAAACTACACCACACTTAATTTAGGGGCCAATTGGGGGGAACACTAAAACAGGGATAACTTTTACTAGAAGATTTTTTGCCAATACATTTATATTGTAAATATGTTTCTACTCAAAGACGTAATCTATGTGCATTTAAATTTTGACCAGAATATCTGGTGAATATCGCTTGAGCTATAAAAGTAATTTTGGACTTGTACTATGAGCACAAAAATAAAAGCACTATTAAGTACTCTCAAGCAATGTTAAGGCACAATAGCACAAACATTTTAGTACTACACTTGAAATCTAGGACAGAATCTTTAACCATATATAGTACAAAGTCTTTGCAATGCACTTAAATCATTTTATCCACTGTACCTGCAATTTAGCGCTGAAACATGTGTGTGTGTGTGTGTGGGGGGGGGGGAGAGTGGTTGGATCTTTTAGATATCAGACTCCTGAACCAGCAACTATTCTACACAGTGATTGGCCACAACAAAGGAGATAAGATAAGCATACTCAAGGGGCCATGCAAAGGGTGTGTCTCTGTACTGTAAAGTAATGCAAAGTTTGCCAACAATATGACAGTTTTACATGCTTTTAAAATATTTAAGAGGACAAACTTAAATCTAATTACCCATAACGTGCAGTAAAAAAATCTTCAAAATGTACTTTCATTATTTGTTTTGTACAATTTTCCTGCAATGTTGTTTATCCACTAAGCCCGGTCAAGCTAGAGTGCATCCTACTTAATAAATTAGCAATTAATTTGTACATTGCATGAGATCTGCATACAAAATAAATGTCTTAAAAGTATAAACGTTACTTTTGTTAGCAAAAGATGCCTTGCATTCCAATCCAGGGACATACCCCTTGAAAAACCTAATGAGTATCTTTATCTTACTTTCTTTGTGGTATGCAATTTTACACAGCTTTCTAATTTACTCCTATTATGAACTTTTTTCATTCTCTTGCTATCTTTATTTAAAAAAGCAGGAATGTAAAGCTTAGGAGTTGGCACAAAAATGTAAGTTATGGAGCGCTATAAGCTCAGGGGTTAATGGAAAAGAACGTATAAACACTAATCATCTAAAACAAGGAATATTTATTGTTTATATGATATGTGATCTAAAAATATATAATCTCTTATAGAGAACAGTACTAAAAACAAATAAGGGACGTCTCCCTGTTATAAAAAACTAATAAAAACTTCATAAAATGTCATAAAATGTGTTAGCAGTAGGCATAAATATCCTTAGCAAGATAAGTAGGGAATAAGTACATGCATATAAATTTATACAGAATACAATGCAATAGACCTTATTGCGGTATATAGGATGCAATACCACCTTGGAAAAATAGTTATAAAAAGTTCACTCGTATTGTATAGCAGATGTTTCAATCTTGATTCTTTTATATCCCAAGAGAAACAAAGGAGCAGTTCAGTTAGTTTATCATAACAAGTGCTGACTCTTAAAATGTATACAGTTCAAGGAGAAAGACTGCTGATTGATGTGTATGCATACCAGGCACTCCGACAAGTGTAACCAATAAGATAATAAGTGTTCTAGTGTTCCGTTCACAGCATGACTTACCGGATTTACCGGGATCTTCAGACACTGCATGTGTCACAGTCACAGGTACAGGTATGCTGTAGCAATCCTCCGATGTTCTAGTGTTCCGTTCACAGCATGACTTACCGGATTTACCGGGATCTTCAGACACTGCGTGTGTCACAGGTACAGGTACAGGTATGCTGTAGGAATCCTCTGATGTTCTAGTGTTCCGTTCACAGCAGTACTTACCGGATTTACCGGGATCTTCAGACACTATGTGTGTCACAGGTACCAGTATGCTGCAGGAATCCTCCGGTGGTGGTTTTAGGTTTGTAACGTCTCCTCTGAACCCAGTATGATTGCGGAGCGGTTTCCTTCCCTTGCCTCCGCTCTACTGGTTCCGGATCAGCTGAAAGCAAACGGCCGTTTGAAATCCCTGTACTTGATTAACTTCAAGGTCATGCGGGGAAGGTTTTCTTTCACAAATTCCGTATTTAATGATCAAGTCTTATTAGATAGTGGTCTGTAGATAACGTCAACGCGTTTCGCCCTAACAGGGGCTTTATCAAGATCTATCTTTATCTACTAAGACTTGATCATTAAATACCGAACACTAGAACACTTATTATCTTATTGGTTACACTTGTTGGAGTGCCTGGTATACATACACATCAATGAGCAGTCTTTCTCCTTGAACTGTATACATTTTGAGAGTCAGCACTTTATGATAAACTAACTGAACTGCTCCTTTGTTTCTTTTGGGATATAAAAGAATCAAGATTGAAACATCTGCTATACAATATGAGTGAACTTTTTATAACTATTTTTCCAAGGTGGTTTTGTTTCCTATATACCGCAATAAGGTCTATTGCATTGTATTCTGTATAAATTTATATGCATGTACTTATTCCCTACTTATCCTGCTAAGGATATTTATGCCTACTGCTGCCAAATTTTATGACATTTTATGAAGTTTTTATTAGTTTTTTATACAGGGAGACGTCCCTTATTTGTTTTTAGTACTGTTCTCTATAAGAGATTATATATTTTTAGATCACATATCATATAAACAATAAATATTCCTTGTTTTAGATGATTAGTGTTTATACGTTCTTCTTTTCCATTAACCCCTGAGCTTATAGCGCTCCCTAACTTACATACATTTTTGTGTTACCCAGAATTTTGTCAGTCATAGGGATAGATTGACTAGTTAGGAAGCTAGGAGTTAATACTGAACACCACACTTAGGCCTAGATTTAGAGTTTGGCATTAGCCATCAAAACCAGCGTTAGAGGCTCCTAACGCTGGTTTTTACCGCCCGCTGGTATTTAGAGTCAGTCAGGAAAGGGTCTAACGCTCACTTTCCAGCCGCGACTTTTCCATACCGCAGATTCCCTTACGTCATTTGCGTATCCTATCTTTTCAATGGGATCTTTCTAACGCTGGTATTTAGAGTCGTGGCTGAAGTGAGCGTTAGAAATCTAACGACAAATCTAACGACAGCCGCAGAAAAAAAAACAGGAGTTAAGAGCTTTCTGGGCTAACGCCGGTTCATAAAGCTCTTAACTACTGTGCTTTAAAGTACACTAACACCCATAAACTACCTATGTACCCCTAAACCGAGGCCCCCCCCCACATCGCCGCCACTCTATTAAAAATTTTTAACCCCTAATCTGCCGACCGCACACCTCCGCCACCTAAGTTATCCCTATGATCCCCTAATCTGCTGCCCCTAATACCGCCGACATCTACATAATATTTATTAACCCCTAATCTGCCGCCCCCAACGTCGCCTCCACCTACCTACAATTATTAACCCCTAATCTGCCGACCGGACCTCACCGCTACTATAATAAATGTATTAACCCCTAATCCACCTCACTCCCGCCTCAATAACCCTATAATAAATAGTATTAACCCCTAATCTTCCCTCCCTAACATCGCCACCACCTAACTTCAAGCATTAACCCCTAATCTGCCGATAGAATCCTATCAGCCAATCGTAATTCGAGGGACGCCATCTTGGATGACGTCCCTTAAAGGAACCGTCATTCGTCGGGAAGTCGTCGGTGAAGATGGATGTTCCGTGTCGGCGGGATGACCATGGATCCGGAAGAAAGAAGATTGAAGATGCCGCTTGGATGAAGACTTCAGTTGGATCATGGACATCTTCAGCCCCCCGCTTGGGCTTGGATCAAGACATCGGAGGCTCTTCTGGATCGATCGGTGAACCCGGCGTGGTAAAGACAAGGTAGGGAGATCTTCAGGGGCTTAGTGTTAGGTTTATTTAAGGGGGGTTTGGGTTAGATTAGGGGTATGTGGGTGGTGGGTTGTAATGTTGGGGGGGGGTATTATATGTTTACTTTTTACAGGCAAAAGAGCTGAATTCTTTGGGGCATGCCCCGCAAAGGGCCCTTTTCAGGGCTGGTAAGGTAAAAGAGCTTTTCTATTTTAATTTTAGAATAGGGTAGGGCATTTTTTTATTTTGGGGGTCTTTGTTATTTTATTAGGGGGCTTAGAGTAGGTGTAATTAGTTTAAAATTGTTGTAATATTTTTCTAATGTTTGTAAATATTTTTTTATTTTTTGTAACTTAGTTCTTTTTTATTTTTTGTACTTTAGTTAGTTTATTTAATTGTATTTATTTGTAGGTATTGTATTTAATTAATTTATTGATAGTGTAGTGTTAGGTTTAATTGTAGATAATTGTAGGTATTGTATTTAATTAATTTATTGATAGTGTAGTGTTAGGTTTAATTGTAGGTAATTGTAGGTATTTTATTTAATTAATTTAATGATAGTGTAGTGTTAGGTTTCATTGTAACTTAGGTTAGGATTAATTTTACAGGTAATTTTGTAATTATTTTAACTAGGTAACTATTAAATAGTTATTAACTATTTAATAGCTATTGTACCTGGTTAAAATAATTACAAAGTTGCCTGTAAAATAAATATTAATCCTAAAATAGCTACAATATAATTATAATTTATATTGTAGCTATATTAGGGTTTATTTTACAGGTAAGTATTTAGCTTTAAATAGGAATAATTTATTTAATAAGAGTTAATTTATTTCTTTAGATTTAAATTATATTTAAGTTAGGAGGGTGTTAGTGTTAGGGTTAGACTTAGCTTTAGGGGTTAATACATTTATTATAGTAGCGGTGTGGTCCGGTCGGCAGATTAGGGGTTAATAATTGTAGGTAGGTGGAGGCGACGTTGGGGGCGGCAGATTAGGGGTTAATAAATATAATATAGGGGTCGGCGGTGTTAGGGGCAGCAGATTAGGGGTACATAGGTATAATGTAGGTTGCAGCGGTGTACGGAGCGGCAGATTAGGGGTTAAAAAAAATATGCAGGTGTCAGCGATAGCGGGGGCGGCAGATTAGGGGTTAATAAGTGTAAGGTTAGGGGTGTTTAGACTCGGGGGTTCATGTTAGAGTGTTAGGTGCAGACTTAGGAAGTGTTTCCCCATAGGAAACAATGGGGCTGCGTTAGGAGCTGAACGCTGCTTTTTTGCAGGTGTTAGGTTTTTTTTCAGCTCAAACTGCCCCATTGTTTCCTATGGGGATATCGTGCACGAGCACGTTTTTTAAGCTGGCCGTGTCCGTAAGCACCGCTGGTATCAAGAGTTGCAGTGGCGGTAAATTATGCTCTACGCTCCCTTTTTGGAGCCTAACGCACTGAAAACCCAGCCATTCTGTGAACTCTAAATACCAGCGGTATTTAAAAGGTGCGGCCAAAAAAAAGCCAGCGTTAGCTACGCGGGTCGTTACCGACAAAACTCTAAATCTAGCCGTTAGTTTTGTTTTAAGCTTAGGAGTCGGCCCATTTTAGTTTCAGCACCCTGGATAGTGCTTGCTTATTGGTGGCTACATTTTTGCTGTGTGTTACTAAACATTTTGGGCTAGATTACAAGTGGAGCGGTATTTTTTTTCTGTGATCGTGAAGACTCCGCTAGAGTTAAGCTTTTTGCACTAGTTGGGTTGCATTCATATTACAAGTTTAAAAAAACATATTCTGCCCAAGTGGTAACCTGAATAGCGTAAAAAAAACCTAAATTAAAATTTGCTTGAGCGTGCATGTATTCCTCCACAGAAATCAATGGAGAAAAAAAAGTTAATAAAAAACCTAAAACCTGAGAATGCGCAAACAAAATCGCATTTTCACATACCCCATAGAAGTAAATGGAGAAAGAAAAATGTTGAAAAAAAACCTATTGTGCAAACAACATAGCATATTCGCATTAGCAAATTTGAAATATTTACAGTAAATACATAGTTAAAATCTTTATTAACCCTTTGAGTGCTAATGACAGCTCAGAGCCATCGCTAGCACTCACCCACCTTGAGGGCAATCTGGGGGCTCCCATTGACTCCCACCCCGGCTTCACGTTTTGCACAGTGACGTCACGTGCAATGACTTGATGATGTAGCCGCGCAACTTTATTGAAAAATTACAATGGACAGTATAGGGAAATGGGGGCATGCTGCTTAGAAGCCTGTAACTCAGGCATCTAAGCAGCTACAGACCCCCCAAGACCCACCGCTAGAAAGGTAATCACCTAACCTTTCCAAATGTATAAGTCTTGGGGATCTGAAGAAAAAAAGTAAAAAATATATATATATTTAAAATTAAAAAAATCCTCAAATCCAGCTTAGCACTAAGGTGGGAAGTTGCTTAGCACTCAAAGGGTTAAATATGAATATTGCATAACTATGATTTATTATGTTTTTGTCTACTTAATGGCAAAGGGCTCTAATGCACTTATATATACTGTATGACTATCTCTATATGTGTGTACATATATATTAATGTTTTTATAGGTGTAGATTTGACTGTAAATACTGTACATATATATGTATCCATATATATATGCTGTATATATACTGTATATATATATATATATATGTATATACATACAAATACATCTTTTCAATGTATGTGAATGTATCTCAATGTTAAAGCCCTTTCAGCTTTATTTTTGTTTCTAACATGATCCGAGATCTCATATCTTTGAGCCCTTATAACTTTTTAATGTATTTTTTGTAATAATATTTATTAGACAGTGTTATTATTAGTCGGCTAGATTACGAGTTTTGCGTTATGAGGGGTGCGGTGCTAATTTGCACGTTATTATCACCACTCACTTTCCTACAGCGCTGGTATTACAGGTTTTCATAAACCCGGCGTTATTAGGCAAGAAGTGAGCGTAGAGCAAAATTGAGCTCCATACCGCACTCCAATACCATTGCTGCTTAAGCCAGCGACGAGCTGGTTTTACGTGCTCGTGCACGATTTCCCCATAGACATCAATGGGGAGAGCCGGATGAAAAAAAAGCCTAACACCTGCAATAAAGCAGCGTAAAGCTCCGTAACGCAGCCCCATTGAGTCCTATGGGGAAAGTAAATTTATGTTTACACCTAACACCCTAACATGAACCTCGAGTCTAAACACCCCTAATCTTTCACTTATTAACCCCTAATCTGCTGCCCCAACATCGCCGACACCTACATTATACTTATTAACCCCTAATCTCCCGCACCAAATGTCGCCGCAACCTACCTACATTTATTAACCCCTAATCTTCCCCTCCGGACATCGCCGTCACTATAATAAACATATTAACCCCTAAACCGCCGCACTCCCGCATCGCAAACACTAGTTAAATATTATTAACCCCTAATCTGCCGCCCCTAACATCACTGCCACCTACCTACATTTATTAACCCCTAATCTGCCGCCCCCAACGTCGCCGCCACTATACTAAAGTTATAAACCCCTAAACCTAAATCTAACCCTAACACCCTAACTTAAATATAATTAAAATAAATCTAAATAGAAATTACTATCATTACCTAAATAATTCCTATTTAAAACTAAATACTTATCTGTAAAATAAACCCTAACGCCTAGATTTAGAGTTCTGCGGCCAAAGGGGTGCGTTAGCTACGCTGGCTTTTTTCTGGCCGCACCTTTTAAATACCGCTGGTATTTAGAGTTCACAGAATGGCTGCGTTAGGTTCAAAAAAGGAGCGTATAGCATATTTACCGCAACTTCAACTCTCGATACCAGCGGTGCTTACGGACGCGGCCAGCTTCAAAAACGTGCTTGTGCACGATTCCCCCATAGAAAACAATGGGGCAGTTTGAGCTGGAAAAAAACACCTGCAAAAAAGCCGCGTTCAGCTCCTAACGCAGCCAATCAGATTGAGCTTGCATTCTATTGGCTGTTCCGATCGGATCAGCCAATCGGATTGAACTTGATTCTGATTGGCTGATTCCATCAGCCAATTAGAATTTTCCTACCTTAATTCCGATTGGCTGATAGAATCCTATCAGCCAATCGGAATTCGAGGGACGCCATCTTGGATGACGTCCCTTAAAGGAACCGTCATTCTTCAGTTGGACGTCGTCGGAAGAAGATTGATCCGCACTGGAGGTCTTCACGATGGAGCCGTTCCTCATCGGATGAAGATAGAAGATGCCGCTTGGATCAAGATGGTTGCCGGTCTGGATCGCCTCTTCTTCCCGGATAGGATGAAGACTTTGGAGCCTCTTCTGGACCTCTTCAGCCGCAGGATTATGGATCGCCAGCCCCCGCTTGGGTTGGATGAAGATTTTGGAGCCAGGACCGATCGGTGATACCCGGTGAGGTGAAGATAAGGTAGGAAGATCTTCAGGGGCTTAGTGTTAGGTTTATTTAAGGGGGGTTTGGGTTAGAAGTGGGGTATGTGGGTGGTGGGTTGTAATGTTGAGGGGGGTATTGTATGTGTTTTTTTACAGGCAAAAGAGCTGAATTTCTTGGGGCATGCCCCGCAAAGGGCCCTGTTCAGGCCTGGTAAGGTAAAAGAGCTTTGAACTTTTTTAATTTAGAATAGGGTAGGGCATTTTTTATTTTGGGGGGCTTTGTAATTTTATTAGGGGGCTTAGAGTAGGTGTAATTAGTTTAAAATTGTTGTAATATTTTTCTAATGTTTGTAAATATTTTATTATTTTTTGTAACTTAGTTCTTTTTTATTTTTTGTACTTTAGTTAGTTTATTTAATTGTAGTTATTTGTAGGTATTGTATTTAATTAATGTATTGATAGTGTAGTGTTAGGTTTAATTGTAGGTAATTGTAGGTATTTTATTTAATTTATTTATTGATAGTGTAGTGTTAGGTTTAATTGTAACTTAGGTTAGGATTTATTTTACAGGTAATTTTGTAATTATTTTAACTATTTTAGCTATTAAATAGTTCTTAACTATTTAATAGCTATTGTACCTGGTTAAAATAAATACAAAGTTACCTGTAAAATAAATATAAATCCTAAAATAGCTATAATATAATTATAATTTATATTGTAGCTATATTAGGGTTTATTTTACAGGTAAGTATTTAGCTTTAAATAGGAATAATTTATTTAATAAGAGTTAATTTATTTCGTTAGATTTAAATTATATTTAATTTAGGGGAGTGTTAGGGTTAGGGTTAGACTTAGCTTTAGGGGTTAATCCATTTATTACAGTAGCGGCGAGATTCGGTCGGCAGATTAGGGGTTAATAATTGGTTAGGTGTGGGCGATGTTAGGGAGGTCAGATTAGGGGTTAATACTATTTATTATAGGGTTATTGAGGCGGGAGTGAGGCGGATTAGGGGTTAATAACTATTATAGTAGCGGTGCGGTCCGCTTGGCAGATTAGGGGTTAATAAGTGTAGGCAGGTGGAGACGACGTTGTGGGGGGCATATTAGGGGTTAATAAATATAATATAGGGGTCGGCGGTGTTAGGGGCAAGCAGATTAGGGGTACATAGGGATAATGTAGGTAGCGGCGGTTTACGGAGCGGCAGATTAGGGGTTAATTATTTAGGTAGCTGGCGGCGACGTTGTGGGGGGCAGGTTAGGGGTTAATAAATATAATATAGGGGTCGGCGGTGTTAGGGGCAGCAGATTAGGGGTACATAAGTATAACGTAGGTGGCGGTCGGCAGATTAGGGGTTAAATTTTTTTTATAGAGTGGCGGCGATGTGGGGGGACCTCGGTTTAGGGGTATATAGGTAGTTTATGGGTGTTAGTGTACTTTAGAGCACAGTAGTTAAGAGCTTTATAAACCGGCGTTAGCCCAGAAAGCTCTTAACTACTGACTTTTTTCTGCGGCTGGAGTTTTGTCGTTAGATTTCTAACGCTCACTTCAGCCACGACTCTAAATACCGGAGTTAGAAAGATCCCATTGAAAAGATAGGATACGCAATTGACGTAAGGGGATCTGCGGTATGGAAAAGTCGCGGCTGAAAAGTGAGCGTTAGACCCTTTAATGACTGACTCCAAATACCAGAGGGTGGTAAAAACCAGCGTTGGAGCCTCTAACGCTGGTTTTGACGGCTACCGCCCAACTCTAAATCTAGGCCTAAGATAGCTACAATATAACTAATAGTTACATTGTATCTATCTTAGGTTTTATTTTTATTTCACAGGCAAGTTTGTATTTAATTTTAACTAGTTATTAACTATTTACTAATTACCTAGTTAAAATAAATACAAATTTACCTGTAAAATAAAACCTTACCTGTCTTACACTAACACCTAACCTTACACTACAATTAAATAAATTAAATTAATACAATTACACCTAATCTAATAGCCCTATCAAAATTAAAAAAGCACCCCCAAAATAAAAAAAAAACCTAGCCTAAACTAAACTACCAATAGCCCTTAAAGGGGCCTTTTGCGGGGCATTGCCCCAAAGAAATCAGCTCTTTTACCTGTAAAAAAAATACAAACACCCCCCCCAACAGTAAAACCCACCACCCACACAACCAACCCCCCAAATAAAAACCTAACTAAAAAAAACCTAAGCTCCCTATTGCCCTGAAAAAGGGCATTTGGATGGGCATTGCCCTTAAAAGGACATTTAGCTCTTTTTCAATTGCCCAAACCCTAATCTAAAACTAAAACTCACCCAATAAACCCTTATAAAAAACTAACACTAACCCCTGAAGATCCCTTACAGTTTTGAAGTCCTCAGCGAAGCGGCAAGAAGTCCTCAACGAAGCCGGGAGAAGTCTTCATCCAAGCCGGCAGAAGTGGTCCTCCAGAAGGGCAGAAGTCTTCATCCAGATGGCATCTTCTATCTTCATCAATCCATCCGGTGCGGAACGGCTCCATCTTCGAGACATCCGGAGCGGAGCATCCTCTTCTTCCGATGACTAAAGACGAATGAAGGTTCCTTTAAATTACGTCATCCAAGATGGCGTCCCTTTAATTCTGATTGGCTGATAGAATTATATCAGCCAATCGGAATTAAAGGTGAAAAAATGCAATCAGCCAATAGGATTGAGCTTTAATCCTATTGGCTGATCCGATCAGCCAGGAGGATTGAGCTTGCATTCTATTGGCTGATTGGAACAGCCAATAGAATGCAAGCTCAATCCTTCTTGCCGCTTCGCTGAGGACTTCTCCTGGCTTCATTGAGGATAGATGTCGGCTCTTCAAAACTGTAAGTGAATCTTCGGGGTTAGTGTTAGGTTTTTTTTAAGGGCTTATTGGGTGGGTTTTAGTTTTAGATTAGGGTTTGGGCAATTTTTGTAATTTAGGTAATTGTATTTAATTAATTTAATTTATTTAATTATAGTGTAAAGTTAGGTGTTAGTGTAAGACAGGTTAGGTTTTATTTTACAGGTAAATTTGTATTTATTTTAACTAGGTAGTTAGTAAATATTAATAACTATTTAGTAACTATTCTACCTAGATAAAATAAATACAAACTTGTTTAGTAAGTATTTAGTTTTAAATAGGAATTATTTAGTTATTAATAGTAGGTTTTATTTAGATTTATTTTAATTATTTTTAAGTTAGGGGGTGTTAGGGTTAGACTTAGGCTTAGGGGTTAATAACTTTAGTATAGTGGCAGCGACGTTGGGGTCAGTAGATTAGGGGTCAATAACTAATGTAGGTTGCGGCGATGTTAGGGACAGCAGATTAGGGGTTAATAATATTTAACTAGTGTTTGCGAGGCGGGAGTGCCTCGGTTTAGGGGTTAATAGGTAGTTTATGGGTGTTAGTGTACTTTTTAGCACTTAAGTTATGAGTTTTATGCTACAGCTTTGTAGTGTAAAACTCATAACTACTGACTTTAGAATACGTTACTCATCTTGCGGGATAGGCTGTACTGCTCACTTTTTACCGGCGCTATGGAAGTCCCATTGCAAAAATACTTTACGCAAATTGCGTAAATTAATTTGCATTAAGGCTAAAAATGTTTGCGGTACAAGACTCGTAATAGCAGCGGTAGTGAAAAAGCAGCGTTATAACCCATATCATAACGCAAAACTCGTAATCTAGCCGAATGTAACTAAACTTTGTAATGTATGTTTAAAGTGTTTTGTGCAACTTTTTTGTTAACCACAGCTCTGAGATCACGGTAAAGATTAAAGCGTAAATGGCGATTGCGCTCAACTTGTAATAGCAACGGAATAAAAAAGGTTTGCGAAAACACGATATCGCTTGCACAAAACCGATTGCATCTTATTTGTAATCTAGCCCTTTGAATGTAATATTTCTTCAATTTGTATGCAGAACATTTTGTAATTTGGTGCGTAATTCTGATATACAGTAAACTATGAATGTAAAAACACTTTAGTTGTGTACATTGCGCCTTTAATAAAAACTGTATTCAGGTTAATACATACTGCAATCTATCTTAGTGTATAGCTGTAAATGGAAAACAAATATAATCTATACTACATTGTTTGTCTTTCCCACTAAATACTTTTCTATTCCTCAAGTACAGTATATACAGGTGTAAGGGAAAAGGTTAGTCTGTCTTTTGATTGTTACAGTGTATAAAAAAAGCATTTGCAAACAGAGCAATGTTTGTACTTTCAGGTAAGCTCACTATGGTTACAAAAAACAATACTTATGTGAATAAACGCAGAGCACCTTGTAAAGAGAAATACGTTGATTTTGTAAAGCAGCTACAAGCAGAAAAATATCCAAAGTCCAACTTATAAGGTCTAAAGTGCACACCAACAACATTCTAAAATCAAAATCAGAAATGAGAAAAGGGAATGTTTAATAACACACAAAATAAATTGTGTACATACTTATTAGTAAATAAATAAAAGGGAATGTGTTTGTATAATAATGTATAACTGCTGGTAATGAAAAATATACAGCAAGATTAAAAATTTGGCTGTATGGTGCGGTATGGCTATACCGTAATTGGCTATTGCGCGTGGAATGGCAGGTCTCCCGTATTACAAGTCGCGGCGGTATAGCTATACCACAAGCATTTTAGCCTGTAACGCAATGATCCATTCCGCACTCAAAAAATTATGTTTGAATGCGGGATATCCATACTGCTGTATAACAGGTTGTGCGGTCCGGCTAAAATGCTTGCGTTATGGTCTATACCACTGTGATGCATTCCGCGATCTGAAACCATTACTTATGGATTTTGCAAAACAAAAATGTTTCACAAAACTCATAACTAAAATGTTACAAAGTACACTAACACCCATAAACTACCTATTAACCCCTAAACCACCACTCTCCCACATCGCAAATATCGTATGAAGAGGATCCTCCACGCTGGATGTCCGCGCCGCCGGCAATGATGCTCCGCGCCTCCATAGCTCTGCGCCACTGGGATGAAGATAGAAGATACCCCTGCGATGGATGAAGACTTCTCGCCGCCTGGATGAAGATGGATGTCCGGACTTCAGGAACTGTGAGTAGATTTCCTGGGGTTAGTGTTAAGGTTTTTTTGGGTGTTTTTTTTTTTTTTTTAGATTAGGTTTTTGGACACAAAAGAGCTGAATGCCCTATACAAATGTACCTTAAGGGGCAATGGGTAGCTTAGGTTTTTTTAGACTTAGGTTTTTTAGGGGGGCTTTGAAATTTTTTAAGGTAAAAGAGCTGATTTCTTCAGGGCATTGCCCTACAAAAGGCCCTTTTAAGGGCTATTGGTAGTTTATTGTTAGGTTAGGTGTTTTTATTTTTGGGGGGCTTTTTTGTTTTTATAGGGGTATTAGATTAAGTTTAATTGTTATTATTTTGGATAATTTCGTTTATTATTTTTTGTAATCTTAGAGTTTTTTATTTTTCGTAATTTAGGTTTTTTATTTTCGTTAATTTTATTGTTTTAAAATAGTAATGTTTATAGTTTAAACTTAGATTTTTTTATTTCACAGTTAAGTTTGTATTTATTTAAAGATAATTATATTGTAAATTTAATTTAAAATTAGAGGGGGGTTAGGTTTAGGGGTTAATAGTTGAATTTAGTGTGTTGCGATGTGGGGGCCCGCGGTTTAGGGGTTAATAGGTTTATTTTATTAGTAGCGATATGGGGTGTCGGCGGTGAAGGGGTTAATAGGTTTATTTTATTACTAGCGATGTGGGGGGGGCGGCGGTTTAGGGGTTAATAGGTTTATTTTATTAGTAGCAATGTGGGGGCTGGTGATTTAGGGGTTAATAGGTTTATTTAGTGTCAGAGATGTCTGGGGGGGCAGCGGATTAGGGGTGTTTAGACTAGGGGTTTATGTTGTGTAACTTTCTTTTCCCTATAGACATCAATGGGGTTGCGTTACGGCGAACTCCATTCCGCGATCACAGATGTTAGTTTTTTTCTGCGACTTTCTCCCCATTGATGTCTATGGGGGAAAGCGTGCACAAGCACGTAAAGTCAGGTCTTGGCTTTTGTGCTGTATGGAGCTTATCACACCATTCCGCACAACAAGAGAAGGTTTTTCAGTAACTTTTAATGGCAGCGCTATGGAAATTGTGATACTGCTAATTTTTTTTGCG
The DNA here is from genome assembly GCF_027579735.1 of Bombina bombina. Taxonomy (NCBI): domain Eukaryota; kingdom Metazoa; phylum Chordata; class Amphibia; order Anura; family Bombinatoridae; genus Bombina; species Bombina bombina. The sequence goes on from NC_069505.1 coordinate 114,904,914, forward strand.
TTATTTATGCACCCAATATAGCGCAAAATCTTGGTGATAGTTTTTTGCAGAAACCGGCAATGGAGGCAAGTGCCCATGGGTGCCAAGGGGTGGATCTGATCACATAATACAGCTTTGCATTCCATTTGTCTGTATTTTCCATTTACTGTGCAAAAGAGATATAAGATTAACCGAGAGATTTATATCCTTTCTTAAAGGGACAGAAAAGTGCAATACAAATGTTCTTCATATACACTAACCGACCTGTTCAATTGCTTGGTAACACAAATTGCTAATCAGCCAATCACATGGCAGCAACTCAATGCATTTAGGCATCTAGACGTGGTGAGGACGACTTGCTGAAGTTCAAACTGAGCATCAGAATTGAGAAGTAAGGGGATTTAAGTGACTTTGAACGTGGCATGGTTGTTGATGCCAGGCGGGCTGATCTGAGTATTCAAAAACTGCTGATCTACTGGGATTTTCACGCACAACCATCTCTAGGATTTACAAAGCATGGTCAGAAAAAGAGAAAATATCCAGTGAGCGGCAGTTGTGTGGAAGAAAAAGCCCACTAAAAGGTGACGCATTTAATACCAATCATATCCATGAATTTTGTTTCTAGCCAGAAATGTATCCAAACATTTTTAAATGTATCTAGGGTATTGGCATTCACTAACTCCTTTTGTAATGAGCTCCACAATGTTATTGCTCTTACAGTGAAAAAAAGTTTCCATTGCAGGAGATTAAATCTATTTTCCTCCAACGTTAAATTGTGACCTCTTGTCACAAACAATTTTAATGGAATAAACAGAGCTTCTGCTATCTCTGTATATGGGCCTTAAATGTATTTATATAAAGTAATCATGTCACCTCTCAAGCGCCTTTTTACTAGAGAAAACAGACCCAGTTTGGCTAGCCTCTCCTCATAACTTAAATTCTCCATTAGCTTAGTGGCCCTTATCATTTAAAATTTTTGTAAACATTAGGAAGATATTACAGTACTGAAATTTAGAAAGGTAACAGTTCTTGTTTTAAATATAGATTAGCATATTAAAACACAATAAACCAAACCAATGACACAGACAGAGAAGATTATGACTTACGTGTTGGTAAAAACGGTCATTTTTCATTAGTTTTTTTTTTAAATTATTAATTAAAAAGTCTAGATTTCATAATAATTCTAGATTTTAAAATTGTACCCCAGTCAAAATTAATATTAAAAGACAGGGCTGGAACTGGGTCTAGGATCTAGGAAGGAGTTGAGAGGCCAGTGGATAAACTTGCCAGCAGTGCCAGATCATGACGTTAATAATCTTTGAAATTCAACATATACTACAAAAAAAAACGTTGCCCCATAAAAGTAGTAATACTTCTAGATGGTGCTGAATGCTTAACATCCCATTAATTAATTACTGTACCAACTAGAAACCCCAAGGTTGACAGCTGTCATGGATTGGCAAGACAGTACCATTTTTACATGTCCATGCTCTACCAGGACGAGGAGGAAGGAACCATAGACTGAAGGTAGATTTTAAAAACACTAAAGGAAGTAAAATGGCAGCAGAAGATGTCCCACCAGTACCCCTGATATTTATCTTTCAGGTTACCTTAGTTTGTACCAAAAATATTATGCTCTATAATGACCCCCTGCAAAGAAAAACAGAAAGTCCTAATGTGCATATTCATGAAGGCTTCATAATTTTCAACAAGGACACAAAAATCAACTTTTGTAATTTAGATACAATTTTACAAATATTTCCAATTTATTTATGTTATCAAATTTTTCCTATTTCTCTAGATCATCTCTATAAAAACAGCAGAGAACACCCACAGATCTGCCTTCACTTACTACTACTTCATATACTATTTGGATTTCAAACAGTCTTTTTTATTAAACAGTGCTTCTAGCCAAACAGCACTATCTCTGTTTACCATAGAGTGTCTGAAGCTACTGAACTTTATAGCTCCCTCCACAGGTTGCTTATGAAAACTCCTACAGGCTGCCATATAGACATGCACCCTACACATGAACCTACCTACCAATTAATAAAAAATAATAAAATAAGGACATTTGATTATAAAGTAAATTGAACTTCAATAACAGCTAAGCTTCTGAGTGGTTACGACCGCATTTCTCTGGAATACAGATCTACAGCTTTTTTTCAGTTTATTTGTATTATTTAACACTGTCAAAAACACAGAGGTTCAGATTACAAGTGGAGCACTAAATATCGATTTTAAGAAAGCGATATTTGTGCTCCACTGTGTAATACCAGTGCACTATAATGTGCGCTGGTATTAGAAGTTTTCAGCAATGCGAACGCAACCTCGCGTTCGCATCGCTGGGAAGCATTAAGCTCATGAGAATTTACATAGGCTGCAATGGGAGTCTCGCTCTTCAGCGCCAGCGAAGAGTGTAAGTCGTGCAGCAATGGCAGCAAATATAAATATAAATGTATATGCTGATATATACACATATTAAAAAACACACAGGGTCAGCACATCACCAAAGTAGAGGATATAATGATCATCCGTAGTCAGTGCTTATCACCTTCCAGGCTTCCGTCCAGCAACCCAAGAAGTATATGAAGAAAATCAAGGAGAAGGTGGCACTCAAATACAAAGCAATCCTTTATTACAAAGCAACGTTTTGGGGGCTTGAGCTTGAGAAAGGAGCAGGAGCCCTGAAACGTTTCTCTGTAATAAAGGATTGCTTTGTATTTGAGTGCCATCTTCTCCTTGATTGTCTTCATATGCACATATTAACACATAAATGTATATGTGTATAAGCATATAGGTGGTCCCCAGCAAAACAAACCTGGCCAAGGCTCTGTAGTAATACTGGAATAAAGCAGGCAACACAGGATGCTATATCAATCAGCCTTTAATCCATATGATACTAGATGAAAAACAAAAGGGACTTAAAGGGACAGTCTACACCAGAATTTTTATGGTTTTAAAAGATATATTATCCCTTTATTACCCATTCCCTAGTTTTGTATAACCAACACAGTTATATTAATATACTTTTTTACCTCTGTGATTATCTTGTATCTAAGCCTCTGCAAACTGCCCCTTTATTTCAGTTCTTTTGACAGACTTGCAGTTTAGCCAATCAGTGCCTGCTCCCAGATAACTTCACGTGCATGAGCACAGTGTTATCTATATGAAACACATGAACTAACACCTTCTAGTGGTGAAAAACTGTTAAAATGCATTCTGAAAAGAGGTGGCCTTCAAGGTCTAAGAAATTAACATATGAACCTCCTAGGTTAAGCTTTCAACTAAGAATACCAAGAGAACAAAGCAAAATTGGTGATAAAAGAAAATTGCTTAAAATTACATGCCCTATCTGAATCATGAAAGTTTATTTTGGACTAGACTGTCCCTTTAACCCATAACGTTTCAGTTCCAATTTGAACCTTTATCAAATGGAGCCCATCACAGACATATAAGCATATACATAGACCGCAATGTAAAGGCACTTTTCAGTGCCATTTTTTTTTCTAACACCCCACACCTGCCAACTTTAACCCCAAAATATACTGCCTTAGTGCAGTAATTTTATTAAACAATAAAGAGGCTGCCATCTTTATTTTTTAATAAACTACACTAGACAGTATTTTGGGGCATTTGGGGCAGATTTATAAAAATAACTAGAGATCTGATCTCTGGTTAATTTTATAAGCGCTAATTGCTAACGCAAGCTCGCAGTAGCAATAACCAGCCACTTGTAATGGCAGATTAATTATCTTGCACCTGCAAATGGGTAATAATTTAGCGCTCCACTTTTAATCTAGCCCAGAGTGTAACATTCCCTTCCCCTACTGTGCTAAGATGCCAGTACTAGGTGTGGTGTTTTTGATTTAAAGCATGGACAGTAACTAAATGAAATCTGCTTTCTGCAATTAAATAGAATCTAAAAATATAAGCCTTCAGTTTTTGAACTATATTTTCAATCCATCATCACAATGCTTTGTGTTTGCTTCTAATCTTGTTCTATACCTGTTCTCACTGACACGCTCTGCTGGATTACTGCTAGGAATTATGCAATCTCTTACGGGAATCGAGTGCTCTTTACAAATCCTTGGTTATGTTTAAAACAATTAAGGCAAAGGGCAGTGATTTCAAATGGTTAATTTCTAAACAGCTGACAAACTTTTTTTTATGTTAATATCAGGAAGGAGTTTTACCCTACAAAGTAATTTTTATTTGGGTTTAAATATTGGGTTTCTTAAAGGGACACTGTACCCAAAATTTTTCTTTTGTAATTCAGATAGAGCATGCAATTTTAAGCAACTTTCTAATTTATTCCTATTATCTTGCTATCATTATTTGAAAAAGAAGGCAACTAAGCTTTTTTTTGTTTCAGTACTCTGGACAGCACTTTTTTATTGGTGGATGAATTTATCCACCAATCACTAAGGACAACCCAGGTTGTTCACAAAAATGGGCCGGCATCTAAACTTACATTCTTGAATTTCAAATAAAGAAAATGAAAGAATGAAGAAAATTTGATAATAGGAGTAAATTAGAAAGTTGCTTAAAATTTTATGCTCAATCTGAATCACGAAAGAACATTTTTGGGTACAGTGTCCCTTTAAGCAGACTTCAAACGTTTAAATAACTGAATGACCGTAGAAATAGGGTAATGATTAAAATGGTGCTATCCAAAAAGAAGTTCACTTATAATGTGGGTGTCAAAGGGTAATTACAGTTTTCTTATAGAAGTGGCATATGTATGTATACTCCAATCCCTGGCTGTATCCTACTCGGAAAAGGCACTGAAGCATATAGGGTGTGGGACAAGAAACATTAAAGTCTGTGATGTATCTAAATGAGATAATTTTACAATGTATAACATTTTTTTTTTTCCGGGGGCCACATAGAAAGATAGATAGATAAATAGATAGATAGATACTATGGGGCATATTTATCAAGCTCCGATTGGAGCTTGATGCCCAGATGTTATGAAGCAGCGGTCACAAAGACCGCTGCTCCATAACCTGTCCGCCTGCTCTGAGCAGTCGGACATGAATCGCAAGAAATCAACCCAATGAAGTACGATCGGGTTGATTGACACCCCCTGCTGGCGGCCTATTGGCCACGAGTCTGCAGGAGGGGGCGTTGCACCAGCAGCTCTTGTGAGCTGCTGGTGCAATGCTGAATACGGCAAGCGTATTGCTCGCCGTATTCAGCGGGGTCTGGCGGACCTGATCCGCACTGTTGGATCAGGTCCGCTAGACTTTGATAACTTGGGGCCTATCTATCTATTCATACATATATATTTTAAAAAATGTTTTATTTAATTTTCTCTCTCTATCTATCTATATAAGAAATCAGAATGGTAAGTACGGCACAGTTTAGGAGACAATTTGCCAGGGTGTCCAGCTTAAATGCGCATACATAAAATATTCCTCAAGACCTCACTAAATGTAGTGCATGAGAGGGAAGTGACACTCACTGTTACATATAACACTTTATTGTGACCTTTCCGGGTGATGAGCCCCTTCTTCGGTCCTTATCACCCCGAAAAACATCACATTAAAGTGTTATATTAAAACTTTTAAAAGACCTGTGAGTGCCGTTTCCCTCGCATGCACTACGTTTAGTGGGGTCTGTAGGAATATTGTATATACTGTATATATATATCGTTCCGCACCATAGGATTAATTAAAGCATAGTTATCATCCATGCTACAAACATTCCTTTCATTGATGCTTGTGCCAGAGGTGTATTATTTAATTTTACGAAGTAAAAGGAAGAAAAACAGATATCTTTATTCAGCATCAAACTATTTACTGAAAAACATATTAGTACCAAAATCAATGTCTATATACATACACACTGATCATAACCACACAGTTCATTAATATAAACATGGAATCCATAACAGTCCAATTGTCATTGTTCATTCAAATTTATCGCCTCCGGTATGAACTTGGAGTTCACCGATCCCCTGGGATTACCTTTAACTATGCAATGCACTTGCCGTCACACAAACTGTTGTATACTCTGAGCTCACCAGCCCATCAGCTTATCCTCATTGTGTGATCATTTGGCCATGTGCGATTTGGGTAATAATATCCATATATGGCTGTATTACTATGTGTTCGGTGGGAGCTCATGGTTAAAGACAATACTGGGGGATCAGTGAGCTTCAAGAATGAACTGTGAGTACTCCCTTGCCATGAATTATAGATGTGGGATGGCTATATTTGGATTTCCGGTTTGGAGAATATACTAAATGGCTGTATTCCCTTTCTTAGGAGCACATTGTCTTTAACCATGAGCTCCCACCGAACACATGGTAATACAGCCATATATGGATATTATTTAAAAGGATACTGAACCCAATTTTGTTCTTTCATGATTCAGATAGAGCATGCAATTTTAAGCAACTTTCTAATTTATTCCTATTATCCATTTTTCTTCGCTCCCTTGGTATCTTTTATTTGAAAAAAGCAGCAATATAAGCTTATGAGCCGGCCCATTTTTATTTTATTTTTTGGCTAATAGGTAGCCTGGCCCTGAAAGTAATCAGAAACAATGGAACGGATTCCATCTTTATATTAATGAACTGTGCGGTTCTCACAAAGGGACATATTTGAATGAGTTTAGGTAGAGTGTTATGTATATAGACATTAATTTTGATGCTAATATATTTTACAGTAAACAGTTTGATGTTGGATAAAGGTGCCTGCTTTTCTGCCTTTTACTTCTATCTATCTATCTATCTATCTATCTATCTACCTATCTATCTCTCCCTCTCTATCTATACACACACACACACACATATATATATATATATATATATATATATATATATATATATATATATATATATATATATACACATATATATACACATACATTTACACATAAACATGTTTAAATAATATTTTCTAATATGCATTATGGAAATTTGTTAAACGGTGTGTTTAACCCTTTTGGATACATTTAAAAAATAGTGTTACAAAGGGAATTTTCTTAAAAGAAAAATACTTTATTGAAAAAAATATATATTTTTTAAACTATAACATCCATTTCAAACATTTTGTGCTGATTTAAAGTCAATTGTATTTACTTGCTCTTGATATCCTGTCTCTTCTTGTATGCGTACCTTTGAAAAGCAACCTGAAATATAAAATGCGTAAATTATAAAAGGGCAGAAAAAAAAAAATCAAAACAACATACCTCTGAGGTGAGATGAAGTTTATAAACAGATTTTACTGCTGACTAAACAGAGGAGTGTCACAACTTCATTGAGTGAAGCACAACCAGCACGCAGTATTCGCAAAGATTTTCATAACATCCATTGAGTCTGGGTCTAAGCATTAGTTATAATCCTGCTGTCTGAGCGTGCTTGTAAGTTATACGTTTTTACTAGTTTGGTATTAATAGGCGAATATATACAAAGAACAAGTACAAAATAAAAACTGTTATTGTGTAGCTGTTCCGGTAATATCAAGCGTACGGATGAGATCATTATAAATATTTATTTTTACTGTAATCTTTCAGGCCTTTTTAATAGAGGAGAGGAGCTCAGTACATCATTTTTAAATCAGTATACTTGTTTGTTTGTTTTTACTCAAAGGCACAGTCTACAGCTTAGCCATTTTAAAGTCCTACCTTAGATTAAGCTGCAAAATATCCTCCTGCAACCCTTTCTATATCATGCAGCAGGAACAGTAAAAAAAAAAGTTATTTTAAAATTAATATTCGGACAGATTACGAGTTTTTTTATATGAGCTGTGTGGTGCTACCATGCAGTTTTTTCTCACCACTCACTTACCTGCAGCGCTGGTATTACTCGTTTTTACAAACCCGGCGTTAAAAGGCAAGAAGTGAGCGTAGAGCAAAATTGTGCTCCATACCGCACTCCAATACCAGCGCTGCTTAAGTCAGCGGTGAGCTGGTCATACTTGCTCGTGCACGATTTCCCCATAGACATCAATGGGGAGAGCCGGCTGAGAAAAAGCCTAACACCTGCAATAAAGCAGCGTAAAGCTCTGTAACGCAGCCCCATTGATTCCTATGGGGAAACACATTTTATGTTTACACCTAACACCCTAACATGAACCCCGAGTCTAAACAACCCTAATCTTACACTTATAAACCCCTAATCTGCCACCCCCGACATCGCCGACACCTACATTATTCTTATTAACCCCTAATCTGACTCTCCGGACACCACCGCCGCCACCTACATTATACTTATTAACCCCTAATCTGCTGCCCCAACATTGCCAACACCTACATTATATTTATTAACCCATAATCTCCTTCCCCTAATGTCGCCGCAACCTACCTACATTTATTAACCCCTAATATGTCGCCCCCAATGTCGTTGCCACTAAATTAAATGTATTAACCCCTAAATCTAAGTCTAACCCTAACCCTAACACCCCCTAACTTAAATATAATTTAAATAAATCTAAATAAAATTACTATCATTACCTAAATAATTCCAATTTAAAACTAAATACTTACCTATAAAATAAACCCTAAGCTAGCTACAATATAACTAATAGTTATATTGTATCTAGCTTAGGGTTTATTTTTATTTTACAGGCAAGTTTGTATTTATTTTAACTAGGTAGGTTATTCACTATTTAATAACTACCTAGCTAAAATAAATACAAATTTACCTGTAAAATAAAACCTAACCTAAGTTACACTAACACCTAAACTTACACTACAATTAAATAAATTCCATACATTAAATACAATTAAATTAAATTAAATTAGCTAAATCACAAAAAAAACAACACTAAATTACAGAAAATAAAAAACAAATTACAGATCTTTAAACTAATTACACCTAATCTAATAGCCCTATCAAAATAAAAAAGCCCCCCCAAAATAAAAAAACCCTAGCCTAAACTAAACTACCAATACCCCTTAAAAGGAACTTTTGCGGGGCATTGCCCCAAAGAAATCAGCTCTTTTTCCTGTAAAAAAAAAATACAAACACCCCCCAACAGTAAAACCCACCACCCACACAACCAACCCCCCAAATGAAAGCCTAACTAAAAAAAAATAAGCTCCCCATTGCCCTGAAAAGGGCATTTGGATGGGCATTGCCCTTAAAAGGGCATTTAGCTCTATTGCTGCCCAAAGCCCTAACCTAAAAAATAAACCCACCAACAACACCCTTAAAAAAATCTAACACTAACCCCCAAAGATTCACTTACCGGGAGAAGTCTTCATTCAAGCGGCAAGATGACCTCAACGAAGCTGGCAGAAGTGGTCCTCCAGATGGGCAGAAGTCTTCATCCAGACGGCATCTTCTATCTTCATACTTCTGACGCGGAGCGGCTCCATCTTCAAGACATCGGCGCGGAGCATCCTCTTCAAACGACGTCTTCTTCGGAATGAATATCTCTTTAAGTGACGTCATCCAAGATGGCGTCCCTTAGATTCCGATTGGCTGATAGAATTCTATCAGCCAATTGGAATTAAGGTAGAAAAAATCCTATTGGCTGATGCAATCAACAAAAAGGATTGAACTTCAATCCTATTGGCTGATCCAATCAGCCAATAGGATTGAGCTTGCATTCTATTGGCTGATTGGAACAGCCAATAGAATGCCAGCTCAATCCTATTGGCTGATTGCATCAGCCAATAGGATTTTTTCTACCTTAATTCCGATTGGCTGATAGAATTCTATCAGCCAATTGGAATCTAACGGATGCCATCTTGGATGACGTCACTTAAAGAGATATTCATTCTGAAGAAGACGTCGTTTGAAGAGGATGCTCCGCGCCTGATGTCTTGAAGATGGAGCCGCTCCACGTCAGAAGGATGAAGATAGAAGATGCCGTCTGGATGTAGACTTCTGCCCGTCTGGAGGACCACTTCTGCCCGTCTGGAGGACCACTTCTGCCGGCTTCATTGAGGACAACTTGCTGCTTGGATGAAGACTTCTCCCGGTAAGTGAATGTTTGGGGGTTAGTGTTAGGTTTTTTAAGGGTGTATTGGGTGGGTTTATTTTTTAGGTTAGGGCTTTGGGCAGCAATAGAGCTAAATGCCCTTTTAAGGGCAATGCCCATCCAAATGCCCTTTTCAGGGCAATGGGGAGCTTAGGTTTTTTTAGTTAGGCTTTTATTTGGGGGGTTGGTTGTGTGGGTGGTGGGTTTTACTGTTGGGGGGGTGTTTGTATTTTTTTTTACAGGAAAAAGAGCTGATATCTTTAGGGCAATGCCCTGCAAAAGTCCCTTTTAACCCCTTAACGACCGACGACGTATGCCATACGTCCTCAAAAAAAAAGCACTTAACGACCGAGGACGTATGGCATACGTCGTTGGTTAAACAGAGCACTGAAAGCGATCGAAATCGCTTCCAGCTGCTCTAACAGTATTGCAGACTTGCCTTGATGTCTAGGCATCCTGCAATACTGTTCCCGAGTGCCGGGACCGGATTGATCACTCCCCCACGAGTGATCACTTCCGGTTTCGCTCCACGTGGAGTCTGGCAGTGTTTCAGAGCATCGGAAGCGATCGGACACGCTTCCGATGCTCTGCTTGTGTGCTAAGTGCCTCGGTGGGACGAGGCACTTAGTTAGCTATCAAATAATAAATAAAGAATAAAAAAAAAACGGATAAAATAAAAAAAGCCCAAATAGCCCCCCCCTCCCCCTTCACTAGGCATCCAAGATGGCGATGCCCAGTGCATCATGGGGCCTCTGGGGGTGTCCCTAGCCTGCATCATCATAGGGGCAAGCTAAGGTCACCCAATCTGAGCCCCCACCCTAAAAAAAATAATAATAATAAAATACCCCATTTGTCTGATCATGTCAATATTTGTAAATATTGACTATGATCAGTGTGGATCTCCCTCCCTCTCCTCACTTGCCATTTTGTTGGAGAGAGAGAGAGAGACCTGTATTTAGCAGAGAGAGAGATTTATTTCTTTTATTTGTTAAAAAAACATAATTTATGTAAGAACTTACCTGATAAATTCATTTCTTTCATATTAGCAAGAGTCCATGAGCTAGTGACGTATGGGATATACATTCCTACCAGGAGGGGCAAAGTTTCCCAAACCTTAAAATGCCTATAAATACACCCCTCACCACACCCACAATTCAGTTTAACGAATAGCCAAGAAGTGGGGTGATAAGAAAAAAGTGCGAAAGCATATAAAATAAGGAATTGGAATAATTGTGCTTTATACAAAAAAATCATAACCACCACAAAAAAAGGGCGGGCCTCATGGACTCTTGCTAATATGAAAGAAATGAATTTATCAGGTAAGTTCTTACATAAATTATGTTTTCTTTCATGTAATTAGCAAGAGTCCATGAGCTAGTGACGTATGGGATAATGACTACCCAAGATGTGGATCTTTCCACACAAGAGTCACTAGAGAGGGAGGGATAAAATAAAGACAGCCAATTCCTGCTGAAAATAATCCACACCCAAAATAAAGTTTAATGAAAAACATAAGCAGAAGATTCAAACTGAAAACGCTGCCTGAAGTACTTTTCTACCAAAAACTGCTTCAGAAGAAGAAAATACAACAAAATGGTAGAATTTGGTAAAAGTATGCAAAGAGGACCAAGTTGCCGCTTTGCAAATCTGATCAACCGAAGCTTCATTCCTAAACGCCCAGGAAGTAGAAACTGACCTAGTAGAATGAGCTGTAATCCTATGAGGCGGAGTCTTACCCGACTCAACATAGGCAAGATGAATTAAAGATTTCAACCAAGATGCCAAAGAAATGGCAGAAGTTTTCTGGCCTTTCTAAAACCGGAAAAGATAACAAATAAACTTGAAGTCTTTCGGAAAGACTTAGTAGCTTCAACATAATATTTCAAAGCTCTAATAACATCCAAAGAATGCAACGATTTCTCCTTAGAATTCTTAGGATTAAGACATAATGAAGGAACCACAATGTCTTTACTAATGTTGTTGGAATTCACAACTTAGGTAAAAATTCAAAAGAAGTTCGCAACACTGCCTTATCCTGATGAAAAATCAGAAAAGGAGACTCACAAGAAAGAGCAGATAATTCAGAAACTCTTCTGGCAGAAGAGATGGCCAAAAGGAACAAAACTTTCCAAGAAAGTAATTTAATATCCAATGAATGCATAGGTTCAAATGGAGGAGCTTGAAGAACCCCCAGAACCAAATTCAAACTCCAAGGAGGAGAAATTGACTTAATGACAGGCTTTATACGAACCAAAGCTTGTACAAAACAATGAATATCAGGAAGGATAGCAATCTGTCTGTGAAAAAGAACAGAAAGAGCAGAGATTTGACCTTTCAAGGAACTTGCGGACAAACCCTTATCTAAACCATCCTGAAGAAACTGTAATATTCTCGGTATTCTAAAAGAATGCCAAGAAAAAATGATGAGAAAGACACCAAGAAATATAAGTCTTCCAGACTCTATAATATATCTCTCTGGATACAGATTTACGAGCCTGTAACATAGTATTAATCACAGAGTCAGAGAAACCTCTTTGACCAAGAATCAAGCGTTCAATCTCCATACCTTTAAATTTAAGGATTTCAGATCCTGATGGAAAAAAGGACCTTGATACAAAAGGTCTGGTCTTAACGGAAGAGTCCACGGTTGGCAAGAGGCCATCCGGACAAGATCCGCATACCAAAACCTGTGAGGCCATGCCGGAGCTACCAGCAGAACAAACGAGCATTCCTTCAGAATCTTGGAGATTACTCTTGGAAGAAGAACTAGAGGCGGAAAGATATAGGCAGGATGATACTTCCAAGGAAGTGATAATGCATCCACTGCCTCCGCCTGAGGATCCCGGGATCTGGACAGATACCTGGGAAGTTTCTTGTTTAGATGAGAAGCCATCAGATCTATTTCTGGAAGTTCCCACATTTGAACAATCTGAAGAAATACCTCTGGGTGAAGAGACCATTCGCCCGGATGCAACGTTTGGCGACTGAGATAATCCGCTTTCCAATTGTCCATACCTGGGATATGAACCGCAGAGATTAGACAGGAGCTGGATTCCGCCCAAACCAAAATTCGAGATACTTCTTTCATAGCCAGAGGACTGTGAGTCCCTCCTTGATGATTGATGTATGCCACAGTTGTGACATTGTCTATCTGAAAACAAATGAACAACTCTCTCTTGAGAAGAGGCCAAGACTGAAGAGCTCTGAAAATTGCACGGAGTTCCAAAATATTGATCGGAAATCTCACCTCCTGAGATTCCCAAACCCCTTGTGCCGTCAGAGACCCCCACACAGCTCCCCAACCTGTAAGACTTGCATCTGTTGAGATTATAGTCCAGGTCAGAAGAACAAAGAAGCCCCCTGAACTATACGATGGTGATCTGTCCACCATGTCAGAGAGTGTTGTAAAATCGGATTAAAGATATTAATTGAGATATCTTTGAGTAATCCCTGCACCATTGGTTCAGCATACAGAGCTGAAGAGGTCGCATGTGAAAACGAGCAAAGGAGATCGCATCTGATGCGGCAGTCCTAAGACCCAACATTTCCATGCATAAGGCTACCAAAGGGAATGATTGTGACTGAAGGTTTTGACAAGCTGATATCAATGTTAAACTTCTCTTGTCTGACAAGGACAGAGTCATAGACACTGAATTTATCTAGAAACCTAAAAAGGTTACCCTTGTCTGAGGAATCAATGAACTGAATGGTAAATTGATCCTCCAACCATGAATTTGAAGAAACAACACAAGTCGATTCGTATGAGATTCTTCGAAAATGAGAAGACTGAGCAAGTACCAAAATATCGTCCAAATAAGGAAATACCAAAACCCTATTCTCTGATTACATAAAAAAGGGGCACCGAGAACCTTTGAAAAAAATTCTTGGAACTGAGGCTAGACCAAACGGTAGAGCCACAAAACTGGTAATGCTTGTCTAAAAAGAGAATCTCAGACACTAAAAGTGATCTGGATGAATCGGAATATGCAGATACACATCCTGTAAATCTATTGTAGACATATAATGCCCTTGCTAAACAAAAGGCAGGATAGTCCTACAATAACCATCTTGAATGTTGGTATCCTAACATAACGATTCAATAATGACAGATCCGGAACTGGTCTGAAGGAATTGACCTTCTTTGGTACAAATGAAGAGATAAAATAAAACCCCAGCCCCTGTTCCAGAACTGGAACTGGCATAAATACTCCAGCCAACTCTAGATCTGAAACACATTACAGAAATGCTGAGCCTTTGCTGTGTTAACTGGGACACGGAAAAGAAAAGAATCTCTTAGCAGGAGGCCTTAACTTGAAGCCAATTCTGTACCTTTCTGAAACAATGTTTCTGAAACCAGAGATTAAGAACGGAATTGATCCAAATTTCTTTGAAGAAAACGTAATCTGCCCCATACCAGCTGAGCTGGAATAAGGGCCGCACCTTCATAGGTACTTAGGAGCTGGTTATAGGTTTCTATAAGGCTTGGATATATTCCAAACTGGAAATAGTTTCCAAACTGATACCACTCCTGAGGATGAAGGATCAGGCTTTTGTTCCTTGTGAGGAAAGGAACTAAAATGATTATTTACCCTGGAAAGAAAGGGAAAGCAAAGATGACTTAGAAGACATGTCAGCATTCCAAGTTTAATCCATAAAGCTTTTCTAGCTAAAATAGCTAGAAACATATACCTGACATCAATTCTAATGATATTAAAAGATGGTATCACCAATAAAATTATTAGCATGTTATAGAATAATAATAATGCTATAAAATTATGATCTGTTACTTGTTGCGCTAAAGCTTCTAATCAAAAAGTTGAAGCTGCAGCAACATCCGCTAAAAATATAGCAGGTCTAAGAAGATTACCTGAACATAAGTAAGCTTTTCTTAGAAAGGATTCAATTTTCCTATCTAAAGGATCCTTAAATGAAGTACTATCTGCCGTAGGAATAGTAGTACATTAGCAGGAGTAGAGACAGCCCCATAACCTTAGGGATTTTTGTCTCAAAAAACTCTAATCTGTCAGATGGCACAGGATATAATTTGCTTAAACGTCTAGAAAGAGTAAATAAATTACCCAAATTATTCCATTCCCTGGAAATTACTTCAGAAATAGCATCAGGGAGATAAAACACTTCTGGAATAACTACAGGAGATTTAAAAACCTTATTTAAACGTTTACATTTAGAATCAAGAGGACCAGAATCCTCTATTTCTAATGCAAATAATACTTCTTTAAGTAAAGAACGAATAAATTCCATCTTGAACAAATACAAAGATTTATCAGCATCAACCTCTGAGACAGAAACCTCTGAACCAGAAGAACCATTATCAGTATCAGAATGATGATGTTCATTTAAAAATTCATCTGAAAAAAAGAGAAGTTTTAAAAGACTTTTATTTATACTAGAAGGAGAAATAACAGACATAGCCTTCTTAATGGATTTAAAAAATAAAATCTCTTATGTTATCAGGAACACTCTGAAAATTAGATGTTGACAGAACAGCAACAGGTAATGTAACAGTACTAAAGGAAATTTAATCTGCATTAATAAGTTTGACATGACATGCAATACAAATAACAGCTGGAGAAACAGATACCAAAAGTTTATAGCAGATACACTTAGCTTGGTAACTCCAGCACTGTGCAGTGATTTTCCTGAAGTATCTTCTGACTCAGTTGCAACGTGGAACATCTTGCAATATGTAAAAGAAAAAAACAACATATAAAGCAAAATTGATCAAATTCCTTAAATGACAGTTTCAGGAATGGGAAAAAATGCCAAAGAACAAGCTTCTAGCAACCAGAAGCAATAAAAAATGAGACTTAAATAATGTGGAGACAAAAGTGACGCCCATATTTTTTCGCGCCAAATAAGACGCCCACATTATTTGGCGCCTAAATGCTTTTTGGCGCCAAAAATGACGCCACATCTGGAACGCCGACACTTTTGGCGCAAAATAACGTCAAAGAATGACGCAACTTCCGGCGACACGTATGACGCCGGAAACGGAAATAGAATTTTTGCGCCAAAAAAGTCTGCGCCAAGAATGACGCAATAAAATGAAGCATTTTCAGCCCCCGCGAGCCTAACAGCCCACAGGGAAAAAGTCAAATTTTAAGGTAAAAAATGTTAAATTAAAATGCATTATCCCAAATATGAAACTGACTGTCTGAAAAATAAGGAAAGTTGAACATTCTGAGTCAAGGCAAATAAATGTTTGAATACATATATTTAGAACTTTATAAACAAAGTGCCCAACCATAGCTAGGAGTGTCACAGAAAATAAGACTTACTTACCCCAGGACACTCATCTACATATAGCAGATAGCCAAACCAGTACTGAAACGAGAATCAGCAGAGGTAATGGTATATATAAGAGTATATCGTCGATCTGAAAAGGGAGGTAAGAGATGAATCTCTACGACCGATAACAGAGAACCTATGAAATAGACCCCTTAGAAGGAGATCACTGCATTCAAATAGGCAATACTCTCCTCACATCCCTCTGACATTCACTGCACGCTGAGAGGAAAACCGGGCTCCAACTTGCTGCGGAGCGCATATCAACGTAGAATCTAGCACAAACTTACTTCACCACCTCCATCGGAGGCAAAGTTTGTAAAACTGAATTGTGGGTGTGGTGAGGGGTGTATTTATAGGCATTTTAAGGTTTGGGAAACTTTGCCCCTCCTGGTAGGAATGTATATCCCATACGTCACTAGCTCATGGACTCTTGCTAATTACATGAAAGAAATATAGAACCAAAGGCTCTTTTCAGAGCCATTAACCCCTAGCTTGCCAGTGATCACTATATATCACTGGCAGTAGCATAGGTGCACTTTTTTTGATGCATTTTGCTGTCTGTGCATTTTTTTAGGGGTTAATTTTGTTGTTGTAATTTTTTAAAAACCCAAAGGCTCTTTTCAGAAACATTTAGTTAATTTAATTTTCAGAGCCATTAACCCCTAGCTTGCCAGTGATCGCTATAAATCACTGGCAGTTGCATAGCTGTACTTTTTTGCTGTCTGTGCATTTTTTTAGGGGTTAATTTTGTTGTTGTAATTTTTTAAAAACCCAAAGGCTCTTTTCAGAAACATTTTGTTAATTTAATTTAATTTTCAGAGCCATTAACCCCTAGCTTGCCAGTGATCGCTATAAATCACTGGCAGTTGCATAGCTGTACTTTTTTGCTGTCTGTGCATTTTTTTAGGGGTTAATTTTGTTGTTGTAATTTTTTAAAAACCCAAAGGCTCTTTTCAGAAACATTTAGTTAATTTAATTTAATTTTCAGAGCCATTAACCCCTAGCTTGCCAGTGATCGCTATAAATCACTGGCAGTAGCATAGCTGTACTTTTTTGCTAGTTAATTTAGTTAATTAATTTAGTTAATTTAATTTTTTTTAGTAATTGTTTTCTGTGACAGATACAAAAATGTCACAGAAAAGATATAGTGCTGAGGAGGCGTATGCCATCCTTGCGTCAGAGTCAGATGCCTCTATTTCTGACTCAGACCCCAATTTTGACCCTGCCATGTGCTCAGATACATCACTAGATGCAGTCTCAACTGATAGTGATGTATCTGTGGCTGCTAGCCCCCCTGCCAGCCCCCCTGCTACCCCCCCCTGCCAGCCCCCCTGCTAGCCCCCCTGCCAGAAGGAGGTGTGTTGCTGCCATTGCTGCTGAAGAGTGGGTAACGCCTCATCTCCAGAGGCCAGATATCCCACCCTTCACAGCAAATGCTGGCATAAATATAGATGTGGCAGGTTTTAGCCCCCAGCAGTTTCTGGAAGTGTTTCTGGGCGATATATTGGGGAACATTGTCGCCCAAACTAATTTATATGCCCATCAGTTCCGTGCTGCAAAGCCTGGAACATATTTGGCAAAGCAGCAATGGGCCCCCATCAATGTGCCAGAATTCAAAAAATTCTGGGCATTGACTATGCTGATGGGCATCATAAAGAAACCCTCCATTCGCTCCTACTGGAGTAGTAGCCCCATCTGCTCTACCCCCATTTTCTCCCAGACTATGTCGAGGAAGAGGTATGAAATGATTCTGCATTTCATGCACTTCAGCAACAACAGCCTGTGCCCCCCTAGGGAGCATCCCCAATTTGACAGGCTGTATAAAATCCGCCCCCTGATAACCCACTTTTCTGCCAGGTTTGCAGAGGCTTATACACCTGGAAGGAATTTATGCGTTGATGAATCCCTAATGAAGTATAAGGGAAGGCTGGGATTCAAGCAGTATATTCCTTCCAAAAGCTCCAGATATGGGGTAAAGGTGTATAAGCTCTGTGACAGCGAGACTGGGTATACTCAGTCCTTCCGGGTGTATGAGGGAAAGGATAGCCACCTTGACCCTCCAGGTTGCCCAGAACATATGGGAACCACTGGCAAGATTGTCTGGGACCTGATATTACCCCTAATGAACAAAGGGTATCACTTGTACTTAGACAATTTTTATACAAGTGTCCTTTTGTTCAAGCTACTGTATTGCTTTGATACAGTAGCTTGCGGTACAATTAAAAAGAACTGCGCAGGTTTCCCAGGACAACTTGTACGCACCGGCTACGAAGGGGGGAGACCTCAGCTCTGCGCCAAGAGGAGCTGTTGGCACTTAAGTACAGAGACAAGAAGGATGTATACCTTCTTACCACCATCCACACAGAGAGGACGGTGGCGGTTTCTGTACGTGGCAGAGCTAAGATCATAAGGAAGCCAGTGTGCATCAAGTCTTATAACCGGCATATGGGTGGGGTTGATCTGGCTGATCAGCTGCTGCAGCCCTACCTAATTATGCGGAAGACAAGGGCCTGGTACAAAAAGGTTGCAATTTACCTAATGCAGATTGCAACCCACAACGCTTTTTTGTTGTTCAAAAAAGCAAACCCCAGAGTTAAAAAAACTTTTTTACAGTTTCAGCTCCAGATTATTACTGGGATTTTGTACCATGATGCACCTGCTTCCCGGGCGGTGATGGGAGAGAGCAGAGTTGGGGCTACTCATTTTATTTTTAAAATCCCCCCTACTGCCGCAAAGCAGAAACCACAAAAAAAATGCAGAGTCTGTACCAAGAGGGGGAAGAGAAGGGACACCATATATCACTGTCCTGAATGCCCTGGACAGCCTGCATTCTGCATTGGGGACTGCTTCAAGCGGTACCATACAATGATCAATTTTTTTAAAAATAAATACATTTGGTGTTATATATATATATAATTTTTTTTTTGGTTATGTTTACTGTTAGATGGGGTTTTTTTTTTTTTTTACTTTTACTGTGCCAGATTTTTACATTTCACTACTATTTTTTTCTAAAATTGGGCCTGTTTTTTTTTTTTTTAACCAAAACCCCTGTCAAACCTATG
Source organism: Bombina bombina (assembly GCF_027579735.1). Lineage (NCBI taxonomy): Eukaryota > Metazoa > Chordata > Amphibia > Anura > Bombinatoridae > Bombina > Bombina bombina. The sequence continues at coordinate 114,924,202 of NC_069505.1, forward strand.
CATGGGGGACATAGGTGTTCTCAGGGTGCCTTGCAAAAAACAACCTGAAGTATGTTTTTGTAATAACTTACAGCAGTCTCTCCTAAATCATAGTCAAAATGCAATGTGTCTGTAAAATGAAAATTGAAAAATTACCACCATACACTTTCTCCAATTTTTTGGGCTAAAACGGTTGCTTCAAAGGCATCAAAGCACACCATATACAATACCTTGGGGTGTCAACATTTCAAAAATATACACTTTCATGGCAATAAATAAAAGTGGGGTATGCGATAGGCCACAAACTAAAGATAGGCCTATCAGAAGAAATACTCTCATTGTTAATAACTAAAATCACAAGTCATAAAATTGTAACATAACCTTCCCAAAATCCTGGCAAACCTATACATGGGGGGCATAGGTGTACTCAGGGTGCCTTGCAGAAAACAACCTGAAGTATTCTTTTGCAATAACTTACAACAGTCTCTCCTAAATCATAGTCAAAAAGCAATGTGTCTGTAAAAATTAAAATTGAAAAATAACCACCATACACTTTCTCCAATTTTTTGGGCTAAAACGGTTGCTTCAAAGACATCAAAGCACACCATATACAATACCTTGGGGTGTCAACTTTTCAAATATATGCACATTCATGGAAAACAAATAAATTGGGGTATGTTAAAAGACCCCCCAAAAAGACGAAAGGCAAAGAAAATATGTTAAATGTGAAAAAAAATCACAAACGCATGTCAGACATTTGGCATTGCACCCCCCAAACAAGCCACCAAACCTATGCATAGGTGGTATCACTGAACTCAGGAGATGTTGGTGATCACATATTGGTGTCTTCTTTGGTAGTAACACATAACAGGAGCTGTGAATCCATGTCTAAAGTACAATGTATGAGAACAATAACACAAAAATATGAATGCCCAATAGTTTGACAAAGACTAGTGGTTGAATTAGTGCATGGAAAGTGTTAAAATACCTGCATTTGAAATACCCTAGGAAGTCTACTTTTCAAAAATATATGGTTTGATTGAGGTAAATTACATTGGCCGGCTTCAGAAATGTCTTAAATAGGACATGGGTGCATGGGATGTGAAAATTCAAAGTGGAAAAAATGGAATGGGCTTCCTAAAAATAAGGCCTTTTAGCCCCCAGAGAACCCAACACACCTATACATGGGTGGTATCACTGTACTCAGGAGAGGTTGTTGAACACATATTGAGGTGTTTTTTGGCAGTAACATATAACAGGAACTGAAAATCTATGCCTAAAGTACAATGTGTGTGAAAAATAACACAAAAAATGACTACCCAAAAGTTTGACAAAGACTAGTGGTTGAATTAGTGCATGGAAAGTGTTAAAATACCAGCATTTGAAATACCCTAGGGTGTCTACTTTTCAAAAATATATGGTTTGATGGGGGTAAATTCTATTGGCCAGCTTCAGAAATGTCCCAAATAGGACATGGGTGCATGATGACCAATGTGAAAATTCCAAGTTGAAAAACTGGAATGTGCTACCTAAAAATAAGGCCATTTAGCCCCCAGAGAACCCGACACACCTATACATAGGTGGTATCACTGTACTCGGGAGATGTTGTTGAACACATATTGAGGTGGTTTTTGGCAGTAACACATAACAGGAACTGAAAATACATGCCTAAAGTACAATGTGTGTGAAAAATAACACACAAAAAATGACTACCCAAATGTTTGACAAAGACTAGTGGTTGAATTAGTGCATGGAAAGTGTTAAAATACCAGCATTTGAAATACCCTAGGGTGTCTACTTTTAAAAAATATAAGGTTTGATGGGGGTAAATTACATTGGACAGCTTCAGAAATGTCCCAAATAGGACATGGGTGCATGATGACCGATGTGAAAATTCCAAGTTGAAAAACTGGAATGCGCTACCTAAAAATAAGGCCATTTAGCCCCCAGAGAACCCGACACACCTATACATAGGTGGTATCACTGTACTCTGGATATGTTGTTGAACACATATTGAGGTGGTTTTTGGCAGTAACACATAACAGGAACTAAAAATACATGCCTAAAGTACAATGTGTGTGAAAAATAACACAAAAAAATGACTACCCAAAAGTTTGACAAAGACTAGTGGTTAAATTAGTGCATGGAAAGTGTTAAAATACCAGCATTTGAAATACCCTAGGGTGTCTACTTTTCAAAAATATATGGTTTGATGGGGGTAAATTCCATTGGTCAGCTTCAGAAATGTCCCAAATAGGACATGGGTGCATGATGACCGATGTGAAAATTCCAAGTTGAAAAACTGGAATGCGCTACCTAAAAATAAGGCAATTTAGCCCCCAGAGAACCCGACACACCTATACATAGGTGGTATCACTGTACTCAGGAGATATTGTTGAACACATATTGAGGTGGTTTTTGGCAGTAACACATAACAGGAACTGAAAATACATGCCTAAAGTACAATGAGTGTGAAAAATAACACAAAAAAAATGACTACCCAAAAGTTTGACAAAGACTAGTGGTTGAATTAGTGCATGGAAAGTGTTAAAATACCAGCATTTGAAATACCCTAGGGTGTCTACTTTTCAAAAATATATGGTTTGATGGGGGTAAATTCCATTGGCCAGCTTCAGAAATGTCCCAAATAGGACATGGGTGCATGATGACCGATGTGAAAATTCCAAGTTGAAAAACTGGAATGCGCTCTCTAAAAATAAGGGCTTTTAGCCCACAGAGAACCCGACACACCTATACATGGGTGGTATCACTGTACCTAGGAGATACTACTGAAGACATATTAGGGTGTTATTTGGCAGTAACCCTTAATATTTTATCAATAAATGTATTCTTAAATTGCTATTTGTCAAAAAATCTAATTATTTTTTCCCCCCCCCAAACTTTGGCATAGATTGGTGGTAAAATGGTTGCATGAAAAAAGTGAAAATACTCCAAGTTTAATACCTTAGGTTGTCTTCTTTTAAAAAATATATACATTTGAAGGGTTATTCAGGGATTCCTGACAGATATTGGTGTTACAATGTAACTATCGCCAATTTTGAAAAAACATGGTTTTGAAATAGCAAAGTGCTACTTGTACTTATTGCCCTATAACTTGCAAAAAAGCAAAGAACATGTAAACATTGGGTATTTCTAAACTCAAGACAAAATTTAGAAACAGTTTAGCATTGGTATTTTATGGTGGTTGTAGATGTGTTAGAGATTTTGGGGCTCAAAGTTAGAAAAAGTGTGTTTTTTTTCATTTTTTCCTAATATTTTATAATTTTTTTATAGTAAATTATAAGATATGATGAAAATAATGATATCTTTAGAAAGTCCATTTAATGGCGAGAAAAATGGTATATAATATGTGTGGGTACAGTAAATGAGTAAGAGGAAAATAACAGTTAAACACAAACATCGCAGAAATGCAAAAATAGCCTTGGTCCCAGATGGTCAACAAATTGAAAAGTGGTCTGGTCACTAAGGGGTTAAGGGATATTGGTAGTTTAGTTTAGGCTAGGGTTTTTTTTTATTTTGGGGGGGCTTTTTTTATTTTGATAGGGCTATTAGATTAGGTGTAATTAGTTTAAAGATCTGTAATTTATTTTTTATTTTCTGTAATTTAGTGGGGTTTTTTTGTGATTTAGCTAATTTAATTTATTTAATTGTATTTAATGTAGGGAATTTATTTAATTATAGTGTAAGGTTAGGTGTTATTGTAACTTAGGTTAGGTTTTATTTTACAGTTAAATTTGTATTTATTTTAGCTAGGTAGTTATTAAATAATTAATAACTATTTAGTAACTATTCTACCTAGTTAAAACAAATACAAACTTGGCTGTAAAATAAAAATAAACCCTAAGCTAGATACAATGTAACTATTAGTTATATTGTAGCTATCTTAGGGTTTATTTTATAGGTAAGTATTTAGTTTTAAATAGGAATAATTTAGTTAATGATAGTAATTTTATTTAGATTTATTTAAATTATATTTAAGTTAGGGGGTGTTAGGGTTAGGGTTAGACTTAGGTTTAAAGGGTTAATACATTTAGAATAGTGGCCGGTGATGTTGGGGACGGCAGATTAGGGGTTAATAAATGTAGGTAGGTGGCTAAGATGTTGGGGGCGCATTAGATTAGGGGTTAATAAATATAATGTAGGTGGCGGCGATGTCCGGAGCGGAATATTAGGGGTTAATAAATATAATGTAGGTGGTGGCGATGTTAGGGGCAGCAGATTAAGGGTTAATAATATTTAACTAGTGCTTGCGAGGTGGGAGTACGGCGGTTTAGGGGTTAATATGTTTAGTCTAGTGACGGCGATGTCCGAAGTGGCAGATTAGGGGTTAAAATTTTTATTTTAGTGTTTGTGATGCAGGAGGGCCTCGGTTTAGGGGTTAATAGGTAGTTTATGGGTGTTAGTGTAGTTTTTAGCACTTTAGTTATGAGTTTTATGCTACAGCGTTGTAGTGTAAAACTCATAACTACTGACTTTAGAGTGCGTTACGGATCTTGTCGGTAGAGGCTGTACCGCTCACTTTTTGGCCTCCCAGGACAAACTCGTAATACCAGCGCTATGGAAGTCCCATAGAAAAAAGGTTTTACGAACTTTACGTAAGTCGGTTTGCGGTAAGGCCAACAAAGTGTGCAGTACACCTATACCTGCGTAAAAAAGCAACGTTAGGACCTGTTAACGCTGCTTTTTTACCTTAATGCACAACTTGCAATCAAGCCGATTGTTTCTGGCTACTTTAAAATGGCTGCCAAGCTCTGCCCACTGATGACATCACAATCTGGGCTGCATAAAAGGATCCTTAGTCACAAAAGACTCACAAGTTGTATTCAACAGACTGTCAATGCTAATCAGCAGAGTGCCTAGATGCAGCCCAGATTGTGATGTCATCAGTGGGTGGAACTTGGCAGCCATTTCACAGTGGCCAGAAACAATATTCCTTTTAAAATAACTTTTTGTTACCATTCCTGCTGCATTATATAAAAAGGGGTGGAGGAGGCTACTTGCAGCTTAAGTTAAGGTAAGACTTTAAGATGACTAAGATGTAGACTGTCCCTTTAACATAAAGGTGCAAAAAAGAAAATACTCTGTTGTGTTAGAACAATTTATTATTGCACTATTGCTGGTATATAACCATCTTAAAAATGTATCCAATAACTTATCTACAAAAATTCCAATAGATTTTGGATTTCTGTTAATTATCATGAATAGTTATTTTCTAAAGGATTGTGACTGATTCCTATGTGTGTTACTCCTGAAAAGAGGTTAAACAGTTAATGTTAGTTTCATAGTAGCATTGCACACATATGGTGAACCAATGACAAGAGGCATGTTTTTCTACAAAGGATACAAAGAGAACAAAATATATTTAGCTAAAAAGCAAAAATTAAAGTATATTAAAGGGACACTCAAATCAAAATTCAATTTTAAAGGTACATGCAACCGAACATCTTTCTTTCATGATTCAGATAGAGAATATAATTTGAAACAAATTTCCCGTTAACGTCTATCATCTTATTTGCTTCATTTTCTTGGTATTTGTTGACGAAGCAGCAATGCACTACTGGGAGATAGTTAATGCATTGGGTGAGCCAATAACATGAGTCATTTATGTGCAGCAACCAATCATCAGCTCTTGAGTTCAGCTATGTATTATTTTCAACAAAGGATATCAAGAGAACAAAACAAATTAGATAAAAGAAATACATTGGAAAGTTGTATAAAATCGCATGTTCTATCTGAATTATGAAAGAAAAAATGTGGGTTTTATGTCACTTTAATGATTCAGATAGAGCAACAATTTTAAACAACTTTCCAATTTACTTCCATTAACAAAATGTGCACAATCTTTTTATATTTACACTTTTTAAAGTTACCAGCTCCTACTGAGCATGTGCAAGTATTCACAGAATATACGTAAATGCATTTGTGATTGGCTGATGGCTGTCACATGATACAGAGAGAGTGGAAATAGACATAACTTTGAAATTTGTCAGAAAAAATATCTACTACTCATTTGAAGTTCAGACTAAGAGCTTGATTTATTAAAGCCATACGGCTGCAAGTTCTCATAAGAACTTGCTCACCGTAATTTAACAAGCAGCGGTCACCAGACTTTCGCTTCCCTAACCTCTTCCGCACCTCTAAGGTGGCAAAATTCAACCTCTGCCCATTCGAGGTGATTGACATGTCCAGCTCCAGAGCAATGGGTTAAAACCTCTTTTACAATGTTAAATTTATCCATGTGATGCAGCATCGCAAGTGGTAATTGCAGGCAGACAGGTTCACTACTTGTACACACATATATATATATATATATATATATATATATATATATATATATATATATATATATATATATATATATATATATATATATATATATACATATTTATATATATATACAGGGAGTGCAGAATTATTAGGCAAATTAGTATTTTGACCACATCATCCTCTTTATGCATGTTGTCTTACTCCAAGCTGTATAGGCTCGAAAGCCTACTACCAATTAAGCATATTAGGTGATGTGCATCTCTGTAATGAGAAGGGGTGTGGTCTAATGACATCAACACCCTATATCAGGTGTGCATAATTATTAGGCAACTTCCATTTCTTTGGCAAAATGGGTCAAAAGAAGGACTTGACAGGCTCAGAAAAGTCAAAAATAGTGAGACATCTTGCAGAGGGATGCAGCACTCTTAAAATTGCAAAGCTTCTGAAGCGTGATCATCGAACAATCAAGCGTTTCATTCAAAATAGTCAACAGGGTCGCAAGAAGCGTGTGGAAAAACCAAGGCGCAAAATAACTGCCCATGAACTGAGAAAAGTCAAGCGTGCAGCTGCCAAGATGCCACTTGCCACCAGTTTGGCCATATTTCAGAGCTGCAACATCACTGGAGTGCCCAAAAGCACAAGGTGTGCAATACTCAGAGACATGGCCAAGGTAAGAAAGGCTGAAAGACGACCACCACTGAACAAGACACACAAGCTGAAACGTCAAGACTGGGCCAAGAAATATCTCAAGACTGATTTTTCTAAGGTTTTATGGACTGATGAAATGAGAGTGAGTCTTGATGGGCCAGATGGATGGGCCCGTGGCTGGATTGGTAAAGGGCAGAGAGCTCCAGTACGACTCAGACGCCAGCAAGGTGGAGGTGGAGTACTGGTTTGGGCTGGTATCATCAAAGATGAGCTTGTGGGGCCTTTTCGGGTTGAGGATGGAGTCAAGCTCAACTCCCAGTCCTACTGCCAGTTTCTGGAAGACACCTTCTTCAAGCAGTGGTACAGGAAGAAGTCTGCATCCTTCAAGAAAAACATGATTTTCATGCAGGACAACGCTCCATCACACGCGTCCAAGTACTCCACAGCGTGGCTGGCAAGAAAGGGTATAAAAGAATAAAATCTAATGACATGGCCTCCTTGTTCACCTGATCTGAACCCCATTGAGAACCTGTGGTCCATCATCAAATGTGAGATTTACAAGTAGGGAAAACAGTACACCTCTCTGAACAGTGTGTGGGAGGTTGTGGTTGCTGCTGCACGCAATGTTGGTGGTGAACAGATCAAAACACTGACAGAATCCATGGATGGCAGGCTTTTGAGTGTCCTTGCAAAGAAAGGTGGCTATATTGGTCACTGATTTGTTTTTGTTTTGTTTTTGAATGTCAGAAATGTATATTTGTGAATGTTGAGATGTTATATTGGTTTCACTGGTAAAAATAAATAATTGAAATGGGTATATATTTGTTTTTTGTTAAGTTTCCTAATAATTATGCACAGTAATAGTCACCTGCACACACAGATATCCCCCTAAAATAGCTATAACTAAAAACAAACTAAAAACTACTTCCAAAACTATTCAGCTTTGATATTAATGAGTTTTTTGGGTTCATTGAGAACATGGTTGTTGTTCAATAATAAAATTAATCCTCAAAAATACAACTTGCCTAATAATTCTGCACTCCCTGTAGTAAAGAATGGGGATGCACTTGCCAGGATTTCCAAAGTTACCTTTAAGGTAACTTTGGAAATCCTGGCAAGTGCATCCCCATTCTTTACTACTATCAATACCATGGAAGCACCCTGGGTGGATGAAATGTTAACCGTGAGTGCTGGCCTGCCTGCTGTCTACATATATATCGCCTGGATTTTGTAATCCTCTGATTAATTTAAGATCAAATTGTGTTATTTGATTTGTATAGGTTAAACTCGATGGTCTTTTTTTTTTTTTAAACTCATCTACTATGTTACTATGTATTAAAAACAATCCTTTCAGATATAAAGCTCTGTAATGATTTGTAAGCCTGGGAAGCCGATTCACTCATTAACCCCTTCATGCCCTTTGGACGTTCCAGGCCATCCTAAAACAAACAAAAAAAACACAACAGTATCCTACCAAGACTCTTTTTTTAATTGTGTGCACAATTAAAGAAGTTGTGGGCATAATTTGCAAAATTGTGTCTGCGTTTTAAATAAATTGTGCACACGATTTAGAAAAATAATTTCTCAATTAAAAAAAGTGTTGGCACAATTAAAGAAAGCATAGGCTCGGTTTTCTAAAGGGTGCTCATAATTTATTTAAACATTTGCACAATTAAAAAGAAAAAAAAAAACATTGTCCAGCCCTTGCGGTGCTCCGTATTATAAAAAATATCTAAATTATCTTTATTTTATAGTTTTAGAGATGCAGTACAAATTAGCTTTAAAAGTTTGTTTTGAACTGTTTTAAGCCAATGCAAAAAGATTTTCTAAAACAAACATAAAAATCTAACCAATCAACTTTAAATTTAATCATGATGGCTTACGAGTCAGTCAAAAGTCACTTTTCTTAGAATAAGTTAAAAACAACCTGACTGACTGACTTCAGTCAATTTCAGTTTACATCAAACTCTTTATGAACAGATCCCTTTTAATTTGTCAGCCAACCATTTTACCAGCTTAACTGAGGCCTTCATATCCATTGCATGGGCATGCACAAAAAAGGTACAAGTGAAACTATATGCTAACAATCTAACGCCCATCTGCACGAAACTACAAACTCAGATGAATAGCTGGAGATCCCTACGTCTCTCGTTATCGGGCATGATTAACCTGCTAAAAATGATGGTCCTGCCCCGCCTCCTTTACCCGCTCTTGATGTTGCCTTTGCTTCTGTACAAGGCAGACATTAAAATGTTAAACTCAGCAGCAACCCGCTTCATATGGCGGGGGGGGCAAACCACGTATCTCAAGAGAAAAATTGAGTATGAACTTCCTCAATGGAGGCCTGGCTTTGCCAGACTTCAGATTGCACAATTGGGCCGCTCTAATTCGCCTGGTGCTGGACTGGCAGGTAGGCACACACCACTTCTCTCAGTATCCTCTGGAGCAGGCTGTCCTGGGGAATATCTCTCTGGCATATCTGCCACACATCACAAACATGAGGACAGTAAAAACACTAGGCCTCAGCACATTATTTACAGACCCCTTAAGGGCCTGGCACCAGGCCCACAAATTCCTGAAGAAATCATGTGGTGCCTCCAGTTACTTACCAATGGTCAAAAACCCAGACTTTCCGGCGGGTTCTGATTCACAGCCCTTCCTGATTTGGGAAAAGAGAGGATTGAGATCACTTAAACAGCTACGGGACCCACTTTCAAGGGAAATAAAGACCTTTGGGGCCTTACAAAGAGAGTTCGACCTCCCCAGGACCCACTTCTTCGCCTTCTTGCAGGTGAGACACTATGTCACTACCTTAATAAGAAGCACACTGGAACTCTGGGAGAGCTCTCCCTTCAAGGTTACCCAAACTCTTTATCAGATAGGGAGATTCTCCCTATCTGAAATTTACCAGGCGCTCATACATCGGTACTCGGAGGGCATACACGAGAAGCTGCGGGAGGGTTGGATCAGGGAAGGGATTGGGGGAATTACGTGGGAGGATATACGGGTAGGACTGGAAAGAACTAAGTCAACCACTCTGTCTGCCATGTTCAGGGAAACCCAGGTGCGCTTTCTCCATAAAGCTTACCTTACTCCAAAGCATCTGGCCAAATGGATACCCTGACGCCCTAATGAGTGTTCAAAGTGCTCCATAGAAGCTCCTAACCTCTTACACTACCTGTGGGAATGCCCATCAGTTAGACAGTACTGGGGTAAAATCCAATACTGGATTAATCAAATCTTACAGATAATATTCACACTTCAGCCTGAAACGGTCATTTTCCTACACTGGGCACGACAGAATAATCAACAGGATGCAGTGCTGAGCTTGGTGCTACTTATAGCCAGAAAATGCATTCTAAAAAGCTGGACGGTGAGAAGGGCTACTTCTTTCCAAGGCTTCAGAAATCTACTCAGATCACAGATATTTATTGAACAGATGGATGTTAGGATGGACGTGCAAAATAGACTGGGCCTCTTCCTACGCAAGTGGCGCAGGCTTATACTAACCTTTGAATTAGAAATCCAGAGACTGATCCTGATACCATTTAAAGATTCAACTGTTTTTGTTGAGGGGGAACTGAGGAGTGAATGGGAACACTTATTCATAGAAACAATACCCCCGGGTTGAGATTGCTTCCCTTCTTCCCCCCTCAGCATTACCCTCCACTCTCACTTCCTCCTCCCCCCCCCCTTTTTTTTTTTTTTTTTTTCCCTCCACCACCACCGCTGGGCCACAAGCTGGTGCACCTTAGATGATCACATAGCATGCCCTTAAGTTTTATGTTAGATTTGATGTTTAGTTTACCTCAGTTAGGTATTAGATAGAAAGGTTAACTTTTTGGAAAATAAGAAAAGGAGGGCTGAGTGAACACATGGAAAGGTCAGAAATTATGCTTAATAAAAATATACTGCAGAGACAAACAGCTAGGAGTGAATCATCAACCACTGTACTATAACCCGTTTTCTTTTCAATTTGCTGCAGATGATCTGTGCATCATTAATATCATGGATATGTATTGTATGTTTTCCTCTTTTCTGTAACTGCACTGCTGCTGTCTGATGATGTGTGTTTTGCTCAACCCAATTTCAATAAAAATGATATGTGAAAAAAAAAAAAAAAGGTACAAGTGTGGGTTTTTTAGCTGCAAAAAGATTGAGAACCCTTAAATTATATATATGATGTACAAGACAGAGTAAAAAAACTCAGCGCAATCACTGATCGATTAACAACACAGACCCTACAGGTAATAAATATCCACCATTATATATAAAATGGATGACACTTCATAGAAAATACGAATGAAATATTTCTGAAAAAAGCATAAACTAAAAATACACTAAAAACAGGCAGAGTGCAAGGCTAGTGTCGATAGTTGGCTGCAGTGAAATTCGTAAAAGTCTCTTAAGTCAAATGTACTGGTAGATAGTGAAAGGTCATCAGGCAGCTTCCCGGTTGAGGTCACGGCTGTCCCTCTGGTAGAAGCTGAAAAAAAGGCAAAAGACAGGGGCGCCCAATGGCCTAGCACAGTGGTAGCAGCGGATGGTAGTGCGTAGGTGAAGATGAGATACTCACAAATAGGCTGCACCTCGAGGTGCTATATACGCCTACTGGGATATTGCAGCCTCCCAGCTGACTGGTCACCGGTCAATCTCCAAGAAGGATCGGTCACTTCTGTGTGAACTGGAATATAACAAAACAAAACTGACACCCAATGGCCTAGCACAGTTTGAATAAGGGTGATTTGATAGAGGAGCAGACTGGGAACTCACAGCCTCCCAGCTGACTGGTAGCCCAACTTTCTCCAAGAGGGGGGAATAGAGTCTCCAACAGTGTGAGAAAATAAAAATTGTATCATAAAACAAAGTGCAGAACTGCAGGGATGATAATTATATAAACAATGGTTTATTAAAATAACAGGCAACGCGTTTCTCAGCTTATAGGCTGTTTCATCAGGCCATTATAGGTCTAGATTATTAAAATCAGGAGGGCCAAAGTACTAGGACTGAAGTGTAAGGTATATACGGTATATAACACACATGGAGCAATGGAGATGAAAAAATGCAGTAAAATTAGCACTATTAGTATCCACTGCGACCTATCCAATTCTGTTTGTCTTATTAGTTCTGACTGTTGCTCTGTTGCTTCTTATAGTATGGTAGAGCATAACCGGGCTCCATATATATATATATATATATATATATATATATATATATATATATATATATATATATATATATATATATACACACATATATACATACACACATTTATTTATACAAACATGCAACTACCAGACACATTATGACACAACATTCCTATTAAAATGTATCAAACAAAACCACCATTGTGTGCAATAAAAAAGGATTTTGCTAAATTTTCCCTATCAACACATTATTAATAGGGGTCATGGTTAGGTTTCCTCTGTGAGTAGCTTTGCAAATATAAAAAGGGTGTTGTCTTTTGTTATATTTATTCACATTTTATAGTTTAATCCAAAATAGAATGCTTTACATCTTTTGTGCTTTAACAACGTAACTGTTACAATGCATTGTGCGGAGGTGGTGAACGCCTGTTTAGCACATTAAATAAATGAGCAAGCAAGGTTTAAGGCACATTACAGCACAGTTAAAATGGACATTTAACTGCTGCAATAAAATCTCAATAAAAGGACATCATAATCCAATAGTTCTGGGTGGAAAAGGGTTAATGTGTAAGTCAGAGATATTCAGATGATTTGTATTCTTGCTAAAAGTCTTAGATACAGCTTGGGGATATGAAATCTACATATTTTTTCTTTCATAATTCAGATAGAACATGCAATTTTAAGCAACTTAGCAGGAATGTAGGCTTAGGAGCCGGCACATTTTTGGTTCAGTATCCTGGGTAGCACTTACTGATTTATGGCTACATTGGTAATCAATATATAAAACAGCTATTATTTATTCTGTAAAATGTATCTGGAAATTGTGCTGGTTCTCTTTTCAAAGAGAATTGGGACATTTAAAGGGACACTGAACCTAATTTGTTTCTTTCGTGATTCAGATAGAGCATACAATTTTAAGCTACTTTCTAATTTACTCCTATTATCAAATTTTCTTCATTCTCTTGGTATCTTTATTTGAAATGCAAAAATTTAAGTTTAGATGCCGGCCCATTTTTGGTGAACAACCTGGGTTGTCCTTGCTGATTGGTGGATAAATTCATCCACCAATAAAAAAGTGCTGTCCAGAATGCTGAACATAAAAAAGCTTTGATGTCTTCTTTTTCAAATAAAGATAGCAAGAGAACAAAGAAAAATTGATAATAGGACTAAATTACAAAGTTGCTTAAAAATACATGCTCTATCTGAATCATGAAAGAAACAATTTGGGCTCAGTGTCCCTTTAACAGAACCTGCCATATTCTATACAATGATTGGTTAACTCAGATCACATGCTTATTTGCACCTGCCCCTAATTGGCCACAGAAAAGGAAACAATAATTTAACTAGGCTAAGGCTTTTTAAGGGATTGTATCCCTGACTTGTTCTTGATTTACAAAACCCATGTCTAGTAAAACCTACTTTGCAAGGTCCTTTAATTGTTTGGTTTCCCCCTTTTTCTGTAATTTAAATCTGAATGTATGTTTTTTTTATTGCCCCATAGAGGCTGGAATACACCCTGTAAGATCCAGAATTTAAAGGGATATTGTACACCTTAGTCATCTTAAAGTCTTACTTTAGATTAAGCTGCACCCCTTTCTATATCTGCAGCAGGAACAGTAAAAAAGCTATTTTAAAATGAGCATTGTTTGTAGCCACTTTGAAATGGCTGCCAAGCTCCACCCACTGATGACATCACGATCTGGGCTGCATCTTTGCACTCTTCTGAATAGCATTAACAGTCTGTTAAATCCAACTAGTGAGCCTTTTATGATTTGATGCCATATGCAGCCCAGATCATGATGTCATCAGTGGTCAAAGCTTGGCAGTCATTTCAAAGTAGCCAGAAACAATATTCATTTAAAAAAAAACAACCAACCTTTTTTTTTACCATTCCTTCTGCATGATATAGAAAACTAGTGTAGTGAACAACTGTGAAGGGAACGTCATAAGGGAGGGGCTGCTGGGAGAGAACAATAGTGTAGTTGGTGTGCTATGTGTGGGGGTTGCAGGAGAGATAAGGAGAGAAGACATTGGTCAGGAGAAGGCTCAGGGAGGGGCTGGGGGGAAGGTGTTATAAGGAGAGGGACTGCAGGAGGGAGTCACTAACCTTTTTCTTTGTTTGCAGGAAGAAGCTTGAAGATGACGGCGAGGAACAGAAGAATCCCCAGGAGGTACTTGGAGGAAGGAGAGACGGTCTGGAAGACTAGGGCAATCCAAGCCCAAAAGAAGATCAGGAAGATGGAGAAGGCCAGGAGGGATCAACAGACAGCCCAAGGAGAGGTGGTATCCGGAGTTGGAGCAGTGGAGGTTGGTGCTTTGGTGGTGGTACAGGTAAGTCAGCAAGAGGTCAGCACCCCATGCAGGGGTAACAGGATAGCGGGTATTGTCCAGCTTGGGAGCGGCACCGGAGGGGTGGTGGGGGCAGGCATCTCTCTTGAGGGTAGCAGCGGTAGCCCGGTCCTGTTCTCTGGGAGCCCCACACACAGCGTGGATGAGATACCTTTGGGGCAGGGGGGGCAGCAGCAGTGCGCGATGCATTGAGGTGGTCGGGAGGAGCGCAAGCGGGCCAGAGTCAGATGCAAGTGTTGCGCATCGCGCAGGCCCTAATGACGTCACCGTGGCTAGGAGGCGCCCCGGTGACGAGTTTGCTAGGGAAGGCCTCAATGTAACGTCTGCGCATGCGCGCGCATACGTAGAGGCCAGGGCGGATTCACAGCACTGGGGGCGGCCATCTTGGGAGGAGGAGGCTGGCTACGGGGGCTGGTATGCACCGGGAGGCAACGGGTGGGACAGGGGCACGCACAGACATGGCACTGCACAGAGGGGATACGGGAGGATGGGGGGCAGAGGAGAATCGCGGCGGTCCCGGCGGACCGGGCGAGGCGCAATGGTTAGCGCAAAATGGGCCAGGGGGGTGGGGGGAAGGGGCATGGGGTAACAGGGGACAGCAACATAGTTGGGAGCAAAGGGCAGGAAGGGGGGCTTGGGCGGCGGGAGGGGGGTACATGGAACCCAGTAGGATTGAGGTGTTCAGGAGAGGGGGGGACGTGGGCATTAGGCCGCAGAAGAGAGCCAGGGCAGTGGGGGGAAATGCTGGGGACAGGAGGGTGATCAGGGACGCTGAAGGGAACAGTTACAGGCTAATAGAAGAGGAAGCTGAGATAGAGTTTTTAGATGGAAGGGAAATAGGAAAGGGAGAAGGGCATAGGAGGGAGTTGGTGGGGCGGGAGGGGGGGATAGGGGGACAAAGGAGGGAGGGGCAGGAAGTGTCTGTGGTGGTTCATAACAGCAGGGAGGGGGGAAGGGCGCTGGCACCGGGAAATCAAGGGGTTGGAACAAATGTTAATTCTGTTGTGTTACCCTCACAGAGCAAAGAAAATGAGGCAGGCCCACCGGAACAAGCACAACAGCAGGAGCCAATGGAAGTACCCAGCAGCAATGCGGGGGAAAACGTTGTGGTAGCAGGAACCCCCCCAATAAGGAGGGAGGAAACGGGACCAGCAAAGCAGGTGGGGGCAACTGGAGGAGCGGACAAGGTACAAAACAAGGTAAGAAAATTTTGTGTTTAAACAATATGGTATCTGATAGCTCATCTGAACTGGATTCTGAGGACGAGAATGTAAAAGGGGAGGGGGAAAAGAGGATATTAAAAATAGTGCGTAAAATATATGCGAAGCAGGGCAAAGGCACAGGGAAGGGGAGTGCAATACAAGAGCAGGAAGAAACAAGTGAAGTGTTTAATGGGGATGACGAGGTGACGGGGACATTGTTAATGCCATTAACAACGCATTTAAAAGCAAAAGTAATTGCAAGGGCACAGAAAGGGAAATACGTGGACATATTCGAAATAACTAAGGACGCAGCGGCTTTAAAATCCAGGGGCGAGGAGGGGAAAGGAAAGAAGGTTAAACAAACATTTACAGAGTGGGTAAAAGGGATACTCATATACGCAGAGTGTTTTATATCAGCCAATCCGGGGAAGGTGAAGGGCATGTTAAGGTACATCCATTTTATTGCAGAGTGTTACACGACATATGGTGGGTTTGCATGGAAGGATTACGACACAGAATTTAGGAAGGATAACTTGCAGCTAGGAGACAAGGGTAGGAGGGACTTTGGTATAAAGATACTAGACTTATACACCAGGGTAATGAGGGTACAGGATGGACAAGGGGGACGGGGCGCAGCGTTTAATGCTAATAAGAACGGGAGAACCGATAGCAGGGAATGCTGGCCGTATAACGAAAAGAAATGAGATAGGGGGGGAGCATGCAAATTCAGGCACATTTGCAGATACTGTAGCGGGGCGCACCCTGGGGTAGATTGCAGAAGAAATGGAGGTAACAATGGGTATGGGAGACAGTCCTTTCGGAGCCAAGGAAACGCGGGGGGAGGGCAAGCTGGGGGGATTAGCGCCAACCCCGCTGAAAATAGATAGACTGGTTCGCGAGCTGCAAGCATACCCTATCATAGAGGATAGAGATTTATTAATTGAGGGGCTGAGTAGGGGTTTTACAGTACCAGTGAAAGGAGAGGTAACGGGGGCAGTAAAAGCTAGGAACTTAAAATCGGCAGGGGAGCTCCCCGGGATACTGAAAGAGAAGCTAGCGAAGGAGGTTGAGGGGGGGAGAATGGCCGGGCCTTTCACAGAAAAGCCAATAGCAGATATAGTCATTTCTCCCTTGGGGGTGGTTCCCAAGAAGGAGGAAGGGAAATATCGCATGATACATCACTTATCATACCCAAAGGGTAGGTCGGTAAATGATGCTATCAATAAAGAGGAAGCAACAGTGCAATACCAATCATTCGACAGCGCAGTGCAGCTGGTAAGGAAGGCAGGGAGAGGGGCCATGATGGCTAAGATAGATATTGAATCGGCTTTTCGGCTATTGCTGCTGAATCCTGATAGTTTTAAACTGATGGGGTGCAAATTTGAGGGGCATTATTATGTGGATAAATGCCTACCAATGGGGTGCTCCATATCATGCTCAATCTTTGAGAAGTTTAGCACTTTTCTGCACTGGTTAGCGGTAGCAAAGCAAAAGAGGGATGCAATAGTCCACTACTTGGACGATTTCATGGTGGTAGGAGGGGCGGGCACCGACAGGTGCGAAAGCATGAAAGCAGGGCTGATAGGTTTGTTTGAAGAGATGGGGGTCCCAGTGGCAGACAAAAAGACAGAGGGTCCTTGCGCAAGACTAGCATTCCTGGGCATAACAATAGATTCGGTGAAAGGGCAATGCGAGCTACCTGAGGATAAGGTGAAAAAGGCTAGGGAGCTGATAGCATGGATGGCGACACGAAAAAAGGTAACGCTAAGGGAGATGCAGAAAACTTTGGGGGTATTGAACTTTGCGTGTAAAGTGATACCAGTAGGAAGGATTTTTAAAAGGCGATTGGAGATTAGCACAAAGGGATGAAAAAAAACCAGAGCATATGATTAGGGTGACAAAGGAGATGAGGGAAGACCTGAAAGTATGGGACCAATTTTTACAGGATTTCAACGGGGTGCGCATATGGCAGGAGGTTGCGCCCGCAGTTGAGTTGGAGCTATACACGGACGCGGCAGGGGGAATGGGGTATGGAGCATACTTTCAAGGGAGGTGGTGCACGGGAGGATGGCCCGAAAGATGGAAGGAGATAGGATGGGTTAGAAACTTGGTGCTGCTGGAGTTATTCCCCATAGTGGTGGCCATGGAGCTATGGGGTGGGGAGCTAGCAAATAAGACAATAATATGTTGGTCAGACAATATGGGGGTGGTCGAGGTCATCAATCAGCTGTCCGCCTCATCACTGCCAGTAGTTAGGTATCTAAGGTACTTGGTTTTGAAATGTTTAAAGCATAACATCTGTGTCAGGGCCAAACACATTCCGGGTTTCAGAAACGTAGTTGCGGACGCGCTATCCCGTTTTAAATGGGAGAAGTTTAGGGAGCTTGCACCCAATGCCAGACAGGAAGGTGAATGTTGCCCTATGCTTCTTTGGCAGATTGGCAACGGATAGAAGAAATCGAGGAACTGGTCGAGAAAGCCTTGGCACCAAGTACATGGGCAGTATACAGGAAATATTGGGGACAGTGGTGCAAATATAGGGAGGAAGCTAAAGGAGGGGAGGAGGGAAGATTCCTAGAGTGGTTGATGGTGCTACGGAGGGAAGGCGTAAGAAAGGGGCGGCTGAGTGCAGTACTAGCAGGGATATCATATTGCGCACAGCTATACGGGGGAATGGATTGGTCCAGGAAGTTTATAGTAAAGAAGATTGCGAGGGCATGGGGAAGAGATGAAGAAAAGGGAGCGGATAGAAGGGAACCAATAACGGAAGACAGATTACAGAAAATGACAGGGGAGCTAGAAGGGGTGTGCGCAAGCAGGGACGAGGCGCTAATATTCAGAACAGCGTTTATAGTGGCTTTTCATGGAGCAATGACGATAGGAGAACTGTTACCAAAGAACAGAAAAATAGGTAAAGGAGGGATAGAGATAGGGGATGTAAGATGGGGGGAGGAAGCAGCATTGATATTGGTGAGACGATCCAAAACAGACAAGGAAGGGAAAGGGGCATGGCTGAATATGGCTGGAACAGGGGGAGCACTGTGCCCGGTGGCCTGTGTCAAAGAGTACCTGTTAACAAAGAGGGAGGGGGGCCGCACATTCCTGCGGCATGCGGATGGATCAGATGTAACAATTTTTCAGTTTAAGAGCGTGCTACAAAGGGTAGTAAAGAAGCTGGGGTGGGAAAATGCACACTTCGCGCCGCATTCATTCAGAATAAGGGCAGCGACCGCCGAAGCGGGTAGGGGCTGTTCAGAGGAACAGATTAAAAAGCTAGGGAGATGGAAATCTGCAGCATACAAATCCTACATAAGGTTGCAAAAAGAGTAAGGCTTCATATCAAATTGTTCTAACTGTTAAAAATTTTTTTTTCTTTTTGTGTGTGTTACAGGCAAAGCATTAAGAGTGTGGATAGTAGGACATTCCTACATTTACTGGGCGCAGGCTAGGGCGGCGGCATCAGCGCAGGGATTACATTTAGTTTTTTCGCACAGGGAAGTTAGCATTAGATGGATAGGAAAAAGAGGTATGATGTGGGACGAGTTAGTGCCAACAATACAGCAGGCAAGGCGGAGATGGGGGTGTCCAGACGCCCTGATTATACATCTAGGGGGGAATGACATAGGAGCATACCCGCTCAGAGAGCTAGAGGAGAAAGTAGCAGGGAGTATGAGATGGTTAAAAGTTGCATGGCCATCGGTGCGGGTGATATGGTCCAATATAGTGTCCAGGATATACTGGCGGAACTCGCACACGAGCAAGGCAGGATATAGATCGAGGAGAAAAGTGAACCAGGTAGCGGAGAAGGTAATGAAGGAGATAGGGGGCGGAGTAGTAGAGCACCCATTGATAGCAGCCAAAAAGGAGGAGCTATTCAGACGGGATGGAGTACACCTCACGGATGAGGGGAATGACCAAATGCTGGCGGACATCAGAGGGATGTGCCAAGAGCTGGTGGAGGTAAGGAAAGGTCACGAATGACGGAGAATGGTGGGCCGAAAGAGGGGCTCTTTTTGTGGTGGTGAAGTTTGTGTACGACACGTGGGCGGGCCAGAATAGGGGGTGGGAGGATCCCGCGGCATACTCAGCCCTGAGGGGTGATCCGGTGGTCTATCTAATGGGGGGGGGCTATGCCGTGGGTTCTCCCATCTCCAACTGCCCTGCCAGGGGGGGGTAGTGGTTACACCCCCCTAGGCGTGGTCCCCAAAATTCTGGTTTAATGCAGTGGCATTATTTGAGGTTCTTTTGAAGTTGATTTTATGGCTGAATTTTGCAAGATATAGTTTAAAGGTGGCAAAATTCAATTAAGTAATAAATCGTGACCTTTCCACATTTCGCCATAACTACTGTGTCTGTGTTTTTATTTTAGATAAGTCTTAGATAAGTTAAAATGGGGTTTGGGGGTTCAATGGTTTTATACAGTAATTTGTTCAAAGGAATGCAGCCTCCTCCCCTTAAACTAGTGTAGTGAACAACTGTGAAGGGAACGTCATAAGGGAGGGGCTGCTGGGAGAGAACAATAGTGTAGTTGGTGTGCTATGTGTGGGGGTTGCAGGAGAGATAAGGAGAGAAGACATTGGTCAGGAGAAGGCTCAGGGAGGGGCTGGGGGGAAGGTGTTATAAGGAGAGGGACTGCAGGAGGGAGTCACTAACCTTTTTTCTTTGTTTCCCACCCACCCACCCTAGACGCAGCAGAGCACATTGCAATAACCGGAGAGGTCACGTGAGAAAGCAGTAGCAGCACGGCTAAGGGCAGGACGTTGACTAATTGGTTGAGTCGCAGTAAGACCGCCCGTGCGCCTCAATAAGGGGAAGAACACAGCGCAACCGAAGGGCAGCAGGTGACCTGGCGGTCTACGCTGGCTGGAGGATAGAAAACGGCAGCTATTTTTTGTTGTAGTATAGATCATACAATCGCAACAAGCGGTGAAGTTTGTGTACGACACGTGGGCGGGGCAGAATAGGGGGTGGGAGGATCCCGCGGCATACTCAGCCCTGAGGGGTGATCCGGTGGTCTATCTAATGGGGGGGGGGGCTATGCCGTGGGTTCTCCCATCTCCAACTGCCCTGCCAGGGGGGGGGGTAGTGGTTACACCTTAAGGGTGCAGGAGGCTATTTGCAGCTTAATCTAAAGTAAGACTTTGGTATTCTTTGTTGAAGAATAATTATAGGTGAGCTCAAGAGTGTGCACATGTCTTTAGCTGTCTGGCAGCTGTGTCTGTAACATTATTTTTAGCAGTTTTATACAGTTACAAACACTGCTGCCCAATAGACACGTGCACTCTCCTGAGCTCATATCAGCCTACCTAGCTTTACTCTTATCAAAAGGATATCAAGAGAACAAAACAGATTTGATAATAGAAGTAATTTGGAAAGTTGTTAAATACTGCATTACTGTCCCTTTAAAGGCACTTATGAAAAATACTTATGTCAGGGTCTGTTTAAAGAAATGGTTTGAAATAATATTCCATTACAAGAAAACTGACATATGTATTGTTCATAAGTCTCCTCTTTTAAAGTGGCAATATGGAATATTGCTTGATCAGTACAGGAGTTCCTTTATATGTGGCCCTAAAAGGCAACAGAAAATTAGATAAAATATTATGTTTTTCAAGCTGTATTCTTTGATTGTAAAACAATGCATTGCTAGCAAAGTTACAGTTTTAAATGTTTTTAAACATTTCACTGTTTTATTTTACTTTCAAATATATTTGTTAATTTTACTTATTTTAATTCAATTTATTCAATTACAATGATTGCTTTATGGATGTTAATGTGACCAGGTATTAATAGCTGCATATTTTATACTTACATTTAGCTGCAATTCCTTTATTTCTGCCCAGGAGATGGTGAACGTAAAGAAACTTGAAACCCAATTTCTCCAACATAGGTGTGTCCGGTCCACGGCGTCATCCTTACTTGTGGGATATTCTCTTCCCCAACAGGAAATGGCAAAGAGCCCAGCAAAGCTGGTCACATGATCCCTCCTAGGCTCCGCCTACCCCAGTCATTCTCTTTGCCGTTGTACAGGCAACATCTCCACGGAGATGGCTTAGAGTTTTTTAGTGTTTAACTGTAGTTTTTATTATTCAATCAAGAGTTTGTTATTTTGAAATAGTGCTGGTATGTACTATTTACTCAGAAACAGAAAAGAGATGAAGATTTCTGTTTGTATGAGGAAAATGATTTTAGCAACCGTCACTAAAATCCATGGCTGTTCCACACAGGACTGTTGAGAGCAATTAACTTCAGTTGGGGGAACAGTGAGCAGTCTCTTGCTGCTTGAGGTATGACACATTCTAACAAGACGATGTAATGCTGGAAGCTGTCATTTTCCCTATGGGATCCGGTAAGCCATGTTTATTAAGATCGTTAATAAGGGCTTCACAAGGGCTTATTAAGACTGTAGACTTTTTCTGGGCTAAATCGATTCATTATTAACACATATTTAGCCTTGAGGAATCATTTATTCTGGGTATTTTGATATAATAATATCGGCAGGCACTGTTTTAGACACCTTATTCTTTAGGGGCTTTCCCAAATCATAGGCAGAGCCTCATTTTCGCGCCGGTGTTGCGCACTTGTTTTTGAGAGGCATGACATGCAGTCGCATGTGAGAGGAGCTCTGATACTTAGAAAAGACTTTCTGAAGGCGTCATTTGGTATCGTATTCCCCTTTGGGCTTGGTTGGGTCTCAGCAAAGCAGATACCAGGGACTGTAAAGGGGTTAAAGTTAAAAACGGCTCCGGTTCCGTTATTTTAAGGGTTAAAGCTTCCAAATTTGGTGGGCAATACTTTTAAGGCTTTAAGACACTGTGGTGAAAATATGGTGAATTTTGAACAATTCCTTCATGTTTTTTCGCAATTGCAGTAATAAAGTGTGTTCAGTTTAAAATTTAAAGTGACAATGACAATGATGCCCAAGATGATTCCTCAAGTGAGGGGAGTAAGCATGGTACTGCATCATTCCCTCCTTCGTCTACACGAGTCTTGCCCACTCAGGAGGCCCCTAGTACATCTAGCGCGCCAATACTCCTTACTATGCAACAATTAACGGCTGTAATGGATAATTCTGTCAAAAACATTTTAGCCAAAATGAACACTTATCAGCGTAAGCGCGACTGCTCTGTTTTAGATACTGAAGAGCATGACGACGCTGATAATAATGGTTCTGAAGGGCCCCTAACCCAGTCTGATGGGGCCAGGGAGGTTTTGTCTGAGGGAGAAATTACTGATTCAGGGAACATTTCTCAACAAGCTGAACCTGATGT
Source organism: Bombina bombina (assembly GCF_027579735.1). NCBI lineage: Eukaryota > Metazoa > Chordata > Amphibia > Anura > Bombinatoridae > Bombina > Bombina bombina. Next base: position 114,947,086 of record NC_069505.1, read on the forward strand.
GATTACGTTTAAATTTAAGTTGGAACATCTCCGCATTCTGCTTAAGGAGGTATTATCCACTCTGGATGATTGTGACAAGTTGGTCATCCCAGAGAAACTATGTAAAATGGACAAGTTCCTAGAGGTCCCGGGGCTCCCAGAAGCTTTTCCTATACCCAAGCGGGTGGCGGACATTGTTAATAAAGAATGGGAAAGGCCCGGTATTCCTTTCGTCCCTCCCCCCATATTTAAAAAATTGTTTCCTATGGTCGACCCCAGAAAGGACTTATGGCAGACAGTCCCCAAGGTCAAGGGAGCGGTTTCCACTTTAAACAAACGCACCACTATACCCATAGAGGATAGTTGTGCTTTCAAAGATCCTATGGATAAAAAATTAGAAGGTTTACTTAAAAAGATGTTTGTTCAGCAGGGTTACCTTCTACAACCAATTTCATGCATTGTCCCTGTAGCTACAGCCGCATGTTTCTGGTTCGATGAGCTGATAAAGGCGGTCGATAGTGATTCTCCTCCTTATGAGGAGATTATGGACAGAATCAATGCTCTCAAATTGGCTAATTCTTTCACCCTAGACGCCACTTTGCAATTGGCTAGGTTAGCGGCTAAGAATTCTGGGTTTGCTATTGTGGCGCGCAGAGCGCTTTGGTTGAAATCTTGGTCAGCTGATGCGTCTTCCAAGAACAAGCTACTTAACATTCCTTTCAAGGGGAAAACGCTGTTTGGCCCTGACTTGAAAGAGATTATCTCTGATATCACTGGGGGTAAGGGCCACGCCCTTCCTCAGGATCGGCCTTTCAAGGCAAAAAATAAACCTAATTTTCGTCCCTTTCATAGAAATGGACCAGCCCAAAGTGCTACGTCCTCTAAGCAAGAGGGTAATACTTCTCAAGCCAAGCCAGCTTGGAGACCAATGCAAGGCTGGAACAAGGGAAAGCAGGCCAAGAAACCTGCCACTGCTACCAAGACAGCATGAAATGTTGGCCCCCGATCCGGGACCGGATCTGGTGGGGGGCAGACTCTCTCTCTTCGCTCAGGCTTGGGCAAGAGATGTTCTGGATCCTTGGGCGCTAGAAATAGTCTCCCAAGGTTATCTTCTGGAATTCAAGGGGCTTCCCCCAAGGGGGAGGTTCCACAGGTCTCAGTTGTCTTCAGACCACATAAAAAGACAGGCATTCTTACATTGTGTAGAAGACCTGTTAAAAATGGGAGTGATTCATCCTGTTCCATTAAGAGAATAAGGGATGGGGATCTACTCCAATCTGTTCATAGTTCCCAAAAAAGAGGGAACGTTCAGACCAATCTTGGATCTCAAGATCTTAAACAAGTTTCTCAAGGTTCCATCGTTCAAGATGGAAACCATTCGAACTATTCTTCCTTCCATCCAGGAAGGTCAATTCATGACCACAGTGGATTTAAAGGATGCGTATCTACATATTCCTATCCACAAGGAACATCATCGGTTCCTAAGGTTCGCATTCCTGGACAAGCATTACCAGTTCGTGGCGCTTCCTTTCGGATTAGCCACTGCTCCAAGGATTTTCACAAAGGTACTAGGGTCCCTTCTAGCTGTGCTAAGACCAAGGGGCATTGCTGTAGTACCTTACTTGGACGACATTCTGATTCAAGCGTCGTCCCTTCCTCAAGCAAAGGCTCACACGGACATTGTCCTGGCCTTTCTCAGATCTCACGGATGGAAAGTGAACGTGGAAAAGAGTTCTCTATCTCCGTCAACAAGGGTTCCCTTCTTGGGAACAATAATAGACTCCTTAGAAATGAGGATTTTTCTGACAGAGGCCAGAAAAACAAAACTTCTAGACTCTTGTCGGATACTTCATTCCGTTCCTCTTCCTTCCATAGCGCAGTGCATGGAAGTGATCGGTTTGATGGTAGCGGCAATGGACATAGTTCCTTTTGCGCGCATTCATCTAAGACCATTACAACTGTGCATGCTCAGTCAGTGGAATGGGGACTATACAGACTTGTCTCCGAAGATACAAGTAAATCAGAGGACCAGAGACTCACTCCGTTGGTGGCTGTCCCTGGACAACCTGTCACAAGGGATGACATTCCGCAGACCGGAGTGGGTCATCGTCACGACCGACGCCAGTCTGATGGGCTGGGGCGCGGTCTGGGGATCCCTGAAAGCTCAGGGTCTTTGGTCTCGGGAAGAATCTCTTCTACCGATAAATATTCTGGAACTGAGAGCGATATTCAATGCTCTCAAGGCTTGGCCTCAGCTAGCGAGGGCCAAGTTCATACGGTTTCAATCAGACAACATGACAACTGTTGCGTACATCAACCATCAGGGGGGAACAAGGAGTTCCCTAGCGATGGAAGAAGTGACCAAAATCATTCTATGGGCGGAGTCTCACTCCTGCCACCTGTCTGCTATCCACATCCCAGGAGTGGAAAATTGGGAAGCGGATTTTCTGAGTCGTCAGACATTGCATCCGGGGGAGTGGGAACTCCATCCGGAAATCTTTGCCCAAGTCACTCAGCTGTGGGGCATTCCAGACATGGATCTGATGGCCTCTCGTCAGAACTTCAAAGTTCCTTGCTACGGGTCCAGATCCAGGGATCCCAAGGCGGCTCTAGTGGATGCACTAGTAGCACCTTGGACCTTCAAACTAGCTTATGTGTTCCCGCCGTTTCCTCTCATCCCCAGGCTGGTAGCCAGGATCAATCAGGAGAGGGCGTCGGTGATCTTGATAGCTCCTGCGTGGCCACGCAGGACTTGGTATGCAGATCTGGTGAATATGTCATCGGCTCCACCTTGGAAGCTACCTTTTAGACGAGACCTTCTTGTTCAGGGTCTGTTCGAACATCCGAATCTGGTTTCACTCCAGCTGACTGCTTGGAGATTGAACGCTTGATCTTATCGAAGCGAGGGTTCTCAGATTCTGTTATCGATACTCTTGTTCAAGCCAGAAAGCCTGTAACTAGAAAGATTTACCACAAAATTTGGAAAAAATATATCTGTTGGTGTGAATCTAAAGGATTCCCTTGGGACAAGGTTAAGATTCCTAAGATTCTATCCTTCCTTCAAGAAGGATTGGAAAAAGGATTATCTGCTAGTTCCCTGAAGGGACAGATTTCTGCCTTGTCTGTGTTACTTCACAAAAAGCTGGCAGCTGTGCCAGATGTTCAAGCCTTTGTTCAGGCTCTGGTTAGAATTAAGCCTGTTTACAAACCTTTGACTCCTCCTTGGAGTCTCAACTTAGTTCTTTCAGTTCTTCAGGGGGTTCCGTTTGAACCCTTACATTCCGTTGATATTAAGTTATTATCTTGGAAAGTTTTGTTTTTAGTTGCAATTTCTTCTGCTAGAAGAGTTTCAGAATTATCTGCTCTGCAGTGTTCTCCTCCTTATCTGGTGTTCCATGCAGATAAGGTGGTTCTACGTACTAAACCTGGTTTTCTTCCAAAAGTTGTTTCTAACAAAAACATTAACCAGGAGATTATCGTACCTTCTCTGTGTCCGAAACCAGTTTCAAAGAAGGAACGTTTGTTGCACAATTTGGATGTTGTTCGCGCTCTAAAATTCTATTTAGATGCTACAAAGGATTTTAGACAAACATCTTCCTTGTTTGTTGTTTATTCCGGTAAAAGGAGAGGTCAAAAAGCAACTTCTACCTCTCTCTCTTTTTGGATTAAAAGCATCATCAGATTGGCTTACGAGACTGCCGGACGGCAGCCTCCCGAAAGAATCACGGCTCATTCCACTAGGGCTGTGGCTTCCACATGGGCCTTCAAGAACGAGGCTTCTGTTGATCAGATATGTAGGGCAGCGACTTGGTCTTCACTGCACACTTTTACCAAATTTTACAAGTTTGATACTTTTGCTTCTTCTGAGGCTATTTTTGGGAGAAAGGTTTTGCAAGCCGTGGTGCCTTCCATTTAGGTGACCTGATTTGCTCCCTCCCTTCATCCGTGTCCTAAAGCTTTGGTATTGGTTCCCACAAGTAAGGATGACGCCGTGGACCGGACACACCTATGTTGGAGAAAACAGAATTTATGTTTACCTGATAAATTACTTTCTCCAACGGTGTGTCCGGTCCACGGCCCGCCCTGGTTTTTTTAATCAGGTCTGATAATTTATTTTCTTTAACTACAGTCACCACGGTACCATATGGTTTCTCCTATGCAAATATTCCTCCTTAACGTCGGTCGAATGACTGGGGTAGGCGGAGCCTAGGAGGGATCATGTGACCAGCTTTGCTGGGCTCTTTGCCATTTCCTGTTGGGGAAGAGAATATCCCACAAGTAAGGATGACGCCGTGGACCGGACACACCGTTGGAGAAAGTAATTTATCAGGTAAACATAAATTCTGTTTTTTTTCTTTCAGGATTCAGATAGAACATGCTGTTTTAAACAACTTTCCAATTTATTTCTGCTATCAAATTTTCTTTGTTCACTTAGCATCCTTAGTCAAACAGTAACATTATGGAGGTAGGCTCAGGAGTATGCACGTGTCCACAACAATATATGGCAGCAGATATTACACATTTGCAAGAACACTAAATGGCAGAACTTTTTCCTGCAATATAGTTTTTTCAGACATGTGCACACTACCTACTTAGATATATTTTCAACAAAGAATATCATGAGAACTAAGCAGAATTGACAATATAAGCGAATTGGAAACTTTAAAAAGTATTCTCTGTCTAAATCACAAAAGACAAATTTGTGTTTTGCGTCCCTTTAATGCTGTGTCTGGGGCATACAGGTTGTACCTTTCATTGTAATCTCCGTTGACAGCAACAGAATAGACTGGTCAGGTCAGTCACCTAATCAAACCATTGTACTTGTTGGCAAGAAGATTAATATCAGAAACTCCCACAACAAACAATAACTCAAATGACTGCAGGAACAGCTTGGCAAAGCTTATCAAAAGAAACTAACTAGAGACTGATTATGTCAGTAGCCGTAGGTCATCCAGTACTAATGAGTTCATTTTAAAGGAATATTAAAGTCATTTTTTTCTTTATTGCATCTAAAAGAAGGAACTTTAAAATATATTGCTTTTGATGAATGTTCTTGAATAAAATAAAAAAATGTTATGCTTGTATCAAACTAGTCTATAGGAATCAGTTGTGTCCAGACTTTGCGTGTCCTGATCATTTCAAAATCAGTTTGAATAGCTTTAAAACAGACATAAAGAAACAATGGTAAAAAAGTTATAATGTTCTAGAGTATTTTATTATTCCACCATTGCTGTAACATAGGGGTCGATTCATCAAGCTCCAAATGGAGCTTGATGCAGCTGTTTCCACGTGAGCCTTCAGGCTTGCCGGAAACAGGAGTTAAGACCGCTGCTCCTTAACTCGTCTTCCTGCTCTGAGGTGGCGGACAGCAATCCGCCCGATCGTATACGATCGGGTTGATTGACACTCCCCTGCTAGCGCAAATCTGCAGGGGGTGGCATTGCAAAAGCAGTTCACCAGCACTGCTTGTGCAATGATAAATGCAGACAGCATATGATGTCGGCAATCGGCATTTATTGATGTGTAGAGGACATGATCGCAACAGCGGATCATGTCCCTCTGCACTTTCATAAATCGGCCCCATAGTGTTTAAACGCTGCAAACATACAGTCAAAGTCAGCCCAAGAGGGGCTAATCCTTAGCTGAACACAGCCGATGACTGGCGGTTACATACACCCCTGATTGGCTAAGCAGCTCTAGACCAGTAGTGTATCGCCGGTTTGGCTCTGACTTTAATTAAAGGGATATAAAACAGTCTGTTTCATTGTTGTAATAAAAAAAGCACTAAGCAGTGGCTTATACTTAAAGGGACATTAAACACTAAATAAATCATTGCTTTGAATTATGTATTCAGAGCAAAGATTAGCCTGAGAATAATTTGTACATGTATTTTTAAAAATTATATTAGTTGTTTAAATATTTAAAAAATATGGGTAAAGTTTATGTCTATAAAGCAGTGGGTGCCGCCATATTGTAACTTAGGTTACCTTTTCTGCTGAGGCCAATTAGGAATGGTTATAAATTACTTACTAGAGCGTGCAACCTCATGACTGCGTGGAATATGCACTTCCATGTTTAACATCAATTTGAAAGCCCAATACTTATAATTAAATTATATGAAAGGAGAACAAAATAAATAAATAAAGTATATTGCAAATTTATTTTATTACATGTAATTAAAAAAATGTATTTTAATATCTTGAGGTGTTTAATGTCCCTTTAATAGAAATAATTGAAATATGTATTATTTATCAGTGTAAAAGGATTTTACCTTTTATTTCTTTTTTTTATAACTTTATTTGTGAAAGATCTATCACTACTTGTCACTACCCCACAAGGGGGCTGTGGTCTCTGAAGAAAGGCAAAGAAGAAAAGAAGAAGATTTCCCGTTGTAGTGTTGCTAGGAGAAACCATAAAATAGCTGCAGTCAGATTATTGCCAATGCTCAGTGGCGGACTTTTGCTGCACAATCATGTGACAATAGAACTTGTTTGTAATGGTAGCTGTCTTATCTAGCTGCAGGCAGTAGTTACACTGAAAATGTATATGTGCTCATTTAGCAAGAAAACAAGTAAGTTGTTTGCTGATTTTTAATACAACCTGTTTCTTTTTCCATTCACTTAGATTTAACATATACTTTTTTTACTGAAGGAGCACTGTTTTATACACCTCTTTAATTAGGTGTTCAGCTTAAAGGGACACTGAACCCAAATTTTTTCTTTTGTGATTCAGATAGAGCATGAAATTTTAAGCAACTTTCTAATTTACTCCTATTATCAAATGTTCTTTAATTTCTTGGTATCTTTATTTGAAATGCAAGAATGTAAGTTTTGATGCCGGCCCATTTTTGGTGAACAACCTAGGTTGTCCTTGCTGATTGGTGAATAAATTCATCCACCAATCAAAAACTTCTGTCCAGATCCTGAACCAAGAAAAAAGCTTAGATGCCTTCTTTTTCATATAAAGATAGCAAGAGAATGAAGAAAAATTGGTAATAGGAGTAAATTAGAAAGTTGCTTAAAATTGCATGCTCTATCTGAATCACAAAATAAATTTTTTGGGTTCAGTGTCCCTTTAAGGCTATAGAAAGGGATAAAAACAATTTATGCTTACGTGATCAATTTATTTCTCTTGTGATGTATCGAGTCCACGGATTCATCCTTACTTGTGGGATATTCTCCTCCCCTACAGGAAGTGGCAGAGAGAGCACCCACAGCAGAGCTGCCTATATAGCTCCCCCCTTAGCTCCACCCCCCAGTCATTCGACCGAAGGCTAGGAAGAAAAAGGAGAAACTATAGGGTGCAGTGGTGACTGAAAGTTTAAAATAAAAATATATGCCTGTCTTAATAAACAGGGCGGGCCATGGACTCGATACATCACAAGAGAAATAAATTTATCAGGTAAGCATAAATTATGTTTTATCTTGTAAGATGTATCGAGTCCACGGATTCATCCTTACTTGTGGGATACCAATACCAAAGCTTTAGGACACGGATGAAGGGAGGGACAAGACAGGGTCCTTAAACGGAAGGCACCACTGCTTGTAGAAACTTTCTCCCAAAAATAGCCTCTGAAGAAGCAAAAGTATCAAATTTGGAAAAAGTATGAAACGAAGACCAAGTCGCCGCATTACAAATCTGTTTAACAGAAGCCTCATTTTTAAAAGCCATGTGGAAGCCACAGCTCTAGTAGAATGAGCAGTAATTCTTTCAGGAGACTGTTGGCCAGCAGTCTCATAAGCCAAACGGATGATGCTTTTCAGCCAAAAGGAAAGAGAGGTAGCCGTAGCCTTCTGACCTCTCCGCTTACCAGAATAAACAACAAACAATGAAGATGTTTGACGGAAATCTTTAGTTGCTTGTAACAAAGTCCAGAAAGGGAACAGCACATGGGAGTAAAAGAAAGTGCACGGTAGACCTAGGGCGCTGCCAAGCCCTAATACATATGAACAAAGATAAGCAGGGTCTCCAGCACTTTATCAAACAGACTTTATTTGAACACAAATAGCGACGTTTCGGTGTCACAGCACCTTGCACCTTGACCAAGCATGAATAAGGTGCTGTGACACCGAAACGTCGCTATTTGTGTTCAAATAAAGTCTGTTTGATAAAGTGCTGGAGACCCTGCTTATCTTTGTTTAGTTGCTTGTAAGTAGAAATTTAAAGCACGAACCACATCAAGATTGTGCAACAGACGTTCCTTCTTTGAAGAAGGATTAGGACACAGTGAAGGAATAACAATCTCTTGATTGATATTCTTATAAGAAACAACCATAGGAAGAAACCCAGGTTTGGTACGCAAAACCACCTTATCTGCATGGAAAATAAGATAAGGGGAATCACGCTGTAAAGCATATAGCTCAGAAACTCTTCGAGCCGAAGAGATAGCTACTAAAAACAAAACTTTCCAAGATAGAAGCTTAATATCCATGGAATGCATAGGTTCAAACGGAACCCCTTGAAGAACTTTAAGAACTAAATTTAGGCTCCATGGCAGAGCAACAGGTTTAAATACAGGCTCGATTCTGCCTGACTAAATACTCGAACGTCTGGGACATCTGCCAGACGTTTGTGTAGAAGAATAGACAAAGCAGATATTTGTCCTTATAAGGAACTAGCTGATAATCCCTTCTCCAAACCTTCTTGGAGAAAAGACAGTATTCTAGGAATCCTAATCTTACTCCACGAGTAACCTTTGGATTCACACCAATAAAGATATTTGCGCCAAATCTTATGATAGATCTTCCTGTTGACAGGCTTTCTAGTCTGAATCAGAGTATCAATGATCAACTCAGAGAAACCACGCTTTGATAGAATCAGGCGTTCAATCTCCAAGCAGTCAGATGCAGAAAAATTAGATTTGGATGCGTGAACAGACCTTGGATTAGAAGGTCCTGCCTCATTGGCAGAGTCCATGGTAGAACCGAGGACATGTCCACTAGGTCTGCATACCAAGTCCTGCGTGGCCACGCAGGTGCTATCAGAATCACTGAAGCTCTCTCCTGCTTTATTCTGGCAACCAGACGTAGAAGGAGAGGAAATACATAGGCCAGATTGAAGGACCAAGGCACTGCTAGAGCATCTATCAGTACCGCCTTGGGATCCCGGGACCTGGACTCGTAACGAGAAAGTTTGGCATTCTGACGGGATGCCATCAGATCCAATTCTGGTGTGCCCCATAGCTGAATCAGCTGGGCAAATACCTCCGGATGGAGTTCCTACTCCCCCAGATGAAAAGTCTAACGACTTAGGAAATCCGCCTCCCAGTTCTCTACTCCTGGAATGTGGATTGCTGAGAGATGGCAAGAGTGATCCTCTGCCCATCGGATTATTTTGGTTACCTCCATCATCGCTAGAGAACTCCTTGTTCCTCCTTGATGATTGATATAAGCTACAGTCGTGATGTTGTCCGACTGAAACCTGATGAATTTGGCCGCAACAAGCTGAGGCCACGCCTGAAGCGCATTGAATATCGCTCTCAGTTTTAGAATATTTATCAGGAGAAGAGATTCCTCCCGAGACCATAAGCCCTGTGCTTTCAGGGAGTTCCAGACTGCATCCCAACCTAGCAGGCTGGTATCTGTCGTTACAATGAGCCACTCTGGCCTGCAGAAACACATTCCCTGAGACAGGTGGTCCTGAGACAACCACCAGAGAAGAGAATCTCTGGTCTCCTGGTCCAGATGCAGTTGAGGAGACAAATCTGCATAATCCCCATTCCACTGTTTGAGCATGCATAGATGTAGTGCTCTGAGGTGTAGGCGGGCAAAAGGAACTATGTCCATTGCCGCTACCATGAGTCCGATTACCTCCATATACTGAGCCACTGATGGCCGAGGAATGGAATGAATAGCTCGGCAAGTGGTTAAGAGCTTTGATTTTCTGACCGCCATCAGAAATATTTTCATTTCTACCGAGTCTATCAGAGTCCCTAGGAAGGAAACTCTTATAAGAGGGAAGAGAGAACTCTTTTTTATGTTCACCGTCCACCCGTGAGATCTCAGAAAAGCCAACACAATGTCCGTGTGAGACTTGGATAGCTGGAAAGTTGACGCCTGAAATAAGATGTTGTCTAGATAAGGCGCCACTGCTATGCCCCGTGGTCGTAGAACCGCCAGAAGGGACCCTAGCACCCTTGTGAAACTTCTGTGAATAGGGATGTGTAGATACGCATCCTTTAAGTCCACGGTGGTCATATATTGACCCTCCTGGATCAGAGGTAGAATAGACCGAATAGTCTACATCTTGAATGATGGAACTTTGAGGAACTTGTTTAGAATGTTGAGATCCAAGATTGATCTGAAAGTTCCCTCTTTTTTGGAAACCACAAACAGGTTTGAGTAAAAACCTAGCCCCTGCTCCTCTTTTGGGACTGGGCGGATCACCCCCATGGTATGTAGGTCTTCTACACAGTGTAAGAACGCCTCTGTCTTTGTCTGTTTACAGGCAATCGAGAAATGTGAAAAGTCCCCCTTGGAAAAGAGCCTTTGAATTCCAGAAAATATCCCTGGGACACAATTTCTAAAACCCAGGGATCGTGAACATTTCTTGCCCAAGCCTGAGTGAAGAGAGAGAGTCTGCCCCCTACTAGATCCGGTCCTGGATCGGGGGCTACCCCTTCATGCTGTCTTAGAGGCAGCTGCAGGCATCTTGGCCTGTTTACCCTTGTTCCAAGCCTGGTTAGGTCTCCAGACTGACTTGGATTGGGCAAAATTCCCCTCTTGCTTTGCAGCAGAGGAAGCTGAAGCGGGACCACTCTTGAAATTCCAAAAGGAACGAAAATTATTTTGTTTGGTCCTCATCTTATTTGATCTAACCTGAGGGAGGGCATGACCTTTCCCTCCAGTGATGTCTGAAATCATTTCTTTCAGTTCATGCCCAAATAGGGTCTTTCCTTTGAAAGGGATGTTCAAAAGTTTAGTTTTAGATGACACATCAGCAGACCAGGATTTAAGCCATAACGCCCTGCGTGCAAAAATAGCAAAACCTGAATTCTTTGCCGCTAATTTATCCAGTTGAAAAGCGGCATCTGTAATAAAAGAATTAGCCAATTTAAGGGCCTTAATTCTGTCCAAAATTTCTTCTAATGGAGTCTCCATCTGAAGAGCCTCTTCTAGAGCCTCAAACCAGAAAGCAGCTGCAGTAGTTGCAGGAACAATGCACGCAAAAGGTTGAAGAAGAAAACCTTGCTGAACAAAAATTTTCTTCAGGAGACCCTCTAATTTTTTATCCACAGGATCTTTGAAAGCACAACTGACTTCAATAGGTATAGTTGTATGCTTAGACAGAGTAGAAATAGCTCCCTCCACCTTAGGAACTGTCTGCCACGAATCCCGCATGGTGTCAGATATGGGAAACATTTTCTTAAAAACAGGAGGGGGAATGAACGGAATACCTGGTCTATCCCACTCCTTAGCAATAATATTCACAATCCTCTTAGGGAATGGAAAAAAATATCAGTATAAACAGGAACCTCTAAGTATATGTCCATCTTACACAATTTCTCTGGGACCACTATAGGGTCACAATCATCTAGAGCCGCTAATACCTGCCTGAGCAATAAGCGGAGGTGTTCAAGCTTAAATTTAAAGGCCGTCATATCAGAATCTGTCTGAGGAAGCGTCTTTCCTGAATCAGAAATTTCTCCCTCAGATAACAAATCCCTCACCCCTACCTCAGAGCATTGTGAGGGCATATCAGATACGGCTACTAAAGCGTCAGACTGCTCAGCATTTTTCCTTAACCCAGAGCTGTCCCGCTTTCCTTGAAAACCAGGCAGTCAGGATAAACCTCTGTGAGGGTTGTATTCATAACTGTGGCCATGTCTCTTAAAATAAATGAATTTGGCGCACTAGAGGTACTTGGCGTCACTTGTGCGGGCGTTACTGGTTGTGACACTTGGGGAGAGCTAGATGCTAAACCCTCATTTACTTCTGACTGAGAATCATCTATTGCTCTATTTTTAAGTGCTAATATATGTTCTTTATAGTTTATAGACATATCAGTACAATTGGGACACATTCTAAGAGGGGGTACCACAATGGCTTCCAAACATATTGAACAAGGATTTTCCTTGGTGTCAGACATGTTAAACAGGCTAGTAATGTAACAAGCAAGCTTGGAAAACACTGTAATCAAAGTAAGTAACACTTAGAAATAAAACGGTACTGTGCCTTTAAGAGAAAAAAAGCTGCACAAATTCTGCAAAACAGTGTTATCATATAACCTTAGTAACTTTGCACAGCTATGCAAATAAACAATTAACCCCTTAATGGCAAAACCGGATTGAAAAAACATCAAAACCAGTAAAAAAGACTTTCAGCACTTTGCCACAGTTCTGCTTTGGCTCCTACCTGCCCTTCAGAACAATTTGTGGGGAAAAAAACTTATTTTACAGCCCTCAAACACGGCAGGAACCTCTGGAGAAGCAGTTAGAAGTCTCAGAGGAAAAGAAACTGCATAACTGAGGCGCGAAAATAGGCCCCTCCCACCTCACTCAATGTTTTGAGGCCTAACAGACAAACACTAGAGTGTCTCTAAATTAACCTTGTGGGTTAGAAAACTCAAAAACAAGCCACAATGACCCCTTTAGTCCCTTCAAAAAAACGTTATAATTGCATCATTCACTGAATAAACAAAAACGTTTTTACCAAACAGTGTCACCAGTAACTAATAAGCCCTTCATGCAAGCTGAAATTCCTATCCAAGTGTCTGAATACAGCTTACCCTTCCCTCATGGGGATATTGCCAGCCTTTTCTAGAAATAACATAGTCTCTCTAGAAAAATATAGACTGAACATACCTTAATGCAGTTTAGCCTGCAAACTGTTCCCCCAACTGAAGTTTTCCTGTACTCTTCAGCCCTTGTGAGAACAGCAGTGGATCTAAGTTACAAAATGCTAAGATCATCAGCCTCCTTGCAGAAATCTTCATCCCTTTTCTGCCAGAGAGTAAATAGTACACACCGGTACCATTTAAAAATAACAAACTTTTGCTTCAGAAAATAAAAACCTAACATTTTTGTCACCACACTCCTCTTTGCCCTTCCTAGCAGTTAAGGGGGGTGGAGCTAAGGGGGGAGCTATATAGGCAGCTCTGCTGTGGGTGCTCTCTCTGCCACTTCCTGTAGGGGAGCAGAATATCCCACATGTAAGGATGAATCCGTGGACTCGATACATCTTACAAGAGAAATAGGGAGATCTGATTTCCCTGCAATCTCAGCCCATTTTTATGGGTTGTGGTGTCAAAGAACAAAACCAGATATTTCATATACAAATATAAACTTAAAGGAGCAATTTCTCATGCATTTTATACTCTGCAGCTGGTATAACTAGTCATTAGAAACACATTAAAGGGACAGTCTACTTGAAAATTGTTATTGTTTAAAATAATCACTTTTTCATGCATTGTTGGTTGGGGAGGAGGCTGCGGCGGTAGGCGCAGTAGCCGGTGAAGCCACCTCCCTGAAATGAGTTTTTGCAGGTTGGGATGTCTGAAATGGGAACAGGATTACAGTGTAAATGGTAACAGAATACAGTGTATAGGGGAACAGGATTACAGTGTAAATGGTAACAGAATACAGTGTATAGGGGAACAGGATTACCGTGTAAATGGTAACAGAATATAGTGTATAGGGGAACAGGATTACAGTGTAAATGGTAACAGAATATAATTTATAGGGGAACAGGATTACAGTGTAAATGGTAACAGAATATAGTGTATAGGGGAACAGGATTACAGTGTAAATGGTAACAGAATACAGTGTATAGGGGAACAGGATTACAGTGTAAATGGTAACAGAATATAGTGTATAGGGGAACAGGATTACAGTGTAAATGGTAACAGAATATAGTGTATAGGGGAACAGGATTACAGTGTAAATGGTAACAGAATATAGTGTATAGGGGAACAGGATTACAGTGTAAATGGTAACAGAATACAGTGTATAGGGGAACAGGATTACAGTTTAAATGGTAACAGAATACAGTGTATAGGGGAACAGGATTACAGTGTAAATGGTAACAGAATACAGTGTATAGGGGAACAGGATTACAGTGTAAATGGTAACAGAATATAGTGTATAGGGGAACAGGATTACAGTGTAAATGGTAACAGAATACAGTATAGGGGAACAGGATTACAGTGTAAATGGTAACAGAATACAGTGTTGTAAATGGTAACAGAATACAGTGTATAGGGGAACAGGATTACAGTGTAAATGGTAACAGAATATAGTGTATAGGGGAACAGGATTACAGTGTAAATGGTAACAGAATATAGTGTATAGGGGAATAGGATTACAGTGTAAATGGTAACAGAATATAGTGTATAGGGGAACAGGATTACAGTGTAAATGGTAACAGAATGCAGTGTATAGGGGAACAGGATCACAGTGCAAATGGTAACAGAATATAGTGTATAGGGGAACAGGATTACAGTGCAAATGGTAACAGAATATAGTGTATAGGGAACAGGATTACAGTGTAAATGGTAACAGAATACAGTGTATAGGGGAACAGGATTACAGTGTAAATGGTAACAGAATATAGTGTATAGGGGAACAGGATTACAGTGTAAATGGTAACAGAATATAGTGTATAGGGGAACAGGATTACAGTGTAAATGGTAACAGAATGCAGTGCATGGGGAACAGGATTACAGTGTAAATGGTAACAGAATATAGTGTATAGGGGAACAGGATTACAGTGTAAATGGTAAACAGTAGAGAATGTAATTTTTAAATTTACTTCTACTTTGTTCTCCTGAGTAACTTTGTTAAAAAAAAAAAAGGATATGTACATATCCTCAGCAGCAGAAGTGCACTATTGTTAACTGGCTCCACACTTATGTCTTTTGTCATTGGCTCACCAGATGGGTTCAGCTAGCTCCCAGTGGCACATTGCTGCTCTGACACTGACTTTAATTATGTGTTTAATCACTTTGCAGGGGTTATACACGTGGTTATATGCAAGTAATAGAGCAATAACACAATTAAACTAACAGACTATTTACATTATGCACAGTTATAGCCATTTAATGCAGGCTTAAAGCATTAAACTCCTCATCCACCTCCCTAACTCTCAAGCACATAATGACATAGGAAGAATAACTATAGAAAGTAACCAAAATAAGCAAGCAAGGGTTAAATTATTAACCCTTCAGCATCTGTATAGCCGGACACAACAAAGCACAACAGTTTATATAGACGTTACACTGCATGAAATTAAACAGTGATATTACCTCAATATGTTTAACCTGTTAACTGCTGTCTTGGAACTGCTGAGAGCAATATATGAAGATATGTTGAGGACTTATTTTTATATTTTACTTTTGCTAAGGGGAAAGTTTCACAAGTAGATGGCATTTTATGAGGTAGCTATTCATCTTTATCTTTGCTAATGCGGTGATTGTGAGCAAAGGGTTAATAGACCCAGAAATGCTACATTATATCTGGAATTTCTGTACGTTCTGTGAGTTCCAGTCCCAGCACACAAAAAGTCTGATTTGTTACAGTGAATGAAATCCCTGTTTTTAAAAAATACTATTAAAACAGGGGCACTTTCATTCATGAAAGTTTACATTGCAGCCGTTTTTTTTTAAAATACTTACCGGAGCAGCGATTCCTCCACACCCAGGTCGTCTCTTCTTTTATCAGAAATGACTAATCCGGCTTCCTCCAATCACGTTGTGGCCTCAGGCAATGTTTGCTCTGGGGGGGATGCCGTTATTGGAGGAAGCCGGAATCGTCATTTCTGACAAAAGAAGAGACGACCTGGGGGCGGGGTAATCGCTGCTTGGTGTTCCAAGCTTGAAAGGAAAAAAAGGTAAGTATTTTAACAAAACTGCTGCAATGTAAACTTTTAGGAATGAAAGTGCCCCTGTTTTTAATAGTATTTTTAAAAACAGGGCTTTCATTCTTGAAAATTTACCTTCACTTTAAGCACCTGCTAATAAAAGCCTCATTATATACATGGGGGAAATGATACATAATACAAATTGTGTAACCCTATTGAGAAGCCTTTATCACCTACTCTTAAATTCCCTGGTATTATATATCCCATATCATGGCTTTCCCTTACCCAACACCTGAGTGACCTCACACTGCTAAACTTCAGTATGTCAAGAAAACTGCAGATAAAAAACATTCTGTAATCAGACTAATGTCACAGCGCCCTCTGTGGTGGGAGTACTGCACTGCACACAATATTAATAAACTATATGCAGACTGAATTAAACAAGGCAGCATTTTCAAAGGCAGGGACAGGACTATCCTGGGAAAAAAGGGGCATTTGGCAACTATAAGTAAAGCTTCTGATGTTTAGACTGATTTGTGTAGAGAGCAGTAAGAAATATGGTAATATGATTTATAGTATAAATAGGAACAGAATTGCAGTGTATATGGGAAAAGGATTACAGAGTAAATTGCAGACATCCCAACTCTCCCGGAAGCTCCGGGAGTCTCCCGAATTATAATATCTGCTCCCTGACACCTGCAAATTATATAAAAAATCCCGGAAACTCAGCCGGTATAATTATGTAATTTGTTTCCATTGTGTTCATAACTAGCCTATCACGGATTTCTCAAAAAATAACCCACGGGTGACACAGAGAAACATTTAACATACGTCACAAACCCTACATTGACAGTTTGTAGCAAGCGCACACTACAGTTCCCATAATGCCTTGCATACTGGAACGGAATTACCATAACACAGGCCTGGTGGGAGACTGCACAGCTGAGGGGAAGACCCTGGGTCATGCAGCGGCCTAATTCACTTCAGCCTGCCCCTGGCCGCCTTATGGTGCGGTGACAGCTGACGGTCACCTGGTGACATTGGGGGAAACAACTGTGCTTGATGCTCGTGTTCTGTAGCACCCTTTATATAATGATATATTAGCAATTACTATCCCTCTGGCTGTGATAGGGTTACATATCATCTGCTAATACATCTGTCACTGCAACTTGTATCACACAAACTATAATAGCAATGAATGTAACAGTGTGACCCGGACAGTTGCAAGTTAAATTATGTCAAACTTTGTGAATAACATTTTCCATAAATCTACTGTTAACTTCACATTTTAAAGCTGTGCATGCTAAGTTTAAAAGTATTTTCTTAAAGGGCCACTGTAAGTAAAAATTTTCGATGCGTGTTACTAACTAATTACCCAAAATAGGCCTTTTATCAATAGCATTTCATTAACATTTCTCTACCGTATATCAGAAATCTTGTCTGCAAATTTAATTGTTTTCCAAACCCACTCCGTGGGTATCCTTTGCTCTGTACCAATCCGTTTACAATACCTAGGTTTCAAAATGGCGCTTTAAACACAAAGTTATTGGTTTAAGTATTTTGAACATGCAGTGCTGAAAATAGTGGGCAGGATAACGTGACATCATCGGCGAATAAAAGATATAACTTTTAGAACGTTATGAAACTTCGTTTTGGAGAAAATATAGGTCAGTAGGTTTTAATTAATGTTTATTAATTTTAATATGTTAGTTGTTTAGCTTAAAAATTATAACAGAAAGTAATCCTTTAAGGTGGTAACTAAAATATATCTTTGTTTGCCAAACTCCCAGTAGACATATGTAAAGTAGTTACTGAATAAAAAAAAATGACTCCATGAGTTGAATAATACAGTAAAATAATATAGTAATACAAAACAGTGTAAGTACATATTTTAATTTCACATTTTCATATACCACTTTTTCATGCATTGTTGGTTGGGGGGGAGGCAGCGGCGGTAGGCGCAGTAGCCGGTGAAGCCACCTCCCTGAAATGAGTTTTTGCAGGTTGGGATGTCTGAAATGGGAACAGGATTACAGTGTAAATGGTAACAGAATATAGTGTATAGGGGAACAGGATTACAGTGTAAATGGTAACAGAATACAGTGTATAGGGGAACAGGATTACAGTGTTAATGGTAACAGAATATAGTGTATAGGGGAACAGGATTACAGTGTAAATGGTAACAGAATACAGTGTATAGGGTAAAAGGATTACAGTGTATAGGGGAACAGGATTACAGCATAAATGGTAACAGAATATAGTGTATAGGGGAACAGGATTACAGAGTAAATGGTAACAGAATACAGTGTATAGGGGAACAGGATTACAGTGTAAATGGTAACAGAATATAGTGTATAGGGGAACAGGATTACAGTGCAAATGGTAACAGAATATAGTGTATAGGGGAACAGGATTACAGTGTAAATGGTAACAGAATACAGTGTATAGGGGAACAGGATTACAGTGTAAATGGTAACAGAATACAGTGTATAGGGGAACAGGATTACAGTGTAAATGGTAACAGAATGCAGTGTATAGGGGAACAGGATTACATTGTAAATGGTAACAGAATGCAGTGTATAGGGGAACAGGATTACAGTGTAAATGGTAAAAGAATATAGTGTATAGGGGAACAGGATTACAGTGTAAATGGTAACAGAATACAGTGTATAGGGGAACAGGATTACAGTGTAAATGGTAACAGAATATAGTGTATAGGGGAACAGGATTACAGTGTAAATGGTAACAGAATATATTGTATAGGGGAACAGGATTACAGTGTAAATGGTAACAGAATACAGTGTATAGGGGAACAGGATTACAGTGTAAATGGTAACAGAATACAGTGTTGTAAATGGTAACAGAATACAGTGTATATGGGAACAGGATTACAGTGTAAATGGTAACAGAATATAGTGTATAGGGGAACAGGATTACAGTGAAAATGGTAACAGAATACAGTGTATAGGGGAACAGGATTACAGTGTAAATGGTAACAGAATACAGTGTATAGGGGAACAGGATTACAGTGTAAATGGTAACAGAATACAGTGTATAGGGGAACAGGATTACAGTGTAAATGGTAACAGAATACAGTGTATAGGGGAACAGGATTACAGTGTAAATGGTAACAGAATATAATGTATAGGGGAACAGGATTACAGTGTAAATGGTAACAGAATATAGTGTATAGGGGAACAGGATTACAGTGTAAATGGTAACAGAATATAGTGTATAGGGGAACAGGATTACAGTGTAAATGGTAACAGAATACAGTGTATAGTGGAACAGGATTACAGTGTAAATGGTAACAGAATACTGTGTAAAGGGGAACAGGATTACAGTGTAAATGGTAACAGAATACAGTGTATAGGGGAACAGTATTACAGTGTAAATGGTAACAGAATGCAGTGTATAGGGGAACAGGATTACATTGTAAATGGTAACAGAATGCAGTGTATAGGGGAACAGGATTACAGTGTAAATGGTAACAGAATATAGTGTATAGGGGAACAGGATTACAGTGTAAATGGTAACAGAATATAGTGTATAGGGGAACAGGCTTACAGTGTAAATGGTAACAGAATATAGTGTATAGGGGAACAGGATTACAGTGTAAATGGTAACAGAATATAGTGTATAGGGGAACAGGATTACAGTGCAGATAGTAACAGAATATAGTGTATAGGGGAACAGGATTACAGTTTAAATGGTAACAGAATACAGTGTATAGGGGAACAGGATTACAGTGTAAATGGTAACAGAATATAGTGTATAGGTGAACAGGATTACAGTGTAAATGGTAACAGAATATATTGTATAGGGGAACAGGATTACAGTGTAAATGGTAACAGAATACAGTGTATAGGGGAACAGGATTACAGTGTAAATGGTAACAGAATACAGTTTTGTAAAAGGTAACAGAATACAGTGTATAGGGGAACAGGATTACAGTGTAAATGGTAACAGAATATAGTGTATAGGGGAACAGGATTACAGTGTAAATGCTAACAGAATACAGTGTATAGGGGAACCGGATTACAGTGTAAATTGTAACATAATACAGTGTATAGGGGAACATGATTACAGTGTAAATGGTAACAGAATACAGTGTATAGGGGAACAGGATTACAGTGTAAATGGTAACAGAATACAGTGTATAGGGGAACAGGATTACAGTGTAAATAGTAACTGAATATAATGTATAGGGGAACAGGATTACAGTGTAAATGGTAACAGAATATAGTGTATAGGGGAACAGGATTACAGTGTAAATGGTAACAGAATAGAGTGTATAGGGGAACAGGATTACAGTGTAAATGGTAACAGAATACAGTGTATAGGGGAACAGGATTACAGTGTAAATGGTAACAGAATACAGTGTATAGGGGAACAGGATTACAGTGTAAATGGTAACAGAATACAGTGTATAGGGGAACAGTATTACAGTGTAAATGGTAACATAATGCAGTGTATAGGGGAACAGGATTACAGTGTAAATGGTAACAGAATGCAGTGTATAGGGGAACAGGATTACAGTGTAAAAGATTACAGTGTAAATGGTAACAGAATACAGTGTATAGGGGAACAGGATTACAGTGTAAATGGTAACAGAATATAGTGTATAGGGGAACAGGATTACAGTGTAAATGGTAACAGAATATAGTGTATAGGGGAACAGGATTACAGTGTTAATGGTAACAGAATATAGTGTATAGGGGAACAGGATTACAGGTTAAATGGTAACAGAATATAGTGTATAGGGGAACAGGTTTACAGTGTAAATGGTAACAGAATATAGTGTATAGGGGAACAGGATTACAGTGTAAATGGTAACAGAATACAGTGTATAGGGGAACAGGATTACAGTGTAAATGGTAACAGAATACAGTGTTGTAAATGGTAACAGAATACAGTGTATAGGGGAACAGGATTACAGTGTAAATGGTAACAGAATATAGTGTATAGGGGACCAGGATTACAGTGTAAATAGTAACAGAATACAGTGTATAGGGGAACAGGATTACAGTGTAAATGGTAACAGAATACAGTGTAAAGGGGAACAGGATTACAGTGTAAATGGTAACAGAATACAGTGTATAGGGGAACAGGATTACAGTGTAAATGGTAACAGAATACAGTGTATAGGGGAACAGGATTACAGTGTAAATGGTAACAGAATATAATTTATAGGGGAACAGGATTACAGTGTAAATGGTAACAGAATATAGTGTATAGAGGAACAGGATTACAGTGTAAATGGTAACAGAATATAGTGTATAGGGGAACAGGATTACAGTGTAAATGGTAACAGAATACAGTGTATAGGGGAACAGGATTACAGTGTAAATGGTAACAGAATACAGTGTATAGGGGAACAGGATTACAGTGTAAATGGTAACAGAATACAGTGTATAGGAGAACAGTATTACAGTGTAAATGGTAACAGAATGCAGTGTATAGGGGAACAGGATTACAGTGTAAATGGTAACAGAATGCAGTGTATAGGGGAACAGGATTACAGTGTAAATGGTAACAGAATATAGTGTATAGGGGAACAGGATTACAGTGTAAATGATAACAGAATATAGTGTATAGGGGAACAGGCTTACAGTGTAAATGGTAACAGAATATAGTGTATAGGGGAACAGGATTACAGTGTAAATGGTAACAGAATATAGTGTATAGGGGAACAGGATTACAGTGCAAATGGTAACAGAATATAGTGTATAGGGGAACAGGATTACAGTGTAAATGGTAACAGAATACAGTGTATAGGGGAACCGGATTACAGTGTAAATGGTAACAGAATATAGTGTACAGGGGAACAGGATTACAGTGTAAATGGTAACAGAATATATTGTATAGGGGAACAGGATTACAGTGTAAATGGTAACAGAATCCAGTGTATAGGGGAACAGGATTACAGTGTAAATGGTAACAGAATACAGTGTTGTAAATGGTAACAGAATACAGTGTATAGGGGAACAGGATTACAGTGTAAATGGTAACAGAATATAGTGTATAGGGGAACAGGATTACAGTGTAAATGGTAACAGAATACAGTGTATAGGGGAACAGGATTACAGTGTAAATTGTAACAGAATACAGTGTATAGGGGAACAGGATTACAGTGTAAATGGTAACAGAATACAGTGTATAGGGGAACAGGATTACAGTGTAAATGGTAACAGAATATAATGTATAGGGGAACAGGATTACAGTGTAAATGGTAACAGAATAGAGTGTATAGGGGAACAGGATTACAGTGTAAATGGTAACAGAATATAGTGTATAGGGGAACAGGATTACAGTGTAAATGGTAACAGAATACAGTGTATAGGGGAACAGGATTACAGTGTAAATGGTAACAGAATACAGTGTATATGGGAACAGTATTACAGTGTAAATGGTAACAGAATGCAGTGTATAGGGGAACAGGATTACAGTGTAAATGGTAACAGAATGCAGTGTATAGGGGAACAGGATTACAGTGTAAATGGTAACAGAATATAGTGTATAGGGGAACAGGATTACAGTGTAAATGGTAACAGAATATAGTGTATAGGGGAACAGGCTTACAGTGTAAATGGTAACAGAATATAGTGTATAGGGGAACAGGATTACAGTGTAAATGGTAACAGAATATAGTGTATAGGGGAACAGGATTACAGTGCAAATGGTAACAGAATATAGTGTATAGGGGAACAGGATTACAGTGCAAATGGTAACAGAATATAGTGTATAGGGGAACAGGATTACAGTGTAAATGGTAACAGAATGCAGTGTATAGGGGAACAGGATTACAGTGTAAATGGTAACAGAATATAGTGTATAGGGGAACAGGATTACAGTGCACATGGTAACAGAATATAGTGTATAGGGGAACCGGATTACAGTGTAAATGGTAAAAGAATATAGTGTATAGGGGAACAGGATTACAGTGTAAATGGTAACAGAATACAGTGTATAGGGGAACAGGATTACAGTGTAAATGGTAACAGAATATATTGTATAGGGGAACAGGATTACAGTGTAAATGGTAACAGAATGCAGTGTATACGGGAACAGGATTACAGTGTAAATGGTAACAGAATATAGTGTATAGGGGAACAGGATTACAGTGTAAATGGTAACAGAATATAGTGTATAGGGGAACAGGCTTACAGTGTAAATGGTAACAGAATGCAGTGTATAGGGGAACAGGATTACAGTGTAAATGGTAACAGAATATAGTGTATAGGGGAACAGGATTACAGTGTAAATGGTAACAGAATATAGTGTATAGGGGAACCGGCTTACAGTGTAAATGGTAACAGAATATATTGTATAGGGGAACAGGATTACAGTGTAAATGGTAACAGAATATAGTGTATAGGGGAACAGGATTACAGTGCAAATGGTAACAGAATATAGTGTATAGGGGAACAGGATTACAGTGCAAATGGTAACAGAATATAGTGTATAGGGGAACAGGATTACAGTGTAAATGGTAACAGAATACAGTGTATAGGGGAACAGGATTACAGTGTAAATGGTAACAGAATATAGTGTATAGGGGAACAGGATTACAGTGTAAATGGTAACAGAATATAGTGTATAGGGGAACAGGATTACAGTGTTAATGGTAACAGAATATAGTGTATAGGGGAACAGGATTACAGGTTAAATGGTAACAGAATATAGTGTATAGGGGAACAGGATTACAGTGTAAATGGTAACAGAATATAGTGTATAGGGGAACAGGATTACAGTGTAAATGGTAACAGAATACAGTGTATAGGGGAACAGGATTACAGTGTAAATGGTAACAGAATACAGTGTTGTAAATGGTAACAGAATACAGTGTATAGGGGAACAGGATTACAGTGTAAATGGTAACAGAATATAGTGTATAGGGGACCAGGATTACAGTGTAAATAGTAACAGAATACAGTGTATAGGGGAACAGGATTACAGTGTAAATGGTAACAGAATACAGTGTATAGGGGAACAGGATTACAGTGTAAATGGTAACAGAATACAGTGTATAGGGGAACAGGATTACAGTGTAAATGGTAACAGAATACAGTGTATAGGGGAACAGGATTACAGTGTAAATGGTAACAGAATATAATTTATAGGGGAACAGGATTACAGTGTAAATGGTAACAGAATATAGTGTATAGAGGAACAGGATTAAAGTGTAAATGGTAACAGAATATAGTGTATAGGGGAACAGGATTACAGTGTAAATGGTAACAGAATACAGTGTATAGGGGAACAGGATTACAGTGTAAATGGTAACAGAATACAGTGTATAGGGGAACAGGATTACAGTGTAAATGGTAACAGAATACAGTGTATAGGAGAACAGTATTACAGTGTAAATGGTAACAGAATGCAGTGTATAGGGGAACAGGATTACAGTGTAAATGGTAACAGAATGCAGTGTATAGGGGAACAGGATTACAGTGTAAATGGTAACAGAATATAGTGTATAGGGGAACAGGATTACAGTGTTAATGGTAACAGAATATAGTGTATAGGGGAACAGGATTACAGGTTAAATGGTAACAGAATATAGTGTATAGGGGAACAGGATTACAGTGTAAATGGTAACAGAATATAGTGTATAGGGGAACAGGATTACAGTGTAAATGGTAACAGAATACAGTGTTGTAAATGGTAACAGAATACAGTGTATAGGGGAACAGGATTACAGTGTAAATGGTAACAGAATATAGTGTATAGGGGAAAAGGATTACAGTGTAAATAGTAACAGAATACAGTGTATAGGGGAACAGGATTACAGTGTAAATGGTAAAAGAATGCAGTGTATAGGGGAACAGGATTACAGTGCAAATGGTAACAGAATACAGTGTATAGGGGAACAGGATTACAGTGTAAATGGTAACAGAATACAGTGTATAGGGGAACAGGATTACAGTGTAAATGGTAACAGAATATAATTTATAGGGGAACAGGATTACAGTCTAAATGGTAACAGAATATAGTGTATAGGGGAACAGGATTACAGTGTAAATGGTAACAGAATATAGTGTATAGGGGAACAGGATTACAGTGTAAATGGTAACAGAATACAGTGTATAGGGGAACAGGATTACAGTGTAAATGGTAACAGAATACAGTGTATAGGGGAACAGGATTACAGTGTAAATGGTAACAGAATACAGTGTATAGGAGAACAGTATTACAGTGTAAATGGTAACAGAATGCAGTGTATAGGGGAACAGGATTACAGTGTAAATGGTAACAGAATGCAGTGTATAGGGGAACAGGATTACAGTGTAAATGGTAACAGAATATAGTGTATAGGGGAACAGGATTACAGTGTAAATGGTAACAGAATATAGTGTATAGGGGAACAGGCTTACAGTGTAAATGGTAACAGAATATAGTGTATAGGGGAACAGGATTACAGTGCAAATGGTAACAGAATATAGTGTATAGGGGAACAGGATTACAGTGCAAATGGTAACAGAATATAGTGTATAGGGGAACAGGATTACAGTGTAAATGGTAACAGAATACAGTGTATAGGGGAACAGGATTACAGTGTAAATGGTAACAGAATATAGTGTATAGGGGAACAGGATTACAGTGTAAATGGTAACAGAATATATTGTATAGGGGAACAGGATTACAGTGCAAATGGTAACAGAATACAGTGTATAGGGGAACAGGATTACAGTGTAAATGGTAACAGAATACAGTGTATAGGGGAACAGGATTACAGTGTAAATGGTAACAGAATATAATTTATAGGGGAACAGGATTACAGTCTAAATGGTAACAGAATATAGTGTATAGGGGAACAGGATTACAGTGTAAATGGTAACAGAATACAGTGTATAGGGGAACAGGATTACAGTGTAAATGATAACAGAATACAGTGTATAGGGGAACAGGATTACAGTGTAAATGGTAACAGAATATAATTTATAGGGGAACAGGATTACAGTCTAAATGGTAACAGAATATAGTGTATAGGGGAACAGGATTACAGTGTAAATGGTAACAGAATATAGTGTATAGGGGAACAGGATTACAGTGTAAATGGTAACAGAATACAGTGTATAGGGGAACAAGATTACAGTGTAAATGGTAACAGAATACAGTGTATAGGGGAACAGGATTACAGTGTAAATGGTAACAGAATACAGTGTATAGGAGAACAGTATTACAGTGTAAATGGTAACAGAATGCAGTGTATAGGGGAACAGGATTACAGTGTAAATGGTAACAGAATATAGTGTATAGGGGAACAGGATTACAGTGTAAATGGTAACAGAATATAGTGTATAGGGGAACAGGCTTACAGTGTAAATGGTAACAGAATGCAGTGTATAGGGGAACAGGATTACAGTGTAAATGGTAACAGAATATAGTGTATAGGGGAACAGGATTACAGTGTAAATGGTAACAGAATATAGTGTATAGGGGAACCGGCTTACAGTGTAAATGGTAACAGAATATATTGTATAGGGGAACAGGATTACAGTGTAAATGGTAACAGAATATAGTGTATAGGGGAACAGGATTACAGTGCAAATGGTAACAGAATATAGTGTATAGGGGAACAGGATTACAGTGCAAATGGTAACAGAATATAGTGTATAGGGGAACAGGATTACAGTGTAAATGGTAACAGAATACAGTGTATAGGGGAACAGGATTACAGTGTAAATGGTAACAGAATATAGTGTATAGGGGAACAGGATTACAGTGTAAATGGTAACAGAATATAGTGTATAGGGGAACAGGATTACAGTGTTAATGGTAACAGAATATAGTGTATAGGGGAACAGGATTACAGGTTAAATGGTAACAGAATATAGTGTATAGGGGAACAGGATTACAGTGTAAATGGTAACAGAATATAGTGTATAGGGGAACAGGATTACAGTGTAAATGGTAACAGAATACAGTGTATAGGGGAACAGGATTACAGTGTAAATGGTAACAGAATACAGTGTTGTAAATGGTAACAGAATACAGTGTATAGGGGAACAGGATTACAGTGTAAATGGTAACAGAATATAGTGTATAGGGGACCAGGATTACAGTGTAAATAGTAACAGAATACAGTGTATAGGGGAACAGGATTACAGTGTAAATGGTAACAGAATACAGTGTATAGGGGAACAGGATTACAGTGTAAATGGTAACAGAATACAGTGTATAGGGGAACAGGATTACAGTGTAAATGGTAACAGAATACAGTGTATAGGGGAACAGGATTACAGTGTAAATGGTAACAGAATATAATTTATAGGGGAACAGGATTACAGTGTAAATGGTAACAGAATATAGTGTATAGAGGAACAGGATTAAAGTGTAAATGGTAACAGAATATAGTGTATAGGGGAACAGGATTACAGTGTAAATGGTAACAGAATACAGTGTATAGGGGAACAGGATTACAGTGTAAATGGTAACAGAATACAGTGTATAGGGGAACAGGATTACAGTGTAAATGGTAACAGAATACAGTGTATAGGAGAACAGTATTACAGTGTAAATGGTAACAGAATGCAGTGTATAGGGGAACAGGATTACAGTGTAAATGGTAACAGAATGCAGTGTATAGGGGAACAGGATTACAGTGTAAATGGTAACAGAATATAGTGTATAGGGGAACAGGATTACAGTGTTAATGGTAACAGAATATAGTGTATAGGGGAACAGGATTACAGGTTAAATGGTAACAGAATATAGTGTATAGGGGAACAGGATTACAGTGTAAATGGTAACAGAATATAGTGTATAGGGGAACAGGATTACAGTGTAAATGGTAACAGAATACAGTGTTGTAAATGGTAACAGAATACAGTGTATAGGGGAACAGGATTACAGTGTAAATGGTAACAGAATATAGTGTATAGGGGAAAAGGATTACAGTGTAAATAGTAACAGAATACAGTGTATAGGGGAACAGGATTACAGTGTAAATGGTAAAAGAATGCAGTGTATAGGGGAACAGGATTACAGTGCAAATGGTAACAGAATACAGTGTATAGGGGAACAGGATTACAGTGTAAATGGTAACAGAATACAGTGTATAGGGGAACAGGATTACAGTGTAAATGGTAACAGAATATAATTTATAGGGGAACAGGATTACAGTCTAAATGGTAACAGAATATAGTGTATAGGGGAACAGGATTACAGTGTAAATGGTAACAGAATATAGTGTATAGGGGAACAGGATTACAGTGTAAATGGTAACAGAATACAGTGTATAGGGGAACAGGATTACAGTGTAAATGGTAACAGAATACAGTGTATAGGGGAACAGGATTACAGTGTAAATGGTAACAGAATACAGTGTATAGGAGAACAGTATTACAGTGTAAATGGTAACAGAATGCAGTGTATAGGGGAACAGGATTACAGTGTAAATGGTAACAGAATGCAGTGTATAGGGGAACAGGATTACAGTGTAAATGGTAACAGAATATAGTGTATAGGGGAACAGGATTACAGTGTAAATGGTAACAGAATATAGTGTATAGGGGAACAGGCTTACAGTGTAAATGGTAACAGAATATAGTGTATAGGGGAACAGGATTACAGTGCAAATGGTAACAGAATATAGTGTATAGGGGAACAGGATTACAGTGCAAATGGTAACAGAATATAGTGTATAGGGGAACAGGATTACAGTGTAAATGGTAACAGAATACAGTGTATAGGGGAACAGGATTACAGTGTAAATGGTAACAGAATATAGTGTATAGGGGAACAGGATTACAGTGTAAATGGTAACAGAATATATTGTATAGGGGAACAGGATTACAGTGCAAATGGTAACAGAATACAGTGTATAGGGGAACAGGATTACAGTGTAAATGGTAACAGAATACAGTGTATAGGGGAACAGGATTACAGTGTAAATGGTAACAGAATATAATTTATAGGGGAACAGGATTACAGTCTAAATGGTAACAGAATATAGTGTATAGGGGAACAGGATTACAGTGTAAATGGTAACAGAATACAGTGTATAGGGGAACAGGATTACAGTGTAAATGATAACAGAATACAGTGTATAGGGGAACAGGATTACAGTGTAAATGGTAAAAGAATATAATTTATAGGGGAACAGGATTACAGTCTAAATGGTAACAGAATATAGTGTATAGGGGAACAGGATTACAGTGTAAATGGTAACAGAATATAGTGTATAGGGGAACAGGATTACAGTGTAAATGGTAACAGAATACAGTGTATAGGGGAACAGGATTACAGTGTAAATGGTAACAGAATACAGTGTATAGGGGAACAGGATTACAGTGTAAATGGTAACAGAATACAGTGTATAGGAGAACAGTATTACAGTGTAAATGGTAACAGAATGCAGTGTATAGGGGAACAGGATTACAGTGTAAATGGTAACAGAATGCAGTGTATAGGGGAACAGGATTACAGTGTAAATGGTAACAGAATATAGTGTATAGGGGAACAGGATTACAGTGTAAATGGTAACAGAATATAGTGTATAGGGGAACAGGCTTACAGTGTAAATGGTAACAGAATATAGTGTATAGGGGAACAGGATTACAGTGCAAATGGTAACAGAATATAGTGTATAGGGGAACAGGATTACAGTGCAAATGGTAACAGAATATAGTGTATAGGGGAACAGGATTACAGTGTAAATGGTAACAGAATACAGTGTATAGGGGAACCGGATTACAGTGTAAATGGTAACAGAATATAGTGTATAGGGGAACAGGATTACAGTGTAAATGGTAACAGAATATATTGTATAGGGGAACAGGATTACAGTGTAAATGGTAACAGAATCCAGTGTATAGGGGAACAGGATTACAGTGTAAAAGATTACAGTGTAAATGGTAACAGAATACAGTGTATAGGGGAACAGGATTACAGTGTAAATGGTAACAGAATATAGTGTATAGGGGAACAGGATTACAGTGTAAATGGTAACAGAATATAGTGTATAGGGGAACAGGATTACACAGTTAATTGTAACAGAATACAGTGTATAGGGGAACAGGATTACAGTGTAAATGGTAACAGAATATAGTGTATAGGGGAACAGGATTACAGTGTAAATGGTAACAAATATAGTGTATAGGGGAACAGATTACAGTGTAAATGGTAACAGAATACAGTGTATAGGGGAACAGGATTACAGTGTAAACGGGTAACTTGGAATACATGATTGTAAAATGGTAACAGATACAGTGTATAGGGGAAACAGGATTACAGTGTAAATGGAACAGAAAATAGGTGTATAGGGGACCAGGATTACAGTGTAAATAGGTAACAGAATACAGTGTAGTAGGGGAACAGGATTACAGGTGTAAATGGTAACAGAATACAGTGTAAAGGGGGTAGACAGGATACAGTGTAAATGGTAACAGAATACAGTGTATAGGGGGAACAGGATTACAGGTAAATGGTAACAGAATAGTCAGTGTATAGGGGAACAGGATACAGTGTAAATGGTAACAGAATATATTGTATAGGGGGAACAGGATTACAGTGTAAATGGTAACAGAATGAAGTGTATAGGGAACAGGATTACAGTGTAAATGGTAACAGCATAGATAAGTGTATAGGGGAACAGGATTACAGTGTAAATGGTAACAGAATACAGTGTATAGGGGAACAGGATTACAGTGTAAATGGTAACAGAATACAGTGTAATAGGGGAACAGGATTACAGTGTAAAATGGTAGACAGAATAGCAGTGTATAGGGGAACAGGATTACAGTGTAAATGGTAACAGAATTCAGTGTTTAGGGGAACAGGGATACAGGTGTAAATGTAACAGATATAGTGTATAGGGGAACAGGATTACAGTGTAAATGGTAACAGAATATAGTGTATAGGGGGAACAGGATTACAGTGTAAATGGTAACAGAAATATATTGTATAGGGGAACAGGATTACAGTGTAAATGGTAACAGATATAGTGTATAGGGGAACAGGATTACAGTGTAAATGGTAACAGAATATAGTGTATAGGGGAACAGGATTACAGTGTAAATGGTAACAGAATATAGTGTATAGGGGAACAGGATTACAGTGTAAATGGTAACAGAATACATTGTGTATAGGGGAACAGGATTACAGTGTAAATGGTAACAGAATATAGGTGTATAGGGGAACAGGATTACAGTGTAAATGGTAACAGAATATAGTGTATAGGGGAACAGGATTACAGTGTAAATGGTAACAGAATACAGTGTATAGGGGAACAGGATACAGTGTATAGGGGAACAGGATTACAGTGTAAATGGTAACAGAATATAGTGTATAGGGGAACAGGATTACAGTGTAAATGGTAACAGAATACAGTGTATAGGGGAACAGGATTACAGTGTAAATGGTAACAGAATACAGTGTATAGGGGAACAGGATTACAGTGTAAAAGGTAACAGAATACTAGATTTATAGGGGAACAGGATTACAGTGTAAATGGTAACAGAATATAGTGTATAGGGGAACAGGATTACAGTGTAAATGGTAACAGAATATAGTGTATAGGGGAACAGGATTACAGTGTAAATGGTAACAGAATACAGTGTATAGGGGAACAGGATTACAGTGTAAATGGTAACAGAATACAGTGTATAGGGGAACAGGATTACAGTGTAAATGGTAACAGAATACAGTGTATAGGGGAACAGTATTACAGTGTAAATGGTAACAGAATGCAGTGTATAGGGGAACAGGATTACAGTGTAAATGGTAACAGAATGCAGTGTATAGGGGAACAGGATTACAGTGTAAATGGTAACAGAATATAGTGTATAGGGGAACAGGATTACAGTGTAAATGGTAACAGAATATAGTGTATAGGGGAACAGGATTACAGTGTAAATGGTAACAGAATATAGTGTATAGGGGAACAGGATTACAGTGTAAATGGTAACAGAATATAGTGTATAGGGGAACAGGATTACAGTGTAAATGGTAACAGAATATAGTGTATAGGGGAACAGGATTACAGTGTAAATGGTAACAGAATACAGTGTATAGGGGAACAGGATTAACAGAAATCTAGAGTATAGGGGAACAGGATTACAGTGTAAATGTAACAGAATATAGTGTTATAGGGAGAACAGGATTACAGTGTCATGGTACACAGAATACAGTGTATAGGGGGGGAACCGGTTTACAGTGTAATTGGTAACAGAATACAGTGGTGTAAATGGTAAGAATAAGGTGTATAGCGGGAACGGATTACAGTGTTAAATTGTTAACAAGAATTATTATGGTATAGGGGAACAGGATTACAGTGTAAATAGTAACAGTATAAATTAGTATAGGGGAACATGATTATCAGTGCTATATGGTACAGAATACAGTGTATAAGGGGAACAGGATTACAGGTGTAAATGGTAACAGATTACTAGTGTATAGGGAACAGGATTACAGTGTAAATAGGTAACAGAATTACAGTGTATAGGGGAACAGGATTTCAGAGTAAATCGGTAACAGAATATAATTGTATAGGGGAACAGAATTACAGTGCCTAAATGGTAACAGAATATAAGTGTATAGAGGGAACAGGATTACAGTGTAAATGGGTAACAGAATATAGTGTATAGAGGGAAACAGGATTACAGTGTAAATGGTAAACAGAATATAGTGTATAGGGGAACAGGATTACAGTGTAAATGGTAACAGAATATAGTGTATAGGGGAACAGGATTACAGTGTAAATGGTAACAGAATACAGTGTATAGGGGAACAGGATACAGTGTAAATGGTAACAGAATTCAGTGTATAGGGAAGGTTACAGGAATGGTAACAGAAGTGTATAGGGTAACAGGAATTACAGTGTAAAAGGTAACAGATTAGTGTTAGGGGAACAGGATTACAGTGTAAATGGTAACAGAATACAGTGTATCAGGGGAACAGGATTACAGTGTAAATGGTAACAGAATCATAGTGTATAGGGGAACAGGCTTACAGTGTAAATGGTAACAGAATATAGTGTATAGGGGAACAGGATTACAGTGTAAATGGTAACAGAATATAGTGTATAGGGGAACAGGATTACAGTGCAAATGGTAACAGATATAGTGTATAGGGGAAACAGGATTACAGTGTAAATGGTAACAGAATACAGTGTATAGGGGAACAGGATTACAGTGTAAATGGTAACAGAATATAGTGTATAGGGGAACAGGATTACAGTGCTAAATGGTAACAGAATATAATGTATAGGGGAACAGGATTACAGTGTAAATGGTAACAGAATACAGTGTATAGGGGAACAGGATTACAGTGTCAATGGTACAGACACATATGAATGGTACAGTGTATAGGGGGAACAGGATTACAGTGTAAATGGTAACAGAATCTATGTATATGGGAACAGGATTACAGTGTAAATGGTAACAGAATGCAGTGTATATGGGAACAGGATTACAGTGTAAATGGTAACAGAATACAGTGTATAGGGAACAGGATTACAGTGTAAAATGGTAACAGAATATAGTGTATAGGGAACAGGATTACAGTGTAAATGGTAACAGAATATAGTGTATAGGGGAACAGGATTACAGTGTAAATGGTAACAGAATATAGTGTATAGGGGAACAGGATTACAGTGTAAATGGTAACAGAATAAAGTGTATAGGGGAACAGGATTACAGTGTAAATGTAACAGATATAGTGTATAGGGGAACAGGATTACAGTGTAAATGGTAACAGAATATAGTGTATAGGGGAACAGGATTACAGTGTAAATGGTAACAGAATATAGTGTATAGGGGAACAGGATTACAGTGTAAATGGTAACAGAATACAGTGTATAGGGGAACATGGATTACAGTGTAAATTGGTAAGGGTAAACAGAATACAGTGTATAGGGGAACAGGATTACAGTGTAAATGGTAACAGAATATAGTGTATAGGGGAACAGGATTACAGTGTAAATGGTACAGAATATAGTGTATAGGGGAACAGGGATTACAGTGTAAATGGTAACAGAATATATTGTATAGGGGAACAGGATTACAGTGTAAATGGTAACAGAATATAGTGTATAGGGGAACAGGATTACAGTGTAAATGGTAACAGAATACAGTGTATAGGGGAACAGGATTACAGTGTAAATGGTAACAGAATATAGTGTATAGGGGAACAGGATTACAGTGTACATGGTAACAGAATATAGTGTATAGGGGAACAGGATTACAGTGTAAATGGTAACAGAATATAGTGTATAGGGGAACAGGATTACAGTGTAAATGGTAACAGAATACAGTGTATAGGGGAACAGGATTACAGTGTAAATGGTAACAGAATATAGTGTATAGGGGAACAGGATTACAGTGTAAATGGTAACAGAATGCAGTGTATACGGGGAACAGGATTACAGTGTAAATGGTAACAGAATATAGTGTATAGGGGAACAGGATTACAGTGTAAATGGTAACAGAATATAGTGTATAGGGGAACAGGCTTACAGTGTAAATGGTAACAGAATGCAGTGTATAGGGGAACAGGATTACAGTGTAAATGGTAACAGAATATAGTGTATAGGGGAACAGGATTACAGTGTAAATGGTAACAGAATATAGTGTATAGGGGAACAGGATTACAGTGTTAATGGTAACAGAATATAGTGTATAGGGGAACAGGATTACAGGCGCATGGTAACAGAATATAGTGTATAGGGGAACAGGATTACAGTGTAAATGGTAACAGAATATAGTGTATAGGGGAACAGGATTACAGTGTAAATGGTAACAGAATACAGTGTATAGGGGAACAGGATTACAGTGTAAATGGTAACAGAATACAGTGTAAATGGTAACAGAATACAGTGTATAGGGGAACAGGATTACAGTGTAAATGGTAACAGAATACAGTGTATAGGGGAACAGGATTACAGTGTAAATGGTAACAGAATACAGTGTATAGGGGAACAGGATTACAGTGCAAATGGTAACAGAATACAGTGTATAGGGGAACAGGATTACAGTGTAAATGGTAACAGAATATAATTTATAGGGGAACAGGATTACAGTCTAAATGGTAACAGAATATAGTGTATAGGGGAACAGGATTACAGTGTAAATGGTAACAGAATATAGTGTATAGGGGAACAGGATTACAGTGTAAATGGTAACAGAATACAGTGTATAGGGGAACAGGATTACAGTGTAAATGGTAACAGAATACAGTGTATAGGGGAACAGGATTACAGTGTAAATGGTAACAGAATACAGTGTATAGGAGAACAGTATTACAGTGTATAGGGTAACAGAATGCAGTGTATAGGGGAACAGGATTACAGTGTAAATGGTAACAGAATGCAGTGTATAGGGGAACAGGATTACAGTGTAAATGGTAACAGAATATAGTGTATAGGGGAACAGGATTACAGTGCAAATGGTAACAGAATATAGTGTATAGGGGAACAGGCTTACAGTGTAAATGGTAACAGAATATAGTGTATAGGGGAACAGGATTACAGTGCAAATGGTAACAGAATATAGTGTATAGGGGAACAGGATTACAGTGTAAATGGTAACAGAATATAGTGTATAGGGGAACAGGATTACAGTGTAAATGGTAACAGAATATATTGTATAGGGGAACAGGATTACAGTGTAAATGGTAACAGAATCCAGTGTATAGGGGAACAGGATTACAGTGTAAATGGTAACAGAATACAGTGTTGTAAATGGTAACAGAATACAGTGTATAGGGGAACAGGATTACAGTGTAAATGGTAACAGAATATAGTGTATAGGGGAACAGGATTACAGTGTAAATGGTAACAGAATACAGTGTATAGGGGAACAGGATTACAGTGTAAATTGTAACAGAATACAGTGTATAGGGGAACAGGATTACAGTGTAAATGGTAACAGAATACAGTGTATAGGGGAACAGGATTACAGTGTAAATGGTAACAGAATATAATGTATAGGGGAACAGGATTACAGTGTAAATGGTAACAGAATAGAGTGTATAGGGGAACAGGATTACAGTGTAAATAGTAACAGAATACAGTGTATAGGGGAACAGGATTACAGTGTAAATGGTAACAGAATACAGTGTATATGGGAACAGTATTACAGTGTAAATGGTAACAGAATGCAGTGTATAGGGGAACAGGATTACAGTGTAAATGGTAACAGAATGCAGTGTATACGGGAACAGGATTACAGTGTAAATGGTAACAGAATATAGTGTATAGGGGAACAGGATTACAGTGTAAATGGTAACAGAATATAGTGTATAGGGGAACAGGCTTACAGTGTAAATGGTAACAGAATATAGTGTATAGGGGAACAGGATTACAGTGTAAATGGTAACAGAATATAGTGTATAGGGGAACAGGATTACAGTGTAAATGGTAACAGAATATAGTGTATAGGGGAACAGGATTACAGTGTAAATGGTAACAGAATATAGTGTATAGGGGAACAGGATTACAGTGCAAATGGTAACAGAATATAGTGTATAGGGGAACAGGATTACAGTGTAAATGGTAACAGAATGCAGTGTATAGGGGAACAGGATTACAGTGTAAATGGTAACAGAATATAGTGTATAGGGGAACAGGATTACAGTGCAAATGGTAACAGAATATAGTGTATAGGGGAACCGGATTACAGTGTAAATGGTAACAGAATATAGTGTATAGGGGAACAGGATTACAGTGTAAATGGTAACATAATACAGTGTATAGGGGAACAGGATTACAGTGTAAATGGTAACAGAATATATTGTATAGGGGAACAGGATTACAGTGTAAATGGTAACAGAATGCAGTGTATATGGGAACAGGATTACAGTGTAAATGGTAACAGAATATAGTGTATAGGGGAACAGGATTACAGTGTAAATGGTAACAGAATATAGTGTATAGGGGAACAGGCTTACAGTGTAAATGGTAACAGAATGCAGTGTATAGGGGAACAGGATTACAGTGAAAATGGTAACAGAATATAGTGTATAGGGGAACAGGATTACAGTGTAAATGGTAACAGAATATAGTGTATAGGGGAACAGGCTTACAGTGTAAATGGTAACAGAATATATTGTATAGGGGAACAGGATTACAGTGTAAATGGTAACAGAATATAGTGTATAGGGGAACAGGATTACAGTGCAAATGGTAACAGAATATAGTGTATAGGGGAACAGGATTACAGTGCAAATGGTAACAGAATATAGTGTATTGGGGAACAGGATTACAGTGTAAATGGTAACAGAACACAGTGTATAGGGGAACAGGATTACAGTGTAAATGGTAACAGAATATAGTGTATAGGGGAACAGGATTACAGTGTAAATGGTAACAGAATATAGTGTATAGGGGAACAGGATTACAGGTTAAATGGTAACAGAATATAGTGTATAGGGGAACAGGATTACAGTGTAAATGGTAACAGAATATAGTGTATAGGGGAACAGGATTACAGTGTAAATGGTAACAGAATACAGTGTATAGGGGAACAGGATTACAGTGTAAATGGTAACAGAATACCGTGTTGTAAATGGTAACAGAATACAGTGTATAGGGGAACAGGATTACAGTGTAAATGGTAACAGAATATAGTGTATAGGGGAACAGGATTACAGTGTAAATAGTAACAGAATACAGTGTATAGGGGAACAGGATTACAGTGTAAATGGTAACAGAATACAGTGTATAGGGGAACAGGATTACAGTGTAAATGGTAACAGAATACAGTGTATAGGGGAACAGGATTACAGTGTAAATGGTAACAGAATACAGTGTATAGGGGAACAGGATTACAGTGTAAATGGTAACAGAATATAATTTATAGGGGAACAGGATTACAGTGTAAATGGTAACAGAATATAGTGTATAGGGGAACAGGATTACAGTGTAAATGGTAACAGAATATAATGTATAGGGGAACAGGATTACAGTGCAAATGGTAACAGAATACAGTGTATAGGGGAACAGGATTACAGTGTAAATGGTAACAGAATACAGTGTATAGGGGAACCGGATTACAGTGTAAATGGTAACAGAATATAGTGTATAGGGGAACAGGATTACAGTGTAAATGGTAACAGAATATATTGTATAGGGGAACAGGATTACAGTGTAAATGGTAACAGAATCCAGTGTATAGGGGAACAGGATTACAGTGTAAATGGTAACAGAATACAGTGTTGTAAATGGTAACAGAATACAGTGTATAGGGGAACAGGATTACAGTGTAAATGGTAACAGAATATAGTGTATAGGGGAACAGGATTACAGTGTAAATGGTAACAGAATACAGTGTATAGGGGAACAGGATTACAGTGTAAATTGTAACAGAATACAGTGTATAGGGGAACAGGATTACAGTGTAAATGGTAACAGAATACAGTGTATAGGGGAACAGGATTACAGTGTAAATGGTAACAGAATATAATGTATAGGGGAACAGGATTACAGTGTAAATGGTAACAGAATAGAGTGTATAGGGGAACAGGATTACAGTGTAAATGGTAACAGAATACAGTGTATAGGGGAACAGGATTACAGTGTAAATGGTAACAGAATACAGTGTATATGGGAACAGTATTACAGTGTAAATGGTAACAGAATGCAGTGTATAGGGGAACAGGATTACAGTGTAAATGGTAACAGAATGCAGTGTATACGGGAACAGGATTACAGTGTAAATGGTAACAGAATATAGTGTATAGGGGAACAGGATTACAGTGTAAATGGTAACAGAATATAGTGTATAGGGGAACAGGCTTACAGTGTAAATGGTAACAGAATATAGTGTATAGGGGAACAGGATTACAGTGTAAATGGTAACAGTATATAGTGTATAGGGGAACAGGATTACAGTGCAAATGGTAACAGAATATAGTGTATAGGGGAACAGGATTACAGTGCAAATGGTAACAGAATATAGTGTATAGGGGAACAGGATTACAGTGTAAATGGTAACAGAATGCAGTGTATAGGGGAACAGGATTACAGTGTAAATGGTAACAGAATATAGTGTATAGGGGAACAGGATTACAGTGCAAATGGTAACAGAATATAGTGTATAGGGGAACCGGATTACAGTGTAAATGGTAACAGAATATAGTGTATAGGGGAACAGGATTACAGTGTAAATGGTAACAGAATACAGTGTATAGGGGAACAGGATTACAGTGTAAATGGTAACAGAATATATTGTATAGGGGAACAGGATTACAGTGTAAATGGTAACAGAATGCAGTGTATATGGGAACATGATTACAGTGTAAATGGTAACAGAATATAGTGTATAGGGGAACAGGATTACAGTGTAAATGGTAACAGAATATAGTGTATAGGGGAACAGGCTTACAGTGTAAATGGTAACAGAATGCAGTGTATAGGGGAACAGGATTACAGTGTAAATGGTAACAGAATATAGTGTATAGGGGAACAGGATTACAGTGTAAATGGTAACAGAATATAGTGTATAGGGGAACAGGCTTACAGTGTAAATGGTAACAGAATATATTGTATAGGGGAACAGGATTACAGTGTAAATGGTAACAGAATATAGTGTATAGGGGAACAGGATTACAGTGCAAATGGTAACAGAATATAGTGTATAGGGGAACAGGATTACAGTGCAAATGGTAACAGAATATAGTGTATAGGGGGAACAGGATTACAGTGTAAATGGTAACAGAATACAGTGTATAGGGGAACAGGATTACAGTGTAAATGGTAACAGAATATAGTGTATAGGGGAACAGGATTACAGTGTAAATGGTAACAGAATATAGTGTATAGGGGAACAGGATTACAGGTTAAATGGTAACAGAATATAGTGTATAGGGGAACAGGATTACAGTGTAAATGGTAACAGAATATAGTGTATAGGGGAACAGGATTACAGTGTAAATGGTAACAGAATACAGTGTATAGGGGAACAGGATTACAGTGTAAATGGTAACAGAATACCGTGTTGTAAATGGTAACAGAATACAGTGTATAGGGGAACAGGATTACAGTGTAAATGGTAACAGAATATAGTGTATAGGGGAACAGGATTACAGTGTAAATGGTAACAGAATATAGTGTATAGGGGAACAGGATTACAGTGTAAATAGTAACAGAATACAGTGTATAGGGGAAGAGGATTACAGTGTAAATGGTAACAGAATACAGTGTATAGGGGAACAGGATTACAGTGTAAATGGTAACAGAATACAGTGTATAGGGGTACAGGATTACAGTGTAAATGGTAACAGAATACAGTGTATAGGGGAACAGGATTACAGTGTAAATGGTAACAGAATATAATTTATAGGGGAACAGGATTACAGTGTAAATGGTAACAGAATATAGTGTATAGGGGAACAGGATTACAGTGTAAATGGTAACAGAATATAATGTATAGGGGAACAGGATTACAGTGTAAATGGTAACAGAATACAGTGTATAGGGGAACAGGATTACAGTGTAAATGGTAACAGAATACAGTGTATAGGGGAACAGGATTACAGTGTAAATGGTAACAGAATATAGTGTATAGGGGAACAGGATTACAGTGTAAATGGTAACAGAATAGAGTGTATAGGGGAACAGGATTACAGTGTAAATGGTAACAGAATACAGTGTATAGGGGAACAGGATTACAGTGTAAATGGTAACAGAATACAGTGTATATGGGAACAGTATTACAGTGTAAATGGTAACAGAATGCAGTGTATAGGGGAACAGGATTACAGTGTAAATGGTAACAGAATGCAGTGTATACGGGAACAGGATTACAGTGTAAATGGTAACAGAATATAGTGTATAGGGGAACAGGATTACAGTGTAAATGGTAACAGAATATAGTGTATAGGGGAACAGGCTTACAGTGTAAATGGTAACAGAATATAGTGTATAGGGGAACAGGATTACAGTGTAAATGGTAACAGAATATAGTGTATAGGGGAACAGGATTACAGTGTAAATGGTAACAGAATATAGTGTATAGGGGAAC
Organism: Bombina bombina; assembly: GCF_027579735.1. Lineage (NCBI taxonomy): Eukaryota > Metazoa > Chordata > Amphibia > Anura > Bombinatoridae > Bombina > Bombina bombina. Next base: position 114,987,824 of record NC_069505.1, read on the forward strand.
AGGATTACAGTGTAAATGGTAACAGAATATAGTGTATAGGGGAACAGGATTACAGTGCAAATGGTAACAGAATATAGTGTATAGGGGAACAGGATTACAGTGTAAATGGTAACAGAATGCAGTGTATAGGGGAACAGGATTACAGTGTAAATGGTAACAGAATATAGTGTATAGGGGAACAGGATTACAGTGCAAATGGTAACAGAATATAGTGTATAGGGGAACCGGATTACAGTGTAAATGGTAACAGAATATAGTGTATAGGGGAACAGGATTACAGTGTAAATGGTAACAGAATACAGTGTATAGGGGAACAGGATTACAGTGTAAATGGTAACAGAATATATTGTATAGGGGAACAGGATTACAGTGTAAATGGTAACAGAATGCAGTGTATATGGGAACAGGATTACAGTGTAAATGGTAACAGAATATAGTGTATAGGGGAACAGGATTACAGTGTAAATGGTAACAGAATATAGTGTATAGGGGAACAGGCTTACAGTGTAAATGGTAACAGAATGCAGTGTATAGGGGAACAGGATTACAGTGAAAATGGTAACAGAATATAGTGTATAGGGGAACAGGATTACAGTGTAAATGGTAACAGAATATAGTGTATAGGGGAACAGGCTTACAGTGTAAATGGTAACAGAATATATTGTATAGGGGAACAGGATTACAGTGTAAATGGTAACAGAATATAGTGTATAGGGGAACAGGATTACAGTGCAAATGGTAACAGAATATAGTGTATAGGGGAACAGGATTACAGTGCAAATGGTAACAGAATATAGTGTATAGGGGAACAGGATTACAGTGTAAATGGTAACAGAACACAGTGTATAGGGGAACAGGATTACAGTGTAAATGGTAACAGAATATAGTGTATAGGGGAACAGGATTACAGTGTAAATGGTAACAGAATATAGTGTATAGGGGAAGAGGATTACAGGTTAAATGGTAACAGAATATAGTGTATAGGGGAACAGGATTACAGTGTAAATGGTAACAGAATATAGTGTATAGGGGAACAGGATTACAGTGTAAATGGTAACAGAATACAGTGTATAGGGGAACAGGATTACAGTGTAAATGGTAACAGAATACCGTGTTGTAAATGGTAACAGAATACAGTGTATAGGGGAACAGGATTACAGTGTAAATGGTAACAGAATATAGTGTATAGGGGAACAGGATTACAGTGTAAATAGTAACAGAATACAGTGTATAGGGGAACAGGATTACAGTGTAAATGGTAACAGAATACAGTGTATAGGGGAACAGGATTACAGTGTAAATGGTAACAGAATACAGTGTATAGGGGAACAGGATTACAGTGTAAATGGTAACAGAATACAGTGTATAGGGGAACAGGATTACAGTGTAAATGGTAACAGAATATAATTTATAGGGGAACAGGATTACAGTGTAAATGGTAACAGAATATAGTGTATAGGGGAACAGGATTACAGTGTAAATGGTAACAGAATATAATGTATAGGGGAACAGGATTACAGTGTAAATGGTAACAGAATACAGTGTATAGGGGAACAGGATTACAGTGTAAATTGTAACAGAATACAGTGTATAGGGGAACCGGATTACAGTGTAAATGGTAACAGAATATAGTGTATAGGGGAACAGGATTACAGTGTAAATGGTAACAGAATATATTGTATAGGGGAACAGGATTACAGTGTAAATGGTAACAGAATCCAGTGTATAGGGGAACAGGATTACAGTGTAAATGGTAACAGAATACAGTGTTGTAAATGGTAACAGAATACAGTGTATAGGGGAACAGGATTACAGTGTAAATGGTAACAGAATATAGTGTATAGGGGAACAGGATTACAGTGTAAATGGTAACAGAATACAGTGTATAGGGGAACAGGATTACAGTGTAAATTGTAACAGAATACAGTGTATAGGGGAACAGGATTACAGTGTAAATGGTAACAGAATACAGTGTATAGGGGAACAGGATTACAGTGTAAATGGTAACAGAATATAATGTATAGGGGAACAGGATTACAGTGTAAATGGTAACAGAATAGAGTGTATAGGGGAACAGGATTACAGTGTAAATGGTAACAGAATACAGTGTATAGGGGAACAGGATTACAGTGTAAATGGTAACAGAATACAGTGTATATGGGAACAGTATTACAGTGTAAATGGTAACAGAATGCAGTGTATAGGGGAACAGGATTACAGTGTAAATGGTAACAGAATGCAGTGTATACGGGAACAGGATTACAGTGTAAATGGTAACAGAATATAGTGTATAGGGGAACAGGATTACAGTGTAAATGGTAACAGAATATAGTGTATAGGGGAACAGGCTTACAGTGTAAATGGTAACAGAATATAGTGTATAGGGGAACAGGATTACAGTGTAAATGGTAACAGAATATAGTGTATAGGGGAACAGGATTACAGTGCAAATGGTAACAGAATATAGTGTATAGGGGAACAGGATTACAGTGCAAATGGTAACAGAATATAGTGTATAGGGGAACAGGATTACAGTGTAAATGGTAACAGAATGCAGTGTATAGGGGAACAGGATTACAGTGTAAATGGTAACAGAATATAGTGTATAGGGGAACAGGATTACAGTGCAAATGGTAACAGAATATAGTGTATAGGGGAACCGGATTACAGTGTAAATGGTAACAGAATATAGTGTATAGGGGAACAGGATTACAGTGTAAATGGTAACAGAATACAGTGTATATGGGAACAGGATTACAGTGTAAATGGTAACAGAATATATTGTATAGGGGAACAGGATTACAGTGTAAATGGTAACAGAATGCAGTGTATATGGGAAAAGGATTACAGTGTAAATGGTAACAGAATATAGTGTATAGGGGAACAGGATTACAGTGTAAATGGTAACAGAATATAGTGTATAGGGGAACAGGCTTACAGTGTAAATGGTAACAGAATGCAGTGTATAGGGGAACAGGATTACAGTGTAAATGGTAACAGAATATAGTGTATAGGGGAACAGGATTACAGTGTAAATGGTAACAGAATATAGTGTATAGGGGAACAGGATTACAGGTTAAATGGTAACAGAATATAGTGTATAGGGGAACAGGATTACAGTGTAAATGGTAACAGAATATAGTGTATAGGGGAACAGGATTACAGTGTAAATGGTAACAGAATACAGTGTATAGGGGAACAGGATTACAGTGTAAATGGTAACAGAATACCGTGTTGTAAATGGTAACAGAATACAGTGTATAGGGGAACAGGATTACAGTGTAAATGGTAACAGAATATAGTGTATAGGGGAACAGGATTACAGTGTAAATGGTAACAGAATATAGTGTATAGGGGAACAGGATTACAGTGTAAATAGTAACAGAATACAGTGTATAGGGGAAGAGGATTACAGTGTAAATGGTAACAGAATACAGTGTATAGGGGAACAGGATTACAGTGTAAATGGTAACAGAATACAGTGTATAGGGGTACAGGATTACAGTGTAAATGGTAACAGAATACAGTGTATAGGGGAACAGGATTACAGTGTAAATGGTAACAGAATATAATTTATAGGGGAACAGGATTACAGTGTAAATGGTAACAGAATATAGTGTATAGGGGAACAGGATTACAGTGTAAATGGTAACAGAATATAATGTATAGGGGAACAGGATTACAGTGTAAATGGTAACAGAATACAGTGTATAGGGGAACAGGATTACAGTGTAAATGGTAACAGAATACAGTGTATAGGGGAACAGGATTACAGTGTAAATGGTAACAGAATATAGTGTATAGGGGAACAGGATTACAGTGTAAATGGTAACAGAATAGAGTGTATAGGGGAACAGGATTACAGTGTAAATGGTAACAGAATACAGTGTATAGGGGAACAGGATTACAGTGTAAATGGTAACAGAATACAGTGTATATGGGAACAGTATTACAGTGTAAATGGTAACAGAATGCAGTGTATAGGGGAACAGGATTACAGTGTAAATGGTAACAGAATGCAGTGTATACGGGAACAGGATTACAGTGTAAATGGTAACAGAATATAGTGTATAGGGGAACAGGATTACAGTGTAAATGGTAACAGAATATAGTGTATAGGGGAACAGGCTTACAGTGTAAATGGTAACAGAATATAGTGTATAGGGGAACAGGATTACAGTGTAAATGGTAACAGAATATAGTGTATAGGGGAACAGGATTACAGTGTAAATGGTAACAGAATATAGTGTATAGGGGAACAGGATTACAGTGTAAATGGTAACAGAATATAGTGTATAGGGGAACAGGATTACAGTGCAAATGGTAACAGAATATAGTGTATAGGGGAACAGGATTACAGTGTAAATGGTAACAGAATGCAGTGTATAGGGGAACAGGATTACAGTGTAAATGGTAACAGAATATAGTGTATAGGGGAACAGGATTACAGTGCAAATGGTAACAGAATATAGTGTATAGGGGAACCGGATTACAGTGTAAATGGTAACAGAATATAGTGTATAGGGGAACAGGATTACAGTGTAAATGGTAACAGAATACAGTGTATAGGGGAACAGGATTACAGTGTAAATGGTAACAGAATATATTGTATAGGGGAACAGGATTACAGTGTAAATGGTAACAGAATGCAGTGTATATGGGAACAGGATTACAGTGTAAATGGTAACAGAATATAGTGTATAGGGGAACAGGATTACAGTGTAAATGGTAACAGAATATAGTGTATAGGGGAACAGGCTTACAGTGTAAATGGTAACAGAATGCAGTGTATAGGGGAACAGGATTACAGTGAAAATGGTAACAGAATATAGTGTATAGGGGAACAGGATTACAGTGTAAATGGTAACAGAATATAGTGTATAGGGGAACAGGCTTACAGTGTAAATGGTAACAGAATATATTGTATAGGGGAACAGGATTACAGTGTAAATGGTAACAGAATATAGTGTATAGGGGAACAGGATTACAGTGCAAATGGTAACAGAATATAGTGTATAGGGGAACAGGATTACAGTGCAAATGGTAACAGAATATAGTGTATAGGGGAACAGGATTACAGTGTAAATGGTAACAGAACACAGTGTATAGGGGAACAGGATTACAGTGTAAATGGTAACAGAATATAGTGTATAGGGGAACAGGATTACAGTGTAAATGGTAACAGAATATAGTGTATAGGGGAAGAGGATTACAGGTTAAATGGTAACAGAATATAGTGTATAGGGGAACAGGATTACAGTGTAAATGGTAACAGAATATAGTGTATAGGGGAACAGGATTACAGTGTAAATGGTAACAGAATACAGTGTATAGGGGAACAGGATTACAGTGTAAATGGTAACAGAATACCGTGTTGTAAATGGTAACAGAATACAGTGTATAGGGGAACAGGATTACAGTGTAAATGGTAACAGAATATAGTGTATAGGGGAACAGGATTACAGTGTAAATAGTAACAGAATACAGTGTATAGGGGAACAGGATTACAATGTAAATGGTAACATAATACAGTGTATAGGGGAACAGGATTACAGTGTAAATGGTAACAGAATACAGTGTATAGGGGAACAGGATTACAGTGTAAATGGTAACAGAATACAGTGTATAGGGGAACAGGATTACAGTGTAAATGGTAACAGAATATAATTTATAGGGGAACATGATTACAGTGTAAATGGTAACAGAATATAGTGTATAGGGGAACAGGATTACAGTGTAAATGGTAACAGAATATAATGTATAGGGGAACAGGATTACAGTGTAAATGGTAACAGAATACAGTGTATAGGGGAACAGGATTACAGTGTAAATTGTAACAGAATACAGTGTATAGGGGAACCGGATTACAGTGTAAATGGTAACAGAATATAGTGTATAGGGGAACAGGATTACAGTGTAAATGGTAACAGAATATATTGTATAGGGGAACAGGATTACAGTGTAAATGGTAACAGAATCCAGTGTATAGGGGAACAGGATTACAGTGTAAATGGTAACAGAATACAGTGTTGTAAATGGTAACAGAATACAGTGTTTAGGGGAACAGGATTACAGTGTAAATGGTAACAGAATATAGTGTATAGGGGAACAGGATTACAGTGTAAATGGTAACAGAATACAGTGTATAGGGGAACAGGATTACAGTGTAAATTGTAACAGAATACAGTGTATAGGGGAACAGGATTACAGTGTAAATGGTAACAGAATACAGTGTATAGGGGAACAGGATTACAGTGTAAATGGTAACAGAATATAATGTATAGGGGAACAGGATTACAGTGTAAATGGTAACAGAATAGAGTGTATAGGGGAACAGGATTACAGTGTAAATGGTAACAGAATACAGTGTATAGGGGAACAGGATTACAGTGTAAATGGTAACAGAATACAGTGTATATGGGAACAGTATTACAGTGTAAATGGTAACAGAATGCAGTGTATAGGGGAACAGGATTACAGTGTAAATGGTAACAGAATGCAGTGTATACGGGAACAGGATTACAGTGTAAATGGTAACAGAATATAGTGTATAGGGGAACAGGATTACAGTGTAAATGGTAACAGAATATAGTGTATAGGGGAACAGGCTTACAGTGTAAATGGTAACAGAATATAGTGTATAGGGGAACAGGATTACAGTGTAAATGGTAACAGAATATAGTGTATAGGGGAACAGGATTACAGTGCAAATGGTAACAGAATATAGTGTATAGGGGAACAGGATTACAGTGCAAATGGTAACAGAATATAGTGTATAGGGGAACAGGATTACAGTGTAAATGGTAACAGAATGCAGTGTATAGGGGAACAGGATTACAGTGTAAATGGTAACAGAATATAGTGTATAGGGGAACAGGATTACAGTGCAAATGGTAACAGAATATAGTGTATAGGGGAACCGGATTACAGTGTAAATGGTAACAGAATATAGTGTATAGGGGAACAGGATTACAGTGTAAATGGTAACAGAATACAGTGTATATGGGAACAGGATTACAGTGTAAATGGTAACAGAATATATTGTATAGGGGAACAGGATTACAGTGTAAATGGTAACAGAATGCAGTGTATATGGGAAAAGGATTACAGTGTAAATGGTAACAGAATATAGTGTATAGGGGAACAGGATTACAGTGTAAATGGTAACAGAATATAGTGTATAGGGGAACAGGCTTACAGTGTAAATGGTAACAGAATGCAGTGTATAGGGGAACAGGATTACAGTGTAAATGGTAACAGAATATAGTGTATAGGGGAACAGGATTACAGTGTAAATGGTAACAGAATATAGTGTATAGGGGAACAGGCTTACAGTGTAAATGGTAACAGAATATATTATATAGGGGAACAGGATTACAGTGTAAATGGTAACAGAATATAGTGTATAGGGGAACAGGATTACAGTGCAAATGGTAACAGAATATAGTGTATAGGGGAAAAGGATTACAGTGCAAATGGTAACAGAATATAGTGTATAGGGGAACAGGATTACAGTGTAAATGGTAACAGAATACAGTGTATAGGGGAACAGGATTACAGTGTAAATGGTAACAGAATATAGTGTATAGGGGAACAGGATTACAGTGTAAATGGTAACAGAATATAGTGTATAGGGGAACAGGATTACAGGTTAAATGGTAACAGAATATAGTGTATAGGGGAACAGGATTACAGTGTAAATGGTAACAGAATATAGTGTATAGGGGAACAGGATTACAGTGTAAATGGTAACAGAATACAGTGTATAGGGGAACAGGATTACAGTGTAAATGGTAACAGAATACCGTGTTGTAAATGGTAACAGAATACAGTGTATAGGGGAACAGGATTACAGTGTAAATGGTAACAGAATATAGTGTATAGGGGAACAGGATTACAGTGTAAATGGTAACAGAATATAGTGTATAGGGGAACAGGATTACAGTGTAAATAGTAACAGAATACAGTGTATAGGGGAAGAGGATTACAGTGTAAATGGTAACAGAATACAGTGTATAGGGGAACAGGATTACAGTGTAAATGGTAACAGAATACAGTGTATAGGGGTACAGGATTACAGTGTAAATGGTAACAGAATACAGTGTATAGGGGAACAGGATTACAGTGTAAATGGTAACAGAATATAATTTATAGGGGAACAGGATTACAGTGTAAATGGTAACAGAATATAGTGTATAGGGGAACAGGATTACAGTGTAAATGGTAACAGAATATAGTGTATAGGGGAACAGGATTACAGTGTAAATGGTAACAGAATATAGTGTATAGGGGAACAGGATTACAGTGTAAATAGTAACAGAATACAGTGTATAGGGGAAGAGGATTACAGTGTAAATGGTAACAGAATACAGTGTATAGGGGAACAGGATTACAGTGTAAATGGTAACAGAATACAGTGTATAGGGGAACAGGATTACAGTGTAAATGGTAACAGAATACAGTGTATAGGGGAACAGGATTACAGTGTAAATGGTAACAGAATACAGTGTATAGGAGAACAGTATTACAGTGTAAATGGTAACAGAATGCAGTGTATAGGGGAACAGGATTACAGTGTAAATGGTAACAGAATGCAGTGTATAGGGGAACAGGATTACAGTGTAAATGGTAACAGAATATAGTGTATAGGGGAACAGGATTACAGTGTAAATGGTAACAGAATATAGTGTATAGGGGAACAGGCTTACAGTGTAAATGGTAACAGAATATAGTGTATAGGGGAACAGGATTACAGTGTAAATGGTAACAGAATATAATGTATAGGGGAACAGGATTACAGTGCAAATGGTAACAGAATATATTGTATAGGGGAACAGGATTACAGTGTAAATGGTAACAGAATCCAGTGTATAGGGGAACAGGATTACAGTGTAAATGGTAACAGAATACAGTGTTGTAAATGGTAACAGAATACAGTGTATAGGGGAACAGGATTACAGTGTAAATGGTAACAGAATGCAGTGTATATGGGAACAGGATTACAGTGTAAATGGTAACAGAATATAGTGTATAGGGGAACAGGATTACAGTGTAAATGGTAACAGAATATAGTGTATAGGGGAACAGGCTTACAGTGTAAATGGTAACAGAATATAGTGTATAGGGGAACAGGATTACAGTGTAAATGGTAACAGAATATAGTGTATAGGGGAACAGGATTACAGTGCAAATGGTAACAGAATACAGTGTATAGGGGAACAGGATTACAGTGTAAATGGTAACAGAATACAGTGTATAGGGGAACAGGATTACAGTGTAAATGGTAACAGAATACAGTGTATAGGAGAACAGTATTACAGTGTAAATGGTAACAGAATGCAGTGTATAGGGGAACAGGATTACAGTGTAAATGGTAACAGAATGCAGTGTATAGGGGAACAGGATTACAGTGTAAATGGTAACAGAATATAGTGTATAGGGGAACAGGATTACAGTGTAAATGGTAACAGAATATAGTGTATAGGGGAACAGGCTTACAGTGTAAATGGTAACAGAATATATTGTATAGGGGAACAGGATTACAGTGTAAATGGTAACAGAATATAGTGTATAGGGGAACTGGATTACAGTGCAAATGGTAACAGAATATAGTGTATAGGGGAACAGGATTACAGTGCAAATGGTAACAGAATATAGTGTATAGGGGAACAGGATTACAGTGTAAATGGTAACAGAACACAGTGTATAGGGGAACAGGATTACAGTGTAAATGGTAACAGAATATAGTGTATAGGGGAACAGGATTACAGTGTAAATGGTAACAGAATATAGTGTATAGGGGAACAGGATTACAGGTTAAATGGTAACAGAATATAGTGTATAGGGGAACAGGATTACAGTGTAAATGGTAACAGAATATAGTGTATAGGGGAACAGGATTACAGTGTAAATGGTAACAGAATACAGTGTATAGGGGAACAGGATTACAGTGTAAATGGTAACAGAATACCGTGTTGTAAATGGTAACAGAATACAGTGTATAGGGGAACAGGATTACAGTGTAAATGGTAACAGAATATAGTGTATAGGGGAACAGGATTACAGTGTAAATAGTAACAGAATACAGTGTATAGGGGAACAGGATTACAGTGTAAATGGTAACAGAATATAGTGTATAGGGGAACAGGATTACAGTGTAAATGGTAACAGAATACAGTGTATAGGGGAACAGGATTACAGTGTAAATGGTAACAGAATACCGTGTTGTAAATGGTAACAGAATACAGTGTATAGGGGAACAGGATTACAGTGTAAATGGTAACAGAATATAGTGTATAGGGGAACAGGATTACAGTGTAAATGGTAACAGAATATAGTGTATAGGGGAACAGGATTACAGTGTAAATAGTAACAGAATACAGTGTATAGGGGAAGAGGATTACAGTGTAAATGGTAACAGAATACAGTGTATAGGGGAACAGGATTACAGTGTAAATGGTAACAGAATACAGTGTATAGGGGTACAGGATTACAGTGTAAATGGTAACAGAATACAGTGTATAGGGGAACAGGATTACAGTGTAAATGGTAACAGAATATAATTTATAGGGGAACAGGATTACAGTGTAAATGGTAACAGAATACAGTGTATAGGGGAACAGGATTACAGTGTAAATGGTAACAGAATACAGTGTATAGGGGAACAGGATTACAGTGTAAATGGTAACAGAATACAGTGTATAGGAGAACAGTATTACAGTGTAAATGGTAACAGAATGCAGTGTATAGGGGAACAGGATTACAGTGTAAATGGTAACAGAATGCAGTGTATAGGGGAACAGGATTACAGTGTAAATGGTAACAGAATATAGTGTATAGGGGAACAGGATTACAGTGTAAATGGTAACAGAATATAGTGTATAGGGGAACAGGCTTACAGTGTAAATGGTAACAGAATATAGTGTATAGGGGAACAGGATTACAGTGTAAATGGTAACAGAATATAATGTATAGGGGAACAGGATTACAGTGCAAATGGTAACAGAATATATTGTATAGGGGAACAGGATTACAGTGTAAATGGTAACAGAATCCAGTGTATAGGGGAACAGGATTACAGTGTAAATGGTAACAGAATACAGTGTTGTAAATGGTAACAGAATACAGTGTATAGGGGAACAGGATTACAGTGTAAATGGTAACAGAATGCAGTGTATATGGGAACAGGATTACAGTGTAAATGGTAACAGAATATAGTGTATAGGGGAACAGGATTACAGTGTAAATGGTAACAGAATATAGTGTATAGGGGAACAGGCTTACAGTGTAAATGGTAACAGAATATAGTGTATAGGGGAACAGGATTACAGTGTAAATGGTAACAGAATATAGTGTATAGGGGAACAGGATTACAGTGCAAATGGTAACAGAATATAGTGTATAGGGGAACAGGATTACAGTGCAAATGGTAACAGAATTTAGTGTATAGGGGAACAGGATTACAGTGTAAATGGTAACAGAATGCAGTGTATAGGGGAAGAGGATTACAGTGTAAATGGTAACAGAATACAGTGTATAGGGGAACAGGATTACAGTGCAAATGGTAACAGAATATAGTGTATAGGGGAACCGGATTACAGTGTAAATGGTAACAGAATATAGTGTATAGGGGAACAGGATTACAGTGTAAATGGTAACAGAATACAGTGTATAGGGGAACAGGATTACAGTGTAAATGGTAACAGAATATATTGTATAGGGGAACAGGATTACAGTGTAAATGGTAACATAATATAGTGTATAGGGGAACAGGATTACAGTGTAAATGGTAACAGAATATAGTGTATAGGGGAACAGGATTACAGTGTAAATGGTAACAGAATATAGTGTATATGGGAACAGGATCACAGTGTAAACTGGAACAGGATTACAGTGTATAGGGTAAAAGGATTACAATGTATATGGGACCAGAATTACATAACATGGTGGTATGTGCTCTGCTTCTGACACTGGTGGATATGATTATCATCAAGTTAAAAGTTTTTAATCTTCATATTATAAAAATAAAATAAAAAGTTAGTTGAATTTGTGTGACATTGCACCATATAACACAATAGCAAGGTAAGTATAAAATGTTCATGACAACATTCAGGAGGCTTTTTAGGGGTGTGCCCTTGGACTGCAAAATAATGTATATTTTTCTAACAAAAAGACAGTTTCAAATGCTTCCTACATTTATTTTGTGTGCTGATCTTTTGCAATACAATGATTAATTTCTGCTGCATAAATAAAAAAATGTCCATTAAATGTTCCTTTAATCACATTTATTTGTTAAACTAGAATAAAGATTACAGAGCTGAGAATTTATCATGAAATGAAAGAATAATTGCTCTGGAATGTGAACTTTGCAAATGTTTAGTTTGTATTACAATAATTTTACATGTTTACCATCCTAATCTTATCATGGCGCCTCTTGCAATGGAATGTTGTCGTATCATTCAGAGCCTTCAGCATCCTCAGATAAGGAACTACATGTAATGGTTATATTGGTATGAGGTAAGGGGAGGTTCTTGTATTGGGGGGTGTCTATTACAGATGTCCCCTATCATTAACAATAACAGTAATATAGTGTTTCTTAAAGAGACATTAAACTCATTATTTTATATATACTTAGTATAGGCCAACAATTAAAGGAATATAAAGCAGCCTGTTTCACTGTTGTAATAAAAAGAAATAAAGTAGGGGGTTAAACTTAAAGGGACACTCAAGATTAAACTTTCATGATTCAGATAGAGCAGGGATGGGGAACTTTGGTCCTCCAGATGTTTCAGAACTACATTACCCATGAAGCTTAGGCACTCTGAAGTCCAGTTGAGCATCATGGGAAATGTAGTTCTGAACATCTGGAGGGCCAAAGTTCCCCATCCCTGAGCTAGAGCAGGCAATTTTAAGCAACGTTTCAGTTTACTTTCATTAACAAAATGTGCACAGTGTTTTTTATATTTACACTTTTTGAATCCCCAGCTCCAACTTAGCATGTGCAAGCATTCACAGAATATATGTATAAACATTTGTGATTGGCTGATGGCTGTCACGTGATACAGGGGGAGTCGAAATAGACATAACTTTGAAATTTGTTAGAAAACAATCTACTACTCATTTATAGTTTAGACTAAGTGCTATTGCATTATCTTTTTATCATACATTTGTTGATTATGCAAATCTACTGCTGAGCGTGTCTGGAGGAAAACTCACTCTGAACCTGATTTCATACACTATAAGTTTATTCTTCGTTCATACACTTCCGCCCTTCACTTAGCCAAACAAACTTACTTCTCTTCTTTCATATCTACTCTTTCCTAAAACCCTAAACGACTCTTCTCCACCTTTAACTCTCTCCTCTACCCACCTGCTCCACCACCCCCGCCTGTCTTTAGTGCTCAAGACCTGGCTGACTACTTTTTAAACAAAACACATACTATCCGAAGCAACATCCAAACACCAACCTGCAATACTCCAACAACAGGCCCAATTACTCCCTCTGCCACCCTCTGTAACTTCCATCCAACCACTGAGAATGAAGTTTCTTCCTTACTATCTTCCTCACGCCGCACTACCTGCCCACTCGACTCTATCCCTTCCCATCTAATTCCCTCCCTATCTTCCACCCTCACTCCTGCTCTTACCCACATCTTCAACCTTTCTCTCTCTACCGGCTCATTCCCATCTTCTTTCAAACACGCAAAAGTCACTCCCATACTCAAAAAACCCTCCCTCAACCCTAATTCTCCTGAAAGCTACCGCCCCATATCACTGCTTCCACTAACCTCAAAACTCCTTGAAAAATTAGTTTACAATCGCCTAACCCACTTCCTGTCCGCCAACTCCTTGCTTGACCCACTGCAATCCGGATTCCGCCCAAAACACTCAACTGAGACTGCCCTTACCAAGGTCACAAACGATCTTCTCTCTGCTAAAAATATTGGCCACTACTCTATACTCATCTTACTTGACCTCTCAGCTGCCTTCGACACAGTTGACCACCCCCTCCTCCTACAGACCCTTAGCTCTTTTGGCCTCTGTGACACTGCTCTTTCCTGGATTCACTCCTATCTTTCTCACATGTCTTTTTCTGTGTCACTTGCCGGCGACTCCTCCTCTCCTATGCCTCTGTCTGTTGGAGTACCTCAAGGATCTGTTCTGGGTCCTCTACTCTTCTCCATCTACACTTCTCTCCCTCTGTCCTCTCTCATGTCTGCAACTGCTTATCTGGTATTTCTTCCTGGATGTCCTCTCACCACCTAAAGATTAACATGTCCAAGACTGAGCTCCTTCTTATCCCCCCCTCAAGCTCTACGCCGACTTCTGACTTCTCTATCCCTGTTGACGGCATCACCATTTCCCCATCGCCCCAAGTCCGCTGCCTCGGAGTCACACTTGACTCAAACTTATTCTTCATCCCCCATATCCAATTACTTTCTACATCCTGCCGCAATCATCTACGCAATATTTCTAAAATTCGCCCTTTTCTGAGCGCTGACACCACAAAGCAAATAATCCACTCCCTTGTTATCTCCCGACTTGACTACTGCAACAACCTACTTGCTGGCCTTCCTCTTTCCCGCCTCTCCCCCCTTCAATCCATCCTAAATGCCTCTGCCAGGCTGATCCACCTTTCCCGTCGAACTGTATCTGCTGCACCTCTCTGTGAGTCCCTTCATGGGCTCCCCATTCACAGCAGAATTAAATTCAAAATTCTCACCCTTACATACAAAACTCTCACCAACGCCACTCCCCTCTACCTATCCTCTCTAATACACAAGTATACTCCAGCCCGTCCACTAAGATCCAACAATGACCTGCTCCTTGCATCCGCAACTATCACCTCCTCTCATGCTAGACTGCAGGACTTCTGTCGTGCAGCACCTACCCTCTGGAACACTCTCCCCCGTGCTGTCAGGCTTTGCCCTAATCTTTCTTCCTTTAAATGCTCCCTGAAGACTTTTCTGTTCAGGGAAGCCTACCACCCATCTCAATAATACATTAATTTCACTTACCTAATATTTCCCTCATCTAACTCTGTATTAACATTTTTCTCAATCTTGCAGTCCTCACCTCCTGTTTCTCAACCTCCTACCCTTCTAGATTTTAAGTTCCCATGGGAATAGGGCCCTCAATCCCTCCTGTATGTGTTTGTAAATTTTGTCCTGTATCTTACAAGTCTTGTATTGTTTTATTTAAATTAATTGTATCCATGGACAGCGCTGCGGAATATGTTGGCGCTTAATAAATAAAGTATAATAATAATAATAATAATCTACTGTATTTACTGGTCCTTTAATAGAAATAACTGCAAATGATGTTTCTTTTCTTTTTTTTGTAACTTTGTGCAGTGTCCAATACTTTCCGTCACAGTCCCACAAGGGGTTCTACAGAAAAACACATCTAGCTTGATGTCATAAATCTTCTAGTGTAACATAAGCTGGTTTACTATTCAGTGATTGCTAGGGAAACAGGAAGTCACTTCTTGCCCATGTTCAGAAGAGGCAGAATGCAACTTAAGTTCTTGCAAGCCTGCTCACTTATCTAGCTGCAGGCAGAGGCTACATTGATGTCTAATTTCTCATTTAGCAAGAAAACAAATATGTTGTTTGCTTTTTTTTAACAAAATCTGTTTCTTTTTTAATGTTTACTTTGATTTAATACATTTTGGTTTTTTTACTACAGGAGCACTGTTTCATATCCCTTTTAAGGGACCTTAAACTGCTGGGAACAACTACCCTATAATGGTTACTACTCACTATTTAATTGCACTTAAGTTCTTTCATTTCTTAATTATCATATCCCTTTAAAAATGATCCAGCTTGATGGCTAACATCGGGGTCAATAACAATCCTTTAGAAAAGTTTATCAAATGATTCATGTACAAAAATTCTGATATACTTTAATAGTGATTTTCTTTTAAAACCATTAGATAAGTTAGTTATGAACTGTGATCAACCCCAAAGGTCTCAACCACAATCTACCATCTGTGGCTTCTTGGGACTTTTTTTGGCTAAAAAGGTTACTTTCCGATTCAACACTATCACTATTTTACAAATGGGTTCTTAGATCCTAGATAAAAGGCTTATATACGTGCACCTCTGGGCACATGATAAATCCTCGAAAGGGCATTTTGGACATCTTTAAAACTATTTCACTGCTATTTGGAAACAGTCTGTTATCTTGCACATGTGCAAAACACTCTGAAATGGTCACAGGATACATTCTAAAGGTCAAGTAACATATATGGTACAATTCATTAAAGCTCCAGTCATCCCTATTGGAGAGGCTGTACACAGTGGACAGAGCACATATTTACATATGAATCTGCAGGGGAAAAAAGTGACTCCCAACATCTACAAATGGTGTTTGTTTGTTTTTTTCATTTTAGTATTTTATTTTAAGTCACACTCTTCCTGATTGTCACAAACAGTACTGATGTCTTTTAAATCAGGTTAAAGGGGATTTCACAATTGTGACTTTCATAGAAACCTTTTGTAATCCATTTCAATACGTACCAAAGCGAAACCCTCTGATTGCATCTTTTATGTGGTCACAATGGGCAGATTGCGCACTATTTTTCTATTGCTATGGGGTCATTCAGTTCATTAAAGCACTGATTACATTTTGACATGAACTGAAAACAAGATGGCAACCACAGGTTTTCTACTGAAAGGACTTATAATATCTTCTTATACTGAATTTTAACATAACTGAAAATGTAAAGAGTAAACCAGTTGCCTTACAACATTGTATCTGCCTAAGGAGACCCTTAAATGAGATATCGCCTTTGTAACTAAGTTTTTATAGGGGATGTGCCTCTATACACTCTAATTCCAAACACAGTCAGGAGAGTTTGTTTCAAAGTGCTTGTGCCTACATTATTAAACTCGCAGCCACAAATGCACGTTCCAGCTTACACGTTATATAATGGAGGCACATGCTGTTTGTAGTATGCCCCTCATGCCAAGATAACTACAGAATTCATGGTTAATCAGTTTTGGGGATGGATTCGGATTGCAATAGGTTATTGTCACATATGTAAATTAGTATTTTCCTTGCACAGTGAATAGGGATGGGCGAATGTTTCGCAACATTGGAAAAATGAAACGAATTTTAACACATTCGTTCGTTCAAATCGAATTTTGAATGTTTACATAACATTCTAACATTCGATTTTTGAATGTTCGGTTTTGAATTTTACGATTACATTAGAAAATATTTGAATTTATATATTTGTAATAGTATTTCTAATGCTTTCTTTAATTGTATTATTTGAATTATGCAATATTCGAATTCGAAAAATTTGAATTTATATGTTTGTAATAGTATTTTTATAATGCTTTATTTTAATGTAATATTCGAATTATGCAATATTTGAATTCGAAAAATTCGAATTTATATGTTTGTTATAGTATTTCTAATGCTTTCTTTAAATGTAATATTCGAATTATGCAATATTCGATCGAAATAGAAACATTCAAATTGATATATTTGTATCTATTATGTATCAATTTACTAGATTGAGATTCCCTACCACATGAACTATTGAACTCCTGAATAGTATTTGTTAAATAGTATGTTAAATTCGAAATTTTGAATGTGGACATTCGATCTAATTATAAACATTCGAATTTGAAAGTGAAATTCGAAAACTGTAAATAGCATTCGATTACAGAATTTTTAAGAATATTCGTTCGTATCAACAATCGGATTTGTAATTCGAATTTTGGTAATAACATTCGTTCTAACATTCAAATTCTGAAATTTACACATTCGCCCATCCCTAACAGTGAAAAAGGGATTACATGAAGACATCTTTTTTTCTTTCATGAGAAAATGTTTAAATTGTGCTTTCATACTCAAACTAAATTCTAGAATTCACTGTCCTTTTAAAGAGACAATCTACTTGTTTTTTATTGTTTAAAAAGATAGATAACACATTTACTATCCATTCCCCAGCTTTGCACAACCAACATTGTTATATTAATATACTTTATAATCTCTAAATCTCTGTTTCTAAGCCCTTGCAGGCTGCCTCTTATCTAAGTGCATTTAATTAGCTTCTCAGAGCCAGGGATTGCTAGTTCATGCGTGCCATATGGATAACATTGTGCTCACTCCCATGGAGTTATGCATGAACCAGTACTAATTGGCTAAAATGCAAGTTTGTAAAAAGCACTGAAATAAGGAGGCAGTTTGCAGAGGTTTAGATACAAGGTAATCACAGAGGTAAAAAGTATATTTATACAACAGTGTTGGTTATGCAAAACTGGGGAATGGGTAATAAAGTTATTATCCATCTTTTTAAACAATATATTTTTTTAAGTAGACGGTCCCTTTAAAAACTACAACAATGTTTAACTGAACAATATGGACCTTCTTGGGTCTTTTTAACAACTACATTTGTCTTTGTATCTGAAAAAATATATTTACTGACATTACTAGAAAGATAGATCATGCCTATTCTGGTGTCCTCACTGACAGCCCCACAGGACACAGATTCTCACAGAACTTCTTAAAGTCTAAATTATCTGGTAAACAAATTCAATAGGGAGACTGTAAATCCAGACTTGGGAATGATATTATTGTTGCTAAATTCCAGAGCAGTGATGAATCTGAGACCAGACTGTCTCACTGTACGTTTTGTAGATCTGAAGTTCTTTTTCAATAAAAGGATTGGTTATTTGCATGTCAATCCCAGAATCCCTGGGGGCTCTGCAAGAAGACATGGGAGGGATACCAAGTGAAACACTTAGCTAATAGGTTAATCTTTGGAAATGTTCCATGTGGACTTGATAAACAGCAGAGAACAAGGAGACCAAATGAGGCCTCAAAAGCACATGAACACAGATTATAACTATGTAGTATACAATAAGAATATTGTTTATAATTCTGCTAATGCAAGGCATATTTATATTAGTCTCCTGCATCTTGAAGTCAACTGTACAGTATCTCAAGGGGTATGATAAAATGATAGAAAAATAATAGCGAAAAAATAGTGCATACACAATAAATAAAATAGTAATAAAAATAATATAAATAAAGTGCAATACAATAGAAAGATTTGAATAAAGTACATGAGATGGCAGTAGTGAGAATTTGTATACTTTTCTTTCTCTAAGCACAAAAAAAAGAGAAAGATGAGGACTAGGCACATTCTGAGCTGTATATGGTTATTATGAGCAATCCAATTGGTTGGTTTCGGCTGCACCACTCAAATGTGCCCTTTCATTGGTCACCTTTTATGTATCATTCTATGGGGTAGATTTAATAAGCAGCGGATGCTGCTTTCTACGCCCAAAGTTTCCAGCTCGCCGGAAACTTAAGTTAAGAAGCAGCGGTAGTGGTCTTGGAGGTTCTGGTGGGTGGAGCTAGCACAGATCCTGCTGGTGAGACGCTTGTAGAGAGAGCGCCCTTTCCAACTTCCCACGCACACAGATGTTCCTTAGCCGCCGAGAGTCGGCGTGCTTGGAAGCTTGTTCTCGCAGCTAGCGAGCAGTTGCTGCAAGCAGGAACCTCAAGATTTAGGCAATTTTCGGCCCAGTTGCTTGGGCCTCTTTGGAAACAGGGCATCGTAACATCCTGCACAGGATCCTCTTGCTATAACGCCCGATGTCCTTCATACCGCCTTGGTATTCTACAGGAAGCAGGTCCAGGCTCAGAGGGTACAGCCCTGGTGAGTTGCCATGCTGGAGTTGCGACTAGACCCTGGAGACACCACTGGCGATACTACCACTAAAGGAACCTAGACGCCTCTGATCTCTGCTAGCTTGAGCGGTGTCATAAAGTCACCTGAGGAGTATCGCTAAAAACACGCTGATAAACAGAGCAGCATCCTACAAACTGCAAGTACCCCTTTTCGCTTCCTTGTATAGCTATTTATAAAAAATATAATACCCACTGAACTATACATATACTACCCCCTTGAACAATTTAGCCAGCCAAGTTGTTGAGACTTTTTAGATATCTTCTGCTTGTGTTAAAGGGACACTGAACCCAAATGTTTTCTTTCATCATTCCGATAGAGCAGAGCTTTCCAAACTTTTCATGTTGGTGACACACTTTTCAGACCTACATCATTTTGCAACACCGTAATTCAGTTGTACTAGCAAACAGGAGGTTAAACTAACTTGCTTTTAGAGATACGGACACATACATAAATTATATAATAATGAAATGTATTTACAAGTAACAGTAAGTATGTGCAAGAATTAAAAAGAAGTTTAATAACACCATAATGGGATGTATGAGGTTGATGGGATGAACACAGTTTCTGAATATTTGGTGGAATATTAGCTAAAGACACTCACATTTCATCATCAAGCATTTTAAGCTTGTATTTCCTATACATATATCAAGAGCAGGAGCAGCAATGCACAACTGGAAGCTAGCTGCAAAAAAAAACACTGACATCTGACTTCAGCTCAGTGTTTAAGCTGCCGCCCTCAGCTCTGTGAGTTCGACTGACTACTGCCTGCGCTGCAAACACACTGCTGTCCCACTCACTGACTACTGCCTGTGCTGCAAACACACTGCTTTCCCACTCACTGACTACTGCCTGTGTTGCAAACACACTGCTGTCCCACTCACTGACTACTGCCTGCGCTGCAAATACACTGCTGTCCCACTCACTGACTACTGCCTGTGTTGCAAACACACTGCTGTCCCACTCACTGACTACTGCCTGTGCTGCAAACACACTGCTGTCCCACTCACTGACTACTGCCTGTGCTGCAAACACACTGCTGTCCCACTCACTGACTACTGCCTGTGTTGCAAACACACTGCTGTCCCACTCACTGACTACTGCCTGTGCTGCAAACACACTGCTGTCCCACTCACTGACTACACATGCAGTCACGAGCCAATTAAGGAGACTACACGTGCAGTCAGGAGCCAATGTGCCGCCAATGGGAATAGTTTCAGTTTTTTACTGAGCTGCGTCAATAGGTTAAGATGATCTGTGACCCACTAGGTATCAATCACATGTCAACCATGTCATATGTGTAGCAGGCAGGCGGAAAGTTGGAAACCAAAAAACAATAAAAATATTTTTGTAATTAAAAAAAATTTGTGCTGAAGCAGGGACACACCTACATACTGCTGCTGACACACTAATGTGACACGACACACAGTTTGGAAAGCACTGCGATAGAGCATGCAATTTTAAGCAACTTTCTAATTTACTAATCAAATTTTCTTCATTCTCTTGGTATCTTTATTTGAAATGCAAGAATGTAAGTTTAGATGGCGGCCCAGTTTTGGTGAACAACCTGGGCTGTTCTTGCTGATTGGTGGATAAATTTATCCACCAATAAAAAAGTGATTTTCAGAGTCCTGAAACAAAAAAAAGCTTAGATGCGTTCTTTTACAAATTTAGGCCTAGATTTGGAGTTTGGCGTTAGCCGTGAAAACCAGCGTTAGAGGCTCCTAACGCTGGTTTTAGGCTACCTCCGGTATTTGGAGTCACTCAAAATAGGGTCTAACGCTCACTTTTCAGCCGCGACTTTTCCATACCGCAGATCCCCTTACGTAAATTGCGTATCCTATCTTTTCAATGGGATTTTTCTAACTCCGGTATTTAGAGTCGTGTCTGAAGTGAGCGTTAGACATCTAACGACAAAACTCCAGCCGCAGGAAAAAAGTCAGTAGTTAAGAGCTTTCTGGGCTAACGCCGGTTTATAAAGCTCTTAACTACTGTACTCTAAAGTACACTAACACCCATAAACTACCTATGTACCCCTAAACCAAGGTCCCCCCACATCGCCAACACTCTATTAATTTTTTTTTAACCCCTAATCTGCCGACCGCCACCTACGTTATACTTATGTACCCCTAATCTGCTGCCCCTAACACCGCTGACCCCTATATTATATTTATTAACCCCTAATCTGCCCCCCACAACGTCGCCGCCAGCTACCTACACTTATTAACCCCTAATCTGCTGACCGCAAAGTGCCGCCACCTACGTTATCCTTATGTACCCCTAATCTGCTGCCCCTAAAACCGCCGACCCCTATATTATATTTATTAACCCCTAATCTGCCCCCCACAACGTCGCCTCCACCTGCCTACACTTATTAACCCCTAATCTGCCGAGTGGACTGCACCGCTACTATAATAAAGTTATTAACCCCTAATCCGCCTCACTAACCCTATAATAAATAGTATTAACCCCTAATCTGCCCTCCCTAACATCGCCGACACCTAACTTCAATTATTAACCCCTAATCTGCCGACTGGAGCTCACCGCTATTCTAATAAATGTATTAACCCCTAAAGCTAAGTCTAACCCTAACACTAACACCCCCCTAAATTAAATATAATTTACATCTAACGAAATTAATTATCTCTTATTAAATAAATTATTCCTATTTAAAGCTAATATACTTACCTGTAAAATAAATCCTAATATAGCTACAATATAAATTATAATTATATTATAGCTATTTTAGGATTAATATTTATTTTACAGGCAACTTTGTAATTATTTTAACCATGTACAATAGCTATTAAATAGTTAAGAACTATTTAATAGCTACCTAGTTAAAATAATTACAAATTTACCTGTAAAATAAATCCTAACCTAAGTTACAATTAAACCGAACACTATACTATCATTAAATTAATTAAATAAAATACCTACAATTACCTACAATTAAACCTAACACTACACTATCAATAAATAAATTAAATACAATTAAAGTACAAAAAATAAAAAAGAACTAAGTTACAAAAAATAAAAAAATATTTACAAACATAAGAAAAATATTACAACAATTTTAAACTAATTACACCTACTCTAAGCCCCCTAATAAAATAACAAAGACCCCCAAAATAAAAAATGCCCTACCCTATTCTAAATTACTAAAGTTCAAAGCTCTTTTACCTTACCAGCCCTGAACAGGGCCCTTTGCGGGGCATGCCCCAAGAAGTTCAGCTCCTTTGCCTGTAAAAAAAAACATACAATACCCCCCCAACATTACAACCCACCACCCACATACCCCTAATCTAACCCAAACCCCCCTTAAATAAACCTAACACTAAGCCCCTGAAGATCATCCTACCTTGTCTTCACCTCACCAGGTATCACCGATCCGTCCTGGCTCCAAAATCTTCATCCAACCCAAGCGGGGGCTGGCGATCCATCATCCGGTGGCTGAAGAGGTCCAGAAGAGGCTCCAAAGTCTTCATCCTATCCGGGAAGAAGAGGCGATCCGGACCGGCAACCATCTTGATCCAAGCGGCATCTTCTATCTTCATCTGATGACGACAGGCTCCATCCTGAAGACCTCCACCGCGGACCCATCTTCTTCCGGTGACGTCCAACTGAAGAATGACGGTTCCTTTAAGGGACGTCATCCAAGATGGCGTCCCTCGAATTCCGATTGGCTGATAGGATTCTATCAGCCAATCGGAATTAAGGTAGGAATATTCTGATTGGCTGATGGAATCAGCCAATCAGAATCAAGTTCAATCCGATTGGCTGATCCAATCAGCCAATCAGATTGAGCTTGCATTCTATTGGCTGATCGGAACAGCCAATAGAATGCGAGCTCAATCTGATTGGCTGATTGGATCAGCCAATCGGATTGAACTTGATTCTGATTGGCTGATTCCATCAGCCAATCAGAATATTCCTACCTTAATTCCGATTGGCTGATAGAATCCTATCAGCCAATCGGAATTTGAGGGACGCCATCTTGGATGACGTCATTTAAAGGAACCGTCGTTCAGTCGTCAGCCAGGATGGATGTTCTGCGTCGGAGGTCTTCAGGATCCTGCCGCTCCGCTCCGGATGGATGACCATAGAAGATCCAGCTTGGATGAAGACTTCAATCGGATGGAAGACCTCTTCTGCCCCGCTTGGATGAAGACTTCAGCCGGATCATGGACCTCTTCAGCCCCCCGCTTGGGCTTGGATCAGGACATCGGAGGAGCTCTTCTGGATCGATCGGTGAACCTGGTATGGTGAAGATAAGGTAGGAAGATCTTCAGGGGCTTAGTGTTTGGTTTATTTAAGGGGGGTTTGGGTTAGATTAGGGGTATGTGGGTGGTGGGTTGTAATGTTGGGGGGGGTATTGTATGTTTTTTTTTACAGGCAAAAGAGCTGAACTTCTTGGGGCATGCCCCGCAAAGGGCCCTGTTCAGGGCTGGTAAGGTAAAAGAGCTTTGAACTTTAGTAATTTAGAATAGGGTAGGGCATTTTTTTATTTTGGGGGGCTTTGTTATTTTATTAGGGGGCTTAGAGTAGGTGTAATTAGTTTAAAATTGTTGTAATATTTTTCTTATGTTTGTAAATATTTTTTTATTTTTTGTAACTTAGTTCTTTTTTATTTTTTGTACTTTAGATAGTTTATTTCATTGTAGTTATTTGTAGGTATTGTATTTAATTTATTTATTGATAGTGTAGTGTTAGGTTTAATTGTAGATAATTATAGGTATTTTATTTAATTAATTTATTGATAGTGTAGTGTTAGGTTTAATTGTAACTTAGGTTAGGATTTATTTTACAGGTAATTTTGTAATTATTTTAACTATTTTAGCTATTAAATAGTTCTTAACTATTTAATAGCTATTGTACCTGGTTAAAATAAATACAAAGTTACCTGTAAAATAAATATTAATCCTAAAATAGCTATAATATAATTATAATTTATATTGTAGCTATAATAGGATTTATTTTACAGGTAAGTATTTAGCTTTAAATAGGAATAATTTATTTAATAAGAGTTAATTAATTTCGTTAGATTAAAATTATATTTAATTTAGGGGGGTGTTAGGGTTAGACTTAGCTTTAGGGGTTAATACATTTATTAGAATAGCGGTGAGCTCCAGTCGGCAGATTAGGGGTTAATAATTGAAGTTAGGTGTCGGCGATGTTAGGGAGGGCAGATTAGGGGTTAATACTATTTATTATAGGGTTAGTGAGGCGGATTAGGGGTTTATAACTTTATTATAGTAGCGCTCAGGTCCGGTCGGCAGATTAGGGGTTAATAAGTGTAGGCAGGTGGAGGCGACGTTGTGGGGGGCAGATTAGGGGTTAATAAATATAATATAGGGGTCGGCGATGTTAGGGCAGCAGATTAGGGGTACATAGGGAAAATGTAAGTAGCGGCGGTTTACGGAGCGGCAGATTAGGGGTTAATAATAATATGCAGGGGTCAGCGATAGCGGGGGCGGCAGATTAAGGGTTAATAAGTGTAAGGTTAGGGGTGTTTAGACTCGGGGTACATGTTAGGGTGTTAGGTGCAGACGTAAGAAGTGTTTCCGCATAGCAAACAATGGGGCTGTGTTAGGACCTGAACGCGGCTTTTTTGCAGGTGTTAGGTTTTTTTTCAGCTCAAACAGCCCCATTGTTTTCTATGGGGGAATCGTGCACGAGCACGTTTTTGAGGCTGGCCGCTTGCGTAAGCAACTCTGGTATCGAGAGTTGAAGCTGCGTTAAAAATGCTCTACGCTCCTTTTTTGGAGCCTAACGCAGCCTTTATGTGGACTCTCAATACCAGAGTTATTTTTATGGTGCGGCCAGAAAAAAGCCGGCGTTAGCTACGCGGGTCGTTACCGACAAAACTCCAAATCTAGGCCAAAGATAGCAAGAGAACGAAGAAAAAATGATAAAAGGAGTAAATTAGAAAGTTGCTTAAAATTGCATGCTCTATCTGAATCACAAAAGGAAAAATGTGGGTTCAGTGTCCCTTTAACCCTAACTAAACGCTCTCGCTCTGGCAACATAGGGTAGTACTTGTGAACAAGGCTTTGTGTTCTGGAGACTATACCAAAGCTTAAATAAATACTAAGGAAAAACTATAAAATCAAAACAAAGAGCTTATTTTTCCAGGAATAGCAGCAAGCCTGCCATATTAACTCTGATTTATAGTACACCTGAACAAGCCTAAAGAGTCCCTCTGTTCTGTTGGAGGGTATACTTGAGTCTAAATAGACCCTAAGGACAAATCACAAATCTGAAACAAAAGACTATACCTCTTGAGGATAGGCAGCAAGACTTCTGCCATACTTCTCCTTGCAAGCAATATGTCTGAACAAGGCTAAAGAGTCCCCCTGTCTTGCTGGAGGGTGTTTTGGCATCCAAATAAACCCTAAGGGAAGAACCCAAAACTGAAACAAAAGAGGGTGCTCTGGCAGGTTAGGCAACAAGACTTTTGCCATATCAGCTTTTGCCCAGACTAGTATAGCTCTAGTTGAAGATCCTCAGAGTGTTCTGCCAGAGAATAAAATGCTCCTACATCAGATTGCTTAGCTTCTCAACCCACAATTTGAGGGGATTAAAGCTGAAATTGCAGGTCTTGCTTTGGAAATAAGGCAATATGCTAATAGGATCTCAGAAGCAGAAATTAGAATATTGAATATGGAGGACGAGATAAATATAATGGATGGTACCGTTCTAACTCAGGGCAACAATATTGCTGCAATGCGGTCAAGGCTAGAAGACCTTGAAGACCGATCAAGGTGCAACAACCTTAAAGTGGTAGGTCTCCCAGAAACAGTAGAATTCAGAGATCTTCTGTCCTACGCCGCAATCCAGCTTCCACAGACTGTAGGGATACCAGCTACTACACCTCTAGCTGTTGAAAGAGCCCATAGAATTGCCGCCCCCCCCAGACAAGATCGAGATTGCAAAAATAAAAAACAGAACAGTGATAATCAGATATTTAAAAATCCAGGACAAGGTTAACATATTAAATCATTGTCGCAAATTACAAGAATGAAGAAATGAAGAAATGAACAAAAAATATCTTGCTCTTCCAGGATTTTTCTGCTGAGACAGCTCTTAAAAGAAGAGAAATGCCCCCCTATTGCACCAAACTAATTAATGCCAAATATCACGCCAAGTTGGTATATCCCGCTAAAATTTTGGTAGACCTTAATAGTCAGATAATACCCTAAAAAGGCACTAGAATTCTGTGCAGAATTGAATCTTGAGTAATAAATAAAATTAGTTTGTAGAATCATTTATTTAACATAAATGACCCAATATGGTGCTCCTGTTTTTTTTCTGGTGTGTTTTTTTTCTTCTCTCCCCTCCACCCATACCCATCTCTCCCGCTAGAGGTTACACAGTTCTCGCTTGTAATAGTGAGGTGCCCGCGCCCCCCCCCCCGATTAAAGAATGGATAGTGACAAACTAAATTTCCTATCATGGAACGTGGGAGGTATTGCCTCTCCCATTAAGAGGAAAATGATTTTAAAACACTTGAATACCTTCCACCCACATATAGTCTTCCTACAAGAGACGCATCTAAATCCAACAGAAACAGCAAAATTAAAATCAAAATGGGTCGGGCTGTCGTATCTACCCCATATTGCAGCCGGAAAAGGGGAGTCGCGATTTTCTTTCATAAAAGCATTGTTCATGACATTGAAACTCAAGATGCAGACCCCTTAGATATGTTTTTAATCTTAGAAGTTAAAATTCAAGATACAGTTTTTAAACAGTATTATGTAATTTTTATGGACCAAATAAAATTGATGGAGCCTTTTGGGGAAAAAATAAAAATCAAGTTAATGAAGTATAATGTTAAAAAGACTGTAATCGCAGGAGACTATATCCCCTAATCTACATAGATTCTCTCCAACGCATTCCAGAGTGGATAATAGAGCAACCAAGATCCTTAAATCCTTTATCTCAGATCTAAATGTGCATGATATTTGGCGCTTACAAAACCCTGATCAATGCGTTTATTCATGCGAATCCAAAACTCACGCCACCTTTTCACGCAGAGACATGGGGGGGGTAGTTATCAACGCGTCTAATTTACCTGCCTTCGCCGGTTCAATACGCCCGCCTAAGTTTGCCTGCCATCGCCGCCGCGGACCTGCAAAATTTCGCCTTAGTTATCAATAAATCTGTCAAAAAGCCGCGCACCAAGTACGGGGCGATGAGCAGCGGACTGTGAGAGTTATCACTCATCCGATCTCGCTGCTATTCGGCTTTTTTACAGCTTTATTGCTAGCCTGTCACTAAGCACCCACACTAACTACACTGTTCTACACCCTATACCGGTGCCCCCGGAGCCCCCCGCAACTAAATAAAGTTACTAACCCCTAAACCGCCGCTCTTAGACCCCGCCGCAACTCTTATAAATGTATTAACCCCTAAACCGCCGCTCCTAGACCCCGCCGCAACTCTTATAAATGTATTAAACCCTAAACCGCCGCTCCTAGACCCCGCCACAACTCTTATAAATGTATTAACCCCATAAACCGCCGCTCCCGGACACCACCGCCGCCACCTACATTATACCTAGTAACCCCTATCCAGCCCCCCCTATACCGCCGCCACCTAGAATAAATTTATTAACCACTATCCTGCTGATCCCGGACCTCGCCGCAACTAAATAAATAGTTTAACCCCTAAACCGACGCTCCCGGACCCCGCCACAACCTATATTAAACTTATTAACCCCTAATCTGCCCCCCTACACCGTCACCACCTATAATAAAATTATTAACCCCTATCCTGCCCCCCCCTACACCGCCGCAACTCTAATAAAATGATTAACCCCTAAACCTAAGTCTAACGCTAACCCTAACACCCCCCTAACTTAAATATTAATTAAATACATCTAAATAATATTTGTCTTATTAACTAAATGAATCCTATTTAAAACTAAATACTTACCTTTAAAATAAACCCTAATATAGCTACAATATAAATAATAATTATATTGTAGCTATCTTAGGATTTATTTTTATTTTACAGGCAACTTTCAATTTATTTTAACTAGGTACAATAGCTATTAAATAGTTATTAACTATTTAATAGCTACCTAGCTAAAATAAAGAGAAATTTACCTGTAAAATAAAAACTAACCTAAGTTACAATTAAACCTAACACTACACTATCATTAAATTAATTAAATTAATTACCTACAAATAACTACAATTAAATACAATTCAATAAACTAACTAAAGTACAAAAAATAAAAAAAGCTAAGTTACAAAAAATAAAAAAAAATAAGTTACAAACATTTAAAAAATATTACAACAATTTTAAGCTACTTACACCTAATCTAAGCCCCTTAATAAAATAACAAAGCCCCCCAAAATAAAAAAATTCCCTACCCTATTCTACATTAAAAAATAAACAGCTCTTTTGCCTTACCAGCTCTTAAAGGGACAGTCTACACCAGAATTGTTATTGTTTTAAAAGATAGATAATCCCTTTTTTACCCATTCCCCAGTTTTGCATAACCAACACAGTTATATTTATATATTTTTTACCTCTGTGATTATCTTGTATCTGAGCCTCTGCAAACTGCCCCTTTTTTCAGTTCTTTTGACAGACTTGCAGTTTAGCCAATCAGTGATAGCTCCCAGGTAACTTCACGTGCATGAGCACAGTGTTATCTATATGAAATTCATGAACTAACACCCTCTAGTGGTGAAAAACCTGTTAAAATGCATTCTTAAGAGGCGGCCTTCAAGGTTTAAGAAATTAGCATATGAAACTCCTAGGTTAAGCTTTCAACTAAGAATACCAAGAGAACAAAGCAAAATTGGTGATAAAAAGTAAATTGGAAAATTGTTTAAAATTACATGCCCTATCTGAATCATGAAAGTTTATTTTGGACTAGACTGTCCCTTTAAAAGGGCCTTTTGTGGGGCATGCCCCAAATAAAACAGCTCTTTTGCCTGTAAAAGAAAAATACAACCCCCCCCCAACATTAAAACCCACCACCCACATACCCCTAATCTAACCCAAACCCCCCTTAAATAAACCTAACACTACCCCCCTGAAGATCATCCTACCTTGAGTCGTCTTCACTCAGCCGAGCACCGATGGAACTGAAGAGGAGATCCGGAGCAGCAGAAGTCATCATCCAAGGGGCGCAGAAGAAATCTTCTATCCGATGAAGTCATCATCCAGGCGGCGCTGAAGAGGTCTTTGATCCGCTAGAAGTCATCATCCAGGCGGCGTCTTCAATCTTCATCCATCCGGAGCGGAGCCATCTTCAGAAGAGCCTACGCGGATCCATCCTCTTCGCCAATCAGATTTTTCTACCTTAATTCCGATTGGCTGATAGAATCCTATCAGCCAATCGGAATTCGAGGGACGCCATCTTGGATGACGTCACTTAAAGGTACCGTAATTTCGTCGTTAGTCGTCGGGAAGAAGAGGATGGATCCGTGTAGGCTCTTCTGAAGATGGCTCCACTCCGGATGGATGAAGATTGAAGACGCCGCCTGGATGATGACTTCTAGCGGATCGAAGACCTCTTCAGCGCCGCCTGGATGATGACTTCATCGGATAGAAGATTTCTTCTGCGCCCCTTGGATGATGACTTCTGCCGCTCCGGATCTCCTCTTCAGTTCCATCGGTGCTCGGCTGAGTGAAGACGACTCAGGGTAGGATGATCTTCAGGGGGGTAGTGTTAGGTTTATTTAAGGGGGGTTTGGGTTAGATTAGGGGTATGTGGGTGGTGGGTTTTAATGTTGGGGGGGTTGTATTTTTCTTTTACAGGCAAAAGAGCTGTTTTATTTGGGGCATGCCCCGCAAAAGGCCCTTTTAAGGGCTGGTAAGGCAAAAGAGCTGTTTACTTTTTAATGTAGAATAGGGTAGGGAATTTTTTTATTTTGGGGGGCTTTGTTATTTTATTAGGGGGCTTAGATTAGGTGTAAGTATCTTAAAATTGTTGTAATATTTTTTAAAATGTTTGTAACTTATTTTTTTTATTTTTTGTAACTTAGCTTTTTTTATTTTTTGTACTTTAGTTAGTTTATTGAATTGTATTTAATTCTAGTTATTTGTAGGTAATTATAATTAATTTAATGATAGTGTAGTGTTAGGTTTAATTGTAACTTAGATTAGGATTTATTTTACAGGTAATTTTGTATTTCTTTTAGCTAGGTAGTTATTAAATAGTTAATAACTATTTAATAACTATTCTAACTAGCTAAAATAAATACAAAGTTACCTGTAAAATAAATATAAATCCTAAAATAGCTACAATGTAATTATTAATTACATTGTAGCTATCTTAGGGTTTATTTTACAGGTAAGTATTTAGTTTTAAATAGGAATAATTTATTAAAGTATAGTGTAGTGTTAGGTGTAATTGTAACTTAGGTTAGTTTTTATTTTGCAGGTATATTTCTCTTTATTTTAACTAGGTAGCTATTAAATAGTTAATAACTATTTAATAGCTATTGTACCTAGTTAAAATAAATTGAAAGTTGCCTGTAAAATAAAAAGAAATCCTAAGATAGCTACAATATAATTATTATTTATATTGTAGCTATATTAGGGTTTATTTTAAAGGTAAGTATTTCATTTTCAAAAGGATTAACTTAGTTAATAAGATAAATATTATTTAGATGTATTTAATTAATATTTAAGTTAGGGGGGTGTTAGGGTTAGTGTCAGACTTAGGTTTAGGGGTTAATAATTTTATTAGAGTTGCGGCGGTGTAGGGGGGGCAGGATAGGGGTTAATAATTTTATTAGAGTTGCGGCGGTGTAGAGGTGGGGAGGATAGGGGTTAATAAATTTATTCTAGGTGGCGGCGGTATAGGGGGGGCAGGATAGGGGTTACTAGGCATAATGTAGGTGGCGGCGGGGTCTAGGAGCGGCGGTTTAGGGGTTAATACATTTATAAGAGTTGCGGCGGGGTCTAGGAGCGGCGGTTTAGGGGTTAGTAACTTTATTTAGTTGCGGGGGGCTCCGGGGGCGCCGGTATAGGGGGTTAACATATTTAGTATAGCTTGCGGTGGGTTCCGGGAGCGGCGGTTTAGGGGGTAATACATTTATTTAGTTGCGGCGGTGTAGGGGGGACAGATTAGGGGTGTTTAGACTTGGGGTACATGTTAGGGTGTTAGGTGCAGACGTTTCCCATAGGAATGAATGGGATGTCTGGCAGCAGCGAACATGAACTTTCGCTATGGTCAGACTCCCATTGATTCCTATGGGATCCGCCGCCTCCAGGGCGGCGGATTGAAAACCAGGTACGCTGGGCCGGAAAAGTGCCGAGTGTACCTGCTAGTTTTTTGATAACTAGCAAAAGTAGTCAGATTGTGCCGCACTTGTGTGCGGAACATCTGGAGTGACGTAAGAATCGATCTGTGTCGGACTGAGTCTGGCGGATCGAAGCTTACGTCACAAAATTCTACTTTTGCCGGTATCTAGGGCTTGATAACTAAGGCGAATCAGCCTCGCCACAAATACGCTGCGGAATTCCAGCGTATTTGAGGTTGACGGCTTGATAACTACCCCCCTATGTCTCAGATATCTTATTAAGGCAAAGTATAAAGACAGACATAAAAGATTTAACTATCTCTGATCATGCGGTCATCTCTCTGCAACTACCTCTGGATCTGCTGTTGGGTACAAGGTTTTCAAGAATTTTTCCCCCCAGAAATTTGATAAACAATGTGCATTTTTCAAATTGGTTAATCGATAAATGGAATTTCTATGCGGCCAATAATAGTGATTACAAAACAAAACCAGAGATATTCTTAGACGGATTTAAAGCTTACATTAGGAGAGAAATTTTGGCTTATTTATGCAAGTCGGAAAAAAAATTCAATGCGAGGGAGATCCAACTTGCGAACCAAGTACGTAATAGTTATATAACCTTTATTGCAGCTCCAAATAGAAGGAGATGGGATGATTACGTCAGGAAAAGACAAGAAAGATATCTATTTTTAAAAGATAAAATGATACAAGAAGAGACAAAACAGAAGGCTAAATTCTCTGGTAATTATGGTAAATATGCTAAATATTTAGCCCTTTTAATTAAAGAGATAATCAAGTCCCCAAAAAATAGGGCATGTAATTTTAAACAACTTTCCAATTTACTTTTATCACCAATTTTGCTTTGTTCTCTTGGTATTCTTAGTTAAAAGCTAAACCTAGGAGGTTCATATGCTAATTTCTTAGACCTTGAAGGCCGCCTCTAAGCTGATTGCATTTTGACCACTAGAGGGCGTTAGTGCATGTTTTTCATATAGATAACATTGAGCTTATGCACGTGAATGTACCAAGGAGTGAGCACTGATTGGCTAAAATGCAAGTCTGTCAAAAGAACTGAAATAAGGGGGCAGTCTGCAAATACTTAGATACAAGGTAATTACAGAGGTAAAACATATATTATTATAACTGGGTTGGTTATGCAAAACTAGGGAATGGGTAATTAAGGGATTATCTATCTTTTAAAACAACAAAAATTCTGGTATTGACTGTCCCTTTAAGAACCTAGTAATAATGTCATTAAGTCTTTGAATCATAAGGATAGGATAGTTACAGATCCTAAAGAAATCAGAGATGTATATTATGAACACTTCAAAAGTATTTACTCCAAAGATAATATTAATATACATAACAAAAGTAATTTTGGGCAGAAACTTATAACTCCTAAAATATCACAACAAAATATGGAAGAACTAAATAAGCCCATTTTACTTGAGGAAGTAATGCAACAGATTAAGATAAGTAAACTTAATAAAGCCCCAGGTCCCGACCATCTTCCTGCCGAGATGTATAAAATCCTAAAAGATCAAATTTTACCAAATCTGTTATACTTATATAATCTCTACTTCATCAAAAATGAGATGAATTCACAATTTTTCACTAACTCGACAATTACTTTGATCCCAAAAAAAGATAAAGATCCCCGAAAGGTAGCTTCCTATAGACCCATTTCACTTTTCAACAATGATTATAAGTTTTGGATGTCAATCATGGCAGATAGACTCAAAAAACACCTGGACTCATTAATCCATCATGATCAATCAGGCTTTATGAATGGCAGAAATATAGCAAAAACAATATGTAAAGTATTGACCATTTTAGATTACTTCTGGAATAAAAGTAAGGGGAATAAGCTCTTAAATAGACCAGATTTAGCCATTTTGTCTGTATATGCCGAAAAAGCCTTTGATCTGGTAAATTGAGGACCACCTCTTTAGAGCCGTGGAAGCATTTGGGTATCAGGGGCACTTCCTCAAACTAATTAGGATCTTGTACAATAAGCCATCATCCAATCTCTTGACTAACTATGAATTAACAAAAAATATTATCTTAGAAAAAGGAACCTGACAAGGCTGTCCTCTGTCACTTCTGCTGTTCAACATAGCCTTAGAACTGTTCGCAATTATGTTACGTAACGAGATGGCGGGTATCCTTATAGGTCACGCCAAAATTGTACTAACACTATTTGCTGATGATCTCTTAGTGACATAAGAAATTCGATTAAACAATTCTTAAATTTGGCAGAGCATTTCCGCTCATTTTCGGGATATAAAAGGAATTCCATAAAATCGGAAATCCTATGGATCACCCCCTCAAACCATCAAGTATATTGTGCCCATTTAGAATTGTCGAAACAATTATCTAGGGATCAAAATCAGCAATTATTCAACAAGGTGGTATGACCTAAATTTTGCCCCTTTTTTTGTAAAATATGATAAAAATTAAAAAAAACTGTCTGTCTCTTCTAATTTCACTTTCGGCTATGGTAGCTTTAATTAAAACCATCTTTTTCACTCAAGTTTTTTATCTCTTACAGAATCTTCCCCTTATAATCCATGCCAAAGACCTGGCATATTTCTACCGAATACCAGCCCAATTCCTATGGCAAAAGAAAAGAATCCGACTGTCATAAATTAACTCTACACTACATGGCAGGTGGTCTAGCTTTCCCCAATCTCAGATTTTATAACCTGTCAGCCCTAGTAAAATACGTTGTGGATTGGATAACGGAACAAGAGTACGTAACTAATCTAGAACTATAATCTATTATTGTGGCACCCTTTACTCTGGCGGCACTAATTAATTGTCCTAGAAATGATATCCCTAAAACTATGGAAGTACTTTCGGTTTTCAAACAGCCTATTATGGCATGGCAACACTACTGTAGGGAAATACAGACTAGTCACCAACTCTCTAGATTTCTACCCATTATGGGTAATCCACAATTTTTGCCAGGAACCACCGCTTCAGTCTTCAGAAGTTGGGCTGATCTAGGCCTGAAATATTTAATCCAAGTCAGAGAGGGGCCCTCAGCAAATATCAAATCCTTCACAATGCTCTCTAGCGAGTATACACTACATAAACACGACTTTTTTGCATACTTACAATTGAGACATTTTTATAACAAATTAAAATTAAATTATAATAGTAACTGGGAATTAGGGAATATGGATGCAGCAATAAATAATATTCTATATAATGTCTTGTTAAATGGTGCAGGATCAAAAACACTTCAACTATCTACTTGTAAAACGGAGAAAGGATTTTCGTGCAATCTCAGCCGAAGAGATTAACAGGCCCATTTATCAAGCTCCGTATGGAGCTTGAAGGGCCGTGTTTCTGGCGAGTCTTCAGACTCGCCAGAAACACAAGTTATGAAGCAGCGGTCTAAAGACCGCTGCTTCATAACCCTGTCCGCCTGCTCTGAGCAGGCGGACAGGAACCGCCGGAAATCAACCCGATCGAATACGATCGGGTTGATTGACAGCTCCCTGCTGGCGGCCGATTGGCCGCGAGTCAGCAGGGGGCGGCGTTGCACCAGCAGCTCTTGTGAGCTGCTGGTGCAATGTTAAATGTGGAGAGCGTATTGCTCTCCGCATTTAGCGAGGTCTTGCGGACCTGATCCGCAGTGTCGGATCAGGTCCGCAAGCCCTTTGATAAATGGGCCCCTAAGAGTTTTGGTCTAGCAAGAAAAGCCATTACGACTGCATGAAGAGAATCTCATTTTAAAATTGTAAATAAGATAAATGTAGCTCCCGCACAAATAGGTTGTTGGTATCCCAACAATACTACCAACTGTTATAAATGTAACAATAGTCAGGCCGATCTGATCCACTGCTTTTGGTTTTGCCGAAAGTTAAACAATTTTGGGCCAAAATTAACATCTTTCTCCCTATTTAATAAGACAATAACAAACTTGATCATTTTAGAACAATCTTTCCTTCCTGTGCCCACGGGTAAGAAGATAAAAATCTATCTTCAAAAATGGGAAAGTATAATTAAAACTTTACCTTTGGAGACACAAGTACAACTTAGGAAAT
The DNA here is from genome assembly GCF_027579735.1 of Bombina bombina. NCBI lineage: Eukaryota > Metazoa > Chordata > Amphibia > Anura > Bombinatoridae > Bombina > Bombina bombina. The sequence goes on from NC_069505.1 coordinate 115,023,859, forward strand.
CTAGTCTCTTTAGTCTATGGGTACAGGAGGTAATTGGGCTAATGGACAGCTAGAATGGGAGATATGGGTTTGGGTGGAGCGGCCCCTCTTCCTTGAATCCCCCATATATATATAAAAAACTGGCCAATACATGCTTAAATAGTGGGCCATTATCTCAACTTTTATCTAAAGTGCAAGCACCCTCTGGTACCCTGAGCTATACAATCACATATCATCTATTGGTAATGATATATCGGTTAATTCCCATGGGGCATATTTATCAAGCTCCGTATGGAGCTTGAGGCCCCTTGTTTCCAGTGAGCCTTCAGGCTCGCCGGAAACAGTAGTTATGAAGCAGTGGTCTACAGACTGCTGCTCCATAACTTGTCCTCCTGCACTGAGGCGGCGGACAGAAATCAAACCGATCGAATACGATTGGGTTGATTGACACCCCCTGCTAGCGGCCAATTGGCCTCGAATTTGCAGGGGGCGGCATTGCACCAGGAGTTTACAAGAACTGCTGGTGCAATGATAAATGCCGACAGCGTATGCTGACAGCATTTATCAATGTGCAGCGATGTGCAGCGAACATGATACTCTACTTTGTATCATGTCCGCTCGCACATTGATACATATGCCCCCATAAGTCTATTTAATATCGTAGTCTGGTGACAAATTTATCAAACTATTGTATGGTGAAGGGTAATTTCAAGGTGTACCTATTATAATTCAGGTTTTCTTTGATTGTATTATTGAAAATGGTAAATAAAACAACAATGTTAAATAGTAATGATGATCTTATTATCATAATATTTGTATATATTTGCCCTATGACCCCTGTTTTGTCTCATATTCACTCTGACAGCAAGAGTTAATATTATATGATGTTGCATTTTTTTAATTGTTTTTTGTTCTACTTCTTGTTGTTTTGTTTTGTAAATACCAGATGAGTTAGTTATAGTCCCATTAATCTTTTTTCTTTTATATAAAATGTAAAACCCCAACAATGTGATCGCAGATGAGCTTGTCTCAGGGTGTAGACCAACTGTATATGGATTTTCAGTTATGCTCAGAGGTCTTGTTTTATTGCACAATGCCATGTATGGTGTCTGGTGCCAACTCAATTCTGTTCTCTTTTTCTTGTATTTTTCTCACATTGTTGATCTTAAATAAAGAAAGTAAAAAAAAGAAGCAGAGGTTGTAACTTCTCTGCCACCTTTTAGGCGGACTGCAATCATGCCAATACGATACGATAGGGATGATTGACACCCCCCTGCTAGTGGCCGATTGGCCGCAAATGTGCAGGGGGTAGCATTGCACAAGAATTTCACAAGAAATGATTGTGCAATGTTAAATGCTGACAGCGTATGCTGTCGACATTTAGCAATGTCGGGTGGACATAATTCACTAGTGGAAATTTCCAGCTCTGCACACACACAAGCACACTGCATTTATTCTGGCAAAAGTGCAACACATAAATGTGGCCGGACTTTTAGCCGACGGACATTTGGCAGACGGACATTTGGCTGAAACACAAGTGGCTGTCAGATAACAGTCCGGCCACAAGATAGATAGATTAGATAGATAGATAGATAGATAGATAGATAGATAGATACATAGATTAGATAGATAGATCAATAGATGCAGTAGGTACATTTGATAGATACGATAGATAGATTTGATAGATAAATAGATAGATTTGATAGATAGATAATTTCCCAGACAGAGAATTACAAGACGTGCGGTCTGGGACCCATGGTAAGGTTGCCAGAGGCAGTTGCGGCGCCCGAGGCTCTGATTAGAACAGAGCACTCTGGAACGTATCTGCCCTCGGCCGAAATTGGAACATTCTTTAGCTTTCTGTCTGTCGGCCAAATGTCCGTCTGCAAAATGTCTGTCGGCCAAATGTCCATCTGCCAAATGTCCTTCTGCATTTTGTCAGAGCACCCACATAAAGATCTGGAGTTGCACAGATCTTTCTGAGTGGCGCTTTTACAGAAGAGAAGAAATACGGAGCCAGAAAAGAGACGAATGAAAACGGCCACATTCTGCATTTGTTATGCACATTAAACAATAATGGATATGTGTGTATGTATGTATATACTGTATATATATATAAAATCCAAAAAAGTGCACTCTCACTTCATGCCAGCAACTCGAGGGTGCTAAAGGTAACAGATCTACTGAAAAAAGAATAGTCTCTGCACTCGCTCCCAATATGACATATTTATTAAGTGACATATTTCTTGTATTGGGAGCAACTGCAGAGACGAGAGAGAGAGAGAAAGAGAGAGAGAGAGAAAGAAAGAGAGATAGAAAGAGAGAGAGAGAGAGAAAGAAAGAAAGAGAAAGAAAGAGAGAGAGAGAAAGAAAGAGAGAGAGAGAGAAAGAAAGAGAGAGAGAGAGAGAATTATTTATATCTATACTGCAGCAAAAATTCTGTAGAATATCAGTAAAGTAGAATAAAAATTCTTTCAAATTTTGCAGCTTTAATTGAAACCTCATGAAATATTTGCTGGCTACTTCCCATTAAATGAGGTTTAGTGCAAGAAATGCTGCCAAAGCTTTTACAATTGTACATTTCTTTGGTTTTTAACCCCTGAAGCATTTATATATTAAAAAAATATATACATAAATAGCAGACATGATTCAAAAATGGAAATTAACCACAGACTGAAGAGTAGACAATAACTTTTAATTTGTGGGTTCACTTGGCAATGGCATATGTTAAATTTAATGTTATATATTTACATTTGCTGCCCATTGCTGTGCAACTTACCCCTACTCTGTGCTAGTTATCATGCCGTGTCTCATGACATGAGAACAAGGCTCCCATTGTAGCCTATGGAAGTGCGCTTTCATGAGCACAATGCCAAAAGATCCCTGTAAGGCAGACACATAGGGGGATTTTTATCAAAGGTCTGGCAGACCTGATCCGACAATGCGGATCAGGTCTGCCAGACCTCGCTGAATGCGGAGAGCAATACGCTCTCCATATTCTGCATTGCACCAGTAGCTCTTGTGAGCTTCTGGTACAACGCCGCCCCCTGCAGATTCGCCGCCAGCAGGGGGGTGTGAATCAACCCAATCGTACTCGATCGGGTTGATTTTCGGTGATAGGTGTCTGTCTGCTCAGAGCAGGCAGACAGGGTTATGGAGCAGCGATCTAAAGACCGTTGCTTCATAACTGCTGTTTCTGGCGAGCCTTTAGGCTCGCCAAAAACACAGGCCCTCAAGCTCCATCCATAGCTTGATAAATGGGCCCCATAATCTATACCTATTCTGTTCTGTGTAGTCTCATCCTGTAAATTTATACTTGAAGAAAATGTGATAGAGTTTAAAACCTTGCAGTACTCGGCTCGATTTATCAATCATTTGGGGAATTCTTCTTTCTGTTCTCCTATCAGTTCTCCGCAGCTCGCCTATGGAGAGGCGCACATGTGCGCCCGTATTTATCATAAAAAAGTATTTTTTTCTCCATAGGAGAGCTGAGGAGAACTAATGATACATTTCTCCAGTCGGATTAGTATCTTCTCCTTATTTATCACTAAAAATAAGCAACTATTCTCCATGTCAATCATATATAAACCAATAGAAATATTTATACAGCCTTCCTAGTAGCTTTGTTAACGCCCCTCTTCAGCAAACTTTCATATAAGAAAATAGGTCTACATTTTCATTGTTTTTGTGCTTCAATTTTAGCGCTTTTTTATATCTTATTTTTATGCCCCTATAGATATAATTTTTGTGCTCTGTTATATATTATTTTGGCGCTCCATTATATATATTTTTTTTACTCCATCATAAATTATTATTGCTCTCCAATAACCATTATTATTGTGCTTTGTTATCGATAATTGTTGTACCTTGTAGAGCCCATTTTTGTGTAACTGCTTCTACAACTGGAAGAGAATAGATTTCTAATGCTGTTCTCCTCTGTAGCTATGGAGAACTTTAATGCAGGAACTTGCAGGAGAACTTTCAGTCCTTCACAGGAGAATATAAATGATAAATTTGTAAGTAGGAGAATTATGAGGAGAACTATATGAAATACGACTAAAAAGATCTAATTTAACCCTTTTTTGGAGAACATGTTTGCCAAGGAGAGTGAGAACAGAGTAGGAGAATTTTACAGTAGAACTTGCCCAATTTTAGACGTATTTTTGAATGATAAATAGGAGAATTATTTCTCATGAGAACTTTTAGGAGAAAATCTAGGAGAATATGAATGATAAATTGAGCCCTTGGTAGTCAAAACAATTAAAGGGACAGTCCACTCAAATTATTTTATTGTTTAAAAAGATAATCCCTTTTTCTTTCCTAAGATATGGTGAGTCCACGGCTTCAGTAATTACTTTTGGGAATATCACTCCTGGCCAGCAGGAGGAGACAAAGAGCACCACAGTTAAACTGTTAAATATCACTCCCTTACCCACAACCCCCAGTCATTCTCTTTGCCTTTGGTGCGTTGAGGATGTGAAGTTTAGGTGTCTGAAGAAAAATGTTGATTTAATCTACAAGCAAGTTTTGGGGTATAGCCGTATTCCACGTCACTCCTTGCAGTCGGGTAGTGGTGGCTTTGAAGCAGTTAGGAATTTGTAAAGAGGTACTTACTGAGTTTTCCTAACAATTGCTGCCCTAGTTTAGAAAGCTGGAGTTGGCTACTCTGTTCTTTCTGTTTCAAAGGTCTCTGTGAAGAACTGTGTCTTCTCAGACCTTGTAACTTTCTACATGCTTTTTTTTCCAGTTGGGGAGACTATGCACTTAAATTTAAAGACACTGCTTTTTTATTGGGACATAGATAATTCTGTTGTATGTGTTACACTGGGGCATGAAGCAGGCACTGTAGCATGTGTGAGACTAACATGTAAACTCTTTTAAAAAAGAAAGGGTAAACTTTTTATTAGGCTTTATTTTCTGACACATATTTACTTGCTAAAACAATACAAGTTTAAACTGAAAGTAAATCTGAATTTTCTATTTCAACAACTTATTAATTTCCCCTTTGCTTTAAAATAAACCGATGCAACATTTTAAACTGTCCGGTTTGAAAAAAAAGTTATTTCTGGTACTTAGTGTACCAAGAAGCTATTTTTACTGCCTCTCTGTGTCGCAGCAGTAATTTGAGCTCGGCAATTGTGGTCACATGACCGGCTTTACTTCATAAATTTGTTTTTCTCCATTTCTGGGGGATCCAGTCTTAATTATTAACGGTAAGGCACCTCAGTAATTGAGGTATGGGGTTGCCCGAGGTGTATTTTAGAAGTTTATTAAATGTTTTTTCTTAACTTTTCTCACATAATTTTAGCTGGGGATCGATCCTAATTTGGGATAAAACTTAAAGTGTATTTTTTCCTTGGCTTAATTTAATTGAATATTAAAATCTTTGAAACTTATCTGTACAAGTTTATTTACTGTTTCACAACATGTCTGATATGGAGCAAGAGCCTGCTCTCATGAATTCATGCTTTTAATATTTAGATGCACAAATTGCAGCTCCTATGCAATTTTGTTCTTCATGTGTCAAGAAAACCTTGCAAAATAAAGGTATTTTTTTTAGCCTAATGTCTCTCAGGATGCTGTTTAAATAATACCTCAGCTTCCTCGTGCTACATACCAAGCCTCAATGGTGTCACATGCAGTGCCCTGCGGTTCCTCTATAACTCCTAGTGGAGTTTATTTAATAGCATAAATTGTTGCCCAGGTATCTTCAGCGGTATCTGCGGCATTAGCTGCCATTCCCAGATTACAAGGGAAACACAAGAGGAAATCTAGAAATTGAGAAAGTAAGGTGCCTGTCCTCATTTCTGCTTCCCAAGTTGCCCTTTCTTTTAAGTCTGATGAGGAAGATACATTGGGACTTTCTGAGGGTGAAATCTCAGATTCAGACAGTATAAATCTTCCTTTTGAGACTGAGGTGGTATCCTTCAGATTTAAGCTTGAACACCTTTGTGTATTGTTAAAGGAGGTTTTAGCTACTTTATATGACTCCGATACCCCTGTCGTTGTCACTCCTAAGAAATCTAGTAAACTTAATAGTTTCTTTGATGAACCTTCCACTTTGGAGGTTTTTCCTCTGGCTAAGACAACCACTATTCCTATTAAGGATAGCTGCTCTTTTAAGGATCCGATGGACAAGAAGCTTTAGGCTTACTTAAAAAAGATGTACGACCATCAAGGTTTACAGTGGCAACCTACGGCTAGTATTGCCTCTGTTGCGGGAGCAGCATTTTATTGGTGCAATGCCCTATCTGATATCAGAAGAAACTACAGTAGAGGAGATCCAGGATAGGATCAAAGCTCTTAAACTGGCCAATACCTTTATCTATGATGCCAACATGCAGGTAATTAGACTGGGAGCTAAGATATATAGCTTCACTGCTCTAGCTCGCAGAGCTCTGTGGCTAAAATCTTGGGACCGATCAAATATGCAGCATCACCCGCAAAAGCCGGCGACGCCAAATTTTGTGCTGGTTTGGTATCCTATATACGGCGTAACATAGAAGTTACGCTCGTATATTTCTGCCTTCGCCCGTAGTTTTCCCCCCATAGACTGACATACAAAACAGGCGCAGTTTGGTAGCCAATATACAGCTCAAGGCCTTACGTGGCAAAAATGGAGAAATCTTACTCCATTTTCACCTTGCCACAAAATGCACCCGTAGCAGGCCTTGCACTGAGTATTGGAGCACCGTTACTCCCTAAAATGCCTGGGAAAAAAACTAACACCTAACGCATGCGCAATGTCTATCTACCTGTCAACCGCAATCCCCCACGATATACCTAATAAAGTGTATTAACCCCTAAACCGCCGCTCCCGGAACCTGCCGCCACTAAATAAAGGGTTTAACCCCTAAACCACCGCTCCCGGACCCCGCCGCCACCTACATTAAATGTATTACCCCCTAATCTGACCCCCTACACCACCGCCACCTACATTAAATGTATTACCCCCTAATCTGATCCCCCTACACCGCCGCCACCTACATTAAATGTATCACCCCCTAATCTGATCCCCCTTTACTGCCGCCACCTACATTAAATGATTAAATGTATTACCCTCTAATCTGATCCCCCTACACCGCTGCCAGCTACATTATATGTATTAACCCCTAATCTGATCCCCCTACACCGTCGCCAGCTACATTAAATGTATTAACCCCTAATCTGATCCCCCTACACCGCCGCCAGCTACATTATATATATTAACCCCTAATTTGATCCCCCTACACAGCCACCAGCTACATTAAATATATTAACCCTAAAAGTCAACCCTAACACCCCATAACTTAATAATTATTTAAATAAATCTAAATAATATTAATATTATTAACTAAAGTATTCCTATTTAAAACTAAATACTTACCTATAAAATAAACCCTAAGATAGCTACAATATAATTAATAATTACATTGTAGCTATTTTAGGATTTATATTTATTTTACAGGTATATTTGTATTTATTTTAACTAGGTACAATAGCTATTAAATAGTTAATAACTATTTAATAGCTACCTAGTTAAAATAATTAGAAAATTACCTGTAAAATAAATCCTAACCTAAGTTACAAATACACCTAACACTACACTATCAATAAATTAATTAAATGAATTAACTACAATTATCTAATATAAAATACAATTAAATAAACTAAACTATATTACAAAAAAACAAACACTAAATTACAAAAAATAAAAAATATTACAAGAAATTTAATCTAATTACACCTAATCTAAGCCCCCTAATAAAATAAAAAAGCCCCCCAAAATAATACAATTTCCCTACCCTAAACTAAATTACAAAGTAACCAGCTCTTTTACCAGCCCTTAAAAGGGCTTTTTGCGGGGCATTGCCCCAAAGTAATCAGCTCTTTTACCTGTAAAAAAAAAAAAGCAATACAATACCCCCCCCAACATTACAACCCACCACCCACACACCCCTACTCTAAAACCCACCCGATCCCCCTTAAATAAACCTAACACTACCCCATTGAAGATCACCCTACCTTGAGCCATCTTCACCCAACCGGGCCGAACTTTTCATCTGATGCGGGCACAAGTGGTCCTCCATCCGGCCGAAGTCTTCATCCAAGCGGGGCAGAAGAGGTCCTCCATCCGGCCGAAGTCTTCATCCAAGCAGGGCAGAAGAGGTCCTCCATCCGGCAGAAGTCTTCATCCATCTGCGGCTCCATCTTCAAGACCTCCGACACGGAACATCCTCCTCGGCCGACGGACTAACGACGAATTAAGGTTCCTTTAAATGACGTCATCCAAGATGGCATCCCTCGAATTTCGATTGGCTGATAGGATTCTCGGAATTAAGGTAGAAAAAATCCAATTGGTTGATTGAATCAGCCAATCGGATTGAAGTTCAATCCGATTGGCTGATTGGATCAGCCAATAGAATTGACGTTACATTCTATTGGCTGATCCAATCAAGACTTTGGTCGGATGGAGGACCACTTGTGCCTGCATCGGATGAAGAGTTCGGCCCGGTTGGGTGAAGACGGCTCAAGGTAGGGTGATCTTCAATGGGGTAGTGTTAGGTTTATTTAAGGGGGGATCGGGTGGGTTTTAGAGTAGGGGTGTGTGGGTGGTGGGTTGTAATGTTGGGGGGGTATTGTATTGCTATTTTTTTACAGGTAAAAGAGCTGATTACTTTGGGGCAATGCCCCGCAAAAAGCCCTTTTAAGGGCTGGTAAAAGAGCTGGTTACTTTGTAATTTAGTTTAGGGTAGGGAAATTTTATTATTTTGGGGGGCTTTTTTATTTTATTAGGGGGTTTAGATTAGGTGTAATTAGATTACATTTCTTGTAATATTTTTTTATTTTTTTGTAATTTAGTGTTTGTTTGTTTGTTTTTGTAATATAGTTTAGTTTATTTAATTGTATTTTATATTAGATAATTGTAGTTAATTTATTTAATTAATTTATTGATAGTGTAGTGTTAGGTGTATTTGTAACTTAGGTTAGGATTTATTTTACAGGTAATTTTCTAATTATTTTAATTAGGTAGCTATTAAATAGTCATTAACTATTTAATAGCTATTGTACCTACTTAAAATAAATACAAATATACCTGTAAAATAAATATAAATCCTAAAATAGCTACAATGTAATTATTAATTATATTGTAGCTATCTTAGGGTTTATTTTATAGGTAAGTATTTAGTTTTAAATAGTAATACTTTAGTTAATAATATTAATATTATTTAGATTTATTTAAATAATAATTAAGTTATGGGGTGTTAGGGTTAGACTTAGGTTTGGGGTTAATATATTTAATGTAGCTGGCGGCGGCGTAGGGGGATCAGATTAGGGGTTAATATATTTAATGTAGTTGGTGGAGGTGTAGGGGGATCAGATTAGGGGGTAATACATTTAATATAGGTGGCGGCGGTGTAGGGGGATCAGATTAGGGGGTAATACATTTAATATAGGTGGCAGCGGTGTAGGGGGATCAGATTAGGGGGTAATATATTTAATATAGGTGGCGGCGATATAGGGGGATCAGATTAGAGGGTAATAAATATAATGTAGGTGGCGGCAATTTAACAACAATAACAATTTTGGTGCTGACTGTCCCTTTAAAGGGGAAGTCTACCATAAAATTGTTATTGTTTTAAAAGATAGATGATCCCTTTATTACCCATTCCCCAGTTTTGCATAACCAACACAGTTATATTAATATACTTTTTACCTCTGTGATTACCTTGTATCTAGGAACCTTCTTCAAGCCCCCCGATCACATGACTGTGACTGTTTATTATCTATTGTCTTAACTTTAGCATTGTTTTGTGCTAGATCTTAAATAACCCCCTGTGCCTGAACACAGTGTTATCTATATGACCCACGTGTACTTTCTGTCTCTTTGTGTTGAAAAGAGATTTAAAAAGCATGTGATAAGAGGCAGCCCTCAAAGGCTTAGAAATTAGCATATGAGCCTACCTATTTTTAGTTTAAACTAAGAATACCAAGAGAAAAAAGCAAATTTGATGATAAAATTAAATTGGAAAGTTGTTTAAAATTAAAAGTCCTATCTGAATAATGAAAGTTTAATTTATACTAGACTGTCCCTTTAATATATATTTTTAGTACCTTTCACTTTCGACATCTTTATATAATTTCGCAAGTTGAACTTGTAAATATTTTTCACCCAACCATAAAAGGGATTTTCCTTTAAAAAAAACCCAGCCAAGTTTAAATAATGCTCTTTGACTGCTTTTTGACAATGCTTGTTGTAAAAACGGAGGCCTCAGCAGGAACTATACTATTAAATAAAGTCTAATGGTATTATACATATATTAATTGTATTAATAAGCTATAATTTGGCAAGTGTGTACAACATAAAGAGGTTTATTGTGAAATAATTAGGGTTTAACTGGTCCATACCCAGTCGGATTCCAGAACAGCTGTTGCTAGGTAGTCATATAAAAGCAGCGCGCAATACAGCAACTAATTACAGCTTTGGCCTATAATTACTATTTAAAAATAAAAAAGCAATTTTCTCGGGTTAAAATCAAACTTCCACATAAGCATTATAACAACCTAAAGTATTTAGCTTTAGCATTCAAAGGGACACACAATATATTTGACTCTGTAGCATCTTAAATAGGTGCAGTCTTTCTTTTTTTTTTGTTAACTGTGCTGAATAAACCTAGTCTTTGTTGTGTTAGCTTTACCTTTCAGCCAGTGAGTGTGTCTACTGTAGTGTCAGTTAAATACCATAGTGCATAATAGTCAAATTATAAATGCTGTTTAACAAGAAACCTTTTCCACCACAAATCAATTATATTTGTTTAGTATTTATTTCTTTGTAAAGTTCTTGTGTTTCCACTGTTACTACATAAGGTCTGAGCACCAGCCAATCAACAATGGCATACACACGTATCCTCCATGCATGTGAATGTATGGATATTTGAAAAATCTCTTGAATTTGCTGGGACAGTCCAAGAATTTTACCTCTTGTCCTGTGTTATAATTATCCCTTGAAACTTCGTTGATGTACGGGCTTGTTTACATATTGTGGTATGTGAGCCTTGCCCTTTAAATTAAAAGGACATAATAATTAAAATACCTAATTTGGTGCACTGGCATCTGTGAGTCTCCTTCTGGTCACAGACAACTTATTAGTAATATTTTGTGCAATTTATGTTGTGTTTTGGTTGAGGGTGGGCATAATTAAAGGGACATTGTACATAAGATTATTTTTTGCATAAATGTTTTGTAGATGAGGACTGTAGTGCAAAGATTAGTGAAGCCTTTTTTCTAGAGGGTCCTTCCCTCATTTGGGTGTAATGTTTGATTACTGTACAGCACCACTTTCCTCCCTTTAATATATATAGAGATACTGCAATTAGATAGTCCCTAAATCTTTGGAACCATAGGAATGCTAGCCACTGTAATGCCACTGTAATTTCATTGTGTACTAATAGTCTATCTCTGAATTGTCCGAATTTCTGTACAGTAGAGCACACGGACTCACCACACAATATGGATAGTCTATGGGAAAAAGATAAACTAGCTATGATATATTTGACAGTAACAACACTACTTCCAGGTCAGTAAACTACACATCACTAGACTCCATTCTAAAGGATGTACATAAGACATTGTACAAACAGGATAAGGTCTGCTGGAACAGACACTTTTTCGAAAAATATATTGAAAAAGAATTGATCCCTAGGGGCCTTAGAATACAACTCTTCCCAAAGGAATCATGTTCCTTAGACACAGGCCCAACGATTCCATTTGCATGTTTGGCTGAAGGGGGGCCATTGAAACTAAGAACACAACTTACAGAGTTGGTCGGGGGGACCTTTTCTCGTTGGTTAAAATATGCCCAGTTAACACATTTCATAGGTTCTTCACCTTACAAGCAAAATCTTTTGAGGAGCCTGACAACATTTGAAAGGCTTTGCTATTGGGGGGTGGGGTGGTACCCAAGTGGTCCCTGTCGATGACAAAAAAATTATTAGATGAGACACTTACTCTCCCATCTTCCTCATACGACTCTCATTGGCAATCTGACTTAGGCATATCTATATAAAAAGAACAATGGGATAACATATACTATCACTCCTCAAAGTCATCCTCCTCTCCTAGGATTTTGGAACTAAATCACAAGATTTTGTTTTGGTGGTATCTTACCCCGGACAGGCTTAAACGCATTTACCCCAACTCTAACGCGTCCTGCTGGAGGGGTTGTGGGTCTTCTGGCAACATGGCCCACATTTGGTGGCATTGCCCGAAATTGCTCCCATTCTGGGAGGAGATCGTCAACCATTTGAAATCAGTCATGGGAGAGCATTTTGAGTTACCTCCAACTACGGCCCTCCTTAACTATAAACCAGATAAGATCTGTAAAATTAAATGAAGACTTTTACAATATAGCTTAAATGGAGCTAGATTACTCATTGCCCGAAAGTGGAAATCCACTAATGCCCCCACTTTTCAGGAGTGGTTACATAACACATCAGAGCTCCTGGAGGTGGAGGAAAACTCATATTTTAGGAATGGCAGCCTTCCCCTTTATCATAACATCCAGTTTTACTGGCAAACGCTCTTAAATTCACATGCAGGTTGAATTAGTTTATGAGTATGGTGCATATGGGTCCCAGTCGGACCAGACACTCTCTTCTCTTTCTCTTACTCTTCTTTTTCTTTCTCTTCCCCAGCTTCTTTCCCCTCTTCTCTACTCATCAACAACAGTGATCCAAAGCGACGTGTCAGATACTGATGGGGAAGATAATGAACCAGTACAAAGTGAAACACCTAGCACGTCCAGTAACATACAAATACCAAGATCCTCAAGTAGAAATAAACGCAAGGGTTTTTTAGACCAAGGAGAGAACATAGACACACCAGGAGAGGAGGGAGGTCAAAACAAAAGACCCACACGCGGACGCACCCAGAACAGCAACCAGAAGAATTGGTGACATCCACCTCGAGCACCAGGTCCCTTCTCTCTCATATGGAGCAATCATTAAGAGTTATTAATCTTTAAGAATTAGAACTGTCCAAAGAGCATATTACAGTTTTATCCAAGGGTCTATCCTTCTGCCCTTCTACCAGTATTGACAAATATGAAACTGTAAAAGATGTACAACTCTTTATTAGAAAATTATAGCTCAAAAAACAGTTTTCAGAACCAAAGATTGACTGGGGTTGGAATGAGGAAGAAATAGAAACAATTCGGGATCTTGATAGTCTCCTAGGAGACTCAGACCTAACAGAACATTCTAAATGGAGAAATAAAATTCACAATAAGTCCTCATATGTACCAAAAATAATCAATTGTCCTCAAGTATTTAATGAATTGTTCTGTAGAGAAATTGCATATCTGCACCCATTGCCTACTATCCCTAATCTGACATACAAAGAGAGACAGGCACTAAAGGAAACAAGTAAATGGGAAGAAGTGGTAGAAATGCAGATAAGGGTGGGAATATTGATATTTGGCCATTAGACATGTACCTCAAGGAGGCAAACAAGCAATTATTGGACAAAAATTGTTACATGAAATTATTGGGCAATCCTACTTTGGGATATCAAAAAATCTATAATCATATAATAACAGACGCAAGTGATAACAATATTCTCACAACCAAAGAAAATAAGTTTATACAAGTTGACCATCCCAAAACTCCAACTTTCTATCTCATTCCTAAAAGTGCATAAAAATAAAGAGATATCTTCAGGCAGGCCGATAGTCTCGGGGATAGGATGCCTAAACGAACAGGCTAGTCAATACTTAGACTTCAGACTGAGGAGGTTTGTACACGAGCTACCCTCATATGTACAGGACACGATGGAGGTCTTGCAAAGACTCAATAATAGCCACACTGATAAAAACACATGGCTAGTAACAACTGATGTGAAATCCCTGTAAACATCTATTAATCACATCATTGGAGTAAACGCTGTTCAATATTTCCTAGATCAGAAATCGGAAGAAGACAAAGCACATGACAAATTTATAATTAATTATAATTAATTACGCTCCTACGTATACAAATCTTTCTTGGCTGGTGGGAGGCTGAATATGTATTTACTGACAGCAATAAACAATATACTGATAAAATCCCTATGTGGCTTTGATACATAGACGATATATTCTTCATATGGGAAGGCTCTTATATAGAACTTCAGCAGTTCATAACAACATTAAATAACAATGATGTTAATATCAAGCTAACCCATGAAGCAGATCAAAATCTGATACATTTCTTAGATCTAACCACAACAATAGATCATGAAGGAAATATTAAGACAGATCTTTTCAGGAAGACAACAGCTACAAATAGTTTACTCCATAAGACCAGTGCTCATGCTCCAAGCACTATGAAAAGACTACCAACAGGAGAATGTCGGAGAATCAGAAGAAACTGTTCTGACTTAACCACATTTCATATGAGAGCTCTGGAACTTGAGACCAGATTAATTGACTTTTACAGTGAGAACCATCAAAAAAGCCAAATACAGGGTGCTGAAAACCAACAGACAAGAACTCCTACAGAAGAAATCTAAACCTATAAACAATGTCCACAGACTAATAATAACACACAATGCCCAAAGAATCAACATAAACCAGATCATTAATAAATACTGGCATATTCTGATTTCTGATCCCATCATTAAAGACATGGTAGGAGAAAGGCCTTCCATTACTTACAGACGTACACGCAACATCAAAGATATGATTATAAGTAGCCATCTACAGAGGCATAAGACCGCTTTGGCCCCAGGATCACACAAATGTGGCAATTGCAGTACATGCAAATATATAATTAAATCAGACCACATAACCAACCAGTTTAATACCAGACACTCTATCAAGAAATACACCAGCTGCCAAACAGAGGGTGTAATATATGCCTTAAAATGCAAATGTAATAAATTCTATGTCGGCATGATGACACTCAAACTTAGAACCAGAGTAATGGAACATCTGTGCAACATAAGGAATACAGAGAAAGTCAAACAAGATGGTAAAACCTTAACCAGTGTTGCCTACCACGTTCTATGCTACCACAAGTCGAATGCAGAAGAATTACAATGCCAAGGCATAGAAAAGGTTAGCCTAGGTATCAGAGGGGGAAATCTTGAGAAAACATTACTGAAAACAGAGAGCAGATGGATTTACTTACTTAACACAGTACAACCATGTGGATTCAATGAAAATAATAACTACTACGTGACTACGTCCACCTTTAAGACAACCAAACATAAATAAATATCTATTGAGATAATCAGTTTTATTTGAAAAGGTCAAATGGCTATTCGCTATACCCAAATCCTGTTATCCATGTTTTACTATACTCATCACAGGAATAGTCTTAGAGACAAGGCCAACATGCCAATTTTGCCCATTCTTGCACTCCTTTCTCTTCCATTCACTTCAAGCACATTTGGCTGTGGATCTTTTATAGCTGTTTTTTCACATGATTTATGGTCAGCACATTTTTTATTATTATTATTATTATATTATTTTCACTTGACTCACAGTCAATAATTAAGTCACTATTATGCATAGTGTCATAACACTATCTGGATGTAATGTCATTTCAGATATAAAAGATTTGCACACCCTAGAGAGGGTATCACATTATTCTCATAAAAAATATCTTTTAATTCTTCTGATACTGATGTATCACATTGATAGGTAATTAATCTCTACACTGTCACATTATACTAAGTGTGCACAGCCACCTTTTTTGAAATTGACTCTAGCAATATTAAATACACACCCTTTACTTTAGCTTTCCCATATGACATTCACTCTATTAAAACAATATTTCTGAATAACACGAAAAAATACACTAGCTGAGAATGTACATTTTTACATTCCACATTAAATTCACACCATCTCAGTCTGAAGCAAACTGGTAGATTGTAGACTGTGGGATAGATTCACTAATACTCCTGAAATATGGTACCATATTACTCACTATCAGTGGACCAAGTCGTAATATACTATTACGGTAACAGGATATGATTAATACACCATAATCATAACTTCGCTATTTAGAACTTTTGAAACTAGCGCCACTCTTTGGGAGTATCATTTGAACATAATTACCAAGCTATTATAGTTATCTACAGATCCAAATAGATACGATATAGATAGTAACTCTCTGTATTATTTCAAACTAGAGCACATGTATCAAACTCAGGACTATCCCATATAAACCAAAAGAAACATAGCTATTAATCGCTCAATGTTGTCTTTATCAATGCATACAGTAACTTAGTTACGGTGTTAAAACTCCACTGGACACCGATAACTAATATTATCCCTCTGAGAGGTCTGCCAATGTAATTACGGAAAGCGATCAGTATGTAAGTTATGATGCCAAAATTGTACCACCTAATAATTATTAATAGAAAATACCCCTCTGAAAGGTTCATCTATGCCCAGTGTAATTCCAACAATATAGCTACAATATAGGGACATAACTATTTCTGCTATTGATGAACTAATACATATTGATTATCGATATTTATCAGCAATCTTATATAGGTTCTATTATACTTACTTAGAAAATAAGTTTTGGCTTCTAATTTAATCTTTTACCAAAATTCATTATGTGAAATATTCCTCTATGAGATCTATTAATATCATCATATAGTTCCATCAAAAGAGGTACAACTCATGGACAAAGCTGTTTCCTGCTAATGGCTCAATCACCATTTATTGACAGGGAGCCTATCCAACCATTTTGGAGAGATCAGATACTGACCGGGTTCAGTGTCAGCATTTAAACTTACACATCCGGTGGCTCGCCGCCTTTGAAAAAGCCCTATTCGGCGAAACGCGTCAGGGGGTTGAGAGCTAAAGGGAGCTCCATAGTTTTAAAATTCTACTTTAGATATGTTGACCGCAATTGCTGTAATACACATATAAATTAACTAATGATACAATGTTATTCTAACTATAACTTAGCCACCATGCTGAGCATAAACATTTACTGGCTTTGATACATAGGCGCTACGCTGAGTATAAACAATTACGGGCTTTGATACATGTGATTGTCACTTAGCAGCAGACATATATTTGAATCAGCCAAAAGCTTACTATTGAAACCGCATATACCACAGTTACAGCAGAGCGGTTTGTAAGCAGAATAGCATACACTATTATGCAAACAACGAATGGCATTTACGCTAACAAGCTGATATTTTAACCAGCATCAAGTTTATTATTGAATCTGTATATATCATAGCTTAGCAGAACTGCTAGTAAGCGCCATAACAGACACTGCTGTGGAAACTCTGGTTGAGACTCACTCAAAGCATATATTAGAAGTACTAGTAAATTCACTACTTAATCCGCATCCACAGCTGAGCGGTTTGAAAGCGGCATAACATTTACTATTGGGGATAAGAGTCTTATTACAAGTTGAGATTATATTAAGGATTTTCTACAATAAGCACTTAGTAGCTTTACCTTCCACACGACAGGGGCCTTACTTTCATACAATAATATCATTACCATTGCCCTAGTAAAAATCATTACAGGATTATATATTCTAAATACTTGAGTATTAGTACTTTACAGATTTTGTTGAGATTTTATATATCCTTATCTGTTAACATGCTATGTTAGATTTAAAGTTGTCTGACATAATTCTCTTCAAAATTAATAATTCGTATATAGTAGTCCAGGGAGATTACCCCATTATATATTCAAATCTAGAGTATTACAGCAGAAGCTACTTAAATTACAGTCAGCACAACATTTTTATAGAAGGGCATGGTATATATAACAATTTATTTATCCTCAGTTATGCTCACCCCTTTGGGCGATCAGTGTTATAGAACATCAATGACAGATATTAGCTACTATTGTATGCTCTGTAGGGCAATATAAAATCACACTACTCATAGAAGTTAACTATTGCCAATAACAAGTTGATTTTTTGGTACATATAAGGATCGTGAGATGAATAATTACAGAGCCTTTGGCAAGTGTTGCCATTTGGCTAACGTTACATAAGCAAGTGCTACAATATTGTTACAGGTGAACAGATAGATTGTAGAGATGGTAACTTTACCTTTATTTTATATCACTATTGTCACCTAAGCATATCTATTATGTGCTAGCAACAGCAGATATCATTGTCCCAACGTACCTACTTATATATTGCTAAAACTCCTTTCACCATATGTAGTTCTAGAATGTTGGTGGCTGTGGTTATACAGTAACCGAAAAATATAAATTCCTGTACACATATATTATAGCTCAAAGGCAATACTTTTTCAACCACAGAAATTAGGTCATCAGATCTTTAGTTGTTTTTATTGTGTTTCCACGCTGGGTCCCTAATTTTAATGTTATATCAATAAAAGTTATATTTTATTTGTCTTCATCATCTCTCCTCACAAGTCCGGGCTGAGAGTGCTATTAGTGCAGTCTTTTTTTTCTAGAGGGTCCTTCCCTCATTTGCATGTAATGTAGTGCAAAGATGTTTACAGAATTACGCTGGGAAAATTTCATATAAGCCATGGAATGCCCATGTTAAGCCCATTTAAAAAAAAAAATTATGCTTTGTATTTTGTACTTTTAAGTATGAATTTCTTGCTTTTTTTGCATATTCTGTATAGTTAAATTACAATTTACGCTGTGCATAGTTAGTACTATTTATTCCTGTGCAGTTTGCTTACAAATTTTATGTTTTTGATAAAATACGAACCTTAACAGTACAATTTTTCCCTGCGTATTTTTTTTTGAATGGTTCAATTATTCGTTTTGTAAGATTTTTAAATTAGGAATTTCATTATGCTCTTTAGTAATGTATGCATCTATGCATGTATAATGCAGTATATGCCCCTTAGCCCCTGTTATTGAAAAAAAAGACTTTTGTAGACTCACCATTATGAAAGAAATTAATTTATCAGGTAAGCATAAACATGTTTTGTTTCATAAGATGGTGAGAGTTCACAAGTGGTATCCTATACCCAAGCTTTGAAGTCCACAAGACCACCATAAAATAGGGATGGAAAAACAGTTAAGGCAGGTACTAAACGGGTACTGAAACCTACACAACTTTCCTTCCAGAAGCAGCCTCAGAAGAGGTTAAACGTGTAAAAATTGTAGAATTTGGTAAAGGTATGAAACAATGACCATGTAGCTGCCTTGGACATCTGTTCAATGGAAGGGTAATTTCTAAAAGCCCAAGAAGTAACGACTAATCTGGTAGAATGAGCAGTAAATAATTTAGGGGGAGACTTCCTTGCTACTAGGTACACTAACTTGTAGTAGCTTTCTGTCTCTTGCTAAGGAACTTGAGAAATGGATAAACAAGGAAGAAGGCATTTGGTATTCTTTAGTGGCTTGAAGATAAAATTTTAAGGCCCATACTACATCAAAGTTTTCAGAAGAAACAACCTTACGCCTAGATTACGAGTTCTGCGTTAGCTTTAAAAAGCAGGATTAAGGGCTGCTTTTTAACGCCCGCTGGTATTATGAGTCAGGGAGGTACAGGTGTACCGCTCACTTTTCTTCTGCGACTTTTCCATACCGCAAATCCCCTTACGTCAATTGCGTATCCTATATTTTTAATGGGATTTGGCTAACGCTGGTATTACAAGTCTTGGAAGAAGTGAGCGGTACAGCCTCTACCTCCAAGACTCCTAACGCATATAAATGTCAGTAGTTAAGAGTTTTATGGGCTAATCCCGGAACATAAAGCTCTTAACTACAGTGCTACAAAGTACACTAACACCCATAAACTACCTATGAACCCCTAAACCAAGCCCCCCCCCATCGCAAACACTATAATAAAATTATTTAACCTCTAATCTGTCGAACGGACATCGCCGCCACCTACATTATACCTATGAACCCCTAATCTGCTGCCCCTAACATCGCCGACACCTACATTATATTTATTAACCCCTAATCTGCCCCCCCAACATCGCCGCCACCTACCTACACTTATTAACCCCTAATCTGCCAACCAGACATCGCCGCCACTATAAAAAATGTATTAACCCCTAAACCTAAGTCTAACCCTAACCCTCACACACCCCTAAGTTAAATATAATTTAAATAAATCTAAATAAAATTACTATAATTAAATCAATTAATCCTATTTAAAACTAAATACTTACTGTAACGGTACCAACCGGATACCAAGGGTTAACACCAGGGAACAATGTCCTGCATAGGGAATCAGCAATTCACAACCCAGCCAGTTTTCAGGTTTTAAAACAGAATGAATTTTATTAAGGCTCATATGCCCAGTATTTATGCAGGTCTGAACCCCCCCCAGAAGGGGGGTTGAAAGAATGTTGTACATTAGATGAAGGGAACACACCCTTGACATGATACAATAGATTTACCTTGCTTAAGCTGATAACAATTTAAACACAAGATACATTTGGCTTTTCTTATCACCTAAGCATTTGCTCTCTGAGGGTGATTAAACAATGGACTGTGTATCAATAACATTAATGACAGTGCACCATAGCTGAGGCTAAAGCTGAACACAGTTAACTCTTTCAGTGCTGACAGAAGGGTCTGTCACATCTACATAGCACAATATACAGCCTATAGACAACCTTTCTCACGTTATAGTCCAGAAGTGGCTAGGTTTGCCACAATGCTCCCCCAGAACCAAGCCGGCATACACAGTCTGATCCCAACGGATCGGCTTGGGGATGTCCGGGGCAACAACTTTCGGCTCAAGTAAGCTACGGGGTGTTCTCCGCCATCTGCTCCAACTTGGCTCAGTACTGCCCCCACCCCAAACATGGAAGCGTCTCTTCCCGGAGGGACTGGGCTTGGGTAGTCACAGGGTTAACATCAGCGGGATCCATGGGAGCATAGGCAGAAACAAGGGGGGCCAAGTCATTTCCAAGGAGAACATCAGCAGGTAAGTCCTTCTTGACCCCCACATTCACAAGTCTAGCGCCCACTCCCCAATCCAAATGTACCCTGGCAACAGGTAGGCGGAACACAGTGCCCCCTGCTACCCTCACAGCCATAGTGTCTCCAGTGTGCTGTTTCTCAGACACCAAGTTCTCTTGAAGCAAGGTCATGGTAGCACCAGTATCCCGTAGACCACTGACCTCCTTCCCATTCACTTTAACCCGCTGCCGGTTATTCCGGTGGGCAGCTTGCACGGGGTCTGCTTCATGTAGGCTGCCCCAGCATTCTGGCGCCTCTACGTAGCGGGCCGCAGGCTGAGGATTATGTGGGATTCCGCCGGCGGGTCTTCTCCAGGACTGTGCTTGATTTGCTGCGTTTAGGGGACACTCTGGTCTTTTGTGCCCTAGTCGCTTACATCCAAAGCACCGAATAGGTTGTGAGTAGCCCCGCGAATTGAACCGGGCTCTCTGAGGGTAGTTCGTGGCCGGAGGCCGCGTAGTATAGCGGTGCGCCGGGGGCTGGTAACTGGCCGCTGCTGGGGTGACTGGGGGTCTGTACTCCACTCTAGCAGTGGGCAATCGGTATACCGCTCCCCCTGCTCCTCGTACTGCCACGGATCCGCCCGTGTGTACTGTATCCGGCACCAAATGGGGAGCTATCAGGGTTAAAGTAGCTCCCGAATCCCGAAGTCCCTGGACCTCCTTCCCCTCTACGGTCCCCAGCTGGCGGGGATGTTGCCAGTTATCGGCGGCCCGGACCGACATCACCTCATGCAGAATTCCCAGGGGTTCCTCGGCTTGGGTGCTCAACACCTCATGAGCGGCTGGCTCCGTTTGGTAATGGTGAGCAGCCTCCCTTGGGGCCTGGTTCTGTCTGACCTGGTTCCAAGCTTGTCTGCTCCGATTTTGGGTGCACTCACGTGCCATATGTCCCCACTGCTTGCAGGTGTGGCATTGTATATTCGCCCGTCCGTTGTTAGGCTGTAGTCCATGGTGCCTCCTGGCATCAAAATGCTGGTCTGCTAATCTGGCTGCTTCGGTTAAGGTGAGGGGTTTTCGATCTCTCACCCATTCTTGGGCTTCTGGGGACAAGCCGTTAAAGAATTGCTCCAACAGCATCAGTTGTCGCAATTCTTCCATGGTGGTAGCTTGGCTGGCCTGTATCCACCCTTGAGATGCTTGATCCAGCTTGTGGGCCCACTCTGCATGTGAATCTCTTTCTGGCTTGCGCAGGCCTCTAAACTTGCGCCGGTATGCCTCTGAGGTAATGGCATATCTTTCCAAGATCGCTCTCTTCACTTTAGCGTAATCCTTGCTGTCCTCCCTGGGTACAGCGCGATACGCTTCCGCTGCCCTACCGGCTAGCTTGCCTGCTAGCACCGGCACCCATACGGACTGCTCCAAATCATGTAACTCGCACAGTCTCTCAAAATCCTGTAAATACCCATCGATCTCATCCTTCTCCTCACAAAACATTTTAAATGCATGGTATGGGATTTTAGGTCTTACTGGGTTGCTGAGTGCGTCCAAAATGGATTCTGCTCGGGAGGATGCATTCCGCGGACTGTGTGCCATCACGTACTCCTGCACATATGCCATTACCACGGATAGCATATCCCGTGGTACAGGTTGGGGTAAAAATTCCAGCCTGGTCCTCATTTCCCTCTGGTATAGGGTCTCCTCCATGGCTGCTGGAGGCGTAGCGCTGCGAGCTCTGTCTCCCTCCATCAGCTCAGCAATTAATATAGCCTTGGGTTTGCTGCTGCCTATCTTTCCCCTGGCTTCTAGCAGTTCCTTTAACGTTTGTCTCTTTAGCTTAGAATAATCCATCTCCATTCACTTCGGTCCCTGGTACTCCTTCCATCTTAGTCAGTATTGTAGTAATCCCCCTCTTCCTGAGGTTACTGGCTTGTGTAGTTGCTCTTCTGGGCGATAAGGTTCATTCCGTCGCTTGCCACCAATTGTAACGGTACCAACCGGATACCAAGGGTTAACACCAGGGAACAATGTCCTGCATAGGGAATCAGCAATTCACAACCCAGCCAGTTTTCAGGTTTTAAAACAGAATGAATTTTATTAAGGCTCATATGCCCAGTATTTATGCAGGTCTGAACCCCCCCCAGAAGGGGGGTTGAAAGAATGTTGTACATTATATGAAGGGAACACACCCTTGACATGATACAATAGATTTACCTTGCTTAAGCTGATAACAATTTAAACACAAGATACATTTGGCTTTTCTTATCACCTAAGCATTTGCTCTCTGAGGGTGATTAAACAATGGACTGTGTATCAATAACATTAATGACAGTGCACCATAGCTGAGGCTAAAGCTGAACACAGTTAACTCTTTCAGTGCTGACAGAAGGGTCTGTCACATCTACATAGCACAATATACAGCCTATAGACAACCTTTCTCACGTTATAGTCCAGAAGTGGCTAGGTTTGCCACACTTACCTATAAAATAAACCCTAATATAGCAACAATATAACTAATAGTTACATTGTAGCTCTTTTAGGATTTATATTTATTTTACAGGCAACTTTGTATTTATTTTAACTAGGTACAATAGCTATTAAATAGTTAATAACTATTTAATAGCTACCCAGTTAAAATAATTACTAAATTAGCTGTAAAATAAATCCTAACCTAAGTTACAAATAGACCTAACACTACACTATCAATAAATAAATTAAATAAATTAACTACAATTATCTAACCTAAAATACAATTAAATAAATAAATAAATAAACTATATTACAAAAAAGAAAAACACTAAATTACAAAAAATAAAAAAATATTACAAGAATTTTAATCTAATTACACCTAATCTAAGCCCCCTAATAAAATAAAAAAGCCCCCCAAAATATTTTTTTATTTATGCCCCGCAAAAAAGCCCTTTTAAGGGCTGGTAAAAGAGCTGATTACCTTGTAATTTACTGAAAAAAAAGAGAGAAAAAGACTCCGGCCAGCCTCTAGACATAAAAAGTGTACATACTTTATTGAGACATACATGAGCGTAAAAAATTTAAAAACGAAACAACTCAGCTGATGTTGTCTACTTGTAATTTAGTTTAGGATAGGGAATTTTATTATTTTGGGGGGCTTTTTTATTTTGTTAGGGGGCTTAGATTAGGTGTAATTAGATTAAAATTCTTGTAATATTTTTTTATTTTTTTGTAATTTAGTGTTTGTTTTTTGTAATATAGTTTAGTTTATTTAATTGAATTTTATTTTAGATAATTGTAGTTAATTTATTTAATTAATTTATTGATAGTGTAGTGTTAGGTGTATTTGAAACTTAGGTTAGGATTTATTTTACAGCTAATTTTGTAATTATTTTAACTAGGTAGCTATTAAATAGTTATTAACTATTTAATAGCTATTGTACCTAGATAAAATAAATACAAAGTTGCCTGTAAAATAAATATAAATCCTAACATAGCTACAATGTAATTATTAGTTATATTGTAGCTATCTTATGGTTTATTTTATAGGTATTTACTTTTTTAATAGGAATAATTTATTTAATTATAGTAATTTTATTTAGATTGATTAAAATAGATTTAAGTTAGGGGGTGTTAGGGTTAGGGTTAGACTTAGGTTTAGGGGTTAATATATTTATTATAGTGGCGGCGATGTACAGTCGGCATATTAGGGGTTAATAATTGTAGTTCGGTGGCGGCGGCGGCGGCGACATGGGGGGCGATTAGGGGTTAATAAATATAATGTAGGTGTCGGCGATGTTGGGGGCAGCAGATTAGGGGTTCATAAGTATAATGTAGGTGGCGGCGGTTTACAGAACGGCAGATTAGGGGTTAATAATATTATGCAGGTGTTGTTGATGTCGGGGGGGGGGGCAGATTAGGGGTTAATAAGTGTAATGTTAGGAGTGTTTAGATTTGTGGTTCATGTTAGGGTGTTAGGTGTAGACTTAGAAAGTGTTTCCCCTTAGGAAACAATGGGGCTGCGTTAAAGGGACAGTCAAGTTTAAATTAAACTTTCATTATTCAGATAGGACTTTTAATTTTAATTGACTTTCCAATTTACTTTTATCATCAAATTTGCTTTTTTCTCTTGGTATTCTTAGTTTAAACTAAACATAGGTAGGCTCATATGCTAATTTCTAATCCTTTGAGGGCTGCCTCTTATCACATGCTTTTTAAATCTCTTTTCAACACAAAGAGACAGAAAGTACACCTGGGCTATACAGATAACACTGTGTTCAGGCACAGGGGGTTATTTAAGATTTAGCACAAAACAATGCTAAATTTAAGGCAATAGATAATAAACAGTCACAGTCATGTGATCAGGGGGCTGGAAGAAGGTTCCTAGATACAAGGTAATCACAAAGGTAAAAAGTGTATTAATATAACTGTGTTGGTTATGCAAAACTGGGGAATGAGTAATAAAGGGATTATCTATCTTTTAAAACAATAACAATTCTATGGTTGACTGTCCCTTTAAGAGCTGAACGCTGCTTTTTTGCAGGTGTTAGGTATTTTTTCAGCCAGCTCAGCCCCATTGTATCCTATGGGGAAATCATGCACGAGCACGTTTTTCCAGCTTACCGCTACCGTAAGCAACGCTGGTATTACAGGTAGAAGTGGAGGTAAATTTTGCTTAACGCTCACTTTTCTGAGGCTAACGCAGCCATTCAGAAAACTTGTAATACCAGCGTTGTTTAAAGTGAGCGCTGGAAAAAAGGAGCGTTAGCTCCGCAAGTTTTTACCGACAAAACTTGTAATCTAGCCCTTAGGAAAGGAAGAGTAGTTTGTTCTTAAATCTGCTTTATCCTGTTAACAAATCCGGTAAGGATAATCACAAGATAGAGCAGAAAGCCCAGTTACTCTTTTGGGTGTGGAAATGGCTAAGAATAAGAGAACCTCTCAACACAACAGTTGAATGTCCAGCCTACGGGGTAGATTTATCAAGCAGTAGATGCTGCAATCTACCCCCAAAGTTTCAGGTCCGCCTGAAACTTAAGTTAAGAAGCAGCGGTCGTAAGACTGCTGCTCCTTAACTTATCTGCCACCTCGGAGGCGATCGGGGTAATTGACACACCCTGCTAGCGGCCAATGTGCAGGGTGCAGCATTGCACAAGCATTTCACCAGAAATGCTTGTGCAATGATAAATGCCGACAGCGTATCGATGTCCGCCCGGCATTTGATAAATCTACCACTAAGCATAGGTTCAAATGGCTGACCAAGTTAAGGTTCCACAGAGGGAAAGCAGGTTTTAAAACTGGTCTTATACTGACTAAATATTAAACAAAGGCTTAAATGTAAGGAAGTCTTGAAATCTTGTGATACAAGACTAAAAGGGCAGAAATTTAACCTTTAAAAGAACTGGCTGACAAACATTTATCCAGACCATCCTGCAAAAAAATTAAGAATTCAAAAAATCTGAAAAGAAGTTTAAAGGGACACTAAACCCAAATTTTTTATTTCATTATTCATAAAGAGCATGCAATTTTAAGCAACTTTCTAATTTACTCCTGTTACAAACCCAAACAAGAAGTGAGCGTTGAGCAAAATTTTGCTCATTACCGCACTCCAATACCAGTGCTGCTTACATTAGCGGTGAGCTGGTGTAACGTGCTCGTGCACGATTTCCCCATAGGAATCAACGGGGAGAGCCGGCTGAAAAAAAGTCTAACACCTGCAAAAAAGCACCGTAAAGCTCCTTAACGCAGCCCCATTGATTCCTATGGGGAAATGCATTTTATGTCTACACCTAACACCCTAACATGAACCCGAGTCTAAACACTAATAATCTTACACAATCTTCGCCCTCGACATCGCCGCAACCTACATTATATTATTAACCCCTAATCTGCCGCTCCAGACCAGTGACGTGCTGTCATAGGAGGCAGGGGAGGCAGTGCCTACCCTGCCATAAGTGTGAAAAAAGAGTTTTTAATAATAGTTTTAATAATATTAAAAAAATAAATAAAAATGTGTTGTTGTTTTTTTTCGAGTGTAAGCCCTGCCCCCCAAGGTACCCCCCCCCCACGTCTGCCGCCATGTAGCGATCCATCCATGTTGTACAATAAAGGAGACTGGAGAGGCAGTGAGCTGTTCAGCTGCCCTCCATTGCACAACATGGATGGCTTGTATGAGCTGCGAGAGCCAGCACCACCTAGTGGTGTCGCTGTTCGCGGCCCTTACGCTCCCAATAGAGGCTGCTATCCAAAGCAGCCTCGGGACTCGGGAGCCAATGAGCACTACCAGTCTGCCAGAGTGTGACGTGCAGAGTGTTCACTGCTCAGTCAGTCACATCATGTGACTTAGAGGCGTTCAGTAGGACTGGCGGGAAGGAAATCAAGATTCAAGCCGAGAGAGCAGAGACCTGTGTGAGTGTGATGGCGCGTGTCCTGTTCCAGCTCCCCCTCCTTTTTTATGGCCTTTGAGGTAAAGCAAACAGCCCAGAGCAGTGCTCCCATGTCAGTTACAGTGGCCCCATTTGTATGGTAGAGATCCGGAATCGGATCATATTCAACTTTTACAAGTGCTGCTGCTGGCACAGGGGTTTTTGACAGCCAGTGCTCAGGCAGCACTGAGTAGAAGGTTGTCATGTGGCATCACACAGACTGGGGGACACAATCTACATCTCTCCTCTGACAACAGACTGCTACGGTAATACTTTTAAAATTGAACTTGTTACAGTCACACTCCCCTTGCCTTCATCCTCTCAGTACTCAGCATTGCATAATCACTGTCTGCGTGTCTGCTTGGAGCTTCAATGAATGAAATAATTGATGATACTTGTGTTTCACTTTGATTCTCTTAATGGGCACAAAACACACTCTCTTCTATCTGCATCTCTCATCTGACCTCTCTACTACGGATTATACTTTTTATCTGCTACACACTCCCCTTGCCTCCTCTCACTGCACTGTGTGCTGGCAAAATGCTGACAGCTGCAAGAGCGCACATAACACAGTGAGAGGAGGCAAGGGGAGTGTGTGTGTTTAGTGTACAAGATAAAAAGTATTATCCGTAGCAGAGAGGTCAAAGGAGAGATGCAGATAAGAGAAGAGAATGCATTTTGTGCACATTAAGAGGATTTAAGTGAAACACAAATATCATAAATTATTTCACTCACAAGAACGCTATAAGTTCTTCAGGATACTTCAAAAGTTGCCATAGCAACCATTGCCAGAACCTCTCCCTCCCTAGTGAACACAAGCAGAGGGGTGTTATTTGTATGATGTCTGGCAGCCTGTTGTTTTTATACACATTGCATGGAGCTTAGGAAATGGACTATGTAATTCTACTCACAGGATGGGCAGTGGACATTATAACTTTGTAAGTTAAATATACACATATATATGCTTATTACCTTTAATAAATGTATATTAGGGTGCAGTGTGATGTTTGTAAGTGTAGAGGATCATGATATTAGAGCCCACCATATCATCTTTCTGTCTCTTCCTCAAATTGCAAGAAAATTTACTTTATAAAAAAGGTTCAATAAATTAAAAATGGTACAAAGCTGTATTTTTACACTTATCTGTAAGATGTACATACATGATGATATTTCCTGCAATTGTTAAGAATATATACTGTGTGTGTGTATGTATGTATGTATATATATATATATATATATATATACACACACTCTCACTCACAAACTGTATATATTCTTAACAATTGCAGGAAATGCCAGCATGTATATATGTAGGAGTTGCAGCTTAAATAAAAATCATATCATGTACCCACATTTAAAAAAAAGGCAAACAATAGTTCAACTGTTCTTCTGGTTCATTTTATACCGGAGAGCTATAATGAGTATCCTGCTTTAAAAAGAGCTTACAATCTAAAATGAATAATCTGCCGACCCACACAGCTAAATGCATTTTTGTCTTTTACATATTACTCCCACTACTGTTGTACTAAATACTACATTTAACTATTTTAGCTAGAGGGAACATTGCTGAGCACTGTAATGATTGTAGGGTTATTGGCCTAGATGCACTAATTTTCCAGAAAACTTTACATCTGTAATAAAGCCTTAAGATCCCACTTTATTATTTGAAGGAATTATTTCAAGTTGAAGGGTAACAGGTTTGATGCCATTTTTGTGTAAGGGCAGATGTTGCACTTTCCACTGGTATTAGTAATGTATCTAGCTCCTTTAGGTATGGTACTAGATGAGCTGGTGCTTTAGTGCAGTGTTTCTCAACAGCGGTCCTCAAGTACCCCCAACAGGACAGTTTTTATTATAGTTGAACTAGTGCACAAGTGAAATGATCAGCTAATCAGTAACACCATGGTTACTAACCTGCTTTCATCCATAAGCTGATTATTTCACCTGTGCACTGCTTCAGCAATAATTAAATCCTGGCCTGTTTAGGGTACTTGAGGACTATGGTTGAGAAACTGCTTTAGTGTAACTGCCTAATTTTACGACTTAATTTAATTTTAAAGTGACCTGCAGAAAAATATGTATCTTTATTTAAAAAGTAGGAATGTAAAGCTTAGAAGCTGGCCCAATTTAGGTTCAGAACCCTGGATAGCGCTTGCTTATTGGTGTCTACATTTAGTCACCAATAAGCAAGCATAACCCAGGTTTTGAACCAAAGATGGGCCTGCTCCTAAGCTTTACATTATTGCTTTTTAAATCAAGATAGCAAGAGAATGAAGAAAAATTAATAGGAGTAAATTAGAAAGTTGCTGAAAATTCCATGCTGTATCTGATTCATTAAAGAAACAATTTGGGTTTAGTATCCCTTTAACAATCATGCATGCTTCCCTACTGTTCCTCTTTATACCCCTGACTAATAAATGACCAGTTGCATATCTCCTCTGATTAGCTGTACTACTTCAAATATCAAATCAGCTTCATTCTCCAGATATCCTTTGTTAAAGAATCAGCAATGCACTACTGGAGCTAGCTGAACAGATGAGGTGTGCCAATGACAAAAATCATGCAGTCACTAGTTAGCAGCTAGCTCTCAGTAGTGCATTGGATACCGACAGAGTGAAGCAAATTTGATCATTTTCTTTCTGTCCTTTGTTAAAGAATAATCCTAGGTGTGCTCAGGAGCGTGCACATGTCTTTTGCCATCTAGCAGCAGTGTTTATAATCAGTTTTATAGTTAAATATAAACAAATAATAAGTGAATATCCCAAACTAATCACAGAAAGAAAACAAAAATGGGTTTAGTATCCCTTTAAGCTACTTCTATTAGGTTCATATATGTGTTTCTCGGGCTTCCAATGTAGCCAGTGCCTCACCAGCCTCTGACCTCACTGCACGTCACTGCTCCAGACACCGCCGCCACCTACATTATACTTATGAACCCCTAATCTGCTGCCCCCAACATCGCCGACACCTACATTATATTTATTAACCCCTAATCTGCCGCCGCCTAGGTCACTGCCAACTACCTACATTTATTAACCCCTAATCTGCTGCCCCCAACTTGCCGCCACTGTAATAAACATATTAACCCCTAAAGCGCCATACTCCCGTCTCGCAAACATTAGTTAAATATTATTAACCCCTAATCTGCTGGCCCTAACATCGGCGCCACCTACCTACATTTATTAACCCCTAATCTGCCGCCCCCAACGTCGCCGCCACTATATTAAAGTTATTAACCCCTAAGTCTAAGTCTAACCCTAAACCTAACACCCCCTAACTTAAATATAATTAAAAGAAATCTAAATAAAATTACTATAATTAACTAAATTATTCCTATTTAAAGCTAAATACTTACTTGTAAAATAAACCCTAAGATAGCTACAATATAACTAATAGTTACATTGTAGCTAGCTTAGGGTTTATTTGTATTTTACAGATAAGTTTGTATTTATTTTAAATAGGTAGAATAACTATTTAATAACTACCTAGCTATAGTGGCGGCGATGTCCGGTTCGGCAGATTAGGGGTTAAAGTTTAATTTTAGTGTTTGCGATGTGGGAGGGCTTCGGTTTAGGGGTTTATAGGTAGTTTATGGGTGTTAGTGTACTTTTTAGCACTTAGTTAAGAGTTTTATGCTACGGCGTTGTAGTGTAAAACTCTTACTACTGACTTTAAAATGCGGTACCAGTCTTGACAGGAGAGGGTCTACTGCTTACTTTTTGTCAGACTCGTAATACTGGCGCTATGCAAGTGCCATTGAAAAAAGAGGATACGCAATTTACGTAAGTGGATTTGCGGTATTTCCAAGTCTGGACAAAAAAGTGAGCGGTACACCTGTGCCTTCAAGACTTGTAATACCAGTGGGCGTAAAAAAGCAGCGTTGGGACTGGTCAACGCTGCTTTTTAAGCCTAACGCAAGACTCGTAATCTAGCCGATTGATAATAGGCGTAAATTAGAAAGTAGTTTAAAATGTCATGCTCTATCTGAATCATGAAAGAAAACATTTGGGTTCAGTGTCCCTTTAAACGGTAATTCTTAGTTTCCAGGAAAGGAAAACTTCCCAGACTTTGTGATAAATACATCTTGTAACAGGCGTTCTGGCCTAAATCAAAGCATCTATATCACTTGATCTGCAAAAACCTCTCTGAGAAAAAAAATCAAACTTTTAGTTGCCATTCCGTCAAATTGACAGACTTGATATCTTTTCTGGCAGTCATGGGAATAATAGATAAGTTGTAAAAAAAAATGTATACAAACTCAATTTGCAACAGTCCATATTCTGTAACATTTTAAGCTGAATAATTTTATAAAGTAAAAAAATAAACAAACAAATCTGTTGAAGACCTGTTACCTTTTTATCTTCCCTTGTATTTTCCTCCTCTCTGTTTGATATCATGTTTAATAAATATAGTGAAAGATTTATCAGTTTGTCCAGTTCATACTATTATTTTACTTTGTGATGCTTTAATATTTACTCTATAAATGTGTTATTTCCTGTTCTGTAGTCTGTTATCTTCGCTCTTTCAGTTGTGCAATTTCTCCTCTTGATTGACTTTGTGACATTTTTAAGTTCGGTTCAATGAATGTCTAAAGCTCTGCAGCAAACAATGCCCAGTGCACTTAAATTCAGCACCAGGCGCCTGCTTAATAAATGGTGTCACTGTGATTTTAGCCTTCCGAGCATGCCGCCCCCTACGTTCTTTTGTCTGCTTATTACACAATTTAAAAAGGGAACAAAAGCTTTAGGGACCTTTATAGTGCATCACTGCTGACCCTGTGATTCTTACAATAGAACAAGTACAGGAAGGGGGAAATATTCTTTTTTCTTCTTTTTTTATATACCACCAACAGCTATGGTGGAGAAGGCAAATCTCACTTGTACAAGAAAGATGTAACGTGCATCTGGGGACAGCATTATTAGATATGCTTTGTGTATAGCATGCAGTATGTGTTGCAGTCCACATTGGAAAAATTGGAAGATAATAAGTGAGACAATAAAAAGGAAGCATACATACTTAACTAATTACTATAAAAATGTGAATTAGAAATGTAATGTCACCCACAAATAATAACAGGACAACATTTACACCAACAGCACCCAAAGCTGCAAGTTAATTTGCTACTCTATGATTTTTTTTTAATATTGATTTCTTTTTCTGGTGATGTGGCCACTAGAAAGTGCACTCGCCACTACAGCCTATAAAACACATGTGCTTAATTCCTTTAGTACCTGGAATTTCAGAAAAAAAACTTGCCCACATTTTTAGCTTTTGCTGTCAATTCATTTAAACAGAAATAGAGCCTTTTTTCTTGATTTACCCTATATATATATATATATATATATATATATATATATATATATATATATATATATATATATATATATAGAGAGAGAGAGAGAGAGAGAGAGAGAGAGAGAGAGAGAGAGAGAGAGAGAGAGAGAGAGAGAGAGAGAGAGAGAGAGAGAGAGAGAGAGAGATATCCACAGGGTACCTGCACAACGGAGCGCACTACCAAATCCACCGACTTGTAATTGATGTTGTAACCGGCTCACTTAATGGGGGAGGGCGGGATATACAAATCCCTAATTACTGACAATGGCGGCTAATGGTTCGGCGTGTCTGTTCCACATGCAAAAGAAATCCAGAATCCAGAGTGTTGAACCACAAAAAGCGCTCAAAGTCCATGAGTGTAGGATAAAAAATAGTCTTTATTTGAACATTTAAAAACAAAAAGTGTCCAAGTTGTGTATGCAGGCACACAGAGCATACATGTTTCGTGCTCAGGTAGTACTTGTTCACTGCTTACCTGTGCACCTGCAAGGCCTGCCTTTTATTCACAAAATTTAAAGTGATACATCACATAGTGTTAAACAACCTGAAACTCTGCTTAATGTGCCTGTCTATATAGCAAACTCTCACAGCATATATGTGAACACTACAGTCTATAATAATACTTATTTGTACATTCATATTAAATTTAGTTAAATCTAAAAGAAATGTTATATAGAAAAATAGACCTTGTTTACTATTGTATTGGAAGAATTGAAATAAATATTTACATTAAATTTAAATTCTGACTTGTATCTGATATTGATAATTAGAGATGATAGAATACAAAAATATTCTAATTAGTGCCATGTTTTTCTTAAAAGGATAATAATCTTTTCACTACACACGTAACATAATGGAGAATTTATACAAATAAATCTAAATCTCTCCTTTTATTTATTCCTGACGGATAGCTAGTTTGCAAAGTCAGGATCCAGAAAATCTCTCTTTTGTCTAGGATCATTTCCCTATTTCCTCCTCTACTCCATACTGGTACAAAATCTATGCCCTGCACCATTAAAGCATTAACATCTGCATTATGTTTTTCCTTGAAATGTCTCGCTACTGGTGTATCTGAGCTTTCATCCTCAAGAAATCTCTCTTTGAGCGGTCTAGTAGTTTTTCCTGTATATTGCTTGAGACAAATCTTGCATGTTAATAAATATATTACGTGAGTAGTTGAGCAGTTTATTGCAAATGTAATCTTGTGTTGTTTGTTAGTTACTGTTGATAGTATCTCATCTCCCTCTTTAACAAAGTTGCACTAATTAGAATATTTTTGTATTCTATCATCTCTAATTATCAATATCAGATACAAGTCAGAATTTAAATGTAATGTAAATATTTATTTCAATTCTTCCAATACAATAGTAAACAAGGTCTATTTTTCTATATAACATTTCTTTTAGATTTAACTAAATTTAATATGAATGTACAAATAAGTATTATTATAAACTGTAGTGTTCACATATATGCTGTGAGAGTTTGCTATATAGACAGGCACATTAAGCAGAGTTTCAGGTTGTTTAACACTATGTGATGTATCACTTTAAATTTTGTGAATAAAAGGCAGGCCTTGCAGGTGCACAGGTAAGCAGTGAACAAGTGCTACCTGAGCACGAAACATGTATGCTCTGTGTGCCTGCATACACAACTTGGATTAGTCCTATACAGGACACTTTTTGTTTTTAAATGTTCAAATAAAGACTATTTTTTATCCTACACTCATGGACTTTGAGCGCTTTTTGTGGTTCAACACTCTGGATTATATATATATACATACATACACATACACATAAAAAGAGCTTTCAGTGAATGAATAGCTATTTATTCAAATAATTAATAAATTATTGTAAATTTACACATATATATATATATATATATATATATATATATATATATATATATATATATATATATATATATATATATAAAAGCAAGTGTGTATAGAGTGCTTAGTAAGAAAATACAGTTATTCTCTATATTATAACACCAATATGATCATCACACACACACACATATATATATATAAATCTTATCAAGAAGATGTTTAATACTTCACTATAATAAACAAAATAGCATATGAGTCCATATCACAAAAACAGATTCTTCTATGTATTCCAAAAGGGTGAGGAATAATAATTAAAGACCCCGCTGGGGTTCCTACTTACATTCCTTACCCTCAATCTTATGAGGTAAGTGCCGCACAATGAGAAGGATCACCCACGTAGGTCATAAAGTTCCCCTCTTCTTTGCTCCTTGAAGTTGGTAGAGTGGTCTTTTTGGACCTCAAACATGTGAGGTATGTGAGGAGCATTGGGGGGAATTAATCCGATTCCCTATCTGTGTTAAAGGTGTTTGTCACTTGGTGACCTGTTGGAGTATGGTACTTCATACTCACCATGTGGTAGCTGCTGTTAGAAATACAGGCCTAGATTTGGAGTTTTGTCGGTAACGACCCGAAAAACTAACGCCGGCTTTTTTCTGGCCGCACCATAAAAATAACTCTGGTATTGAGAGTCCACATAAAGGCTGCGTTAGGCTCCAAAAAAGGAGCGTAGAGCATATTTAACGCAGCTTCAACTCTCGATACCAGAGTTGCTTACGGACGCGGCCAGCCTCAAAAACGTTCTCGTGCACGATTCCCCCATAGGAAACAATGGGGCTGTTTGAGCTGAAAAAAAACAAACACCTGCAAAAAAGCCGCGTTCAGCTCCTAACGCAGCCCCAATGTTTGCTATGCGGTAACCCTTCCTACGTCTGCACTTAACACTCTAACATGTACCCCGAGTCTAAACACCCCTAACCTTACACTTATTAACCCCTAATCTGCCGCCCCCGCTATCACTGACCCCTGCATATTATTATTAACCCCTAATCTGCCGCTCCATAAACCGCCGCTACTTACATTATCCCTATGTACCCCTAATCTGCTGCCCTAACATCGCCGACCCCTATATTATATTTATTAACCCCTAATCTGCCCCCCACAACGTCGCCTCCACCTGCCTACACTTATTAACCCCTAATCTGCCGACCGGACCTGAGCGCTACTATAATAAAGTTATTAACACCTAATCCGCCTCACTAACCCTATCATAAATAGTATTAACCCCTAATCTGCCCTCCCTAACATCGCCGACACCTAACTTCAAACATTAACCCCTAATCTGCCGACTGGAGCTCACCGCTATTCTAATAAATGTATTAACCCCTAAAGCTAAGTCTAACCCTAACACTAACACCCCCCTAAGTTAAATATAATTTAAATCTAACGAAATTAATTAACTCTTATTAAATAAATTATTCCTATTTAAAGCTAAATACTTACCTGTAAAATAAATCCTAATATAGCTACAATATAAATTATAATTATATTATAGCTATTTTAGGATTTATATTTATTTTACAGGTAACTTTGTATTTATTTTAACCAGGTACAATAGCTATTAAATAGTTAAGAACTATTTAATAGCTAAAATAGTTAAAATAATTACAAATTTACCTGTAAAAGAAATCCTAACCTAAGTTACAAATAAACCTAACACTAGACTATCAATAAATTAATTAAATAAACTACCTACAATTACCTACAATTAACCAAACACTACACTATCAATAAATTAATTAAATACAATTGCTACAAATAAATACTATTAAATAAACTAGCTAAAGTACAAAAAATAAAAAAGAACTAAGTTACAAAAAATAAAAAAATATTTACAAACATAAGAAAAATATTACAACAATTTTAAACTAATTACACCTACTCTAAGCCCCCTAATAAAATAACAAAAAATAAAAAAATGCCCTACCCTATTCTAAATTACTAAAGTTCAAAGCTCTTTTACCTTACCAGCCCTGAACAGGGCCCTTTGCGGGGCATGCCCCAAGAAATACAGCTCTTTTGCCTGTAAAAAAAAACATACAATACCCAAGCCGCCCAACATTACAACCCACCACCCACATACCCCTAATCTAACCCAAACCCCCCTTAAATAAACCTAACACTAAGCCCCTGAAGATCATCCTACCTTGTCTTCACCATACCAGGTTCACCGATCCGTCCAGAAGAGCTCCTCCGATGTCCTGATCCAAGCCCAAGCGGGGGGCTGAAGAGGTCCATGATCCGGCTGAAGTCTTCATCCAAGCGGGGCAGAAGAGGTCTTCCATCCGATTGAAGTCTTCATCCAAGCGGCATCCATCCGGAGCGAAGCGGCAGCATCCTGAAGACCTCCACCGCGGAACATCCATCCTGGCCGACGACTGATCCAATCAGCCAATCAGATTGAGCTCGCATTCTATTGGCTGTTCCGATCAGCCAATAGAATGCAAGCTCAATCTGATTGGCTGATTGGATCAGCCAATCGGATTGAACTTGATTCTGATTGGCTGATTCCATCAGCCAATCAGAATATTCCTACCTTAATTCCGATTGGCTGATAGAATCCTATCAGCCAATCGGAATTTGAGGGATGCCATCTTGGATGACGTCATTTAAAGGAACCGTCATTCGTCGTTCAGTCGTCGGCCAGGATGGATGTTCTGCGGTGGAGGTCTTCAGGATGCTGCCGCTTCGCTCCGGATGGATGCCGCTTGGATGAAGACTTCAATCGGATGGAAGACCTCTTCTGCCCCGCTTGGATGAAGACTTCAGCCGGATCATGGACCTCTTCAGCCCCCCGCTTGGGCTTGGATCAGGACATCGGAGGAGCTCTTCTGGACGGATCGGTGAACCTGGTATGGTGAAGACAAGGTAGGATGATCTTCAGGGGCTTAGTGTTAGGTTTATTTAAGGGGGGTTTGGGTTAGATTAGGGGTATGTGGGTGGTGGGTTGTAATGTTGGGGGGCTTGGGTATTGTATGTTTTTTTTACAGGCAAAAGAGCTGTATTTCTTGGGGCATGCCCCGCAAAGGGCCCTGTTCAGGGCTGGTAAGGTAAAAGAGCTTTGCACTTTAGTAATTTAGAATAGGGTAGGGCATTTTTTTATTTTGGGGGGCCTTTGTTATTTTATTAGGGGGCTTAGAGTAGGTGTAATTAGTTTAAAATTGTTGTAATATTTTTCTTATGTTTGTAAATATTTTTTTATTTTTTGTAACTTAGTTCTTTTTTATTTTTTGTACTTTAGCTAGTTTATTTAATTGTATTTATTTGTAGCAATTGTATTTAATTAATTTATTGATAGTGTAGTGTTAGGTTAATTGTAGGTAGTTTATTTAATTAATTTATTGATAGTCTACAGGGAGTGCAGAATTATTAGGCAAATGAGTATTTTGACCACATCATCCTCTTTATGCATGTTGTCTTACTCCAAGCTGTATAGGCTCGAAAGCCTACTACCAATTAAGCATATTAGGTGATGTGCATCTCTGTAATGAGAAGGGGTGTGGTCTAATGACATCAACACCCTATATCAGGTGTGCATAATTATTAGGCAACTTCCTTTCCTTTGGCAAAATGGGTCAAAAGAAGGACTTGACAGGCTCAGAAAAGTCAAAAATAGTGAGATATCTTGCAGAGGGATGCAGCACTCTTAAAATTGCAAAGCTTCTGAAGCGTGATCATCGAACAATCAAGCGTTTCATTCAAAATAGTCAACAGGGTCGCAAGAAGCGTGTGGAAAAACCAAGGCGCAAAATAACTGCCCATGAACTGAGAAAAGTCAAGCGTGCAGCTGCCAAGATGCCACTTGCCACCAGTTTGGCCATATTTCAGAGCTGCAACATCACTGGAGTGCCCAAAAGCACAAGATGTGCAATACTCAGAGACATGGCCAAGGTAAGAAAGGCTGAAAGACGACCACCACTGAACAAGACACACAAGCTGAAACATCAAGACTGGGCCAAGAAATATCTCAAGACTGATTTTTCTAAGGTTTTATGGACTTATGAAATGAGAGTGAGTCTTGATGGGCCAGATGGATGGGCCCGTGGCTGGATTGGTAAAGGGCAGAGAGCTCCAGTCCGACTCAGACGCCAGCAAGGTGGAGGTGGAGTACTGGTTTGGGCTGGTATCATCAAAGATGAGCTTGTGGGGCCTTTTCGGGTTGAGGATGGAGTCAAGTTCAACTCCCAGTCCTACTGCCAGTTTCTTGAAGACACCTTCTTCAAGCAGTGGTACAGGAAGAAGTCTGCATCCTTCAAGAAAAACATGATTTTCATGCAGGACAATGCTCCATCACACGTGTCCAAGTACTTCACAGCGTGGCTGGCAAGAAAGGGTATAAAAGATGAAAATCTAATGACATGGCCTCCTTGTTCACCTGATCTGAACCCCATTGAGAACCTGTGGTCCATCATCAAATGTGAGATTTACAAGGAGGGAAAACAGTACACCTCTCTGAACAGTGTCTGGGAGGCTGTGGTTGCTGCTGCACGCAATGTTGATGATTAACAGATCAAAACACTGACAGAATCCATGGATGGCAGGCTTTTGAGTGTCCTTGCAAAGAAAGGTGGCTATATTGGTCACTGATTTGTTTTTGTTTTGTTTTTGAATGTCAGAAATGTATATTTGTGAATGTTGAGATGTTATATTGGTTTCACTGGTAAAAATAAATAATTGAAATGGGTATATATTTGTTTTTTGTTAAGTTGCCTAATAATTATGCACAGTAATAGTCACCTGCACACACAGATATCCCCCTAAAATAGCTATAACTAAAAACAAACTAAAAACTACTTCCAAAACTATTCAGCTTTGATATTAATGAGTTTTTTGGGTTCATTGAGAACATGGTTGTTGTTCAATAATAAAATTAATCCTCAAAAATACAACTTGCCTAATAATTCTGCACTCCCTGTAGTGTTAGGTTTATTTGTAACTTAGGTTAGGATTTCTTTTACAGGTAAATTTGTAATTATTTTAACTATTTTAGCTATTAAATAGTTCTTAACTATTTAATAGCTATTGTACCTGGTTAAAATAAATACAAAGTTACCTGTAAAATAAATATAAATCCTAAAATAGCTATAATATAATTATAATTTATATTGTAGCTATATTAGGATTTATTTTACAGGTAAGTATTTAGCTTTAAATTGGAATAATTTATTTAATAAGAGTTAATTAATTTCGTTAGATTTAAATTATATTTAACTTAGGGGGGTGTTAGTATTAGGGTTAGACTTAGCTTTAGGGGTTAATACATTTATTAGAATAGCGGCGAGATTCGGTCGGCAGATTAGGGGTTAATAATTGAAGTTAGGTGTCGGCGATGTTAGGGAGGGCAGATTAGGGGTTAATACTATTTATGATAGGGTTAGTGAGGCGGATTAGGGGTTAATAACTTTATTATAGTAGCGCTCAGGTCCGGTCGGCAGATTAGGGGTTAATAAGTGTAGGCAGGTGGAGGCGACGTTGAGGGGGGCAGATTAGGGGTTAATAAATATAATATAGGGGTCGGCGGTGTTAGGGGCAACAGATTAGGGGTACATAAGGATAACATAGGTGGCGGCGCTTTGCGGTCGGCAGATTAGGGGTTAATAAGTGTAGGCAGGTGGAGGCGACGTTGAGGGGGGCAGATTAGGGGTTAATAAATATAATACAGGGGTCGGCAGTGTTAGGGGCAGCAGATTAGGGGTACATAAGTATAACGTAGGTGGCGGTCGGCAGATTAGGAGTTAAAAAATTTTTTTAGAGTGTCGGCGATGTGGGGGGACCTCGGTTTAGGGGTACATAGGTAGTTTATGGGTGTTAGTGTACTTTAGAGCACAGTAGTTAAGAGCTTTATAAACCGGCGTTAGCCCAGAAAGCTCTTAACTACTGACTTTTTTCCTGCGGCTGGAGTTTTGTCGTTAGATGTCTAACGCTCACTTCAGAAACAACTCTAAATACCGGAGTTATAAAAATCCCATTGAAAAGATAGGATACGCAATTGACGTAAGGGGATCTGCGGTATGGAAAAGTCGCGGCTGAAAAGTGAGCGTTAGACCCTACTTTGAGTGACTCCAAATACCGGCGGTAGCCTAAAACCAGCGTTAGGAGCCTCTAACGCTGGTTTTCACGGCTACCGCCAAACTCCAAATCTAGGCCACAGTGTGTTCTCTGGTTAAAGACTACAATATTGAGGATCTCTATACCTAGCGCTTTTTAAATTTCTTGCTCACTATATATATATATATTATTTTTTGTTGTAATGTAAAAAATTTGTTTATTGATTCAACTAAGTTCAAACGTGTGTGTGTATATATATATATATATCTATATTTATATATACACAGTGCTTTTTTTGTAAAAGGTGCCTGTACTCATTGATTATTGATTGATAAATTCTGCTTAGTAACTTTGAGACAACATTATTTACAATGTGTGATGTATTTTGCAGCCCCATCTGATGAAAACTAGAGTGTTTAAATGATGATTACAAATATTACCTGTTATGAGTTGTCAGGCGTGTGCGTACTCATTACCGGTGACTACCCCTACAAAAAAGCACTGTATATATATATATATATATATATATATATATTTATTATTTTTTAATTATTATTTTAAGGTCTTTATCTGCAGCTATGTCTAAAATGATGCAATGGGGTAACTCATTTGGTATAGCAAAACTGCCAAAATTCTCAAAATGAACCCCAAACACTGCTACATTACTATATTTTATAAATAAAAGTAACTGACTATAGAAAGCTATTACTTGTCCTAAAGGGACATAATACTCATATGCTAAATCACTTGAAACTGATGCAGCTGTAAAAAGCTAACAGGAAAATATCACCTGAGAATCTCTATGTAAAAAAGGAAGATATTTTACCTCACAATTACCTCAGCTCAGCATAGTAAGTTCTGTGTAAAAAGTTATACTCAGCTGCTGCCCAGCTGCAGGTAAAAAAAAAAAAAAAAAAAAAAAAGAAGAAGAAGAAATGAACAGCAGCCACTCAGCATCAACAGTTCTGAGGTCATGAACTCTTTTACTGTGGTCTTATGAGATTTGAACTGAATAGGGAAATAATATGAGTGTGCACGAAAGCTCACTCCCTTAGCTGTCCCGGGACAGACATACTGATTTGCTACTTAGAAGTCCTTTACAATGGGATGTGGCTACTGAGGAACGTTTGAAGTAAAATATCTTTCTTTTTTACATAGAGATGTTCAGGTGATATTTTCTAGTCAGCTTTTTACAGCTATGCTGCATCACTTTCAAGTGTTTCAACATTTGTGTATCGTGGCCCTTTAACTTGTTATAAATTAAGTGCGGTTGTGTGAAATGCGAGCTTGATGTTTGATGTATTTGGTGACTTTTTCAATGT
This sequence comes from Bombina bombina, assembly GCF_027579735.1. Lineage (NCBI taxonomy): Eukaryota > Metazoa > Chordata > Amphibia > Anura > Bombinatoridae > Bombina > Bombina bombina. The sequence continues at coordinate 115,065,672 of NC_069505.1, forward strand.
TAGGACGTATTTGAGACAAATATACCCTCATTTTCATCTTCAACACATTTGAGTCTCTTTCTCTTTTGCACTTAATGTTACAGTGAAGAAAGCCCTAGTTCACATATGTATGATGTAGAAAATTACACACCACACTAATGGTGCTTTGAGCAGAAGTGCATTTTAGGACGATTCCGGGATAGGAAGATGTCAGTGACCGTAGTTGCACTGATTTAATTTAACAGAAATACAAATATGCAACAAGATATCCTAGAGTCAAATCTGGGTCAAGAATGGATTGCTTGCATGCATGCAGATCTTGGATGGTACAAGAAATCCCACCACTTCACTTAAGTTTGCGGCGCACCTAGCCACTACTTGCAGCGCACTAGTGTGCCAAGGCGTACCATATTGAGAATCACTGACCAAGAGTAGTCCGCTTCTCTTCCTAAACAAATACCCTTGTATGATGAACTTGACAGTTGGGTTCAAACGTTATGATGATGGTCACTGTTGCTTCCATCATTCAGTAAATCTTCTGCAGCCAAAGCAAACTTTAGGTTATGTGAAACAACCTGAGAGGGAATAGTCTCAATTATCTATAAATGTACAACCAGACACTAAGAGGTGGATTTAACAAATGCCGTGTGGACATGATTCGCTGCAGCATACGCTGTCCGCATTTAACATTGCAAAGTTAGAGTGTTATTAGCAGCGCTTAAAGCACGGAAATAGTGAAATTTTTAGATAAAATTTATTTGTTCAGTGAAAAAATGATTGAGCATATGGTGTCAATAAATAAAATGTATTACTATAATCACTAAAACAGATAATAAGGGACGTCTCCCAATCTAAAACAAAGATGAATAAGTAAAATATATAAATCCACAACTTTATATTATATGGGTATAAGACCGAAAGAATCTTCACAATCTAGCAAGTTGTATATACACCTGATGGGCTGGTATGTATAAACCAACCTAAGCAGCTTTATGCAGCTTTTAACAATGTATCGGATAGATATAATTTCAATAACATAATACAGTATAGCAAATTCAGCAGCAATTGACTTGGTGTGCAGTAATCTTTATATTAGAAAAAAGAAAGTCTTTATCATTTCAAGAGAAGGCTGTTTATGAACCTTATAAAACACAGTTCTTATTATGTTGTTTATAGTAATTGTTAAACTCCTCAAGCGGGTGTACCGCTCTCTATTTCAGGTTATGCAGGGAAAGCTGTTTCTTAACCTTTTATAACACAGTTCTTATTATGTTGTTTGTAAGCTCCTCAGGCGGGTATACCGCTCCCTGTTTAAAGTTATACAGTTCACAGTCCCCTCGGCGGTTTTACCGCGTCCAGGGGGATAATATCTGTTTCAAAAATGTTCACCTTTATAGCTGGTAAATGTATCCAGGTGGATATTACATGGGATAAAGAAAGGTACCTTACTTTTGGTTGCAACCGCTTACGTAAGTACTTGTTATTCTCTTCCTCCTTCTGTTCAGCTGTATGAAGTGGTTAGTCTGCAGGGCTCCGGTGGCGAGTATGGTCACCTGACTCCCCTCTGTGTTTTAGAGGTCACGTCACGCTTCCTCAATTTTAAGCTTATGATGTTGGTGTTTCTTTTCAATCTCTAAAGCCATGCTTTACTGATCCTAAACTTAAACACTCACATAAGACACATTCTCATCTCCTTTCACCCACCATCTTTCTTCTTCTTGCAGCTGGGGATGTCTCGCCTAACCCTGGTCCACCCTCTGCTTCCCTCAGATCACTACCCCAAATGACACCTCATACACCTTGCACACGTAACCCTCTAAACCTCATTAACTGCACCTCTATTAGTACACCCCAATTCTTGTGTGCCCTTTGGAATGCACGCTCGGTATGCAATAAGCTTACATCTATTCACGACCTATTTATTTCACATTCACTTAACCTGTTAGCCCTCACTGAAACTTGGCTTTCCTCCTCTAACACAACTGCTGTAGCCTCTCTGTCCTATGGCGGCCTGCACTTCAGTCACACTCCCAGGCCTGGAGACAAACAAGGAGGAGGAGTAGGAATTCTCCTGTCTCCACACAGTACCTTTCACTGCATTCCTTCACCCCCCTCTCTTTCCTTCTCATCTTTTGAAGTTCACGCTATCTGCCTCTTCTCCCCTATAGCTCTTCGTGTTGCAGTTATCTATCGGCCCCCTGGCCTAGCATCACAATTTCTGGACCACTTTGAAGCCTGGCTTCCACATTTTCTCTCTTCTAATGTCCCTTCTCTCATCTTAGTGGACTTCAACATACCCCTTGATAAGCCTAACACACCTGCTGCCTCTAAATTTCTATCCCTTACCACCTCTTAGGCCTGTCCCAGTGGACAACATCTCCAACACACTGTGAAGGCAACTCCATAGACCTGGTCTTCACAAATCTCTGTGCTGTTTCCAACTCCCTTAACTTCCCCTTTCCTCTCTCTGACCACCATCTATTAATTTTCTCTCTCACTCTACCTGCTACATCTTTGCAAGCCCCCAAAACACTGCTACCTCACAGGAATTTAAATGACTTGGATCTCACAGACTTTTCCACTCAACTGAGTCCTCTGCTCTCTGACATTTCATCCCTCTCTTGTCCAAACCTAGAGACTCTACAGTATAATTCGGCACTAAAATCAACACTTGACAAAACTGCATCCTCCACTCTTCGACGTACATCAATCACTCGACAGCAACCGTGGCACACTAAACAGACCAGATATCTTCAGCGATGCTCATGGGCCGCTGAAAGGCAGTGGAGGAAATCATGCACCTTTACTGATTTCCAACATTATAAATTCACCCTTAAGTCCTACAACTCGGCGCTCAGCCTGGCCAAACAAGTCTATTTCTCCTCCCTTGTGTCATCTCACGCATCCAACCCCAGAAAACCGTTCTCAACCTTTAACTCCCTTCTATGTCCGCCTGCCCCCCCGCCCACTACCAACCTCACTGCTCAAATTATTGCTGATCACTTCAAAAATAAAATTGACACCATTAGAAAAGAGATCTGCACCTCGCACCCCGCAAACCCAGCGATCCTACCCACCCCTTCTATTAACAAAAATCTATGCTATTTCCCTACTGTAACAGAGGAAGAAATCTCTGCACTCCTATCTACGGCTCATCTCACAACCTGCCCACTTGACCCTATTCCTTCATGACTTATTCCCTCTCTCTCTGCTTCACTAACCCCTACCCTAAATCATCTCTTTAACCAATCTCTCACTGTTGGCACATTTCCTGACACATTCAAGCATGCGTCAATCATACCAATCCTAAAAAAGCCCTCGCTTGACCCCTCCATGCCTTCTAACTATCGACCGGTCTCTTTACTTCCCTTTGCTTCAAAATTATTGGAACGACTAGTCTATAATCGGCTAACTCAATTTCTCACAACTAACTCCTTACTTGATCCACTACAATCTGGTTTCCGCCTTAAACACTCAACAGAAACCGCTCTTGCTACAGTAACAAATGACCTGTTATCATCTAAAGCAAAAGGCCATTACTCCTTACTAATTCTTCTTGACCTGTCCGCAGCTTTTGACACAGTTGACCATCCTCTCCTCCTAAAAAACATAATTTATGAAAGAACTTACCTGATAAATTAATTTCTTTCATATTAGCAAGAGTCCATGAGCTAGTGACGTATGGGATATACATTCCTACCAGGAGGGGCAAAGTTTCCCAAACCTCAAAATGCCTATAAATACACCCCTCACCACACCCACAAATCAGTTTAACGAATAGCCAAGAAGTGGGGTGATAAGAAAAAAGTGCGAAAGCATAAAAAATAAGGAATTGGAATAATTGTGCTTTATACAAAAAAATCATAACCACCACAAAAAGGGTGGGCCTCATGGACTCTTGCTAATATGAAAGAAATGAATTTATCAGGTAAGTTCTTACATAAATTATGTTTTCTTTCATGTAATTAGCAAGAGTCCATGAGCTAGTGACGTATGGGATAATGAATACCCAAGATGTGGATCTTCCACGCAAGAGTCACTAGAGAGGGAGGGATAAAATAAAGACAGCCGATTCCGCTGAAAAATAATCCACACTCCAAACAAAGTTTAAATCTTAAAATGAAAAAAAACTGAAATTATAAGCAGAAGAATCAAACTGAAACAGCTGCCTGAAGTACTTTTCTACCAAAGACTGCTTCAGAAGAAGAAAACACATCAAAATGGTAGAATTTAGTAAAAGTATGCAAAGAAGACCAAGTTGCTGCTTTGCAAATCTGATCAACCGAAGCTTCATTCCTAAATGCCCAGGAAGTAGAAACTGAACTAGTCGAATGAGCTGTCATCCTTTGAGGCGGAGTTCTACCCGACTCAACATAAGCATGATGAATCAAAGACTTTAACCAAGACGCCAAAGAAATGGCAGAGGCCTTCAGACCTTTCCTAGAACCAGAAAAGATAACAAATAGACTAGAAGTCTTTCTGAAATCTTTAGTAGCTTCAACATAATATTTCAAAGCTCTAACTACATCCAAAGAATGCAACAATCTTTCCTTAGAATTCTTAGGATTAGGACACAATGAAGGAACCACAATTTTTCTACTAATGTTGTTAGAATTCCCAAGCTTAGGTAAAAATTTAAATGAAGTTCGCAAAACCGCCTTATGCTGATGAAAAATCAGAAAAGGAGACTCACAAGAAAGAGCAGATAATTCAGAAACTCTTCTAGCAGAAGAGATGGTCAAAAGAAACAAAACTTTCCAAGAAAGTAATTTAATATCCAGCGAATGTATTGGTTCAAACGGAGGAGCTTGAAGAGCCCCCAGAACCAAATTCAAACTCCAAGGAGGAGAAATTGACTTAATGACAGGTTTTATACGAACCAAAGCCTGTACAAAACAATGAATATCAGGAAGATTAGCAATCTTTCTGTGAAAAAGAACAGAAAGAGCAGAGATTTGTCCTTTCAAGGAACTTGCAGACAAACCTTTATCCAAACCATCCTGAAGAAACTGTAAAATTCTAGGAATTCTAAAAGAATGGCAAGAAAAATGATGAGAAGAACACCAAGAAATGTAAGTCTTCCAGACTCGATAATATATCTTCCTAGACACAGATTTACGAGTCTGTAACATAGTATTAATTACGGAGTCAGAGAAACCTCTATGACTGAGAATCAAGCGTTCAATCTCCATACCTTCAAATTTAATGATTTGAGATCCTGATGGAAAAAAGGACCTTGCGATAGAAGGTCTGGTCTTAACGGAAGAGTCCACGGTTGGCAAGTAGCCATCCGAACAAGATCCGCATACCAAAACCTGTGAGGCCATGCTGGAGCCACCAGCAGAACAAACGAACGCTCCTTTAGAATCTTGGAAATCACTCTTGGAAGAAGAACTAGAGACGGAAAGATATAGGCAGGATGATACTTCCAAGGAAGTGACAATGCATCCCCTGCTTCCGCCTGAGGATCCCTGGATCTGGACAGATACCTGGGAAGCTTCTTGTTTAGATGAGAAGCCATCAGATCTATTTCTGGAAGTCCCCAGATTTGAACAATCTTAAGAAATACCTCTGGGTGAAGAGACCATTCGCCCGGATGTCATGTTTGGCGACTGAGATAATCCGCTTCCCAATTGTCTATACCTGGGATGTGAACCGCAGAAATTAGACAGGAGCTGGATTCCGCCCATACAAGTATTCAAGATACTTCTTTCATAGCCAGAGGACTGTGAGTCCCTCCTTGATGATTGACATATGCCACGGCTGTGACATTGTCCGTCTGAAAACAAACGAACGACTCTCTCTTTAGAAGAGGCCACGACTGAGGAGCTCTGAAAATCGCACGGAGTTCCAAAATGTTGATTGGTAATCTCGCCTCCTGAGATTCCCAAACCCCCTGCGCTGTCAGAGACCCCCATACCGCTCCCCAACCTGTCAGACTTGCATCTGTTGAGATCACAGTCCAGGTCGGAAGAACAAAAGAAGCCCCCTGAACTAAACTATGGTGGTCTGTCCACCACATCAGAGAGTGTCGTACATTCGGTTTTAAAGATATTAATTGTGATATCTTTGAATAATCCCTGCACCACTGGTTCAGCATACAGAGCTGAAGAGGTCGCATGTGATGCAGCAGTCATAAGACCTAGAATTTCCATGCATAAGGCTACCGAAGGGAATGATTGAGACTGAAGGTTTCGACAAGCTGAAACCAATTTCAGACGTCTCTTGTCCGTTAACGACAGAGTCATGGACACTGAATCTATCTGGAAACCTAAAAAGGTTACTCTTGTCTGAGAAATCAACGAACTCTTTGGTAAATTGATCCTCCAACCATGTTCTCGAAGAAACGATACAAGTCGATTCGTATGAGATTCTGCTAAATGTGAAGCCTGAGCAAGTACCAAGATATCGTCCAAATAAGGAAATACCACAATACCCTGTTCTCTGATTACAGATAGTAGGGCACCGAGAACCTTTGTAAAAATCCTTGGAGCTGTTGCTAGGCCAAACGGCAGAGCCACAAACTGGTAATGCTTGTCTAGAAAAGAGAATCTCAGAAACTGATAGTGATCTGGATGAAACGGAATATGCAGATATGCATCTTGTAAATCTATTGTGGACATATAATGCCCTTGCTGAACAAAAGGCAGAATAGTCCTTATAGTTACCATTTTGAATGTTGGTATTCTTACATAACGATTCAATATTTTTAAATCCAGAACTGGTCTGAAGGAATCCTCCTTCTTTGGTACAATGAATAGATTTGAGTAAAACCCCAGACCCTGTTCCAGAACTGGAACTGGTACAATTACTCCAGCCAACTCTAGATCTGAAACACATTTCAGAAACGCTTGAGCCTTCACTGGATTTATTGGAACATGAGAAAGAAATAATAACTTCTTGCAGGAGGCCTTATCTTGAAGCCTATTCTGTACCCCTGTGAAACAATGTTCTGAATCCAAAGATTGTGAATCGAATTGATCCAAATTTCTTTGAAAAATCGTAATCTGCCCCCTACCAGCTGAGCTGGAATGAGGGCCACACCTTCATGTGGACTTGGGAGCTGGCTTTGGCTTTCTAAAAGGCTTGGATTTATTCCAGACTGGAGATGGTTTCCAAACTGATACCGTTCCTGTAGGGGAAGGATCAGGTTTTTGTTCCTTATTGTGACGAAAGGAACGAAAACGATTAGCAGCCCTATATTTACCTTTAGATTTTTTATCCTGTGGTAAAAAAGTTCCTTTCCCCCCAGTAACAGTTGAAATAATAGAATCCAACTGTGAACCAAACAATTTATTCCCTTGGAAAGAAAGGGAAAGCAAAATTGACTTAGAAGACATATCAGCATTCCAAGTTTTAAGCCATAAAGCTCTTCTAGCTAAAATAGCTAAAGACATATACCTGACATCAACCCTAATGATATCAAAGATGGCATCACAAATAAAGTTATTAGCATGTTGAAGAAGATTAACAATGCTATGAGTATTATGATCTGTTACTTGTTGTGCTAAAGCCTCCAACCAGAAAGTTGAAGCTGCAGCAACATCTGCCAAAGATATAGCAGGCCTAAGAAGATTACCTGAACATAAGTAAGCTTTTCTTAGAAAGGATTCAATTTTCCTATCTAAAGGATCCTTAAAGGAAGTACTATCTGCCGTAGGAATAGTAGTACGTTTAGCAAGAGTAGAGATAGCCCCATCAACTTTAGGGATTTTGTCCCAAAACTCTAATCTGTCAGATGGCACAGGATACAACTTCTTAAACCTTTTAGAAGGAGTAAAAGAATTACCCAGATTATTCCATTCCCTGGAAATCACTTCAGAAATAGCATCAGGGACGGGAAAAACTTCCGGAATAACTACAGGAGGTTTAAAAAACATTTTTAAACGTTTAGATTTAGTATCAAGAGGACCAGATTCCTCTATTTCTAAAGCAATTAAAACTTCTTTAAGTAAAGAACGAATAAATTCCATTTTAAATAAATATGAAGATTTATCAGTATCAATCTCTGAAACAGAATCCTCTGAACCAGAAAAATCATTATCAGAAACAGAATCAGAATGATGATGTTCATTTAAAAATTCATCTGGTAAATGAGAAGTTTTAAAAAACTTTTTACGTTTACTGGAAGGAGGAATAACAGACATAGCCTTCCTAATAGATTTAGAAACAAAATTTCTTATGTTAATAGGAACACCCTGAGTATTAGATGTTGATTGAACAGCAACAGGTAATGGAACATTACTAAAGGAAATATTATCTGCATTAGAAAGTTTGTCATGACATTCATCACAAACAACAGCCGGAGGAACAGATACCACAAGTTTACAAGAAATACACTTAACTTTGGTAGATCCAGCATCAGGCAGCGATTTTCCAGAAGTAGCTTCTGATTCAGGGTCAATCTGAGACATCTTGCAATATGTAATAGAAAAAACAACATATAAAGCAAAATTGATCAAATTCCTTAAATGACAGTTTCAGGAATGGGAAAAAATGCCAATGAACAAGCTTCTAGCAACCAGAAGCAAATAAACAATGAGACTTAAATAATGTGGAGACAATAATGACACATCTGGTGACGCCGACATTTTTGGCGCAAAAACGTCAAAAAAATTACGCAACTTCCGGCGACAAGTATGACGCCGGAAATGACAAAGAAAATTTTTGCGCCAAAAAAAGTCCGCGCCGAGAATGACGCAATAAAATGAAGCATTTTCAGCCCCTGCGAGCCTAACAGCCCACAGGAAAAAAAAGTCAAATTTTTAAGGTAAGAAAAATTGATTATTCATATGCATTATCCCAAATAATGAAACTGACTGTCTGAAATAAGGAATATCGAACATCCTGAATCAAGGCAAAATAAATGTTTAAACACATATATTTAGAACTTTTATATAAAAGTGCCCAACCATAGCTTAGAGTGTCACAAAAAATAAGACTTACTTACCCCAGGACACTCATCTACATGTAGTAGAAAGCCAAACCAGTACTGAAACGAGAATCAGTAGAGGTAATGGTATATATAACAGTATATCGTCAATCTGAAAAAGGAGGTAAGAGATGAATCTCCACGACCGATAACAGAGAACCTATGAAATAGACCCCGTAGAAGGAGATCATTGAATTCAAATAGGCAATACTCTCTTCACATCCCTCTGACATTCACTGCACACTGAGAGGAAAACCGGGCTCCAGCCTGCTGCGAAGCACATATCAACGAAGAATCTAGCACAAACTTACTTCACCACCTCCACGGGAGGCAAAGTTTGTAAAACTGATTTGTGGGTGTGGTGAGGGGTGTATTTATAGGCATTTTGAGGTTTGGGAAACTTTGCCCCTCCTGGTAGGAATGTATATCCCATACGTCACTAGCTCATGGACTCTTGCTAATTACATGAAAGAAATACTACATTCATTTGGCATCCGAGACACAGCCCTCTCCTGGTTTGCATCATATCTTTCAAACCGCTCCTTCTCAGTTTCCTTTAACAACATATCTTGTGATCCTATGCCTCTCTCAGTTGGAGTATCGCAAGGCTCTGTCTTGGGTCCCTTGCTTTTCTCTCTTTATACATCCTGCCTTGGAAAACTTATAGCCTCCTTTGGATTCCAGTACCACCTATATGCTGATGATACCCAAATCTATCTTTCCTCTCCTGATATCTCTCCCTCTTTACTCAACCAGATTTCTGACTGCCTCTCTGCAATTTTCTCTTGGATGTCTTCACACTACCTCCAACTCAATCTGTCCAAAACTGAGCTGCTTCTTATCCCCCCTCTTCGAGACATCCAACACCTGACATTTCTCTGATGGTTGGAGACTCTATTCTCAACACCTCACCCCAGGTCCGCTGCCTTGGGGTCACACTAGACTCAGAAGTCACATTCAACCCACATATACAAATGCTTACCAAATCCTGCTGTTCACACCTACGCAACATTTCCAGAATTCGTCCCTTCCTTACTCAAAAATCTACAAAAATACTTATTCATTCCCTCATCCTGTCACGCATTGATTATTGCAATCTACTCTTAAATGGCCTTCCAAAACACCGCCTCTCCTCCCTCCAATCTATTATGAATGCTTCTGCTAGACTCATCCACCTAAGTCGACAATCTACATCAGCTGCTCTGCCAGTCTCTAAACTGGCTCCCAATACACTCCAGAATACAATTTAAAGTATTAGCCCTAACCTACAAAGCACTCAACAGTCTAACTCCCAACTATATTTCCTCTCTCATCGGGAAATACTCCCCATCCCATCCTCTTTGATCAACCTCTGACCTACGTCTCTACACTCCTGTTATCTCTACATCCCACTTCCGCCTCCAAGACTTTGCACGTGCTGCTCCTGTCCTCTGGAACTCTCTACCCCGCTCCATCAGACTGTCTCCAACTTTATATAGCTTCAGACTATCCTTGAAAACCCACCTATTCAGAGAGGCTTACCATCTCTCCTCCATCCCACATCCGAACCAAGCTAATACATGTACATGAACTGCCTGACTCACTGCTGCAAATATAACCGATGTAACAAGCTACCCCAACCTTATGTCTCTGCACCCTAAACCTATAGACTGTGAGCTCTCCGGAGCAGGGCCCTCTTCCTCCTGTGCTAGATTTGTTTAGTCTTGTTATGTTTTGTATTTTATCACAAATCTTTGTCATTGTATACCCCTATCGTACCCAGCGCTACGGAATTTGGCGGCGCTATACAAATAAATGATAATAATAATAATAATCTCCTAGGCGCCTTAGGAGAGAAGGATGTGGATGGTAACTCCGCTGTATGTGTCACAGATAGACGTTTAAGCAACACACGCCCAAATGTTTGGCTGAAAAGTTGCTGTAAAGTTGCTTATAAATGACAGTCAATGATGTATAGCAGTAGGTCCTATTCAACGCGTTTCACCCCAAAGGGCTTTATCAAGAATGCACATATTGCTCAGTTTTAGACCTATATTGGCCTTGCTTTCTTTTGATTGACTGGAACTTCACCTGTTAATGTTTTGCCACCTGAGAGGATTTTTCTTCTTTCAAAAAGGTGGATTTCTTTTAAGGAGGATTTACTGGGATCTTTTGCTTTTGATTACAACAACTTAATATAGGTTCTTACCTATAAATAGACCCAAAAAACACTTTATATTTCAGTTATATATACTGAATACAATTTGCTTGCAATGATTTGTAAAAAGTTTATTTTAAAGTGACCTTTTTAGCTTAATACAAAAAATATATTCTATAATATCTTACTAAATCAATTCATTACGCTGTTGTCCAGGGTTTTGTATAATGCAAACCGTCAATAAATTAGATGTTCTAAGACTATATAATATATTTAACATTCCACTGGCTAACAATGGTCAAATTGCTTCACCTCGGCTCGTAAGAAGCCTGCATTACATTTCAGTGATTGAGCCGAAGTTTATTTTGGCACACCAGGGGTTAATAAAACGTGGTTTACAAATACAAAATGGATAATGAGTGTTGGTTGGTCTTATACAGTTTTGTTTGCTTTTTACAAATCCGCTTCCTGCATTCCTATGGTTATTCTCTGAGATAACGCTAACATTTTTTTCATGGACAAATAACAGCTGCCAACATCTGATGTGCTCCTTTATATGCCTTATTTCAATAAACTTTCTTACAGCACAAATAATGTGGCCACTTCATAAGAAAAGCTAAGTGAAACATTTACATGGCTCTTTCAAATTAAAGGTCTTTGCAAACCATAAGCAAACCCAGTTATGTAGTTTTCAAAAGGGCCCTGCCATGTAATCACCCCACATACTTTACATTGAGAATTTGCTTCATTCAATTTGTAGCCTTTGTTGAAGGAGCAGCAAAGCACTACTGAGAGCTAGCTGAACATATTGGGGCCGCTGTCGGCATTTAACACTGCACAAGCATTTCTGGTGAACTGCTTGTGCAATGCCACCCCCTGCACATTCGCAGCCAATCAGCTACTAGCAGGGGTGTCAATCATCCCGATCGTATCCGAGGTGTCTTACGACCGCTACTTCTTCACTTCGGTTTCCTGTGAGCTGGAAACTTCGGGGGTAGTTTGCAGCATCTGCTGCTTAATAAATCTACCGCATTGGGTGAGCCAATGACAGAAGGCATGTATGTACAGCTATCTCCCAGTAGTGCATTGCTGCTAATGAGCCTTCAGAGGTATGCTTTTCAACAAAAGATACCAAGAGAATGAAGCAAAGTAGATAATAGATGTAAATTAAAAAGTTGTTTAAAATTTTCATGACTCTACTGTCATTGTTGTAAACATTTTCAAGCACCATTTCTCATGATTTTTAGACCTTTTAAATTTCATTTTCATTCACCTCTTGAAGATCCACTTTGTTCTCTTTTAAATGGTTTACTTTTGATGTTTGTGCAACTTTTTTATGTTAAAGCAGGGATGTCCAAACTTTGCTCTCCAGAGGTTTTGGAACTACATTTCCCATGATGCTCAGCTATGGAGAGCAAAGTTTGGACACCCCTGTGTTAAAGGGATATGAAACCCAATTTTTTTTTCCATGATTCAGATATAGGGCACGATCCGATATAGATCGCAGTTTGCGGCGCAAGCGAGGGAACCGGCGTTGCCCGCAGTTTCAGCTCGCAACTCGAGCTATCCCATATAAGTCGCCGTCAGATGCTAACGTGCCGTAAGTCTGACAAACAAGCGATGTCCAGAAATCTGCGTAAGTACAAATTTCTGGCGTCGCCAGTGACTTGCGGCACGTTAGAAACTGCCGGCGCCTATAAAACCTGACTAAAGTCTAAAACACCCGCACTGTCTAACACGCCTCCCTAACATAGCCCGCACTGTCTAACCCTCTATCCGCTACCCCCCCTCACTATCCTAACAATAAAAAAGCTATTAACCCCTAAACCGCCGCTCCCGTACCCCGCCGCCAGCTATATTATATCTATAACCCCCTAAAGTGAGCCCCTAACACCGCCGCCATCTATATTAAAATTATTAACCCCCAATGTAAGCCCCTTACACCGCCGCCATCTCTATTAAAATGATTAACCCCTAATTTAATCTACCTACCCCGCCGCCAGCTATATTATCTATGTTAACCCTAAGTATATTATAGTTAATATAGGTATTACATTATATATATTAACTATATTAACCCTAATTATATTAGGGTTAATATAGTTAATATAGTTACTATAGTATTTATATTAACTATATTAACTCTATCTAACCCTAACACCCCTAACTAAATTTATATTAAATTAATCTAATTCATTTATAAACTAAAATATTCCTATTTAAATCTAAATACTTACCTATAAAATAAACCCTAAGGCCTAGATTTGGAGTTCGGCGGTAAAAGGGCTGTTAACGCTCCGCGGGCTTTTTTCTGGCCGCACCATAAATTTAACTCTGGTATCGAGAGTTTAAACAAATGCTGCGTTAGGCTCCAAAAAAGGAGCGTAGAGCATTTTTACCGCAAATGCAACTCTCGATACCAGAGTTGCTTACGGACGCGGCCGGCCTCAAAAACGTGCTCGTGCACGATTTTCCCATAGGAAACAATGGGGCTGTTTGAGCTGAAAAAAAACCTAACACCTGCAAAAAAGCAGCGTTCAGCTCCTAACGCAGCCCCATTGTTTCCTATGGGGAAACACTTCCTACGTCTGCACCTAACACTCTAACATGTACCCCGAGTCTAAACACCCCTAACCTTACACTTATTAACCCCTAATCTGCCGCCCCCGCTATCGCTGACCCCTGCATATTTTTTAAAAAATAAAAAAGAACTAAGTTACAAAAAATAATAAAATATTTACAAACATAAGAAAAATATTACAACAATTTTAAACTAATTACACCTACTCTAAGCCCCCTAATAAAATAACAAAGCCCCCCAAAATAAAAAATTCCCTACCCTATTCTAAATTAAAAAAGTTACAAGCTCTTTTACCTTACCAGCCCTGAACAGGGCCCTTTGCGGGGCATGCCCCAAGGATTTCAGCTCTTTTGCCTGTAAAAAAAAACATACCATACCCCCCCCCCAACATTACAACCCACCACCCACATACCCCTAATCTAACCCAAACCCCCCTTAAATAAACCTAACACTAAGCCCCTGAAGATCTTCCTACCTTGTCTTCACCATACCAGGTTCACCGATCCGTCCTGGCTCCAACATCTTCATCCAACCCAAGCGGGGGTTGGCGATCCATCATCCGGTGCTGAAGAGGTCCAGAAGAGGCTCCAAAGTCTTCCTCCTATCCGGCAAGAAGAGGACATCCGGACCGGCAAACATCTTCTCCAAGCGGCATCTTCAATCTTCTTCCATCCGGTGCGGAGCGGGTCCATCTTGAAGCAGGCGACGCGGATCCATCCTCTTCTTCCGTTGTCTCCCGACGAATGACGGTTCCTTTAAGGGACGTCATCCAAGATGGCGTCCCTCGAATTCCGATTGGCTGATAGGATTCTATCAGCCAATCGGAATTAAGGTAGGAATTTTCTGATTGGCTGATGGAATCAGCCAATCAGAATCAAGTTCAATCCGATTGGCTGATCCAATCAGCCAATCAGATTGAGCTCGCATTCTATTGGCTTTTCCGATCAGCCAATAGAATGCGAGCTCAATCTGATTGGCTGATTGGATCAGCCAATCGGATTGAACTTGATTCTGATTGGCTGATTCCATCAGCCAATCAGAAAATTCCTACCTTAATTCCGATTGGCTGATAGAATCCTATCAGCCAATCGGAATTCGAGGGATGCCATCTTGGATGACGTCCCTTAAAGGAACCGTCATTCGTCGGGAGACAACGGAAGAAGAGGATGGATCCGCGTCGCCTGCTTCAAGATGGACCCGCTCCGCACCGGATGGAAGAAGATTGAAGATGCCGCTTGGAGAAGATGTTTGCCGGTCCGGATGTCCTCTTCTTGCCGGATAGGAGGAAGACTTTGGACCCTCTTCTGGACCTCTTCAGCACCGGATGATGGATCGCCAACCCCCGCTTGGGTTGGATGAAGATGTTGGAGCCAGGACGGATCGGTGAACCTGGTATGGTGAAGACAAGGTAGGAAGATCTTCAGGGGCTTAGTGTTAGGTTTATTTAAGGGGGGTTTGGGTTAGATTAGGGGTATGTGGGTGGTGGGTTGTAATGTTGGGGGGGGTATGGTATGTTTTTTTTTACAGGCAAAAGAGCTGAAATCCTTGGGGCATGCCCCGCAAAGGGCCCTGTTCAGGGCTGGTAAGGTAAAAGAGCTTGTAACTTTTTTAATTTAGAATAGGGTAGGGAATTTTTTATTTTGGGGGGCTTTGTTATTTTATTAGGGGGCTTAGAGTAGGTGTAATTAGTTTAAAATTGTTGTAATATTTTTCTTATGTTTGTAAATATTTTATTATTTTTTGTAACTTAGTTCTTTTTTATTTTTTGTACTTTAGCTAGTTTATTTAATTGTATTTATTTGTAGCAATTGTGTTTAATTAATTTATTGATAGTGTAGTGTTAGGTTAATTGTAGGTAGTTTATTTAATTAATTTATTGATAGGGTAGTGTTAGGTTTAATTATATCTTAGGTTAGGATTTATTTTACAGGTAAATTTGTTATTATTTTAACTAGGTAGCTATTAAATAGTTCTTAACTATTTAATAGCTATTGTACCTGGTTAAAATAATTACAAAGTTGCCTGTAAAATAAATATTAATCCTAAAATAGCTATAATATAATTATAATTTATATTGTAGCTATATTAGGATTTATTTTACAGGTAAGTATTTAGCTTTAAATAGGAATAAGTTATTTAATAAGAGTTAATTTATTTCGTTAGATTAAAATTATATTTAATTTAGGGGGGGTGTTAGTGTTAGGGTTAGACTTAGCTTTAGGGGTCAATACATTTATTATAGTAGCGGTGAGGTCCGCTCGGCAGATTAGGGGTTAATAATTGAAGGTAGGTGTCGGCGATGTTAGGGAGGGCAGATTAGGGGTTAATACTATTTATGATAGGGTTAGTGAGGCGGGTTAGGGGTTAATAACTTTATTATAGTAGCGCTCAGGTCCGCTCGGCAGATTAGGGGTTAATAAGTGTAGACAGGTGTCGGCGACGTTGAGGGGGGCAGATTAGGGGTTAATAAATATAATATAGGGGTCGGCGGTGTTAGGGGTAGCAGATTAGGGGTACATAAGGATAACGTAGGTGGCGGCGCTTTGCGGTCGGAAGATTAGGGGTTAATTATTTTAAGTAGCTGGCGGCGATGTTGTGGGGGGCAGGTTAGGGGTTAATAAATGTAATACAGGGGTCGGCGGGGTTAGGGGCAGCAGATTAGGGGTACATAAGTATAACGTAGGTGGCGGTCGGCAGATTAGGGGTTAAAAATTTAAATCGAGTGGCGGCGATGTGGGGGGAGCTCGGTTTAGGGGTACATAGGTAGTTTATGGGTGTTAGTGTACTTTAGGGTACAGTAGTTAAGAGCTTTATGAACCGGCGTTAGCCAGAAAGCTCTTAACTCCTGCTTTTTTCAGGCGGCTGGAATTTTGTCGTTAGAGCTCTAACGCTCACTTCAGAAACGACTCTAAATACCAGCGTTAGAAAGATCCCATTGAAAAGATAGGATACGCAAATGGCGTAGGGGGATCTGCGGTATGGAAAAGTCGCGGCTGAAAAGTGAGCGTTAGACCCTTTAATCACTGACTCCAAATACCAGCGGGCGGCCAAAACCAGCGTTAGGAGCCTCTAACGCTGGTTTTGACGGCTACCGCCGAACTCCAAATCTAGGCCAAAGATAGCTACAATATAATTAATAATTACATTGTAGCTATGTTAGGGTTAATATTTATTTTACAGGTAAATTGTTAATTATTTTAACTAGGTATAATAGCTATTAAATAGTTATTAACTATTTAATATCTACCTAGTTAAAATAATTACCCAATTACCTGTATAATAAATCCTAACCTAAGTTACAAATACACCTACACTATCAATAAATTAAATAAACTACAAACATCTATCTAAAAATACAATTAAATTAACTAAACTAAATTACAAAAAAAAACAAACACTAAATTACAAAAAATAAAAAAAGATTACAAGATTTTTAAGCTAATTACACCTATTCTAAGCCCCCTAATAAAATAATAAACCCCCAAAATAAAAAAAATTCCCTGCCCTATTCTAAATTAAGCAAATTTCAAAGCTCTTTACCTTACCAGCCCTTAAAAGGGCCTTTTGTGGGGCATGCCCCAAAGAATTCAGCTCTTTTGCATACAAATACAATACCCCCCCATTACAACCCACCACCCACATACCCCTATTCTAAAACCACCCAAACCCCCCTTAAAAAAGCCTAACACTACCCCCCTGAAGATCTCCCTACCTTGTCTTCACCACACCGGGCCGAACTCCTGATCCGATCCGGGCGATGTCTTCCTCCAAGCGGCAAAGAAGAATTCTTCCTCCGGCGATGTCTTCCTCCAAGCGGCAAAGAAGAATTCTTCCTCCGGCGACGTCTTCCTCCAAGCGGCAGCAAAGTCTTCATTCTTCCGGCGGCATCTTCAATCTTCTTTCTTCGCTCCGCCGCCACGGAGCATCCATCCCGGACGACTACTGAACTTGGAATGAGGTACCTTTAAATGACGTCATCCAAGATGGCGTCCGCCGAATTCCGATTGGCTGATAGGATTCTATCAGCCAATCGGAATTAAGTTAAAAAAATCTGATTGGCTGATTGAATCAGCCAATCAGATTCAAGTTCAATCCGATTGGCTGATCCAATCAGCCAATCAGATTGAGCTCGCATTCTATTGGCTGATCGGAACAGCCAATAGAATGCAAGCTAAATCTGATTGGCTGATTGGATCAGCCAATCGGATTGAACTTGAATCTGATTGGCTGATTCAATCAGCCAATCAGATTTTTTTAACTTAATTCCGATTGGCTGATAGAATCCTATCAGCCAATCGGAATTCGGCGGACGCCATCTTGGATGACGTCATTTAAAGGTACCTCATTCCAAGTTCAGTAGTCGTCCGGGATGGATGCTCCGCGGCGGCGGAGCGAAGAAAGAAGATTGAAGATGCCGCCGGAAGAATGAAGACTTTGCTGCCGCTTGGAGGAAGACGTCGCCGGAGGAAGAATTCTTCTTTGCCGCTTGGAGGAAGACATCGCCGGAGGAAGAATTCTTCTTTGCCGCTTGGAGGAAGACATCGCCCGGATCGGATCAGGAGTTCGGCCCGGTGTGGTGAAGACAAGGTAGGGAGATCTTCAGGGGGGTAGTGTTAGGCTTTTTTAAGGGGGGTTTGGGTGGGTTTAGAATAGGGGTATGTGGGTGGTGGGTTGTAATGGGGGGGGTATTGTATTTGTATGCAAAAGAGCTGAATTCTTTGGGGCATGCCCCACAAAAGGCCCTTTTAAGGGCTGGTAAGGTAAAGAGCTTTGAAATTTGTTTAATTTAGAATAGGGCAGGGAAATTTTTTTATTTTGGGGGTTTATTATTTTATTAGGGGGCTTAGAATAGGTGTAATTAGCTTAAAAATCTTGTAATCTTTTTTTATTTTTTGTAATTTAGTGTTTGTTTTTTTTGTAATTTAGTTTAGTTAATTTAATTGTATTTTTAGATAGATGTTTGTAGTTTATTTAATTTATTGATAGTATAGGTGTATTTGTAACTTAGGTTAGGATTTATTTTACAGGTAATTGGGTAATTATTTTAACTAGGTAGATATTAAATAGTTAATAACTATTTAATAGCTATTATACCTAGTTAAAATAATTAACAATTTACCTGTAAAATAAATATTAACCCTAACATAGCTACAATGTAATTATTAATTATATTGTAGCTATCTTAGGGTTTATTTTATAGGTAAGTATTTAGATTTAAATAGGAATATTTTAGTTTATAAATGAATTAGATTAATTTAATATAAATTTAGTTAGGGGTGTTAGGGTTAGATAGAGTTAATATAGTTAATATAAATACTATAATAACTATATTAACTATATTAACCCTAATATAATTAGGGTTAATATAGTTAATATATATAATGTAATACCTATATTAACTATAATATACTTAGGGTTAATATAGATAATATAGCTGGCGGCGGGGTAGGTAGATTAAATAAGGGGTTAATCATTTTAATAGAGATGGCGGCGGTGTAAGGGGCTTACATTAGGGGTTAATAATATTAATATAGCTGGCGGCGGTATAGGGGGATTAGATTAGGGGTTAATAATTTTTATATAGGTGGCGGCGGTGTAAGGGGTCAGATTAGGGGATAGATAAGGTAGATGACAGCGGTGTAAGGGGTTCTAATTAGGGGATAGATAAGGTAGATGACGGCGGTTTTAGGGGCTCACAGTAGGGGGTTAGTTTATGTAGATGGCGGCGGGGTCCGGGAGCGGCGGTTTAGGGGTTAATAACTTTATTAGGGATTTCGGGGGGGGGGGGATCGCGGTTGACAGGTAGATAGACATTGCGCATGCGTTAGGTGTTAGGTTTATTTTAGCAGATCGCGGTTGACAGGTAGATAGACATTGAGCATGCGTTAGGTGTTAGGTTTATTTTAGCAGATCGCGGTTGACAGGGAGATAGACATTGCGCATGCGTTAGGTGTTAGGTTTATTTTAGCTGCCAGTTTAGGGAGTTACGGGGCTCCAATAGTCAGCGTAAGGCTTCTTACGGCTGCTTTTTGTGGCGAGGTGAAAATGGAGTAAGTTTTCTCCATTTTCGCCACGTAAGTCCTTACGCTGCATATTGGATACCAAACTGCGCGGGTTTGGTATACCTGCCTATAGCCCAAAAAACTACGGGCGACGGCAGAAATATACGCGCGTAACTTCTAGGTTATGCCGTATATAGGATACCAAACCCGCGCAAATATTGGCGTCGCCGGCTTTTGCGGGCGACGATTTTCATCGGATGGACCCCCTGGCGTGCATTTTTAAGCAACTTTCTAATTTACTTCTATTACCAATTTTTCTTTGTTTTTTTTGCATATTTTGTTCAAAAACATAAATTATGCTTACCTGATCATTTTCTTTTCTTCAGATGGAAAGAGTCCCCAGCTGCATTCATTACTTTTGGGAAAATAAGAACCTGGCCACCAGGAGGAGGCAAAGACACCCCAGCCAAAGACTTAAATACTCCTCCCACTTCCCTCATCCCCCAGTCATTCTGCCAAGGAACAAGGAACAGTAGAAGAAATATCAGGGTGAAAAGTTGCCAGAAGAACAAAAATTACAGCCGCCCCCCATAAAAGCACGGGCGGGGAGCTGTGGACTCTTTCCATCTGAAGAAAAGAAAATTATCAGGTAAGTATAATTTATGTTTTTCTTCATAAATGGAAAGAGTCCACAGCTGCATTCATTACTTTTGGGAAAACAATACCCACATTGAATGCTAAAACGGGATGGTACAAAAGGCTGCCCATTCTGAGGGCACCAAACCTGAAACCACAAGCCCAGAAAAAATCCCGCTTTGTCTGAAGCCAGAAAAAATTTGAAAAAGAAAACATGACCCCCAAGGACACTGACCCTATCCCCTCACAGCTACTCCCTTCCCTCTCTGCTATTCTCACCCCTATACTCACACACACTTTCAACCTCTCCCTCAGCACCAGTATATTTCCCTCATTGCTGAAACATGCACTGGTCACACCCATCCTCAAAAAACCTTCCCTTGATCCTACCTCCCCATCCAACTACCGCCCTATTTCCCTCCTCCCTCTTGCATCAAAGCTTCTCAAAAAACTGGTTTATATACGCCTATCCCATTTCCTTACAATAAACTCCCTCCTTGACCCACTGCAATCTGGATTTCGTCCCCATCACTCCACAGAGACAGCAATTGTTAAGGTTACCAACGACCTACTTACAGCAAAATCAAAAGGCCACTTCTCTCTGCTTATCCTCCTTGATCTGTCCGCAGCCTTTGACACTGTTGACCACCCTCTTTTGCTCCAAACCCTCCAATCCTTCGGCATCTGTGACACAGCCCTCTTGTGGCTCTCTTACTACCTGTCAAACCGTATCTTTAGTGTAGCCTTCTCTGGGGCCTCCTCTGCCCCGTCACCACTTTCTGCCGGAGTACCGCAAGGCTCTGTCCTCGGTCCCCTTCTCTTCTCAATCTACACGTCATCACTAGGTTCCCTAATAAAGTCCCACAGTTTACAATATCATTTGTATGCCGATGACACCCAAATCTACTTCTCTGCACCAGACCTATCTCCTTCCTTGCTAACCCGTGTCACTAACTGTCTTTCTCACATCTCTAACTGGATGTCCTCTCACTACCTCAAGCTAAATATCTACAAAACTGAGCTCCTTATTTTCCCCCTTTCCTCACATTTGACTCAGATCTTTCTTCCACTCCTCACATTCAGTCCTTGGCTAAAGCCTGCCGCTTCCACCTTAAAAACATCTCTAAAAGATACTCTCCCTCCCGTCCCCTTCACTCTGCTCATGACCTCCTACTCTCCTCCTCTCTTGTCACCTCATCACACTCCCGTTTACAGGACTTCTCCAGACTGGCTCCCATCTTGTGGAACTCTCTGCCTCGCTCCACAAGACTCTCTTCTAGTTTTAAAAGCTTCAAGTGCTCCCTAAAGACTCTACTGTTCAGGGATGCATACAACCTACACTAACCTTTCCTAATACCAGTTCCTCTCCTCCATTGCTATCCCCTGAACCCCCTTAGCATGTAAGCCTAAGAGTCTAGCTGTTTGTAGATCACCTTCTTAAGAGCTGACTACAACAGTGCAACTCTTGGCAGGGCCCTCTACCCATTGATTCCTATCATTGTTTTGTTGTACTCCCCCTTTGTTTATAGCGCTGTGGAATCTGTTGGCGCTCTACAAATAACCGATAATAATAATAGTCCACAAGCCGAACTAGAGCTCGCAAAATGGACGCAACTGAGCCAACACTCCTCTAGAGATACCAATGCCCAAAGGACAAACCTCAACCACACACCCCTTCATAGAAAGGGAGACAACAGAAAACTCCCAAAAAGGAGGATTAACAAGGAATCCCAGAAAACCCTAAAATAGGATGCAATAAAATCCAAATAAAAATGGAAACCCAAAAAGCAAACCCCTCTCACAGGGACCCCAAGGTGTCCCGAAACAAGGGAAAGGCAATGCCCAGACCCCGACAGCACTAAACCACAAGGTTGGATCGGGAAACAGAACAAAGAAGCAAACTTCTCGGAAAAAATCAGAGCAATTGCCTTGAACAAATGACTGAACCAAAGTCCCAAGTCACCAGGAACTCAGAATATCAGCATATTCCAACCAACACGTGTGATAACCCCAGAGAAGTAGCCTCTGAGTACCAAGCGCAGCAATCATACCAAGACAACTGAAAACAAGGAAACACTTGCAAGCAAGTAAAAGGTAGCCGAAAATAGAGTAACATCCACCAACTAGTGGGTGTACACAGGATATCCAAAGCCGCAAGGCCAACACATGTAGCCGGGCAACAAGAGGCCCAGAACCTCAAAAAAAGGTTCTCCAAACCTCCACAAACCGAGGAGACACCACTCATCTCAGAACCTAGTCCACACTGGGCCAGCCCAAGCAACAGGACTAAAATACAGGGGAGCAGAAAAAGATGCCAACCACCAGCCCCCATAGAAAAAAAGGGCGGAAAGGTTGACCCCATACACCCCAACAGAGCTTGGAGGTTTTCTAAAAGCACCTACAGATACTTCCAAAGAAGATCCCCATAGAGATAGGTAGAAAAGACCGAAGTCTCATAATCCAGCCCGACACTCTATGGCGGACTCCACATAGCACCCACAACGGCACTCCAAAGAAGAACCTATAAAGATAAGCAGAACTATGCGGACCAGTATGAAACTGCAAAGTCACAGACAGAACAGAACAATCCCAGAAAGAGAATCACCCTCTTAACAGGACAACCTGTTCCACCCTCCTGCACACAGGACAGGGCAGCATCTTCCAGAGAAAGGAAACCCCACCTCTAAGGAAGCAAGACAACCCTCCTCAAGGGAAGGGCACAGACAAGGACAGCTCACAAGGCCAAGCTGTAAATAGAGCTGAACAAAAATCACCCAGGCGCCCCTGATGAAAATGAAAGAGGAACTCTCCCAAAGGAAAGCACATACCCCCACGTTCCTTGGAGAATAAGGGCTTCCGGACCAGACATAGAAATATAAAAATGTCCTAAAAGAAAGCCTGAGCCCTAGAATTGTGTAGACAAACAAAACCCCAGGGAACACCATAGCCCATTTGAAGAAGAAAACAGACTATACCGTAGAACGGGTTGAATCCCAACCCAAGGGGAAGAGAGCACCCCGTATCGAAGTCCAACTCCAAAGAGCAATAGGGCACGCCAGAACTGAGAAGATTCTAAGTCCAACAGGCTACATTACCCCCACTTCCATAACCGAGGGGAAACCGTCAGGAACAAAATCACCCGCAGATCGAGTCAGTAAGGCTAGGCCTCATAATCTCCTCTGAGTACAAACCCAGAGGACAACATCCAAGTAAGGAAAATGCTCCCAACTCCGGAAACAACCCCTAGACATGGCTAGGATAAGAAAACAGCCAAATATTCCAAAAAGGAAGCAAACCCCCAGAAAAAGGAGTCTGCAAGGCCCTCCCATATGGCGGCTTCAACCGCAAAGGAGAAAAAAGTACCCAGACCAGAGATCTCGACCCTAAGGAAGAGTCCCCAAAAAAAGAACAAGTCCGATATTCCTGGGAGGGCAAGACCACCAAAAACCACAGCAAAGAGGTCCAAAACCTCCAATCCTCAACCCACGCAGGGAAGGAAACACTCAAATCCCAAAGAATCGGAACCTACGGAGTGTGACGGACTGAAACTCCACCGAGTCCCAAATGCCCAGCTCAGATTCAATGAGGACTGAACCAGTCCCCCATGCCCCACGGACCCGCAGGTCTTCTCCGAACACTCAGTTGTAACTTGTAAAAACAAGAAAATAAACTAACACAAACAGTAGTGCAAGCACTCAGCGCCAAAACCGAACCAGCAAGGCAGACAGGCGCCACGTGGCCGAAGTTTAAGCCTCACAGCATAAGGAGCTGAACCTCAGCCCATACTTGAAATACACACCCCCAGGAAGGGAGATAAACGACAAACAGAGGACTAACGCGTCCCCAGAACAATTTCCGTAGAAGTAACCAGTGCGATCATGAAATCGTGAGTATCGATTCCAGAGAGTAAATCCCTGAAGGAATATAAAACAAAACATGAGCTTGTAAAATCAAATAAAAGACATCCGAACTGGAGAAAAATGAAGAAAAGGTAACCCATATGTTAACACCCAATGACAACAGGCACACCTGCAGGACCAGCCCAACGGAACCCTGCCCGACCAAGCTCAGATAGGAAAAGATACTCAAATCAGATTATAAAAAGATTACTTCATCCCCTTATAATCAACTCTGAGAGCTATTCAGAAAGGAAGACCCAGAACCCCTATATCCATTAAGAATGGGATCCTCCAACAATGCCAGGACGTGCCGTAGCAGAACACGAAGGTGCGCCAGTCTGTACCGAATAGCACAGCACACCTCCGCTGGAGCCCCAGGACCAGTCGCTCCCCCGGATAAGTGAACGGGCCATCCCATGCCTAGGGAACCCAGGTTGACGGAACACCAACACAATCTTAAGCAAACATCTGGAAGCTGCAGATGTGCTAATGCCATAAGAATTTGAATACAGAAACGTGCCGCAACCTCTGGAGGGAACAAACCGCCATCCAGGGAACGATAAGCATAATTTGGGTCACATGCACGTGTAGCAACAGTAAGTGGTAGGGAACTCGCCACTCGAGGGACAGAACCCCCAGAGGCGGATGGCTCAGCGACCCCTTGATTCCCCGGTCCTGAGGAATTGGGCCCACTAGGACAGCCATCGGAACATAACTGACTGTCATGCGTCATCTGGGCCGGTTCGTATTCGTCACAAGAAATATAATCTGAATCAGATACTACTTGAATTTCAACATCAGAGTCCCCCATAGCTGGGAATGAATACAAAAAGTTTGGACTAATTAGACAAATAAAACTAAATGGCACCTTACACCCCCAATGGCTGGGGCACTCACCACCTCCTAGCGCCAGACACCAGCATCTTTCCATCGCCACACGGTCAGGAATGCAGAACTGAAGAGGCAAAAACGTGACCATGCCCGATCACAAGGTAGGCCGTACAGTCCAAAAAAAGCACGCCTGACTGTAAAGTCCGCGTCACTACCATGGCTGTTATGTTCCACAAGGACTAAAGCCAAAGTAACACTACACATAAGCAGGTCAAATCACATAACAAACATGATTAAAAAAAACCCTGTTCAATAACCCCCCTTAGGAGATATTAACCCTTGATTACAAGATACAAAAGGAGCCTCACTGAGACCCTGCGTTATAGTTAGTCCCACAAGGTGGTAGCCTCTCGGGAAAAACATCAGTAATACAATACATTCATGAGAAAGTAAAATGAAATGATCTTACTGGAATCTATGCCGTGGAACAGGAACATGGCCCTTCAAGTGTGACAGATAGTAGCGTCTCCTCTGCCATGGACTTGAGAGAAGAAATCAGGCAGCGAAACTCGTCAACGCTGATTGCTTCTGGAGCTGATTGCTTGTGGACTCTCCCTGCATCTCCAGACTCTAACTTTAATCCATGCTCTCACTAAGAGGCTGATAGGACTACATAAAACTCCAGTCCCATGCCGAAGAGTACTACCCTCCATAAAAGACTATCGAAACTTCTGACACTTCCCTGCCAACCTCCTGGGATGAAAGGCGATGAAAGGCAAAGAATGACTGGGGAATGAAGGGAGTGGGAGGAGTATTTAAGCCTTTGGCTGGGGTGTATTTGCCTCCTCCTGGTGGCCAGGTTCTTATTTTCCCAAAAGTAATGAATGCAGCTGTGGACTCTTTCCATTTATGAAGAAAAGCAGAGATGTATGCTTAGGAGCTGGTACATTTCTGGAGCACTACATGGCAGCAGTTTTGTAGGAATGTTACCCTTTTGCAAGAGCACTAGATGGCAGCACTATTTTCTGCCATATTATGCTCCAGATGCCTACCTAGGTATCTCTTCAACACAGAATATCATGGGAACAAAGCAAATTTAATAATATAAGTAAACTGGAATCTTTTTTAAAATGGTGTGCTCTGAAAAATTGTGGGTTTTATATTCCTTTAAAGTTTTGGAGCAAGCTCATTCCCCATATTAAATATGGTAGTTTCCCAGTCTAATAAAAAAATATTGCATAAATATCATGTTTAAAATTATGACAACTGTACACTACTTAAATGAATACTAAACCCAATTTTGTTTTTCTTTAATGATTCAGATAGAGCAGGCAATTTTAAGCAACTTTCTAATTTACTCCTGCTATCAATTTTTATTCGTTCTCTTGCTATCTTTATTTAAAAAGTAGGAATTTAAAGCTTAGGAGCCAGCCCATTTTAGGTTCAGCACCATGGATAGCTCTTGCTTATTGGTGGATACAGTTAGCAAACCATTAAGCAAGCATAACCCAGGCTCTCAAACAAAAATGGGCCCGCTCTTAAGCTTTACATTCCTGCTTTTTAAATAAAGATAGCAAGAGAATGGAGAAAAAATGATAATAGAAGTAAATTAAAACGTTGCTTAAAAACATAATAATGTAAGAACTTACCTGATAAATTCATTTCTTTCATATTAGCAAGAGTCCATGAGCTAGTGACGTATGGGATATACATTCCTACCAGGAGGGGCAAAGTTTCCCAAACCTCAAAATGCCTACAAATACACCCCTCACCACACCCACAAATCAGTTTAACGAATAGCCAAGAAGTGGGGTGATAAGAAAAAAGTGCGAAAGCATAAAAAATAAGGAATTGGAATAATTGTGCTTTATACAAAAAAATCATAACCACCACAAAAAGGGTGGGCCTCATGGACTCTTGCTAATATGAAAGAAATGAATTTATCAGGTAAGTTCTTACATAAATTATGTTTTCTTTCATGTAATTAGCAAGAGTCCATGAGCTAGTGACGTATGGGATAATGACTACCCAAGATGTGGATCTTTCCACGCAAGAGTCACTAGAGAGGGAGGGATAAAATAAAGACAGCCAATTCCGCTGAAAAATAATCCACACCCAAAATAAAGTTTAAATTTTATAATGAAAAAAACTGAAATTATAAGCAGAAGATTCAAACTGAAACAGCTGCCTGAAGTACTTTTCTACCAAAAACAGCTTCAGAAGAAGAAAACACATCAAAATGGTAGAATTTAGTAAAAGTATGCAAAGAAGACCAAGTTGCTGCTTTGCAAATCTGATCAACCGAAGCTTCATTCCTAAACGCCCAGGAAGTAGAAACTGACCTAGTAGAATGAGCTGTAATCCTTTGAGGCGGAGTTTTACCCGACTCGACATAAGCATGATGAATTAAAGATTTCAACCAAGATGCCAAAGAAATGGCAGAGGCCTTCTGACCTTTCCTAGAACCGGAAAAGATAACAAATAGACTAGAAGTCTTTCGGAAATTCTTAGTAGCTTCAACATAATATTTCAAAGCTCTAACTACATCCAAAGAATGCAATGATTTCTCCTTAGAATTCTTAGGATTAGGACATAATGAAGGAACCACAATTTCTCTACTAATGTTGTTGGAATTCACAACCTTAGGTAAAAATTTAAAAGAAGTTCGCAACACCGCCTTATCCTGGTGAAAAATCAGAAAAGGAGACTCACAAGAAAGAGCAGATAATTCAGAAACTCTTC
This sequence comes from Bombina bombina, assembly GCF_027579735.1. NCBI lineage: Eukaryota > Metazoa > Chordata > Amphibia > Anura > Bombinatoridae > Bombina > Bombina bombina. Next base: position 115,093,411 of record NC_069505.1, read on the forward strand.
TGGCAGAAGAGATGGCCAAAAGGAACAAAACTTTCCAAGAAAGTAATTTAATGTCCAATGAATGCATAGGTTCAAACGGAGGAGCTTGAAGAGCCCCCAGAACCAAATTCAAACTCCAAGGAGGAGAAATTGACTTAATAACAGGTTTTATACGAACCAAAGCTTGTACAAAACAATGAATATCAGGAAGATTAGCAATCTTTCTGTGAAAAAGAACAGAAAGAGCAGAGATTTGTCCTTTCAAGGAACTTGCAGACAAACCTTTATCCAAACCATCCTGAAGAAACTGTAAAATTCTCGGAATTCTAAAAGAATGCCAGGAAAAATGATGAGAAAGACACCAAGAAATATAAGTCTTTCAGACTCTATAATATATCTCCCTAGATACAGATTTACGAGCCTGTAACATAGTATTAATCACAGAGTCAGAGAAACCTCTTTGACTAAGAATCAAGCGTTCAATCTCCATACCTTTAAATTTAAGGATTTGAGATCCTGATGGAAAAAAGGACCTTGCGACAAAAGGTCTGGTCTTAACGGAAGAGTCCACAGTTGGCAAGAGGCCATCCGGACAAGATCCGCATACCAAAACCTGTGAGGCCATGCTGGAGCTACCAGCAGAACAAATGAGCATTCCTTCAGAATCTTGGCGATCACTCTTGGAAGAAGAACTAGAGGCGGAAAGATATAGGCAGGATGATACTTCCAAGGAAGTGAAAATGCATCCACTGCTTCCGCTTGAGGATCCCTGGATCTGGACAGATACCTGGGAAGTTTCTTGTTTAGATGAGAGGCCATCAGATCTATTTCTGGAAGTCCCCACATTTGAACAATCTGAAGAAATACCTCTGGGTGAAGAGACCATTCGCCCGGATGCAACGTTTGGCGACTGAGATAATCCGCTTCCCAATTGTCTATACCTGGGATATGAACCGCAGAAACTAGACAGGAGCTAGATTCCGCCCAAACCAGAATTCGAGATACTTCTTTCATAGCTAGAGGACTGTGAGTCCCTCCTTGATGATTGATGTATGCCACAGTTGTGACATTGTCTGTCTGAAAACAAATGAACGATTCTCTCTTTAGAAGAGGCCAAGACTGAAGAGCTCTGAAAATTGCACGGAGTTCCAAAATATTGATTGGTAATCTCACCTCCTGAGATTCCCAAACCCCTTGTGCCGTCAGAGACCCCCACACAGCTCCCCAACCTGTAAGACTTGCATCTGTTGAAATTACAGTCCAGGTCGGAAGAACAAAAGAAGCCCCCTGAACTAAACGATGGTGATCTGTCCACCACGTCAGAGAGTGTCGTACAATCGGTTTTAAAGATATTGAGATATCTTTGTGTAATCCCTGCACCATTGGTTCAGCATACAGAGCTGAAGAGGTCGCATGTGAAAATGAGCAAAGGGGATCGCGTCCGATGCAGCAGTCATAAGACCTAGAATTTGCATGCATAAGGCTACCGAAGGGAATGATTGTGACTGAAGGTTTCGACAAGCTGATATCAATTTTAGACGTCTCTTGTCTGTCAAAGATAGAGTCATGGACACTGAATCTATCTGGAAACCCAAAAAGGTTACCCTTGTCTGAGGAATCAATGAACTTTTTAGTAAATTGATCCTCCAACCATGATCTTGAAGAAACAACACAAGTCGATTCGTATGAGATTCTGCTAAATGTGAAGACTGAGCAAGTACCAAGATATCGTCCAAATAAGGAAATACCACAATACCCTGTTCTCTGATTACAGACAGAAGGGCACCGAGAACCTTTGTAAAAATTCTTGGAGCTGTTGCTAGGCCAAACGGCAGAGCCACAAACTGGTAATGCTTGTCTAGGAAAGAGAATCTCAGAAACTGATAGTGATCTGGATGAATCGGAATATGCAGATATGCATCCTGTAAATCTATTGTAGACATATAATGCCCTTGCTGAACAAAAGGCAGGATAGTCCTTACAGTTACCATTTTGAATGTTGGTATCCTTACATAACGATTCAATATTTTTAGATCTAGAACTGGTCTGAAGGAATTCTCCTTCTTTGGTACAATGAAGAGATTTGAATAAAACCCCAGCCCCTGTTCCAGAACTGGAACTGGCATAATTACTCCAGCCAACTCTAGATCTGAAACACATTTCAGAAATGCTTGAGCCTTCGCTGGATTTACTGGGAGACGGGAAAGAAAAAATCTCTTTGCCGGAGGCCTTATCTTGAAGCCAATTCTGTACCCTTCTGAAACAATGTTCTGAATCCAAAGATTGTGAATGGAGTTGATCCAAATTTCTTTGAAAAAACGTAATCTGCCCCCTACCAGCTGAGCTGGAATGAGGGCTGCACCTTCATGTGGACTTAGAAGCTGGCTTTGATTTTCTAAAAGGCTTGGATTTATTCCAGACTGGAGATGGTTTCCAAACTGATACCGCTCCTGAGGATGAAGGATCAGGCTTTTGTTCCTTGTTGTGACGAAAGGAACGAAAACGATTATTAGACCTGAATTTACCTTTAGATTTTTTATCCTGTGGTAAAAAAGTTCCTTTCCCCCCAGTAACAGTTGAGATAATAGAATCCAACTGAGAACCAAATAATTTATTACCCTGGAAAGAAAGGGAAAGCAGAGTAGACTTAGAAGACATATCAGCATTCCAAGTTTTAAGCCATAAAGCTCTTCTAGCTAAAATAGCTAGAGACATATACCTGACATCAACTCTAATGATATCAAAGATGGCATCACAAATAAAATTATTAGCATGTTGAAGAATAATAATGCTATGAGAATTATGATCTGTTACTTGTTGCGCTAAAGCTTCCAACCAAAAAGTTGAAGCTGCAGCAACATCCGCCAAAGATATAGCAGGTCTAAGAAGATTACCTGAACACAAGTAAGCTTTTCTTAGAAAGGATTCAATTTTCCTATCTAAAGGATCCTTAAAGGAAGTACCATCTGCCGTAGGAATAGTAGTACGCTTAGCAAGAGTAGAGACAGCCCCATCAACCTTAGGGATTTTGTCCCAAAACTCTAATCTGTCAGATGGCACAGGATATAATTGCTTAAAACATTTAGAAGGAGTAAATGAATTACCCAAATTATTCCATTCCCTGGAAAATACTTCAGAAATAGCACCAGGGACAGGAAAAACTTCTGGAATAACTACAGGAGATTTAAAAACCTTATCTAAGCGTTTAGATTTAGTATCAAGAGGACCAGAATCCTCAATTTCTAATGCAATTAGGACTTCTTTAAGTAAAGAACGAATAAATTCCATTTTAAATAAATATGAAGATTTATCAGCATCAACCTCTGAGACAGAATCCTCTGAACCAGAAGAACCATTATCAGAATCAGAATGATGATGTTCATTTAAAAATTCATCTGAACAATGAGAAGTTTTAAAAGACTTTTTACGTTTACTAGAAGGAGGAATAACAGACATAGCCTTCTTAATGGATTTAGAAACAAAATCTCTTATGTTATCAGGAACACTCTGAGTATTAGATGTTGACGGAACAGCAACAGGTAATGGAACTTTACTAAAGGAAATATTATCTGCATTAACAAGTTTGTCATGACATTCAATACAAACAACAGCTGGAGGAACAGCTACCAAAAGTTTACAGCAGATACACTTAGCTTTGGTAGCTCCAGCACCAGGCAGCGATTTTCCAGAAGTATCTTCTGACTCAGTTTCAACGTGGGACATCTTGCAATATGTAATAGAAAAAACAACATATAAAGCAAAATTGATCAAATTCCTTAAATGACAGTTTCAGGAATGGGAAAAAATGCCAGTGAACAAGCTTCTAGCAACCAGAAGCAATAAATAATGAGACTTAAATAATGTGGAGACAAAAGTGACGCCCATATTTTTTTAGCGCCAAATAAGACGCCCACATTATTTGGCGCCTAAATGCTTTTGGCGCCAAAAATGACGCCACATCCGGAACGCCGACACTTTTGGCGCAAAAGAACGTCAAAAATGACGCAACTTCCGGCGACACGTATGACGCCGGAAACAGAAAAAAATTTTGTGCCAAAAAAGTCCGCGCCAAGAATGACGCAATAAAATGAAGCATTTTCAGCCCCCGCGAGCCTAACAGCCCACAGGGAAAAGTCAAATTTTAAGGTAAGAAAAAAATTGATTGATTCAAATGCATTATCCCAAATATGAAACTGACTGTCTGAAATAAGGAATGTTGAACATCCTGAGTCAAGGCAAATAAATGTTTGAATACATATATTTAGAACTTTATAAAAAAGTGCCCAACCATAGCTTAGAGTGTGAGAAAATAAGACTTACTTACCCCAGGACACTCATCTACATGTTGTAGAAAGCCAAACCAGTACTGAAACGAAAATCAGCAGAGGTAATGGTATATATATAAGAGTATATCGTCGATCTGAAAAGGGAGGTTAGAGATGAATCTCTACGACAGAGAACCTATGAAATAGACCCCATAGAAGGAGATCATTGAATTCAAATAGGCAATACTCTCCTCACATCCCTCTGACATTCACTGCACGCTGTGAGGGTAAAACCGGGCTCTAACCTGCTGCGGAGCGCATATCAACGTAGAATCTAGCACAAACTTACTTCACCACCTCCATAGGAGGCAAAGTTTGTAAAACTGATTTGTGGGTGTGGTGAGGGGTGTATTTGTAGGCATTTTGAGGTTTGGGAAACTTTGCCCCTCCTGGTAGGAATGTATATCCCATACGTCACTAGCTCATGGACTCTTGCTAATTACATGAAAGAAATTGCATGCGCTGGAAAATAGGAGATCCGGTGGGAGGAGCACAGGTGTAAGGTCAGGTAGACACCTGCTCCACATCTCCTAAACGAGCTATTGGCAGAGGGAAAACGTGCCGAACACCCAAGACCCTGGGCAGCCTGTTAAAGCTAATTACATTCGGCTACCGGTTCTCCCAACAGTGCTAAGACACCGCACTGAACACAGACTAACAAATGGCAAACATGGTCGTATAAACTGCCATAAACTTTGACAAAAGACTGAATCAAAATTAAAAGCTCCTACCTGCATAAGGTTTTTTTCTTTCCCTACAACTGGAAATACAACCTGAAAACTAAAAGCTAAAACAAGTTTGTCCAAGATTTAGCGAAAAAAGGAGCAGGCTGAACTTTATATTTTGACTCCCAGCCCTATAGCCTTACGGACAGCACATTAATATAGAGTGAGTGCAGGAGAAGACGCTGCATCACGGACTCCATCTCCAAACGTAAACCTGCCTGACTCACCTGGAAACTATCTGACTGCAGGTGGAGACCTGGAGAATAGTGCCGGTGACTGATCGCGGGCCGAGTAGGAGAGCCGGACGGCGGCGAGCCTTGAGAACGGTGGAGTCCGGCAGTTCCTTGTTTCATCGGCTCTGGTTGTGTCCCTCCCCCCGGTGGCCTGGATCCATCAAGCAAGGGGGAGAGGCGCCGACACATACAGTTGCTTTAGCAGATACAAGCGGACAGACGAGTCGCCCCTGGATGGTAAAGATACCTCCAAACACAGAGCCGGAGGCGTACACCTACCTGAGCTTGCTCAAGATCTCTGCTGAAATCCTTGGCTGTGGAGTATTATCCTGTGAGGGCTTTAAGCAGCACCCTGTCTCACCAACAGTGAAACGGCACCCCGAAAATTCGGCTACCTCTTTTGCTTGGAATACCGGTGTTCCTCCCCCCACCGATGCTGCGAGGGGGGGTCCCGATCACATGATTTGTTTAAAGACCCTCTCCTTGATCCAAAAGAACGGTTAAACAAGATCCCCATGGACAGGGGCCAGGTACTGTGTTAATTTGTAATAAAGGAGGGGGAAAAGAAAACAAAAAGAGGAGTTCAATTGCTATTCTTTTGAGTAAAACTGTATGGACTATTTGTATAAAATTGTTTTATTGCTATTTGATAACATATAGAGGAGCATAAATTGTTTCCAAGCTTCAAAAAAAAAAAAAGAGAAAATATACATGTAAACTAAAGAAAGGGGGAAGGGGGAAAGAAAAAGGAAAGAAGGGGAAGAGAGTGTTGAATGCTAATTTTTCTCCCACAGAATTTGTCATCTAGGCCTGCAACCCTTTAAAAAAATTTTTTTTTTTTGCATAGATGTGTTATCTTTTTCTGATCCTGACCCGGGATGAAAAGAAATATTAGATATTAAAAAAGGGTCCCTGAACCAAACTAAGATATTTAGGCTGTTGAAAGACACTGTCAAAATCAAAGTAATATTCAGCTTATAGGCGTTGACTAAGCAGGACTTTGTGTAAAGTATAAGACATTTTTACCTGAACTATAAAAATACTACTGCTACTAATAGTGATTAGACTAGAGGCAATTTTAAGTATTTAAAAAATATACCAACAAGTCAGAAAAACTTGCTTTTTTTCCCCTTTTTCAGTGGTCACTAAAAGAAAAATTACTAACCAAAAATTAGAGCCACTAAGTTTCAATTGATTACAGAGAAAGAGAGAGAAAGGAAGGAGAGAAGGAGAAGATAAGAGAACAATTAAATCACTCACTAATTTTATATTTTCACATTTATAATTGACACCCCCCCTCACAATACACATCCCTAACACTGAAGAAAGGAATCTTTTTTTTTTTTTTTTCTTCACTTTATTAACACATGGACAAATTTTTTTCTACAAACACAAAAGCTCCCCCCTCCAATATGGCTGGGAGGTCACGAGAGAAGAGAAATAAAACCACGGTAGACACCACTGTAGATACTCACTCCACTAACATGAGTTCTCTATCAACAAATGACCCAATAGACTTACAGGCTCTAGTTACAAGTATTTCAGAGGCCCTGTCACCAAAATTTGACCTCCTCAAGAATGAAATTAAACAGGACATAAATGTACTTACAATAGAAATTCGACAGTTCTCAAACAGATTAGCAGAGGCAGAACAAAGAATTTCAGAATTAGAAGACAATACAGTAACCTACAAGTCCAAGTTAGACACAATGAACTCTAAGCTAGTAAAAGTTCAGGCAAAGTTAGAAGACCTAGAGAATCGCGCTAGGCGTAATAACTTTAGAGTAATAGGAGTACCCGAGCAAAAACAAAATGAAGACCTTGAAAAATTATTAACTATAACACTGCCCCAACTTCTACAAATTCCCCAAACCCATCCGCGAATAGTGCTAGAGAGAGCACATAGACTAGGATGGCAAAACCCAGATAGACAGGATCATAGACCTAGACCAATTATTGCCAAGGCACTTCATTACCAGGACAAACTCTTACTTTTACAGTATTTCAAAAAGAATCAGCCTATTGCACTGGGGGGCGCTAAAATTATGATATTTCAGGACTTCTCAGCAGAGACTTCTGCTAAAAGAAGAGAACTGGCCCCACTATGCACTAGGCTGATAAGGCAGGGACATCGTGCAACTATTATATACCCAGCAAGACTGAAAATAATAGTTAACAATGAGACGCAATTTTTTGACTCCGCAAGAGAAGCGGAGAGATTCATCACCCACCAGTTTCCAATTGAACAGGATAGGGCCTTGAGCTAATATTTAATTAATCATATAGTAATCGAACAAGATTCAAAGTATGGTTAGGATTATGAAAGCTATATTAAGAGCCTTGGCAAGGCTAAAAGTTTTGGACCATGTTGACTATTGTATGAAAAAGGGGGAATTCAATTTTAGTTTTAACTTTTTTTTTTTTTCTCTTTCTTTTCCCATCATTATCTCTTTAGATGGTAGAAACAGTAAAGGGTTTTAAAATAACCTCTTGGAATATTGGGGGTTTAACATCACCTATTAAACGTAAAACTATAATTGCCCACTTAAAAAAAATAAATACAGATATTGCTTTTATACAGGAAACTCATTTAAAAACAGAAGAAGTCTCCAAATTAAAAAGTTCCTGGGTCAAAGAGGTTCTTGCTTCACCTAGTACTCACCGTAAGGGGGGAGTGGCGATACTACTGGGGAAAAAATTAAATTATCAAATTAATCATACAAAAACAGACTCGGAGGGGAGGTTCCTAATGACAAAAATTAAAATAGATACGACATTATATACACTGCAATATCTATGCCCCCAATGTTTTCAGTTCCTCCTTTTGGGATACTTTACAAGTTAATTTATTGACTTACGCAGAGGGATTTTTAATAATTGGAGGAGACTTTAACATGTCACCTCAATATCCTTTAGATAGATTAAGAAACAAAAACTTTACCCTTAGAACCAAGAGAGATAATTTAGAATCTAAGATGTTTTTGAAACTTTATCAGAACCTCAGGGTCACAGATATTTGGAGGGCACAAAACCCAGACTCAAGAAATTATACTTGTTTATCCAAGGCACATAAGTCCCTCTCGCGGATTGATCTATTCCTTATAGATGAAAGACTATCTAAATTAAGACTAACTGCAGGAATCCTTCCTATCTGTATCTCAGATCATGCCCCAATTTCTTTAGAATTCGGTCCCACTAATATCACCCCAAGATACTCAAGATTTTTCTTCCCAAATTATCTAGCAGCAGACCTTAAGTTTAAGAACTGGCTGAACGCTAAATTTCAAGAATTTATTTCTTTTAATAAAGAATACATAAATCGTCCTATTATTTTTTGGGAAACTGCTAAAGCAGTATTAAAGGGAGAGATCCTAGCCTATAGCATTAGCAAAACCAAAAAGCTCAAGCTTAGGGAAAAATAAATTTTGAAATCTATCTCTAACTCATACAATTTCTATCTGCTAGAAAAAACGACTGAAAATTGGGCAAGATATTCACAAGCGCTGAAAGTGAGGGATTCCTTTTTACTATACAAGACTACCCAGAAAGATTTAAAATTCCAAGCCAAACTGTATAGGTATGGTAGTAAAACAGGAAAGCTTCTAGCTAATCTAGTAAAAAGGGAGAAACAATCCCCAATTATCGACTCACTACAGAAAGAAGGTAAAAATATAACAGCACCAGAAGAACTTTTACAATACTTTTCTGAATATTACCAAGATCTATATTCATTAAAAGTTTCGAACTATACGGAACAAGAAAATTTCTGGGAAAAAATCTCCTTTGAAACTCTGTCTTCAGACTTAGTTGAACCCCTTAATTCCCCCATATCAGAAACTGAAATTTCAAGGGCAATACAGAACCTTTCCCTTAGTAAAGCCCCAGGCCCGGACGGGCTTCCCAATAAATTTTACAAAATGCTCTCCCCGGCAATATTACCATACTTATCCTCAGTATACAATGACATTTATGTAAAGAATAATACTCCACCATCAAACTTTACGGCCTCATATACTACCCTAATACTCAAACCTGGGAAAGAGCCTGATAAGAAAGAATCCTATAGGCCCATAGCATTGTTAAATGTAGATTATAAAATAATGTCATCAATTCTAGCCTCAAGATTACAATTATTACTCCCCAAAATTATACACAAAGATCAGGCAGGTTTCATGTTCAAAAGAAATTCATCAGCTAAGATAAGAGAACTTTTTCTCACTATAGATTATTACAAAACCAAGGACGAGACAGCAGGGGGGGACGAGAGAGGCTCTCCTGATTCCGCAATTATATCAATAGACGCAGAAAAAGCTTTTGACTCAGTTCATTTTGACCATCTGCTTCATTCTCTCCAACGATTTGGCTTTCATGGTAACTTTCTTAACATCATTAATAACTTATATAGAAAAGCCTCTACTAGATTATTAGTCAATGGACTGATTTCTTCAGATATTTTCCTCAAAAGAGGAACTCGACAGGGGTGCCCTCTCTCCCCCCTTCTCTTCAATATATCCATTGAGCCCCTAGCCATATATATCAGGCAACATCTTAGCGGTATTAAAATTTACAAGAAAGAAATGAGAATTGCACTCTATGCAGACGATATTTTAATATACATTTCTAACACTTCTACAAATATCCCTAAGTTAGTATCTATCATAGAGCAATTTGGGTCATTTTCGGGCTATAGGGTAAATACCTCCAAAACTGAATTACTCTGGATCAACCAAACCAAAGATTCCCTACTGAACATACCATTTAAAGTAGTGATCAATTCTTTCAGATATTTGGGTATTACAATTGCACCCAACCCCGAGGCCTGGTATAATTTTAATATTCTTCCAGTTTTTAATAAAATTCAAGATAATCTAAAAAACTGGCAAACCCTTCCTCTTTCACTATCCTGTCGCATTGCTCTCTTTAAAATGGTCTGCCTCCCTAAAATATTATATATTCTTCAAAATACCCCCCTAATTCTTAAAGGAAAAGATATTTTAACATTTAATACTGCATTAAGAAAATTTATCTGGCAAAATAAAAAGCCCAGAATCTCCTTATCTAAATTATCCTTTCCCAGAGAATATGCAGGACTAGCCTTACCCGACATAAAGACATATAATTATGCATGTCAAGTTCGTCTAATAATGGACTGGATTACAGAAAAAAACTGTGTGACTGATAATGAACTTGAGAAGAATATATTATTTCCATATGCCCCATTGGCAATTATTCATTGTACTCCTAGTTCTGTACCTAAAGAGGTAAAAAAAAATGAGATCCATTCTCAACCCACTCAAGGTCTGGTGGAAAGTATGCAAATTCTTAAATATAGATTATAGGGTGTCCAAACTGATGCCGATAACAGGGAATCTGCAATTTCAAGATGGAATCCAATCACCCCTCTTTCAAAGATGGGAAACGCTGGGTTTAAGCAAGATCCTACAATTATTAGATCTTGATAGGAAATGTATAAAATCTTTTGCTTCTCTAAGAGAAGAATTTAATATTCCACACAAGGACTTTTTTGCCTTTCTGCAAGTGAGGCATTTTTGCCTTGAGCATAATATTTAATTGTGGATGGAACTGGACACTTGGGGCTATAGAAAAATGACTGGTCTTAGCCAAAAATGGTATTATGTCTATTTCCTCTAGTTATTTAGATTTAAGCTCCTTTAAAGGAGATCTGAATTTGGAAAAAATATTCTTTAAATGGGCACAAGTACTCCCGCAAAATTGTGGAGACACTGGAATAATTCAATCCTCAATATATGAGGTCTCTAAAATAACTCTCTCATCCACATGGAGAGAATCCCATGTAAAACTACTACTGATGACTTTTTTTACTCCCGAAAAGGGTTATAGATGTGGGAGCGCTGACTTTATAAATTGTCCAAAATGCTCATTACCGTCAGCAAATCTCATACACATGATATGGGATTGCCCAGTTATTCAACAATTTTGGTTAAAAATACAATATTGGCTCAGAGCAATAGGAGCCTCTCCTCCGACCTTATCACCATTACATATAATATATCTTTGGAAAGACCCGCAGGAACGGCTCATAAATACCAAGATTGTAAATTTAACTATTTTAGCGGTAAGATACCTAATTCTTAAAAAATTTAAAAATAGGTCACCCCCCAGCATCCAAGAGATTAAAAACTGTCTAAAAAAACAGTGTACCCTTGAGCAGATAGACACAGACCCAAATGATGAAAATAATGTAACACGATTTTTCAGAAAGTGGTCAATTTTCATTAAATCTTTTACCCCAAGTGAAATTGAATATTTAATATACCCGTTTAGAAATACAGAACTAGTTCTTCTGGGGCTATGGTAGTGCCCAATGCCTTCAAAGAATTGTGAATTCTTTTATTTTTTATTTTTTATTATTTATTTATTTTTTTATTTTATCTTAGTATTATCTTTTTGGACTGCCCTGTTCTGTGTAGCCTTTCCTTCTCAGAGAGAAAGGGAAGGGGGCACTGAGAGGAAGGGCAGAAGCAGAGGGGGGGAGGGTGTAGGGGAAGAATGAGGGAAAGGGGAAGGAAGGAAAGGAAAAGAGGAACATCCAATGGAAAATTACGAAGTACTAGTTAAAAAGAATTCCTTTTTTTTTTATCTTTCTTTTTAAATAAATTATCTAGGAGTTAACTAGATATATAATGTTCCTCTGATTTTGAATTGAATATTTATGTTCTGTAGTTGTTTATCCTTCCTTCTCATGTATGTATAAATCTGTTGAAAAATCAATAAAAATGTAAATTCAAAAAAATTGCATGCGCTACCTGAATCATTAAAGAAAAAAAATTGGGTTTAGTGTCCCTTTAAATGTGATCATTGGAGTGTTTGATTATAATTGCAATAAAGTATTTGGAAGTTTAACAAATTTTAATTATAAAAGTATGCATAATGAAATGGTTGATTGCATAAATATTATGAATTAATATTATTGGTTAAAGGGACATGAAAGTCAATTTAAAAAAAACTTTCGTAATTAAGATAGTGCATACAATGTAAAACTACTTTTTAATTTACTTCTTTTAACAAATTAAAACATCATTTGTTGAAGAGCATACCTAGGTAGATTTCAGCATGCATGGGATTTCCACCCATAACAGTCTGGTTGTAATCTCCTTTCCATTACAATCAAACACCACAAAAATATATAAAAGCAGATACACTTTGTACATTCTATATGTTATAAAGGTAAGATACATTCTTGTAAATATACCACAAAATGTAAGTGCAAAGTCCCTTTCACTATACCTAATTAAAAATAAAAAATAAATAATTAAAAGTTGTGATTCCTTTTTGAGTTTAATGTCTATTTACAGGGATCTTTAATATATATATACATATATATATATATATATATATATATATATATATATATATATATATATATATATATATATATATATATATTCATTCAAATAATGTTAAAGGGACAGTCTAATTAAAATTTGCTATTGTTTAAAAAGATAGATAATCCCTTTATTACACATTCCCCAGTTTTTTGTGAGCTCAACGACACGTGGGGCATGCAATGATTGGGTGAAGCTGGATTCATCATCCCTCAGCTAAAGAAAGTAGGAGATACGGGGGGAGGAACGGCGTGATGTTTACCATCTCTAATTGATAAATATTTTAGAAATGCAGCGTCTTAAAAAATAGTAGTAGCCAGAAAATTGTTCAACTTGACAATCACTTGAACAAAATATTTTTTTTCACATTTTTTGTTGCAGGTTAACATCATAAGAATAATGGTATAGTTTCAATCTGCTGGGTCTCTTGAAATAAAAAAAAGGATAAATAATATGTGTGGGTTTCTCAATAAAAATGGCCTTCTGTAGGGCCTTAAAGGGATATGAAACCCAAATTTTTTTCTTTCATGATTTAGAAAGAACGTGCAATTTTTTAACAACTTACTTCAATTATCTAATTTGCTTAGTTATCTTGATATCTTTTGTTTAAAAAATATCTACATAGGCTCAGTAGCTGCTGATTGGTGGCTGCACATAGATGTATCATGTGATTGGCTTACCCATGTGCATTGATAATTCTTCAACAAAGGATATCTAAAGAATGAAGCAAATTAGATAATAGAAGTAAATTGTTATATTGTTTAAAATTGTATTCTCTATCTGAATCATGAAAGAAATTTTTCGGGTTTCATGTCCCTTTGATATGAGTAGCGTCTAAAAACTGCAAAATAGCTCAGCACAGGGGTGGAAATGGCTTAGGATTTAAGAGGTTAATATTCCTGAGCATCTGTGTATTTTTGCTTTATTTAGGTTTTATTTTTTTTACTATTCATATCTGTATTTCTAGCATTTTTTTGTAAAATAAGTGCACACATATTCTGCATAATATAATTATTACCAGCCACTTACAAACAGCTAAACCACCAAAGAATGTGCTGTTGTTATTGCTGTAAATTGCAAGCCAGCTGTAGGCGGCATTACGTGTTCTCATCATGGCATATCTTCTAAGGGTCTGCATGTCTAGGCTATTTACTGTTCTGAAGGTATAATTATAAAATGCACTTTGTTCTGTTTATTATTCATACTAAAAACATGCTCAACTCGTACATTCCCTATTGTCTAAACTGGGCGTTACTCATGTTTCGTTGATGACATAGCTGAACCAAAAAAAAGTCATTGTTGACAATCTTCAGAGGTGTACAACGTGGGTCTTATGGTAATCAGCTTGTAGACTTTGGGTTCAGAATTCTAAATGTGTCTGGCAGAAGTAGTACTTTTATTTATTTGTAAAGCTCCACCAAATAATGTAGCAGCGAGGTCCCAGTTTTTATTGAAGAAAAAAAAAAATATATATATACAGGATCTTACAGATACTTTTCTGAGTAGGACGATGGACCAGTGGTCATGGGTACCAAGTAACAAAACAGTTAACAGGCCAGTGCTAATTAACGCTCCCACATGAGAGTTTTTAATTGCGCTAGAAGTAAGCTTTTTGCTTGCGTCTGGTTGCACTTGTATTACGAGTTGAAAGTAATACATATATACAGATATATATATAGAAATATCTGTTTAAAAATACATGGAACATATTCTGCTATGTGCAAAACATTGGAATTTGAAATATTTACAGTAAATACATAGTTAAATTCTTTAAAATATGAATATTGCTTAAATATGCTTTTACATCTACTTAACTACAAAGGGCTCCAATGAACTTCTATATACGTTTATATATGTGTACATATATATATATTTAAGTGTTTTTATGTGTATATATGTCTGTAAATACATATATACACATATAAATACAATAATACATATGTACACATATATATATATACATATGTAGACATGTTTATGTATGATTCTCTATCTTAAAGCCCTTTGCAGGCTTTTTTTTCTAACACATGAGACCTCATATTTTTGAGCCCTTATAATTTTTTGTGCAATATTTTTTAAAATATGTTGTATTAGATGGTGTTATTATGAGTGTAACTATACTTTATAATGTGTTTTTGATGTGTTTTGGGCAACTTTTTAGTTTTGCGAAACAGTTAACCAGACCTCTGAAGTTCTAGCGTAAATTGCAATTGCATTTATGCAATCACATTTACTTTCTACTCGTAATACCAGCGGTAAACACCCTTGATAAACTCCTTATCACTCGCAGGCAAATATTTGCGCTTCATTCGTAATATGGCCCAATGTGTCTAAATATAGGGGTGGTCACACATTTTAATGTTTAAATAGAAATATTTAGAATTTTAAAGGGATACTAAACCCAAATTTTTTCTTTCATGATTCAGATAGAGCATGGAACTTTAAGCAACATTCTAATTTAATCCTATTATCCATTTTTCTTCATTTTCTTGCTATCTTTATTTGAAAAAGCAGGAATGTAAGCTTACGAGCCGTACCATTTTTGGTTTAGAACCCTGGATACTGCCTTCTGATTGGTGAATACCATTTAACCACCAATCAGCAAGAACAACCAAGGTGCTGAACCAAAGATGGGCCGGCTCGTAAGCTTACATTCCTGCTTTTTTAAATAAAGATATCAAGAGGACAAAGAAAAATTGATAATAGCAGTAAATTAGAAAGTTGCTTAAAATTCCATGCTCTGTCTGAATCATGAAAGAAAAAAATGTGGGTTCAGTATCCCTTTAAATTTAATCCCTTAACGACATGCGTCGTACAGGGTACATCGCACACAACCTGGTCTTTAAAGACCAGCGACGTACCCTGTACAACGTTGGGGAATAAAGAGTCTGGAAGCGATCCTGATCACTTCCAGACGCTTTACGGTTATTGCAGTGATGCCTCGATATTGAGGCATCCTGCAATAACATTTTTCCCCCATCCGATGCAGAGAGAGCCACTCTGTGGCCCTCTCTGCAACGCCATTGATGGCCGCAATCGTTGGTGGGTGGGAGCTGACGTGGGAGGAGGGTGGGCTGCCATCAATGAAAGACTGAAAAGAGAGGGGCGGGATCGGGGGCGGGTTTGTCGGGAGCGTGCACGGGGGGCGGCGGGCGGGCGTGTGCACGGGGAGGGAGCGGGTGGGAACCGCTACACTACAGAAAAAACATTTGTTATAAGTGGCAGTAAGGGGGGAATAGCCAAGAAGTGGGGTGATAAGAAAGGAGCGAAAGCATCAACAAGGAATTGGAATAATTGTGCTTTATACAAAGAAATCATAACCACCATAACAAAAAGGGTGGGTCTCATGGACTCTTGCCAATATGAAAGAAATGAATTTATCAGGTAAGTTCTTACATAACAAATTGTATAGGCTAAAAGGAGTGCTTTGATCTCTTTGAAGGAGTCTTAGCTGTGTATAGTCAAAGGGGTATTTAAAAAATGAACTGTGTAAGATTTAAAATGTATACATATTTATTCCACAAAAATAAAAGTTATTTTAAAAAACAATCACAACTGCTTAAAACAAACCTTAATTACAACTGTCTTCCTAAAATATACCAACAATCTCTCTTTTAAGTATGATCTTGCCTGGGTCCACTAAATAATGGTATTACTTCAAAGTACTAAACAATTATTAAAATTCCTTGGAATAACTTGAAATATACTCATAAAATAAAATAAAATACCTTTGTTGAAATTAATACAATATTATGTGCTAAATGTGTGTAAAAAGGTAATTCTGAGAGTTCCAAAAAATGTATAAAAATAAGACCTTTAGGTGTACACCCTTTTTAAAGGTATTCTAGATTCAATAATCACATGTGACGTGAAAGTGAATAAAAAAATTGAATAAAAAATTGAATAAAAAATTGTGAAAATACAAAAATATAAAAATACAAAAATATAATTCAAGTGAAAAAATAGTCCAAGTGAAAAAATAGTCCAAGTGAAAGTGAATATTAGTGTCTTTTTAAAAAATATATCCTTGTGATCCGTATCCTAAGAAGAGTTGTCCAACTGTTCTTCAAATGGCACAAATAGTATCCACTTTAGGTGTATCCATAAATCTTTAAACCTAAAACTTAGGTTTATACCCCTTTGACTATACACAGCTAAGACTCCTTCAAAGAGATCAAAGCGCTCCTTTTAGCCTATACAATTTGTTTAACCTCTTAAGATCTGATCGGGAGATTTTGCACATAGGAGCTGGTGTAGTGGCATTCTTGGCGCTGGAGCTATATATTTATTGTCTAAGTTCTTACATAAATTATGTTTTCTTTCATGTAATTGGCAAGAGTCCATGAGCTAGTGACGTATGGGATAGCAAATACCCAAGATGTGGAACTCCACGCAAGAGTCACTAGAGAGGGAGGGATAAAAATAAAGACAGCCAATTCAGCTGAAAAATTAATCCACAACCCAAATCAAAAGTTTTAATCTTTATAATGAAAAAAACTGAAATTATAAGCAGAAGAATCAAACTGAAACAGCTGCCTGAAGTACTTTTCTACCAAAAACTGCTTCAGATGAAGAGAAAACATCAAAATGGTAGAATTTAGTAAAAGTATGCAAAGAAGACCAAGTTGCTACTTTGCAAATCTGATCAACAGAAGCTTCATTCTTAAAAGCCCAGGAAGTGGAAACTGACCTAGTAGAATGAGCCGTAATCCTCTGAGGCAGGGATTTACCCGACTCCAAATAAGCATGATGAATTAAAAGCTTTAACCAAGATGCCAAAGAAATGGCAGAAGCCTTCTGACCTTTCCTAGAACCAGAAAAGATAACAAATAGACTAAAAGTCTTCCTGAAATCTTTAGTAGCTTCAACATAATATTTCAAAGCTCTTACCACATTCAAAGAATGTAAAGATCTCTCCAGAGAATTCTTAGGATTAGGACACAAAGAAGGGACAACAATTTCTCTACTAATGTTGTTGGAGTTCACAACTATAGGTAAAAATTTAAACGAAGTCCGCAAAACCGCCTTATCCTGATGAAAAATCAGAAAAGGAGACACAAGAAAGAGCAGATAATTCAGAAACTCTTCTAGCAGAAGAGATGGCCAAAAGGAACAATACTTTCCAAGAAAATAATTTAATGTCCAGAGAATGAATAGGCTCAAACGGAGGAGCCTGTAAAGCCTTCAAAACCAAATTAAGACTCCAAGGAGGAGAGATTGATTTAATGACAGGCCTAATACGAACCAAAGCCTGAACAAAACAATGAATATCAGGAAGAATAGCAATTTTTCTGTGGAATAGAACAGAAAGAGCAGAGATTTGTCCTAGGAATTCTAGGACAAAAATTCTAGGAATTCTAAAAGAATGCCAAGAGTATTTATGAGAAGAGCACCATGAAATGAAGGTCTTCCAAACTCAATAATAAATCTTTCTAGACACAGATTTACGAGCCTGCAACATAGTATTAATCACTGAGTCAGAGAAACCTCTATGACTAAGCGTTCAATCTCCATACCTTCAAATTTAATGATTTGAGATCCTGATGGAAAAAAACGGGCCTTGAGATAGAAGGTCTGGCCTTAATGGAAGTGGCCAAGGTTGGCAACTGGACATCCAAGATCCGCATACCAAAACCTGTGTGGCCATGCTGGAGCCACCAGCAGTACAAACAAACATTCCTTTATGATTTTGGAAATCACTCTGGGAAGAAGAACTAGAGGTGGAAAAATAGAACAGTTACCACAAGTTTACAACAAATGCACTTAGCTTTGGTAGAACCGACATCAGGCAGCAGGATTCCAGTAGTAGATTCTGAGACAGGGTCAGTTTGAGACATCTTGCAATATGTAAGAGAAAAAATAACATATAAAGCAAAATTATCAATTTCCTTATATGACAGTTTCAGGAATGGGAAAGAAATGCAAAACAAAATAAGCCTCTGGAAACCAGAAGCAAAAAGAAATGAAGTCTTAAATAATGTCAAAAAGTTTGGCGCCAAGTATGACGCCCAACTGACAAAATATTTTTTGGCGCCAAGAACGCCTGCAACAAACACGAGCGTCATAGATAACGCAACTACGTGAGAAAACTCGGCGCCAACTAAGATGCGGGAAATGACGAAATTGCGTCAACAAAAGTAATTCTCGTGCCAAAAAAGTCTCGCGCCAAGAATGACGCAATAAATTATAGCATTTTGCTAACAGCCCGCAATTTAGAAAAGAGAGTCAATTTGAAAACTTCAAGAATTTTTTTTTTTTTCTTTCATATGCATTTCCCAAATATGAAACTGACAGTCTGCAAAAAGGAAATATACTGATAAACCTGAATCATGGCAAATATAAGTACAAACATATATGTAGAACTTTAAATATAAAGTGCCAAACCATAGCTGAGAGTGTCTTAAATAAAGGAAACATACTTACCAAAAGACACTCATCTACATAAAGTAGATAGCCAAACCAGTACTGAAACGGTTATCAGTAGAGGTAATGGTATATAAGAGTATATCGTCGATCTGAAAAGGGAGGTAGGAGATGAATCTCTACGACTGATAACAGAGAACCTATGAAATAGACCCCCGTTAGGATGACCATTGTATTCAATAGGTGATACTCTCTTCACATCCCTCTGTCATTCACTGCACTCTGAGAGGAACCAGGCTTCAAAAAAGCGAAGAAGCGCATATCAACGTAGAAATCTAGCACAAACTTACTTCACCACCTCCATAGGAGGCAAAGTTTGTAAAACTGAATTGTGGGTGTTGTGGGGGGTGTATTTATAGGCATTTTGGGGTTTGGGAAACTTTGCCCCTCCTGGTAGGATTGTATATCCCATACCTCACTAGCTCATGGACTCTTGCCAATTACATGAAAGAAAAAAAATTTTTATGTGCTCCAAAAAAATCACCTGCACCTTTGGTCCTAACGCAATTATAATTTGTCTTTATGGGCTAAATAATTTCTGCTTCTCTATTTATAATAGACTTAGACTCCCTAACTTTGTATACAACCCCAATACACTGTTATCAGAACACCTTAGCTTTGGTGGGGCGCTTTAACCAATGAAGATGGTCAGTCATCCTTTATAAACACAAACCCCCAATCCCATCTTACACCAGTAAATGGAATGCTGATTTTGGAAATCCATTGACTGAAAGAGGGGAAAAGATCTTTTTAAATCATAAAAAAACAAGAAATGAACTACAAGTTCCTAGACAAGGTGGTACCTCAAACCACATAAACTTATATTTAAATGCACAGAGGGGAGAGGATGTGGGGCAGAGGAAACCATGCAGCATATCTGATCCAATGTTTTTAAGAGAATGGAAAATAAATTGAAGATATTGCTCACCTGTTACCCAGCGGCGGAACAATAGGGGTCGCTGGAGTCGCAGCTGTGACCAGGCCCAGCCTTCTGGAGGGCTAGTCAGTGAAGGATGCAGGTCCGCACTTTGGGCTGGGAGAGAGAGTTAAGTGCGGCGTTGCCTTAATTTATGGCTTTATCTTCTTTGCAATAGTGAGCTCTGCCCCCCACATCTGCAAGCTGGCATGTTTACCCCACTACCCCATGTGTTGCTACAGATTATACCTGAGACTTGTTACAGTTGGATTTAACCCTGTCTAGATTAACAAAGCATATGACATGTACACTTTTTTAATTGCAAACTATATTTGAATCATGAATATTTAAATTTGAAATCAATATCCCATTGAAAGACCATTGAATACAGATTAGGAGGAAGAGGGATGTGAGCAGCCTGAGCAGGACAGAGGAAGAGACTGAGCGGGAAGACAGAGAACTGCAAGGAGCGCAACAAGAGCCGCAATGCCAACAACAGGCAGAAAATGTGAAGCAAGGCAGCAGAAGATCTGGCCCTGGGGTTGAACTTAAAGACATAAGATCTGGGATTCAATATGTATACTTTGTGAGAAACTATAGACCTTTCAGTACCTTTGTGACTGCAAGTGGACTGTTTATTCTAGGTTCTACTGTATGAACTGTCAGTACTCTGGTGCCTCCAAATGGGCAGTGTATATACTGGTGCTGCCTAATGATAGATTGTGTGTACTGTGTGAGATGTGGCGGTATATGTAAGAATGGGTGTATACTAACAGGCCATATAGCGGGTGACACTTTTCTTGCCTGTGCGGCCAAAAATCCTAGCACTGGCCCTGCCTGCGCGTGGGGGTGTGCGTCATGGATTCTTGCACCAGGGTTTCTAGTTACACCTCTGCTTTTACCCATACAGCTTATTGTTAAATGGTTACCAAGATTGAAAAATAAAGTAAAAAAATAATCTATTGTTTCTAATGCTAAACAGTGTTAAAACTTTAACCCCCAGATCCTCTTCTATCCTGACAACTGAAGAATGAAAAACACAACTTTCAAGGTTCTTACAGCTAGGAAGATTCCACTATCTTCATGATGGCAAAGTTGAGATGCATGAATATATGCTGGAGATGTGGAATTCAGGTCCAACCTAATATAATGCTCAATGAAGGCCTTATTTTTAGGATTTTTTAAATGCTTCCTAGTCAATAGAGATAATGGTAAAATATTTGCTCCTGCATTATTCATTATTACCATTTCCAATATATATAGATATGGTATATATATATATATATATATATATATATATATATCTTTCCTTCTTTTTTTCTTTTGTCTATTTCTTTACTTATCTCACTCTTGAATGCCTAAATTCACTAGCGCCTAGATTTAGAGTTCTGCGGTAGCCGTCAAAACCAGCGTTAAGGGCTCCTAACGCTGCTTTTGGCCGCCCGCTGGTATTTAGAGTCAGTCAGGAAAGGGTCTAATGCTCACTTTCCAGCCGCGTCTTTCCATACTGCAGATCCCCTTACGCCAGTTGCGTATCCTATCTTTTCAATGGGATCTTCCTAACGCTGGTATTTAGAGTCTTGGCTGAAGTGAGCGTTAGAACTCTAACGACAAAACTCCAGCCGCAGAAAAAAGTCAGGAGTTAAGAGCTTTATGGGCTAACGCCGGTTCATAAAGCTCTTAACTACTGTGCTCTAAAGTACACTAACACCCATAAACCGAGGCCCCCCAACATCGCCGCCACTCTAATAAAAAAATGTAACCCCTAATCTGCCGACCGGACACCGCCGCCACCTACATTATCCCTATGTACCCCTAATCTGCTGCCCCTAACACCGCCGACACCTACATAATATTTATTAACCCCTAATCTGCCCCCCCAACCTTACCTACACTTATTAACCCCTAATCTGCCGACCGGACCTCACCGCCACTATAATAAATGTATTAACCCCAAACCGCCTCACTCACGCCTCGCAAACCCTATAATAAATTTTATTAACCCCTAATCTGCCCTCACTAACATCGCCGACACCTAACTTCAAGTATTAACCCCTAATCTGCCTACCGGACCTCACCGCTACTATAATAAATGTATTAACCCCTAAAGCTAAATCTAACCCTAACCCTAACACCCCCTAAGTTAAATATAATTTAAATCTAACGAAATAAATTATTTCTTATTAAATAAATTAATCCTATTTAAAACTAAACACTTACCTGTAAAATAAACCCTAATATAGCTACAATATAACAAATAATTATATTGTAGCTATTTTAGGATTTATATTTATTTTACAGGCCACTTTGTATTTATTTTAACTAGGTACAATAGCTATTAAATAGTTAATAACTATTTAATAGCTACCTAGTTAAAATAATTACAAAATTACCTGTAAAATAAATCCTAACCTAAGTTACAATTAAACCTAACACTACACTATCAATAAATTAATTAAATAAACTACCTACAATTACCTACAATTAAATCAACTAAACTAAATTACAAAAAAAACAAAACACTAAATTACAAAAAATAACAAAAGATTACAAGAATTTTAAACTAATTAAACCTGCTCTAAGCCCCCTAAATAAATAACAAAGCCCCCCAAAATAAAAAAATGCCCTACCCTATTCTAAAATAAAAAGTTAACAGCTCTATTACCTTACCAGCCCTTAAAAGGGCCTTAAAAGGGCCTTTTGCAGGGCATGCCCCAAAGAAATCAGCTCTTTTGCCAACATTACAACCCACCACCCACATACCCCTAATCTAACCCACCCAAACCCCCCTTAAAAAACCTAACACTAAGCCCCTGAAGATCTCCCTACCTTGTATTCACCCAGCCGGGTATCACCGATCCGTCCAGAAGAGGGTCCGAAGTCTTCATCCTATCCGGCAAGAAGAGGTCCAGAAGAGGGTCCGAAGTCTTCATCCTATCCGGCAAGAAGAGGTCCAGAAGAGGTTCCAAAGTCTTCATCCAGGCGGCATCTTCTATCTTCTTCCATCCGGAGCGGAGCGGGTCCATCTTGAAGCAGCCGACGCGGAGCCATCCTTCCTCACCGACGGACTAACAACGAATGAAGGTTCCTTTAAATGATGTCATCCAAGATGGCGTCCCTCGAAATCCAATTGGCTGATAGGATTCTATCAGCCAATCGGAATTAAGGTAGGAAAAATCTGATTGGCTGATTGAATCAGCCAATCAGATTCAAGTTCAATTGGATTGGCTGATCCAATCAGCCAATCAAATTGAGCTCACATTCTAGTGGCTGATCGGAACAGCCAATAGAATGCAAGCTCAATCTGATCGTCGGCTGCTTCAAGATGGACCCGCTCCGCTCCGGATGGAAGAAGATAGAAGATGCCGCCTGGATAAAGACTTTGGAACCTCTTCTGGACCTCTTCTTGCCGGATAGGATGAAGACTTCGGACCCTCTTCTGGACCTCTTCTTGCCGGATAGGATGAAGACTTCGGACCCTCTTCTGGACGGATCGGTGATACCCGGCTGGGTGAATACAAGGTAGGGAGATCTTCAGGGGCTTAGTGTTAGGTTTTTTAAGGGGGGTTTGGGTGGATTAGATTAGGGGTGTGTGGGTGGTGGGTTGTAATGTTGGGGGGGGTATTGTATGTTTTTTTTTACAGGCAGAAGAGCTGATTTCTTTGGGGCATGCCCAGCAAAAGGCCTTTTTAAGGGCTGGTAAGGTAATAGAGCTGTTAACTTTTTATTTTAGAATAGGGTAGGGCATTTTTTTATTTTGGGGGACTTTGTTATTTTTTTAGGGGGCTTAGAGTAGGTGTAATTAGTTTAAAATTCTTGTAATCTTTTGTTATTTTTTGTAATTTAGTGTTTGTTTGTTTTTGTAATTTAGTGTTTTTTGTTTTTTTGTAATTTAGTTTAGTTGATTTAATTGTAGGTAATTGTAGGTAGTTTATTTAATTAATTTATTGATAGTGTAGTGTTAGGTTTAATTGTAACTTAGGTTAGGATTTATTTTACAGGTAATTTTGTAATTATTTTAACTAGGTAGCTATTAAATAGTTATTAACTATTTAATAGCTATTGTACCTAGTTAAAATAAATACAAAGTTGCCTGTAAAATAAATATAAATCCTAAAATAGCTACAATATAATTATTCGTTATATTGTAGCTATATTAAGGTTTATTTTACAGGTAAGTGTTTAGTTTTAAATAGGATTAATTTATTTAATAAGAAATAATTTATTACGTTAGATTTAAATTATATTTAACTTAGGGGGGTGTTAGGGTTAGGGTTAGACTTAGCTTTAGGGGTTAATACATTTTTTATAGTAGCAGTGAGGTCCGGTAGGCAGATTAGGGGTTAATACTTGAAGTTAGGTGTCGGGGATGTTAGTGAGGGCAGATTAGGGGTTAATAAAATTTATTATACGGTTTGCGAGGCGGGAGTGAGGCGGTTTAGGGGTTAATACATTTATTATAGTGGCGGCGAGGTCCGGTCGGCAGATTAGGGGTTAATAAGTGTAGGTAAGGTAGCAGCGAAGTTGGGGAGGCAGATTTGGGGTTAATAAATATAATATAGGTGTCAGCGACGTTGGGGGCAGCAGATTAGGGGTTCATAGGGATAATGTAGGTTGCGGCGGTGTCCAGAGCGGAAGATTAGGGGTTAATAATAAAATGCAGGTGTCAGCGATAGTGGGGGTGGCAGATTAGGGGTTAATAAGTGTAAGGTTAGGGGTGTTTAGACTCGGGGTACATGTTAGGGTGTTAGGTGCAGACTTAGAAACTGTTTCCCCATAGGAAACAATGGGGCTGCGTTAGGAGCTGAACGCTGCTTTTTTGCAGGTGTTAGGTTTTTTTTCAGCTCAAACTGCCCCATTGTTTCCTATGAGGGAATCATGCACGAGCACGTTTTTCAAGCTGGCCGCTACCGTAAGCAACGCTGGTATTTAGAGTTGAAGTGGCGGTAAATTATGCTCTACGCTCCCTTTTTGGAGCCTAACGCAGCCCTTCAGAGAACTCTCAATACCAGCATTATTTAAAAGGTGCGGGGGGAAAAAAACACGCGTAGCTAACGCACCCCTTTGGCTGCAAAACTCTAAATCTAGGTGTAGGTGTTTATGAATATTAACGCATTCATTAGTAAAAAGCACACAAGAGAAAACGGATGTGCACTAACTTCAGGATTTTGGATATCGCTACCTTGCTAACGTCTTCCCCCATAGACTTCAATGGAGCGAAATTTTCAGGAAAAAAATCTAACTCTTATTGGCCGACACGCTTTAGACCAACTGCACTTTAAATCAGCCAATAAGAATGCAAGGGTACCTCTATATAAAAGGGGTACCTTGCATTCACTATACAGTGTGCGGCTGGAGACCGCATAAAGAGGAGCTGCCTGTTGGACCATTAACGTCGTCGCCGCTGCCACCAGACTTTGTGCAGAGCTACAAATAAAAGGACGGGATGCTGTGGAAGGAAAGTGGTGCCTTGGTGATTATGACTTTGTTTTAAGTTTACTGGATTTCACTTTGATGCGAGTGAAACTTATACTGTGTTGTGAAGTGAGTTGCTTTATCATTAACTACCTTGAATCAAAGCTGCACAGTTTTTTTTGTTTTGCAGTACTTAAAGCATATGTATGTATGCTGCTTTTGATTGGCTCACCAGAGGTAGAGTTCCCAACTATGACAATCCTGCAATACGCAGTACAGATGTCTGAGCATGCACAGAAAATGAACCCAAATAAGGAAGTGTGGGTAAAATAGCTATAGTGCACATCACTTTAAAGGTCCCACTTTACATGAAATGTACATATCCAAAGTTGGTACAACTTAACTTAAAGGGACATGAAACACAATTCAATTGTTTTATTTCCTGATTCAGAAAGAGAATACAATTGTAAACAATATTCCAATTTACTTCTATTATCTAATTTGCTTCATTCTTTAGATATCCTTTGTTGAAGAAATAGCAATGTACATGGGTGAGCCAATCACACAAGGTATCTATGTGCAGCCAGCAATCAGCAGCTACTGAGCCTATTTAGATATGCTTTTCAACAAAGGATATATTAAAAGAATGAGGCAATTTAGATAATAGAAGTAATTTGGACATTTTTTGAAATTTCCCTTTAAACAAGAATGGACACTTTGCAATTAGAAATATTGCATATGGGCTGTAAATAAATAACCAACCTCTCAAATCCAGCTGATTTTAAAGCTTTAAGAGATTACGAGCCATACCTGCTGACTTGCTGTAGTTAGGACTTAAATAACTAATTATAACAAGTCTCAAGTAGGTAAATAATTAGACACAAATATCTGTTTCTAATCACTTTATACCTGAGATTTGTTAGTTAGATTTTAAGCCCTGTCTAGATTAAAATAGCATGTGACACGTACACAAATTAAATTCCCAGCTTTTAACTTTTTAATTGAAAACTCTTTTTGAATCATAAATATTTAAATTTGAAATCAATATCCCTTTGAAAACCCAAACACTGAACTGCATAATAAAAAGGCAATGCAATACCCCTTACTCAGAATTTTACATGAGCAATGATTTATTTTTTTAACCCCTTAGTGACCAGACCATCTTTCAATTTTCTAACCGTTAAAGACCAGGGCTATTTTCACATTTCTGTGGTGTTTGTGTTTAGCTGTTATTTTTCTCTTACTCATTTACTGGTACCCACACATATTATATACCGTTTTTCTCGCCATTAAATGGACTTTCTAAAGCTACCATTATTTTTATCATATCTTATAATTTACTAAAAAAAAATATAAAATATGTTTAATCTTTTTTTTTAAAAACACACTTTTTCTAACTTTAACCCCCAAAATCTGTTACACGTCTACAACCACCAAAAAAACACCCATACTAAATAGTTTCTAATTTTTTTCCTGAGTTTATAAATATCCAATATTTACATGTTCTTTGCTTTTTTGCAAGTTATAGGGCAATAAATACAAGTAGCACTTAGCTATTTCCAAACCATTTTTTTTTTTTTTTTTAAATTAGCAATAGTTACATTATAACACTGATTTCGGACAGGAATCCTTGAATAACTCTTCACATGTATATATATTTTTTTTTAGTAGACAACCCAAAGTATTGATCTTTCCCTATTTTGGTATATGTCATGCCACCATTTCACTTTTTCACTAACTTTAGGTTTCTCACTGAAATAATTTACAACAGCTTGTGCAATTATTGCACGAATGGTTGTAAATTCTTTTCTGGGATCCCCTTTGTTCAGAAATAGCAGACATATATGGCTTTGGCATTGCTTATTGGTAATTAGAAGGCCGCTAAATGCCCCTGCGCACCACACTTGTATTATGCCCAGCAGTGAAGGGGTTAATTAGGTACTGATCCAGTGATGGGACGCCCACCCGCCTCCTTCGTATCTCTCCAACGATCAGCACCATTGCTGGTCGATGTAGAGGGGCCACAGTGTCTCTCTCTGCATCAGTAGCTAAAAAAGGGTATTGCAGGATGCAATATCAAGGCATCACTGCAATACCCTGAAAGCAGCTGGAAGCGATCACGATCGCTTCCAGCGCTTGAAAACCCTGAGTTCGTGCAGGGTACGTCCTTGGTCATTAACGGCCAGTTTTTGCAGGACATACCCTGCACGTCCTTGGTCGTTAAAGGGTTAATAACATTTCAAATTTCACATTTTTCTTTATTTGAAATAATTTTTATTGATTTTAGGCAGTAATACAGAGTTCTACTAATTTACATGTACAAAATAAAGTCTCTTTGACACAAATCAGTAACTTCTGTCATGTAAACATTATGATACAAAAACTTTACAGCAATGGCCTAGGCCAGGCACTTCTACATTCTGCCATTTTGGGCGTTTACCAACATATATTAAGAAATTTAACTCCCCAACCTATAAAACTTATCCCCCCACCCCCCTTCTTCCAGGCTGTTACAACATGTCTCCTCCCCACAAGAGGGTTATTATGTTTCTCTAACCTTCCTCATAACTGTCCCTTATTAAACGGGAAATGTCACCATTACCTATGCTAACAACTTTCGCTTCATCTCTCAAACACTACCTCTTGTTCACTTATAGTCCACCCTGTACTCACAGATTCTGTATCTCACCCTTCCTTAACATCCAGTAAAACCATATCTTATTAAACTGCTCCAGCTGACCTTGCGACCATGCCGCCACCTCTGATAAGTGGAAGGTGTCTACTATTTTATCTGTCACTTCCTGCCATGTGGGTGTCCCTGCCTTCCAATGTCTTGCGACACATATTCTCAGACACGTACAAAGGATTCTAATGAAGCAATTAATTGAATTGTTGAAGGGTTTCACCCTGTCGTGTAGCAATACCTGTGATATTGTAAGTGTAACTCTTTCATTCAGGAGCTGGCGCACCAGCTTTGACAATTTTACCCAAAGTGTCTGGACCCCTGGGCAGTCCCACCACATGTGTCTAAATGTCCCCTTCTCCCGACATCCTCTATAGCAGTTACCGTCAAGTGTTGGCGCATAGTGCGCCGTTCTGGTAGGCGTAAGGTACCATCTAAATGACACCTTGATAGTATTCTCTCTCAGGTCAGCGCTGATTAAACCTTTACCTGCATCCCTCAATAAGACCTCCCATTCATCCTTCTCTCTCACTTCACCAATATCCCTTTCCCATCTCTCCATTAAGGGTGATTTAGATCTGCCCCTCGCTCCTTGCAGTAGCAAATAAATTCGGGAGATCAGTTTTTTCCCCCTGATTGGAGCACCTAACATTCTCTCCAGATCAGTAGGTGGTGAACACCGTTGTGTTGACATGTAAGTGTGTATTGATGAACTAACCTGTAAGTATAAATACCAATGTAGGGGTTCTGGCTCTATTTTGTCTCTGATCTGATTATATGTGAGTAGTTTTGAATTCTGTAGGAAATCTGCCACTCTGTACAAACCTTTATTTTCCCATTTTCTCACCGACCTCCTCAGATCTCTAGGTATCAGAAATTTAATGGGTTTCAACAAGGACCCTGGTCTACATAGTTGTAATCCTCTCATGGTTTTTGTCCATAAGCTTAATGCCTCCCTTGTGACCGGTGATTTATATTCTTTAACTTTCAAAAACCTCTCTTCGTCCCATATGATGTCTGCAGCCCTATCATTTCCTGCTATTTCTGCCTCTATCCTAGGCCAAATTAGTTCATTGTCACTCTTCCCCATTACAACCGACTGAGCTAGCCTAGAGGCCCTATAATATTCAGCCAGATTTGGAACCCCCACCCCCCCCAAGTGTCTATGTTGTTTTAACACCTGTGCCGCTATCCTAGTCTTACCGTCCCCCCTTAAAAATTTAACTAAATCATCCTGTAAGGCCTCTAGGTCCTTAATTGGGACACCAATGGGTAAAGCTCGAAAAAGATACATTAATCTTGGAAGGAGGTTCATCTTGATTGCCATCAATCTGCCGTACCATGAAAAGTTCCCTTTTTTCCATTTTGCCAAGTCCCCTCTAATGGCTCTGTAAATTGGGAGGTAATTTAACTTATATAAGTCTGATAAGCTATCACTTAATTTGACCCCTAGATAGGTGATGTGTTTTTTCTCCCCCGCAATATCAAAGTTTAATTCGATTGTCTTTTTCGTGTGTGCTGGTAGACAAATTTGCAGTGCTTCGCACTTGGTTGTGTTAATCTTGTAGCCCGAAATTGAAGAGAACTCTTCTAAGGTTTTGTATAAGTGTGGGAGTGAATGCAAGGGTCTGGTCAAAGTTAGTAATACGTCGTCCGCAAACAACATTAATTTATATTCTGAGTCTGCCACCAGTACTCCCGAGATGTCTGTCTCGTTCCTGATGTAAGAGGCCAGTGGCTCTATGCAAAGGGCGAATATCAGTGGCGACAGTGGGCATCCCTGCCTAGTCCCATTAAAGATTGTTATTTGTCTGGATGTGTGACCCGCCGCCCCTACTACCGCTGTTGGGTCAGAATAAATGCCCCTAAGTGCTTGTACAAAGGTCCCCTTGAACCCCATATCCTCGAGTACTTTAAACATGAAACTCCAGTCTACCCTGTCAAACGCTTTTTCTGCGTCTAGTGACAGGAATAGAGCTGGAGTCCCCACTGCGCTCACATAATCTAACAAAGTGATAGCTCTTCTAACGTTATCTGGGGCCTCTCTGTTTTGTATAAAACCCACCTGATCTTGGTGGATCAATGTGGGCAAAATCACCTTTAATCTATTTGCCATTATTTTGGTAAAAATTTTGATATCGTGATTTAACAGGGAAATCGGCCTGTAATTCTGACAATACTTGTTATTTTTCCCCCCTTTTGGAATCACTATAATTTTTGCCTTAAGTGTCTCCCTAGGTATCTCCCATCCATCCATTATACCATTACAAAAGTTGACCAAATGGGGTACCAACTCTTTTTTGAAAAGTTTATAATACTCTCCTGTCAGTCCGTCAGGACCTGCAGCCTTACCAGATTTTAAATCCAAAATTACCTTTAAGACCTCTGAACTATTTATTTTCTTGTTGAGACTCTCTAAATCATCCTCCGTGATTTTTGGCAGTTTCGCTTTTTCTAAAAAGTTTCTCGTCTTAGCGGCTATATCACCTAATCCTAATTTGTTCCCGTCGTACAGTTTCTCATAATATGTTGCAAAGCTGTCTGATATTTTTTGTGGGTGTGTAGTGAGTTCTCCCTCATCTGTATAGAGCTTAGGAATGGAGAAAAATGTATTCCTTTTTCTCAGTTTATATGCCAGAAATCTGTCGGGTTTGTTGGCATAGACAAAATAGTGAGCCCTCAGCCGCAGGGCCGCCCTGACAGAGGCGTCATTTAAAATCTTTGCCAACTCCCTCCTCTTTGCCAATAGTAGTGTGTAATTGTGGGTGGATGTATTGCGCTGATGATTCATCTCTAACTGTTCAACTTCTCTCTGTAGGGTATCAACCAATTTTGCTGTCGCTTTAGATTTAATTGACTTTTCTTTTATAAACAGACCTCTAATATATGGCTTATGCGCCTCCCAAATCACCAGTGGGTTATTAACCGAACCAGTATTCACGTCCCAATATTCCTTGAGTGCCCTCTGTGCCTTCCTGAAAATCTCTGGATCCCTTAACAATACCGGATTATATGTCCATGAGCGCTGTCTAGTGAAGTCAATGAGATTCGTCAGTTCTGCATAAACCAGGGAATGATCCGACCAGACACAAGCCTGAGTGCCGACCCTCACTAATGAGGGCGATATAATTTGGCTAACATATATGTAGTCCAGAGTGGTGTAAAGTTTATGTGCTGGGGAATAATAAGTGTAGTCATGATCTTGTCTGCCTACCCCCTCCCAAGTGTCCACCAGACTGTGCTCATCAAGTGCGTTTTTAATGGATTTAACTATGCTATTGTGTCTGTGTTGTTTGCTTGTGAGTGTGGTTTTCCCTGTTCCTTCCTTAGTGGTCATTGTAACGTTAAAGTCCCCGGCTAGGATCACTCTAGTCTGTGACCACTGTGTAAGTAGGGAAGATACTTTGGTAAAAAAAGCATTTTGGGTCTCGTTAGGGGCATAAACATTACATAGCGTCACATTTGAGCCCTGAATTGTCCCCTGCACTATAACATAACGTCCGTCTTTATCTGTAATTACCCTATCAGTTACTAGGTCAAGAGATCTATGTATCAATATCGTGACCCCCCTTTTTTTCGAGTCAGAGGTTGAATGGAAATGATGGGGAAAATGGTGCGACCAAAACTTAGGGATAGATGACTTCACAAAATGGGTCTCTTGTAAGAATATGATTTTGGCCTTCACTCTAAGATATTGGGCTAAAGCAGTTCTCCTCTTAGTGTCCGTGTTCAGCCCCCTAACATTGTGAGTAAGTATAATTGTGTTGTTTGGTGTCATTTTACAATACCTTCTCCTCCCTGTCCCTTCTCATCCCCTATAATCCCTAGACCCTCAATTTGAACATCAAATTTACCTCTAGGAGACCCAGCTTGGAAGAATAAAAACAAAAACGAACAATAACATTTTATAAAAACAGTAAATACGCCAGTCTCACTTAAATAAAACATCAAGATAGACTTAAGAAGCAGCCAAATATTTCTCTTCTATATTGAACCTTAATGGCGCACATTTCAACATAGCCAGTTCCGCAACCTTATTAGAGATGACCTTCTAGTGAAATGAGGACCAAAGTCTTTTTCAGTTCCACAACTTAGTTCAACAGTAAATAACATTCTCCTTCGGAGATTTAGTCCTCAGTCCAACAAAAACAATTAACACAACCTGCAAGGAAAACATAACATTAACAACTGTGAATACTCATCTGTCCGGCGCTCTTGCTCCAGCATGTCCTTCTCATCTTGGTCGTGAAAGTCCCGCACGGCTATGCCTAAAAGCAGAGCACCCTAGAGCTTCATGCATCTTGCACACTGTAATAATGAAACAGAAAAAGGAAAAAAAGGGTTTCTGTCTCTTTATGTCTTCCTTTTCTTTTCGGGGACACGTGTCCATTTCCTTTGAGCTGGTATTCTATTACCCTCTTCACCCCCTACGGAGGGTCTTTGCTGTTGAGAGGATGGCGGGTCCAGTTTCATCCTTCTGCAAGTCTCTGAAATCTCTGTTTGGTCCCTTATTGAAATGATTTTGTTTTCCCAAGAGATGTGCAAAGCAAATGGGAATCCCCATGTATATGGGATTTGATTTTTCCTCAACAGGGCTGTGAATGGGCGAAGTGCTCCTCTTCTCTGTAATGTTCTAAGACATAAGTCCTGAAAGAACTGGACTACATTGCCCTGATGCTTATGTCGGGTTTCACATTTTTCTTTAAAGGGACACTCAAGTCAAAATTAAACTTTCATGATTCAGACAGAGCAGCCAATTCAAACAACTTTCCAATTTACAAATGTGCACAATCTTTTTATATTTACACTTTTTAGTCACTAGCTCCTACTAAGCATGTGCAAGAATTCACAGAATATACGTATCTGCATTTGTGATTGGCTGATGGTTGCCACGATACAGGGGGCGTGGAAATAGATATAACTTTGAAATTTGTCAGAAAAAAAATCTACTACTCATTTGAAGTTCAGACTTAGCGGTAGATTTATTAAGCGGAGGACGCTCGCGGCAAACAGAAGTTAAGAAGCAGCAGTCGTAAAGTATGATCGTGATGATTGACACCCCCCTGCTAGCGGTGGATTGGGCGCAAATGTGTAGGGGCCGGCATTGCACAAGCATTTTACCATAAATGCCGACAGCGTATGCTGTCGGCATTTAGCGATGTCGGGTGGACATGATTCGCTACAGCGAATCATGTCCACCCGCCATTTGTTAAATCGGCCCCTAAGTGCTATTGCATTGTCTTTTTATCATGCATTTGCTGATTATGCAAAGCTACTGTAATTATTGGGCCTTTTTATTTTGCCGACCCACTGTATCATAAGACAACCATAAACCAATCACAGGCTTATATATAATATATAAAATGTACTTATTGTTAAATACCAGAGAAGCCTCCTGCAACTGGTCCCATATCTATAAGCTTGGGAAAAGTACATGAAACATTTAAATATTCATTGTTTATTGGCGACCGGAAATGGCCGCCAAGCTCTGCCCACCTATTGCGTGTATATTTTAGTATGTTAAGTTTCTCCAATCACAATCAACTCTTAAATAAATGATTTGTCATGTGCAAGAAAACAGCTAACTGGACAAGAAGAAAGCTGTGGGTGGAGCTTGGTGGGCATTTTCGGCTGTTAACAAACAATGATCATTTAAAAGTTTCATGTTTTTCTTGCAAAATGCTTGTCTGCTATGTAACAATAAGTAATAAAGTATAAATATTAGGTCTAGACTGTCCCTTTAAATTTCACTTCTTTGCTGCTCCTGATCTTTCCTAGATAAACATGTCAGCAAAGGATAACAAGAGAAGGAAACAAATTAAATAATAGAAGTAAATTGGAAAGATGTTTCAAATTGTATGCTCTGTCTAAATCATGAATGTCTTATTATGACTTTACTGTCCCTTTTACATTATAGTCTTCTAATCATCTGGGGGCTGTAGAGAGACATCACTCAGCGCCTTTTTCTAAGCAGATTCTCAGTACTTCCCGTGCAGTGTCTCAGACTATTGTAATACTGTAAATATCAAAATAACTGTCTGGTAATACAGAAAAAGGCGCATTTAATGTCACTCTGCTTTAACAAAGCAAAAAGCTAAGCAGACCCCGTCTATGCATGTTGTGTTAAATAGACTGTGAACTCTAAAACAATATTCTAACTTCCTAAAGAAATCTTCTCCTATAGCGTAACTACATCCTAATTGTAGGGGAATGTTCAGTGACCTGTAATATCCTGACAGGCAGACCTCAGGGCGGTAGCAATGTATTTGCTAATCTACCTTGGCAATCTGTTTCCGCTTATTACGGGCCAATTTGTTCACTAGCTTTAAATCCTAAAATCATTTAATTAGGATACATTCCGTGCATAACACTTTAAGTCAAATTATTAAGTTCTGACATTATCACAAGCTGTTGTAGCATTGCACATAGGGATTTATTATTTATATATATATATACTGTATATATATATATATATATATATATATATATATATATATATATATATATATATATATATATATATATATATATATATATATATATCATTGCTTAAAAGGATACTAAACACATTTTATTTATTTCATGGTTCAGAGAGAGAATTCAATTTTAAGCAACTTTCTAATTTACTCCTAATATAGGTTATTTTTGTTCTCTTGTTATCTTTAATTAAAAAGCAGAAATCTAAGCTAAGGAGCTAAATGTAGCCACCAATCAGCAAGCACTTTCTAGGGTGCTAAAACAAAAAATGGGCTTGCTCTTTAGCTTAGATTCCTGCTTTTTAAAATAAAGAAAGCAAGAGAAGGAAGTCAAATTTATAATAGGAGTACATTAGAAAGTTGCTTAAAATGACATGCTCTATCTGAATCATGAAAGAATTTTAAAGGGGCATAAAGGAGCAATGATAAAATGTTCCAATGCGTTAGAGCATATTTTTTTTTTACTATCGCTTGTAGAGAAATGGGTGTTTAAGCAACTTTCTAATTTACTCCTAATATAGGTTTTCTTTGTTCTCTTGTTATCTTTAATTAAAAAGCAGAAATCTAAGCTATGGAGCTAAATGTAGCCACCAATCAGCAAGCACTATCTAGGGTGCTAAAACAAAAAATGGGCTTGCTCTTTAGCTTAGATTCCTGCTTTTTAAAATAAAGAAAGCAAGAGAAGGAAGTCAAATTTATAATAGGAGTACATTAGAAAGTTGCTTAAAATGACATGCTCTATCTGAATCATGAAAGAATTTTAAAGGGGCATAAAGGAGCAATGATAAAATGTTCCAATGCGTTAGAGCATATTTTTTTTTACTATCGCTTGTAGAGAAATGGGTGTTTAAGCAACTTTCTAATTTACTCCTAATATAGGTTTTCTTTGTTCTCTTGTTATCTTTAATTAAAAAGCAGAAATCTAAGCTATGGAGCTAAATGTAGCCACCAATCAGCAAGCACTATCTAGGGTGCTAAAATAAAAAATGGGCTTGCTCTTTAGCTTAGATTCCTGCTTTTTAAAATAAAGAAAGCAAGAGAAGGAAGTCAAATTTATAATAGGAGTACATTAGAAAGTTGCTTAAAATGACATGCTCTATCTGAATCATGAAAGAATTTTAAAGGGGCATAAAGGAGCAATGATAAAATGTTCCAATGCGTTAGAGCATATTTTTTTTTACTATCGCTTGTAGAGAAATGGGTGTTTAACTGCAGCAAAGGCTAATAGTAATCTGTGGACCAACAATGCATTACAGGTCCATGAGTTAAACACGGCTGCTGATCCAATGAGGGCTAGAATATATGTGTAGCAGCCAATGAGGATTGGCCATGTCTGAAGCTAACTTTAAAGAAAGATGAAAGTCAAAATTAAGTTTTAATGATTACTATAGAGCATGTAATTTTAAGATACTTTTCATTTTCCTTCAATAACCAAGCTTACTTTGTTCTCTTCGTACATGGTTCTCTTCCTTTGTTGAAAAGCATACCTAGATAGGCTCCTAAGCAGCAATGCACTACTTTGAGATAGCTGGTGATTGGTGGCTAATCATATATGCTGTTGCCATTATATTACCAGATATTCAGCTAGCTCCCAGTAATGCATTGCTGTTCTGGAGCTGACTTTAAATATATGTTTCTTTCCTTTGTATGGGTTAAACAAGCATTAGTGCAATGAGAAAATGCTAATTTTAACTAACCCCTTTACTGTGTTTAAACACATACGGCTAGATTTAGAGTTTTGTCGGTCACGACCCGCGTAGATAGCGCTGGCTTTTTTTCCCCCCGCACCTTTTAAATAACGCTGGTATTTAGAGTTCACAGAAGGGCTGCGTTAGGCTCCAAAAAGGGAGCGTAGAGCATAATTTACCGCCACTGCAACTCTCAATACCAGCGGTGCTTACGGACGCGGCCAGCTTCAAAAACGTGCTCGTGCACGATTTCCCCATAGGAAACAATGGGGCCGTTTGAGCTGAAAAAAAACCTAACACCTGCAAAAAAGCAGCGTTCAGCTCCTAACGCAGCCCCATTGTTTCCTATAGGAAAACACTTCCTAAGTCTGCACCTAACACCATAACATGTACCCCGAGTCTAAACACCCCTAACCTTACACTTATTAACCCCTAATCTGCCGCCCCCGCTATCGCTGACCCCTGCATATTTTTTTAACCCCTAATCTGCCGCTCCGTACACCGCCGCAACCTACATTATCCCTATGTACCCCTAATCTGCTGCCCCTAACACCGCCGACCCCTATATTATATTTATTAACCCCTAATCTGCCGCCCCCAACGTCGCCTCCACCTACCTTCAATTATTAACCCCTAATCTGCTGACCGGACCTCGCCGCTACTCTAATAAATGTATTAACCCCTAAAGCTAAGTCTAACCCTAACACTAACACCCCCCTAAGTTAAATATAATTTAAATCTAACGAAATAAATTAACTCTTATTAAATAAATTATTCCTATTTAAAGCTAAATACTTACCTGTAAAATAAACCCTAATATAGCTACAATATAAATAATAATTATATTGTAGCTATTTTAGGATTTATATTTATTTTACAGGCAACTTTGTATTTATTTTAACCAGGTACAATAGCTATTAAATAGTTAATAACTATTTAATAGTTACCTAGTTAAAATAATTACAAAATTACCTGTAAAATAAATCCTAACCTAAGTTACAATTAAACCTAACACTACACTATCAATACATTAATTAAATACAATACCTACAAATAAATACAATTAAATTAACTAACTAAAGTACAAAAAATAAAAAAGAACTAAGTTACAAAAAATAAAAAAATATTTACAAACATTAGAAAAATATTACAACAATTTTAAGCTAATTACACCTACTCTAAGCCCCCTAATAAAATAACAAAGCCCCACAAAATAAAAAAATGCCCTACCCTATTCTAAAATAAAAATAGAAAAGCTCTTTTACCTTACCAGCCCTTAAAAGGGCCTTTTGCGGGGCATGCCCCAAAGAATTCAGCTCTTTTGCCTGGAAAAAAAACATACAATACCCCCCCAACATTACAACCCACCACCCACATACCCCTAATCTAACCCAAACCCCCTTAAATAAACCTAACACTAAGCCCCTGAAGATCTTCCTACCTTATCTTCACCACGCCGGGTATCACCGATCGGTCCAGGCTCCGATGTCTTGATCCAAGCCCAAGCGGGGGCTGAAGACGTCCATCCTCCGGCTGAAGTCTTGATCCAAGCGGCGGCTGAAGAAGTCCATCATCGGGCAGAAGTCTTCATCCTATCCGGGCAGAAGAGGAGATCCGGACCAGTAGACATCTTCATCCAAGCGGCATCTTCTATCTTCTTCCATCCGACGACGAGCGGCTCCATCTTCAAGACCTCCAGCGCGGATCCATCCTCTTCTTCCGACGTCCTAACACAGAATGAAGGTTCCTTTAAGGGATGTCATCCAAGATGGCGTCCCTCGAATTCCGATTGGCTGATAGGATTCTATCAGCCAATCGGAATTAAGGTAGAAAAAATCTGATTGGCTGATTGAATCAGCCAATCAGATTCAAGTTCAATCCGATTGGCTGATTGGATCAGCCAATCAGATGGCACTTGCATTCTATTGGCTGATCGGAACAGCCATTATACCTGGTTAAAATAAATACAAAGTTGCCTGTAAAATAAATATTAATCCTAAAATAGCTACAATATAATTATAATTTATATTGTAGCTATATTAGGATTTATTTTACAGGTAAGTATTTAGCTTTAAATAGGAATAATTTATTTAATAAGAGTTAATTTTTTTTGTTAGATTTAAATTATATTTAATTTAGCGGTGAGGTCCGGTCGTCAGATTAGGGGTTAATAATTGTAGGTAGGTGGAGGCGACGTTGGGGGCATCAGATTAGGGGTTAATAAATATAATATAGGGGTTGGCGGTGTTAGGGGCAGCAGATTAGGGGTACATAGGGATAACGTAGGTGGCGGCGGTGTGCGGTCGGCAGATTAGGGGTTAAAAAAATTTAATAGAGTGGCGGCGATGTGGGGGGACCTCGGTTTAGGGGTACATAGGTAGTTTATGGGTGTTAGTGTACTTTAGAGCACAGTAGTTAAGAGCTTTATGAACCGGCGTTAGCCCAGAAAGCTCTTAACTCCTGGCTTTTTGTTGCGTGTGGAGTCTTGTCGTTAGATTTCTAACGCTCACTTCAGCCAAGACTCTAAATACCAGCGTTAGAAAGATCCCATTGAAAAGATAGGATATGCAAATGGCATAGGGGGATCTGCGGTATGGAAAAGTCGCGGCTGCAAAGTGAGCGTTAGACCCTTTCCTGACTGACTCTAAATACCAGCAGTAGCCCAAAACCAGCGTTAGGAGCCTCTTACGCTGGTTTTGACGGCTAACGCCAAACTCTAAATCTAGGCGATAGTTCTCTGAAAGCAATAGAGCAATAATAAAATGCTGTAGTACATTAGAGCGTTTTATGTTTGCTCCTTTATGTCCCTTTAACCCCTTGTGCCAAATGGACATAGGTACTACATCACACAATACTTAGACCAGCGTACTGTGTTGACTTAGTACCTACATTCAACACTGTGGCGCAAGCTGCGGATCCCGCTGTCAGCTGCAGCCGGGGGCATAAGGCAACTATTGTAAGAGAGTGCTGGGTTATACTCCCTTACTATATGAAGCCAGATTGCTGATACAGACAGTGTCCCTGTCTGTATCTGCTGCGGTGGTGCTGCTAAGGAGGGAGGCGGGTGGGCAGCCCATTGCTAGAGGGAGGCGGGAGGGGAGGAAGGAGGAGGTTCCTTTTGTTACAGAAAAAATATAAAGAGAGAGGGAGGGATGGGTCCCTACACTGCGGCAAAGGGGTTAATGAGAGTGGGAGGGGGGCCCTACACACAATTGCTTAGAGGGGGGAGATGGAGAGGCTGAAGGGGGAACCTTACACTACATAAAAATGTTTATTAATAAACAAAATTAAAAAAAATTAATGTCTGCCAGTACCTAAGATAGCAGTGACCATTTGGTGGGGGGAGAGTTAGAGAGCTGTTTGGGAGGGATCAGGGAGGTTGGAAAGTAAGGGGGATCCATACACTGGAGAATAATAACAAATATTAATTTAAAAAAACCTTAAAACTTCATACTGGCAAACTGTCTGCGCTTACCTAAGATGGAAGTGAGCAGTGTGGGTGGTGAGAGAGCTTTTTGGGTGGGATCAGGGAGGTGGG
The DNA here is from genome assembly GCF_027579735.1 of Bombina bombina. Taxonomy (NCBI): domain Eukaryota; kingdom Metazoa; phylum Chordata; class Amphibia; order Anura; family Bombinatoridae; genus Bombina; species Bombina bombina. The sequence goes on from NC_069505.1 coordinate 115,133,179, forward strand.
AAGTATCAGGGCAGATAGTAACCCCTGCAATACAATAATATTACCCTTGTCAGCTTACTAATTAACACCTTCACTGCTAGGAATGTCAGACGTATGGTGCGTAGCTGCAATTAGTGGCCTTCTAATTACCAAAAATCAATGGCAAAGCTGTGCATGTCTGCTATTTCTGGACAAAGTGAATCCTAGGGAAGCTTTTATAACCATTTGTGTTATGACCGCACAAGCGGTATATTAATAATATCAGTGTGAAACCCTACGTTTGTGCAAAGTTAATTATTATTTTTTTATATGAGTGCATTTGGAGGTGAAATGGTGACGTAAAATATACCAAGATGAACCTAGATAAATACCTTGGGTTTTCTTCTAAAAAAATATATATATATAGTTTTGATAGGTAAATAAAAATATAATTTTTTTATAAACTATTTCTGTTTAAATGGAGTGATAGCAAAAATGCAAAAAAATATCCAGTAGCAAAGGGGTTAAATGTTTCCTTCCAGCAGAATGGGTGGTTATGAAATTTAAAGGTCAGGGGAAGAAAATTCCATCATTGAGTTGCGTGCATGATGATGCAAGATAAATAATACACTAAAGCCTCAGAGGGATTTAACATTTAATCCTAAAGGATACATTTCTCGAAATCTAGTAACATTGCTCATATTGCTGCAATTATGTTAAGATGTAAAGTAACTTATGTCACAGGCTGACCAATAAATACTATGCATCCAATGCAAGGTAACATGACCCTCCCATTTTTATTGACTTCCTCCCATCCATTTTTATTGACTTCACTGCACAAATACCAGTTTTTTAGTGAATACTTTTTACTTGACATATGCTCATTTGTGTAGCTGTTGTAGTTGATTAGTTATTCCTTGGTTGACCAATTAAGTTTCACATCATTAATGTCTATTTAATAAATCAATTTCATCTAATTAATTTCAACTGATTAGTGACTAATTGACAGATTGACTTTACATGTTTAGGTCTATTTGATGCCAAAGGTCAGTTAATCTGGGTCCTCAGTGTTTGCCTTGTCAGGAGAAATGTGCATCCATCTCATGGGTGAAGATCCAGCTGTATTGTCCTTTTGTAGAACGGCTGATTAGTGATTTACTGTTGACTGGTGAAGGGAAAGGTTTCTGTCTACATAAGACAACTATGGGTATAGATTCCCTAAAGCACTACACTCAGGATAGATTATCTAAAAAGATATGTTAGTTGAAATATGTTCCTATATATTCTTTAGAACACACAAGTGGGCACAAACTCACACACACATATGTGTGTATGTCTGTGTGTGTGTGTGTGTGTGTGTGTGTATGTATATATATATATATATATATATATATATATATATATATATATATATATATATACATATACATACATAAAGATATATAGATATAGATATGTGTATGTCTGTGTGTATATGTATGTGTATATATATATATATATATATATATATATATATACATACACATACATAAAGATAGATAGATATAGATATGTGTATGTCTGTGTGTGTGTGTGTGTATGTGTGTATATATATATATATATATATATATATATATATATATATATATACACATACACATACATAAAGATAGATATAGATATGTGTATGTCTGTGTATATATAGATGTAGAAAAACAAAAAAAATATTTTGTGATTCAGACAGAGCATACACTTTTAAAACATTTTCCAAGTTACTTATATTATCAAATTTGCTTTGTTCTCTTGATATTCTTTGTTGAAGAGATACTTAGGTAGGCATCTGGTGCACTATATGTCAGGAACTAGTGCTGCCATCTAGTGCTCTTGCAACTGCATAATATTCTTGCAAAACAGGGATCCAGAAATGGGCCAGCTCCTAAGTACCCTGCTTTTCAACAAAAGATACCAAGAAAACAAAGAAAAAATTATAATAGAAGTAATTAGAAAATTGTTTAAAATTGCAGGCTGTATCTAAATCGTGAAAGAAACATTTTGGGTTTCATATCCCTTTAACATGGATAAACATTTAATGTCCCTTTACACTTAAAGTAATAGAATAGGCATTCCTGTAGCTTATGCCTATGGGCACATAGTTACTAAACATGACAGCTGCAAGGATTGAAGAGATAGGACTTATTTACAATTCTAGTGATTGGTGGGGTCAGACTAAAGTTGAAATTTCACTATCATAAAACTTTATTTGTTTAGCTTGTTTCTATTTTTCTGTTCTTTTTTTATCTGTCAGTGAAAATCCCCTGAGCTTGTAATAATTTCCCTCTGTACTGCTCATTTGCAGCCTTTACATACAACTGGCTTCGGGAGACACGCATGAGTAGCTTTGTAGGTATTTACCCAGGTGAGGTGGGAAACTACAGCTCCTATGAACGCGACTTGAAAGCGACAGACAGACAATATTGTTACTAGCTATTACTGGATTTGTTTCTGTGCGATTATAGCTTCCATGATATCTGTCCGTGCACATCCCAATGTCAAACAATACTTGTCACCGCTGAGAAATTCCACCTTATTTGTCTGACTTCCACCCACCTGTGAGGATTATATGTAGAAGACACGCACAGCTTCACCCTATTGAAAGTGGATATTCTTTATTCAAAACATGCAGCTAAATATAAATATGAATTAATAAAAAAAAGTGAAAACAAGGGAGTCTACCCAAAATAAATGTAACGTGTGTAAACAGGCATAAGTCTATTTTAATATTTATCAAATATTTTTCATGTTTTCCTACAAATTTTCTTTTCTAATCTGACAATATTATAGTTTGTTTATTCTGTGGTAAATGCTGGTTATCAAATGTTTATAACTTATAAGGCTCTAAATAAATTGTCTGAAATTCAGCAGTCTGGTAGTCACAACAAATATGAAGTCAATTGATTAAGATTTTTTGTTTAGATATGACAAATAAGTAAGGATAAAAGAAGATTTTAGCCAAAGCTATAGTGAAAATTACTTCACCAGTCTTTATGAAAATTGGCATTTCATGAGCTATAAGAATCTAGATGTATTTACACTAGAGAAAGGATAATACATTTTCAAAGCTAATAAAAAAACAACTCTTACTTTAAAATAAGACTGAATTAAGTTAACTGAAGACTTAAAGTGCCATAACATAAAAAAATATATATAATGTGTTAGAGCATGTAATTTTAAGACTAGCAACCCTGCACTGCTATGTGTTAAACCTCTGAAAAGGAGTTAAACACACAGTAGAAGTACTTTTCAGGGCACACAGAAAATTGCTGATCCCAAGCAGAAACTGCTGCTGATCCAATCAGCAATGCTAGTTACACAGCTGAGTTGTGTGATTAGAGCTGCTGATTGGATGGCTTCCGCTAGGGACCAACATGGCTCTGCTGGTCTCGAGAGGCACTTCTACTGTGTGTTTAATCCCTTTGCAGGGTTTAGACACACAGTAGTGCAGGGTTGCTAGTCTTAAAATGACGAGCACTAACGGATTAGACCATGTATTATTTTTACTATTATGACCATTTAAAGGGACACAAAAGCAGCATGCAAAAAAGTCCCTTCTTGTATACTATAGACAACTGAACCATAGTGTTTTATTTTTTCTACTTCAAGTGCGGGCTCAAAAATTATACTGATAATGAGCTGCCTGGGTCTGAGAATAAAGTGACTCCCCCCCCCCCCCCCCAAGTCCTAAACCCAAGCATTGCACTGCATTTTAAACGCAATAGATACATACAAGGGACATCGGGACTTTTATATTATTTAAAGCAAAATAAATTATGGGGACATAGGAGCGCCACCCAAAAGGGGCTTAAGTGTGCTGGTGGAAAAGCTGGGCCCAAAGAGATTATCAATATGGGTGTATAATGGCCAAAAAACACCACATAGTACTGTAATACTAAAGAGTGTAGAAATAACACATAGTACTGTATTAATAAGGAACGTAGAAATAGGATGAAAAATACGGACAATAAAGAATATATAAAAACATATGTTATATATAAAAACGGTTTTAATCTAAGGAATATATGGAACAAGATAGCTAGAACTATGTGGCAATCTAGCAGAGTTATTCACAATCTAGAGTAAAATACTTGAAAACGAGAGAAATCTCAATGTATCCTTCCTGGTAAAATATTTTATAAATAAATGTTTAAAAGCAACGGTGAAAAGCATATGTCAAACATATGACAAAATAAGGGTATAACAAAAAAATTAAATAAAAAGAACAATAAAGAAGTGAATGATATTAATGAATCTGAGCTCAGATAAAGGGACGTCCCATATATAAAGCAACAATATAGTCCCAAAGTCTATACAGTCACAAAGAGTAAAAAATTCCAGTGGAGGTCCAATGTGGGAGGATCCAGAGAAGAGAGAGGAAAATACTTTTATCCAGGGGAGGAAAATCTTTTATCCAAAACTTCTGGTTCAGGGTAAGAACATATAAAGGTACCTGTGGAAGAAAAAAAAAAACAGATGCACAAAAACAAAAAAAGGAAGCTAAACTAAAAAGGAAAAGTGCTCACCATATACAAATAGGAACTCAGGCTGGTATGTCACAGGAGGTCAACGCGTTTCGGCCGACTGAGAGGCTTTTATCAAGACTAAACCCAAGCATTGCACTGCATTTTAAAGGCAATAGATACATACAAGGGACATGGGGACTTTTATATTATTTAAAGCAACCATATTCACTATGTGCTGCCCCTGTTCAGTGCTGCCTGGATCCTATGTGTCCTACCAGGATCCATTATAGAGACATCCCTGATGGTACAGCCAATTGGAAGCTACTCACTCACATTATTTTTAGCAGTGAAAGGTTTTGAGTGTAGGACGGAGCTCACACCTTCTGCTCGAGACATAGAAAATAAAAGTGCTGTGAAGCAGGGTAGGGGGCCAGTAGGGTAGATTTGGTCAAATGGGGGGCTAGTTTTTTAACAAAATCAATCGCATTGCCCTATAGATTCCTCTTTAATTCACTACAAAAGTCTAAATTATAAAAACACAAAAAAGCTCTAGTACTAAAAGTGACACTTAAATACAAGTGTCAATTAATAAGAATAACAATCAGCAATTTGTTAATTCAATCAAATCAATGTAACACAAATAGAAATGAAGTTTATAAATAAAATAAAATGTTTTAAAATAGATAAAAATACCGATGAAAATACTGCCTTCATAAGATATTCAGGGAAATAATATGTCAGCTTGATTCAGCTATTGTAATAAAGCATCAAACCCTCCAATAGGTTGCAATAAATGTCTCTAGTGCTGCTTTGTTAAACCAAACTTTCCTCCTTTGGTTGGACAGATCTGTATGCATAAACGAGAAAAACAAGAAGCGCAACTCCAACTGAAGCTAGATTTAGTAAAATAAAAAGTGCACGAAACAACAGATTGCATTTACTAAAAGAACAGTGATTCGTGCCTTGAATATAGTACTGTGGCAACTGGAATCTAGGGTCCAATGCCGGGGCGGGAAACGATGGTGCGGATAAGCCGACAACAACCCGCTACGAATCATCAGATTTCTGCAACATGGATGCAAGTCACAGCAAGTCCGACAGCAAGTTGCCACAGTACTATGTTCAAGGCACGAATCACTGTTCTTTTAGTAAGTGCAATCTGTTGTTTTGCACACTTTTTATTTTAATAAAACTAGCTTGAGTAGTAGTTGCGCTTTTTGTTTTTCTCATTTATGGTTATAAAAACAAAAGCATTTTTACATCAGTTTTGTGTCCCTTAAAATATTTTGTGCTTGTTTGAGTCACAAACAAATCCCTACTGAAGATACTTTACATAGAAAGCATATTTAGCACATCTCAAATGTGATGGACCAAATTTTGGATTCACTATGTGATTCCACTATAAAATGCAAAATTGCAAAACAGTTGCAAAATGTTCAGGCTGCTGGCGATAAACCACTTTGCTTTCAAAGTATACTCCATAGGTTTAAGTCCCTCTTTAAAAAGTTTAATATATATATATATATATATATATATATATATATATATATATATATATATATATATATATATATATATATATATATATAACTTTGTATCCTAAACTTAAGAGATTTCCATGAAGTGAAAATAATTTACAAAGAAAATGTGCTTGTAAACACATTTAACATGTGTGTTTGATGGTCTAACAGTATTCTTCTATATGTATTATCATTATGAAAGTAAAACTGCAAAATAACTTCAGATAGCTCAGGAGCTAGGAGTACTAAACGTCTGGGTTGAACCTAGCTGAACACATCAGGTGAGCCATAAATTAGAAAGTTGCTTAAAATTGCATGCCCTATCTAAATCACAAAAGAAAAAATGTGGGTTCAGTGTCCCTTTAACAATGTTGGTTGTACAAAGCTGGGGAATGGTTAGTAAAATCTATATTTTTAAACAATAACATTTTTGGAGTAGACTGTCCCTTTAAATACATTGATAGAATCAGTAGAGAGAGAAATGAGTTGCTCTAATGAATGTTCCTTTACTACACAATCTGTAGAAGCTCTGTAACAGAAAATAAACTCATCTAGAGCATTTTCTGTCTACATATCCCTTTAAGCAGTCAATCAACAATTCCCCACCTACTTTATTTCAGAACTAAAAGCATTCCTGCCCCTCCAATTGTTAGCTCAGTTACTGCTTTTCAATCCCACCTTGTACTTCTGCCACATCAGATGGTGTGAAGTTAAACTACAAAACTGTTTAGCCCATTGCTAGTAAAAGTGCTTTGAATGATTTATGGACCCATCAGGTATAGAAAACAATTCCTTCAGTCTTTTCATTCACTTCCCCATAAATAAAATAAATAATGTGGTCTACAGCCTAGAAGTAAAAGTGCCATGTGTGCTTCTTTTTATTCTTCTGAAAAAAGCTGGCAAAGATTTGTTACCTTATTGTGAGCTAAACTTGTTTTTCAGTTCCGCAACACACGTTCTACTATTGTAGCCCAGAAAATCAAAACATTCTGTCTTTATTACCCGTAACAACCAAAAAAATCTGATCCTAATGTTTTAGAAAAGAGCGTTTTGCAGAACAGATGCAAATGTTTGTGCTCTGGGGTGGCCACAACGCAAAAGCCCTCGGGAGGAGAAAACAGTAGACAAAGGGTACCCTGCAACAAAACCAAAATCTGGTCATATTTAGGTAATATTTTATTATAAGTGTGTTTAATAGCCATTAATTTATATGCAGCTCTGAAGGCTTCTAAAATATTAATCTACAGCCTTCATGTATTATAAAGTTGACATCTATATAATACATATGTCATCTGATAAAAATGACAATACAATAGCACTTAGTCTAAACTTCAAATGAGTAGTAGATTTTTTCAGACACATTTCAGTTATGTCTATTTCCACTCGTCCTGTATCATGTGACAGCCATCAGCCAATCACAAATGCATATACTCTGGGAATTCTTGCACATGCTCAGTAGGAGCTGGTGACTCAAAAAGTGTAAATATAAAAAGACTGTGTACATTTTGTTTATGGAAGTAAATTGGAAAGTTGTTTAAAATCGCATGCTCTATCTGAATCATGAAAGTTTCATTTTTACTTGAGTGTCCCATTAAACAAGACAATGGAATGTATCAAACTATTGTATATAAGGAACTATTCTTATATACAGTATGTTTATGCTATTGTGTTTTCTACTGTTTGTCTACCTTTAATAAATTTGTTGATTTGATTAAAATTCCTAATAAACAATTGAAAAAATTTGCAAAGAAAAAAATAAATAAACCACAAACATAATTTTGCTGGCAGTTTTTATACCCTAGGTAAAATTACATGTTCCAACAAATTAGAGCATATCATATGTGTACATAAGTATTTATGTGTATATATGTCTGTAAATACATATACACACATATACAGTAAATACATATGTATCCATATATAGACATATACACATATACATACATATAGGTATATGTATGTATCTCTAAGTTAAAGCCCTTTGATTTTGTTTTCTAACACTTGTGACCTCGGACCCGATTTATTTTTATTTTTTTATTATACTTTATTTATTAAGCACCAACATATTCCGCAGCGCTGTCCATGGATACAATTCATTTAAGTAAAACAATATCATCGGTCTGTCCGACATGATCCGCTCAGCGGATCATGCCCGACAGACATCGATGAATGCCGACAACATACACTGTCTGCATTTATCATTGCACAAGCAGTTCTTGTGAACTGCTTGTGCAATGGCACCCCCTGCAGATTTGCGGCCAATTGGTCACTAGAAAAGGGTGTCATATCTGATCGGGTTGATTGCTGGCCGCTGCTCAGAGCAGGCGGACCAGTTAAGGAGTTAAGGAGCAACAGTCTTAAGACCGCTGCTTCTTAACTGCTGTTTCCGTCGAGCCTAAAGGCTCACGCGGAAACAGGGGCATCAGGGGCCGAATTCGGCCCCCTCATATCTTTGAGCCCTTATAACTTTTGTGTGCAATATTTTTTTTAAAATAATTTTTATTGGATTATGTTATTTTAAGTGTAACTGTACTTTGTAATATATTTTTGATGTGTTTTGTGACACTTTTTTGTTTCGCGAAACAGTTAGCCAGAGCTCTGAGGTTGCGCTAACCTGACGCTCGTTAACTTTAATTGTACTCAAGCGATCGTATTAACTTTCAACTTGTAATACAAGCGAATAATCCATTGTGCGCAAACAACCACGATAAACCCCTTTCCGATCATGTGCAACTGTTAGCACGCCTCAACCAGGACCTTAAATAATGACTTATTTTTGTGTTTTATGAGATTACCCCAATCTGTTCCTGCTTTGAAATCTTGGTGCTGTACCTTATTTTTATTGATTATGCTATGTACAGGTATGTTTGTGTAAATTGTAAAAATTTGCTTTAGTAATTTATTGGCCAACATTCTATACAACATGTTAGAGAAATGAATATGAAAACTTGCTGCAACATCTTTACTTGAAAACTGTGCAATTCAAAGGGATTTGTACCTACCCTATACCATATCTGCAAATTTAGAATTTCTCTCCATTACAATCAATTGAATCATATCCAAGGATACTGGCATCAAGAAAACACCTTCAAAATGTTACAGAACAAGCAAATTAAAAAGAGAAGGTAAACTCTAACATATGCACACAAGGAAACTTAAAGGGCAATTAAATACAGCAGACATCCATAATCAACAAAAGCAAAATAAAAAGCATTTGTTGTTTTTCTGATATATTTGAAAATGTTACTTTCTTTTTTCTGCCCCCTGTTTCATGTGACAGTCATCAGCCAATCACAGACTCATTAATATTTGCAATGTGAACTCTTGCACATGCTGAGTAGCAGGTGGTGCCTCAGAAAGTGTGCATATAAAAAATAGGCACAATTTGATAATTGAAGTAAATTAGTCTCTTAGAAATGCATGTTCTATCTGAATCATGAAAGTTTAATTTTGACTTGAGTCTTTTTGAATTCTGCATGCTCGCTGTTAGTGTAGGCAAAAATATCTGCCACTCTGTTAGATGACCAATGGTCAGCCCCCCCCATTTAACAATTTACAAAACACACAAACAATATGTTATACTTACAAACATTTCAGTTAACCATGTTTATATTATTCCAAAGATGAAGTCGTTGTAATTGCTTTGTGTTAGGTTCTGATTTTATGTACTTCATGTATTGAATACTTAAAGGGACACTGAACCCAAATTTTTTGTGCCTCAAATTGACTGAGCTTCGCCTATATTTTCTACAGATTCGTTAATGGGTGTTCCTGCACTTACTGTTTATAGTAGGACACTGAACCCAAATGTTTTCTTTTATGAGTCAGACAGAGCATGACATTTTAAGCAAATTTCTTATTTACTCCTCTTATCAATTTTTCTTCGTTCTCTTGCTATCTTTATTTTAAAAAGCAGGAATGTAAATCTTAGCAGCCAGCCCATTTTAGGTTCAGCACCATGGATAGTGTTTGCTTATTGGAGGCTTACATCTACCCACCAATAAGCATAACCCAGGTTCTCAACCAAAAATGGGCCGGCTCCTATGCATCACATTCCTGCTTTTTTAAATAAAGATACCAAGAGAACGAAGAAAAATTGAAAATAGGAGTAAATTAAAAAGTTGCTTAAAATGTCATGCCCTATCTGAATCATGAAAGAAAGAAAAACTGGGTTCAGTGTCCTACTATAAACAGTAATTGCAGGAACACCCACTAACGAATTTGTAGAAAATATAGGCGAAGCTCAGTCAATTTCAGGCACAATCTTCACAACAAGCTCTTTTGCAGCCCAATGTGTGTCTGCATTTCTCATGGATTACTTGACGTACTGTATGTACTCTGCCTCTTGCTTTCTCAAAAGTGCTAAAAACATAGGTAAAGACCTTCTCTAGAGATGCAAGCATGGCACTATTGTTTTAAATAAGGCAAATTTCCGTACAGATAGAAATCCTGTCAGACTCCATCTCTCCTCAGGCTTCACAAGCAAAACGGAAAAAAAATGTATTAGCAAATTTTGAATAATCTATCTATATACATAAATATATTTAGATTTATAGATTGATTAGTTTTACTTAATGGGAAATCAAGTGTGAATTTAAAGGGATAAAAATGATGCTCTGAGGTCCCATACTTCCATTAGCAAAAATGCTTACAGTAAAAGGTATGACTGTTTTTGAGGGGCATATGCACATATGCTCTGAGGACCCATGCACCAGCATTTAAACACTACACCTGCTTAGAGAGTCAGCAGCGGCTTGTACGACACACATTAAGGGGCTGATTTATTAATGTGCGGGCAGACATTATTCGCTGTAGCGGATAATGTCCGCCCCACATCGATAAATGCCAACAGCATATGCTGTCGGCATTTATCATTGCACAAGCCTTTTGTGTGAAATGCTTGTGCAATGCCACCCCTTGCAGATTCGCGGCCAATCGACCGCTAGCAGGGGGTGTCAATCACCCCGATCATATCCGATCGGGATGATTGCTGTCCACCGCCTCAGAGGTGTCGGACGAGTTAAGGAGCAGTGGTCTTAAGACCGTTGCTTATTAACTTAAGTTTCCGGCAAGCCTGAAGGCTCGCACGAAAACACCAGCATACGCTGTTTCTTAAATCGGCCCCTACGCACAATACACACCACCTCTAGCAAACTAAACTTGAATACGGGTTTACTTTACAAATTGACTTTAATGTTCATTTAAAACCAGCTTGCTACATGTATGCAGTATCTTTGACAGCACCATGCATTTAGATGATGCACTGCTTCTGTTATGTGACCCAATTATCAGATGAGTAATTCTGTAAATCTATTTTCCATTAGGCCTTTTTCCATTGTATCATTTAATCCTGACCCCTTGTCCATTAACCCCTATAACAGTGAAAACCACTCTCGGTAGTTTTATAATACTCCAAAAGCTCTTTTGAAGTAAATTCACATCTGTGAGTCCATATTTCCTCAATGAGGTCCTATCTCAGGAAGCACTTGAACAAATGGAACAGAGGTTAACCCACTGCCAAGTATTGTTCTTGTATAAGCAGACATTACCACTACACATAGTGAAAATAATTCAACTTCTCAAAGCAAATAATATTTTGTCTGTTTTCACAAACTGTGTTTTTATTATAAAGGACAGACGCAACAAACTGTCCTATCTGTGTTGATGGAACATTCATAAGCTTTTTAGTATATATAACCTTCAAAATGTTCTCTGTTAAATTAATCACCAAGTTACAAAAAAACCAAAACTAAAACAAACCCAAGGATGTTATAAAGTCATTAAACATGTTGAGAATCATAAACTCTCAAATGCAGTTGATATTAAAAGTCTACACAACCTTATGAGTTTGCAGGTTTTTGAAATGTAAATACTGAGATAACAACAAATGCCAGACTATCTATCTGTAATGTTATCTTTCAACAAACAAAAATCCAGAGAAAAAAAACCTAATAGTTAAAGGGACACTGAACCCAAATTTCTATTGTGATTCAGATAGAGCATGCAATTTTAAGCAACTTTCTAATTTACTCTTATTATCAATTTTTCTTCGTTCTCTTGCTAACTTTATTTGAAAAAGAAGGCATCTAAGCTGTTTTAATAGTTCAGAACTCTGGGCTGCACTTTTTTATTGGTGGATGAATGTATCCACCAATAAGCAAGAACAAACCAGGTTGCTCACCAAAAATGGGCCAGCATCTAAACGTACATTCTTGCATTTCAAATAAAGATACCAAGAGAATGAAGAAAATTTGATAATAGGAGTAAATTAGAAAGTTGCTTAAAATTTCATGCTGAATCACGAAAGAAAAAATTTGGTTTCAGTGTCCCTTTAATTATTAGAAACATTTTAAATGGAACCCCCCCAAACCACCTAAAACACCCTGAATGCATAAGTATGTACACCCCACCAAACAAATACTTTGTGGAAGCAACTTTTGCATTTATTAGAGCAGCAAATATTTATGAAGATGTTTCTATTAACTTTACACATCTTGGGGCTTATTTATCAAAGTGCGAGCAGACATGATAGGATGTAGTGAATCATGTCCGCTGCACATCGATAAATGCCGACAGCATACGCTGTCAGCATTTATCATTGCACCAGCAGTTCACCAGAACTGCTTGTGCAATACCGCCCCATTCGGCCATTAACAGGGGGTGTCAATCAACCAGATCGTATTCGATCGGGTTGATTTCTGCCCGCCGCCTCAGAGCAGGCTCGCTAAAAACAAGGGGCATCAAGCTCCATTTGGAGCTTGATAATTTGGCCCCATAGATCGTTTATCCCGCTCTTCTCCTGTGTACAGCTCTCTTTAGGTTATTCCACTATGCTTTATACACAAACAAAGTAATAAACAAGGTTTCAGGCCTTAACCAGGAGTACCTTAAAGGGAAATGAAACCCAATTTTTTTTCTTTTGTGATTCAGATAGAGAATACAATTTTAAACAACTTTCCAATTTACTTCTATTATTTAATTTGCTTCCTTCTCTTGTTATCCTTTGCTGAAAGGTTTATCTAGGCAAGCTCATGAGCAGCAGATAACCTAGGTTCTAGCTGTTGATTGGTGGCTGCATATAAATACTGATTTTCATTGGCTCACCCATGTGTTAAGTTAGAAACCATTAGTGCATTGCTGCTCCTTCAACAAATGATACCAAGAGAATGAAACAAATTAGATAATAGAAGTAAAACATAATTTATGCTTACCTGATAAATTTATTTCTCTTGTGATGTGCCGAGTCCACGGATTCATCCTTACTTGTGGGATATTCTCCTCCCCTACAGGAAGTGGCAAAGAGAGCACCCACAGCAGAGCTGCCTATATAGCTCCCCCCTTAGCTCCACCCCCCAGTCATTCGACCGAAGGCTAGGAAGAAAAAGGAGAAACCATAGGGTGCAGTGGTGACTGAAAGTTTAAAAATAAAAATATATATGCCTGTCTTAAAAAACAGGGCGGTCCGTGGACTCGATACATCACAAGAGAAATGAATTTATCAAGTAAGCATAAAACATAATTTATGTAAGAACTTACCTGATAAATTCATTTCTTTCATATTGGCAAGAGTCCATGAGCTAGTGACGTATGGGATATATATTCCTACCAGGAGGGGCAAAGTTTCCCAAACCTTAAAATGCCTATAAATACACCCCTCACCACACCCACAATTCAGTTTAACGAATAGCCAAAAAGTGGGGTGATAAGAAAAGAGCGAAAGCATCAAAAAAATAAGGAATTGGAATAATTGTGCTTTATACAAAAAAATCATAACCACCACAAAAAAGGGTGGGCCTCATGGACTCTTGCTAATATGAAAGAAATGAATTTATCAGGTAAGTTCTTACATAAATTATGTTTTCTTTCATGTAATTAGCAAGAGTTCATGAGCTAGTGACGTATGGGATATAAATACCCAAGATGTGGAACTTCCACGCAAGAGTCACTAGAGAGGGAGGGATAAAATAAAGACAGCCAATTCCGCTGAATAATTAATCCACTACCCAAATCAAAAGTTTCAATTTTAGTAATGAAAAAAACTGAAATTTTAAGCAGAAGAAATTTTTTGCGCCAAAAAAGTCCGCGCCAAGAATGACGCAATAAAATGAAGCATTTTCAGCCCCCGCGAGCCTAACAGCCCACAGGAAAAAAAGTCAAATTTTAAAGGTAAGAAAAATTTAATATTCAAATGCATTATCCCAAATAATGAAACTGATTGTCTGAAATAAGGAATATTGAACATCCTGAATCAAGGCAAATAAATGTTTAAACAGATATATTTAGAACTTTATATAAAAGTGTCCAACCATAGCTTAGAGTGTCACAGAAAATAAGACTTACTTACCCCAGGACACTCATCTACATATAGTAGAAAGCCAAACCAGTACTGAAACGAGAATCAGTAGAGGTAATGGTATATATAAGAGTATATCGTCGATCTGAAAAGGGAGGTAAGAGATGAATCTCTACGACCGATAACAGAGAACCTATGAAATAGACCCCGTAGAAGGAGATCATTGAATTCAAATAGGCAATACTCTCTTCACATCCCTCTGACATTCACTGCACGCTGAGAGGAAACCCGGGCTCCAGCCTGCTGCGGAGCGCATATCAACGTAGAATCTAGCACAAACTTACTTCACCACCTCTACGGGAGGCAAAGTTTGTAAAACTGAATTGTGGGTGTGGTGAGGGGTGTATTTATAGGCATTTTAAGGTTTGGGAAACTTTGCCCCTCCTGGTAGGAATGTATATCCCATACGTCACTAGCTCATGGACTCTTGCTAATTACATGAAAGAAATTATGTTTTCTCTTGTAAGATGTATCGAGTCCACGGATTCATCCTTACTTGTGGGATACCAATACCAAAGCTTTAGGACACGGATGAAAGGAGGGACAAGACAGGGACCTTAAACGGAAGGCACCACTGCTTGTAGAACCTTTCTCCCAAAAATAGCCTCCGAAGAAGCAAAAGTATCGAATTTGTAAAATTTGGAAAAAGTATGACGTGAAAACCAAGTCGTCGCCTTACAAATCTGTTCAACAGAAGCCTCATTTTTAAAAGCCCATGTGGAAGCCACAGCTCTAGTAGAATGAGCAGTAATCCTTTCAGGAGGCTGCCGTCCAGCAGTCTCATAGGCTAAACGGATGATGCTTTTCAGCCAAAAGGAAAGAGAGGTAGCCGTAGCCCTTTGACCTCTCCGCTTACCAGAATAAACAACAAACAAAGAAGATGTTTGACGGAAATCTTTAGTTGCTTGTAAGAAGAATTTTAAAGCACGAACCACATCAAGATTGTGTAACAGACGTTCCTTCTTAGATGAAGGATAAGGACACAAAGAAGGAACCACAATCTCTTGATTGATATTCTTTCTAGGAACAACGTTAGGAAGAAACCCAGGTTTGGTACATAAAACCACCTTATCTGCATGGAAAACAAGGTAAGGGGAATCACATTGTAAAGCAGATAGCTCAGAAACTCTTAGAGCCGAAGAGATAGCTACTAAAAACAAAACTTTCCAAGATAAAAGCTTAATATCTATGGAATGCATAGGTTCAAACGGAACCCCTTGAAGAACATTAAGAACTAAGTTTAGGCTCCATGGCGGAGCAACAGGTTTAAATACAGGCTTGATTCTGACCAAAGCCCGACTAAATGCTTGAACGTCTGGGACAACTGCCAGACGTTTGTGAAGTAGAATAGACAAAGCAGATATTTGACCTTTAAGAGAACTAGCAGATAATCCCTTCTCCAAACCTTCTTGGAGAAAAGACAGTATTCTAGGAATCCTAATCTTACTCCATGAGTAACCCTTGGATTCACACCAATAAATATATTTGCGCCAAATCTTATGATAAATCTTCCTGGTGACAGGCTTTCTAGCCTGAATCAGGGTATCAATGACCGATTCAGAGAAACCGCGCTTTGATAAAATCATGCGTTCAATCTCCAAGCAGTCAGACGCAGAGAAATTAGATTTGGATGCATCAACGGGCCTTGAATTAGAAGGTCCCGCCTCATTGGCAGAGACCACGGTGGAACCGAGGACGTGTCCACTAGGTCTGCATACCAAGTCCTGCGTGGCCACGCAGGAGCTATCAGAATTACCGAAGCTCTCTCCTGCTTGATTCTGGCAACCAGACGTGGAAGGAGAGGAAACGGTGGAAATACATAAGCCAGATTGAAGGACCAAGGCACTGCTAGAGCATCTATCAGTACCGCCTTGGGATCCTAGGACCTGGACCCGAAACGAGAAAGTTTGGCATTCTGACGAGACGCCATCAGATCCAATTCTGGTGTGCCCCATAGCTGAATCAGCTGGGCGAATACCTCCGGAAGGAGTTCCCACTCCCCCAGATGAAGAGTCTGACGACTTAGAAAACCCGCCTCCCAGTTCTCTACTCCTGGGATGTGGATTGCTGAGAAATGGCAAGAGTTATCCTCTGCCCACCAAATTATTTTGGTTACCTCCATCATCACTAGAGAACTCCTTGTTCCTCCCTGATGATTGATATAAGCTACAGTCGTTATGTTGTCCGACTGAAACCTGATGAATGTGGCCGCAGCAAGCTGAGGCCACGCCTGAAGCGCATTGAAAATCACTCTCAGTTCTAAAATGTTTATCGGGAGGAGAGCTTCCTCCCGAGACCATAAGCCCTGTGTTTTCAGGGAGTTCCAGACTGCACCCCAGCCTAACAGGCTGGCGTCTGTCGTTACAATGAGCCACTCTGGCCTGTTGAAGCACATTCCCTGAGAAAGGTGGTCCTGAGACAACCACCAGAGAAGAGAATCTCTGGTCTCCTGGTCCAGATGCAGTTGAAGAGATAAGTCTGCATAATCCCTATTCCACTGTTTGAGCATGCATAGTTGCAGTGGTCTGAGGTGTAGACGAGCATATATGAACTATGTCCATTGCCACTACCATGAGTCCGATTACCTCCATACACTGAGCCACTGATGGCCGAGGAATGGAATGAAGAGCTCGGCAAGTGGATAAGAGTTTTAACTTTCTGACTTCCGTCAGAAATATTTTCATTTCTACCGAGTCTATCAGAGTCCCTAGGAAGGAAACTCTTGTAAGAGGGAAGAGAGAACTCTTTTTTATGTTCACCTTCCACCCGTGAGATGTCAGAAAAGCCAACACGATGTCTGTGTGAGACTTGGCTAGCTGGAAAGTCGACGCCTGAATTAAGATGTCGTCTAGATAAGGCTCCACTGCTATGCCCCGTGGTCGTAGAACCGCCAGAAGGGACCCAAGCACTTTTGTGAAAATTCTGGGAGCCGTGGCCAACCCGAAGGGAAGGGCCACAAACTGGTAATGCCTGTCCAGAAAGGCGAATCTGAGGAATTGATGGTGATCTCTGTGAATAGGGATGTGTAGATACGCATCCTTTAATTCCACGGTAGTCATCTATTGACCCTCCTGGATCAGAGGTAGAATAGTCTGAATAGTCTCCATCTTGAATGATGAAACTTTGAAGAACTTGTTTAGAATTTTGAGATCCAAGATTGGTCTGAAAGTTCCCTCTTTCTTGGGAACCACAAACAGGTTTGAATAAAACCCTAGCCCCTGTTCCTCCTTTGGGACTGGGTGAATCACCCCCATGGTATGTAGGTCTTCTACACAGCGTAAGAACGCCTCTCTCTTTCTCTGGTTTACAGACAATCGAGAAATGTGAAATCTCCCCCTTGGAAGGGAGCCCTTGAATTCCAGAAGGTATCCCTGGGACACAATTTCTAAAGCCCAGGGATCCTGAACATCTCTCGCCCAAGCCTGAGCGAAGAGAGAGAGTATGCCCCCTACTAGATCCGGTCCCGGATCGGGGGCTACCTCTTCATGCTGTCTTAGAGGCAGCTGCAGGCTTCTTGGTCTGTTTACCCTTGTTCCAAGCCTGGTTAGGTCTCCAGATTGACTTGGATTGGGCAAAATTCCCCTCTTGCTTTGTAGCAGAGGAAGCTGAAGCAGGACCACTTTTAAAGTTCCGAAAGGAACGAAAATTATCCTGAGGGAGGGCATGACCCTTCCCTCCAGTGATGTCTGAAATAATCTCCTTCAGTTCAGGCCCGAATAGGGTCTTACCTTTGAAAGGAATGTTCAAAAGTTTAGATTTACATGACACATCAGCAGACCAGGACTTAAGCCATAACGCCCTGCGTGCTAAAATGGCAAAACCTAAATTCTTTGCCGCTAATTTAGCCAGTTGAAAAGCGGCATCTGTAATAAAAGAATTAGCCAACTTAAGTGCCTTAATTCTGTCCATAATTTCCTTTAATGGAGTCTCCATTTGAAGAGCCTCTTCTAGAGCCTCAAACCAGAAAGCAGCTGCAGTCGCAATAGGTTGGAGAGAAAAACCTTGATGAACAAAAATTTTCTTCAGGAGACCCTCTAATTTTTTTTCCATAGGATCTTTGAAAGCACAACTGTCCTCGATAGGTATAGTTGTACACTCAGACAGAGTAGAAATAGCTCCCTCCACCTTAGGAACTGTCTGCCATGAGTCCCTTATGGTATCAGATATGGGAAACATTTTCTTAAAAACAGGAGGGGGAGTGAACGGAATACCTGGTCTATCCCACTCCTTAGCAATAATATTCACAATCCTCTTAGGGACTGGAAAAACATCAGTGTAAACAGGAACCTCTAAGTATCTATCCATTTTACACAATTTCTCTGGGACCACTATAGGGTCACAATCATCTAGAGTTGCTAATACCTCCCTAAGCAATAAGTGGAGGTGTTCAAGCTTAAATGTAAAGGCCGTCATATCAGAATCTGTCTGAGGAAGCGTCTTTCCTGAATCAGAAATTTCTCCCTCAGATAACAAATCCCTCGCCCCTTCAGAGCATTGTGAGGGTATATCAGAAACGGCTACTAAAGCGTTTTTCCTTAACCCAGAGCTTTCCTTGTAAACCAGGCAGTTTGGACAAAACCTCAGTGAGGGTTGTATTCATAACTGTGGCCATGTCTTGTAAAGTAAATGAATGTGACGCACTAGAGGTACTTGGCGTCACTTGTGCGGGCGTTACTGGTTGTGACACATGGGGAGAGCTAGATGGCGAACCCTCATTTACTTCTGACTGAGAATCATCTATTGCTCTATTTTTAAATGCTAATATATGTTCTTTATAATTTATAGACATATCAGTACATTTGGGAACATTCTAAGAGGGGTTCCACAATGGCATCCAAACATATTGAACAAGGATTTTCCTTGGTATCAGACATGTTAAACAGGCTAGTAATGTAACAAGCAAGCTTGGAAAACACTGTAATCAAAGTAAATAACACTTAGAAATTAAACGGTACTGTGCCTTTAAGAGAAAAAAAGCTGCACAAGTTCTGCAAAACAGTGTAAAAAAACAATAAACCTAACAAAATTTTTACAGTATTATCTTACAGCCTTAGTAACTTTGCACAACTATGCAAATAAACAATTAACCCCTTAATGGCAAAACCGGATTGAAAAAGACTTTCAGCACCTTGCCACAGCTCTGCTGTGGCTTCTACCTGCCCTTCAGATTGATTTGTGGGGAAAAAACCTCCTTTACAGCCCTCAAACACAGCAGGAGCAGTTGGATGACTCTTAAGGAAAAGAAACTGCGCAACTAAGGCGCGAAAATAGGCCGCTCCCACCTCACTCAATGTTTTGCGGCCTATTAGAAAAACACCTGAGTGTCTCTTAATTAACCATGTGGGTTAAAAAACCCTAACAAAAGCCACAAAGACCCCTTCAGTCCCTTCAAAAAACTTTATAATTGCATCATTTACTTGAACAAACAAAAAACGTGGGGGGTTTTGAGTGTCACCAGTAACAAATGAGCCCTTCAAGCAAGCTGAAATTCCTATCCAAGTGTCTGAATACAGCTTACCCTTTCCCCATGGGGATATTGCCAGCCCTTTCTAGAAAAAACACAGTCTGTCTAGAAAAACATAGACTGAACATACCTCATATGCAGCTTAGCATGCAAACCGTTCCCCCAACTGAAGTTTTCCTGTACTCTTCAGCCCTTGTGAGAACAGCAGTGGATCTTAGTTACAAAGTGCTAAGATCATAAACCTCCTTGCAGAAATCTTCATCTCTTTTTCTGCCAGAGAGTGAATAGTACACACCGGCACCATTTAAAATAACAAACTTTTGCTTGAGAAATAAAAAACTAACATTTTTGTCACCACACTCGCTCTGCACTTCCTAGTTACTTAGAGTAGGCAAAGAGAATGACTGGGGGGTGGAGCTAAGGGGGGAGCTATATAGGCAGCTCTGCTGTGGGTGCTCTCTTTGCCACTTCCTGTAGGGGAGGAGAATATCCCACAAGTAAGGATGAATCCGTGGACTCGATACATCTTACAAGAGAAATTAGAAAGTTGTTTAAAAAATTGTATTCTCTATCTGAATCATGAAAGAAAAAAAATTGGGTTTCATGTTCCTTTAAATAATGAAATTTTTGTGTTTTATCTGTTTGGAAATTTTGGTGCTGTATTATGCTATGTACAGGTATGTTTATGTAAATTATAAAATTTGCTTTAGTAATTTATTGGCCAACATTCTATAAAACATGTTAGGGAAATTAATATCGTAATGAAAGAAAATAAAACTTGCTGCAACATCTCTCCATTATAATCAATTGAATTACATCCAAGGATACTGGCATCACGAAAACACAATTAAAATATTACAGAACAAGCAAATTAAAAAGAGACAGTAAACTCTAACATATGCATAAAAGAAAACGTAAAGGGCGATTAAATACAGCGGAAATCCATAATCAACAAATGCATAATAAAGAGACAATGTGATAGCACTTAGTCTGAATTTTAAATAAGCATTAGTTGTTTTTCTGACAAATTTAAAAAATGTACTTTCATTTTCCTGCCCCCTGTATCATGTGACCGTCATCAGCCAATCACAGACTCATTACCATTTGCAATGTAAACTCTTGCAAATGCTCAGCAGCAGGAGGTGCCTCAGAAAGTGTGCATAAAAAAGGGGCGCAATTTGAAAATGGAAGTAAATTAGTCTCTTAGAAATGCATGTTCTATCTGAATCATGAAAGTTTAATTTTGACTTTGGAGTCTTTTTGAATTCTGCATGCTTGCTGTTAGTGTAGGCAAAACAATTCTGCCACTATGTCAGATAACCAATGGTCAGCTCCTCCCCATATATAACGATTTACAAAACAGACAAACAATATTTTAACACTAAAAGAAGTAAATTGCGCTATATGTTAGATGAACCGTACTATGATAGAATATATATATATGCAAATATCCAAACACAGATACTGTGTGTGTGTATATATATATATATATATATATATATATATATATATATATATATATATAAAAAACATGGAAGGGAACTGCACTCCAAGACCGGACCAGGTACACATCCTGTGACTCAGCAACATCCAGCCCTGAGTGCTAAATAGCACTCCAAAAAAGCTGTGATGTCACCAGAGCCACAGGCAGTTAACCCCAGTCCGGAATGGGTGCAAGAAACAAGGGGGATTACAAACAAAAAGTAATACAACACGTAGAAACACCCAGCACTCACCAGCTAGCTCACAGCTAAGATAAAATCACAACTGGAAAGGTTAGTTACCGCATCTGGCCAAATGGGAAAGCTCAGGCACCACGTCAAGGTCCTTTCCATTGCCTGAATCCCTAACACAGCCACACCATCATGCAAGCTCACAAAGCCAAACAGACTGAGAACAAAGAAGGGGTGCACAGGTGGATGTAATCACCCAGAGAAAATACAAAACATGGAAGGGAACTGCACTCCAAGACCGGACCTGGTACACATCCTGTGACTCAGCAACATCCAGCCCTGGGTGCTAAATAGCACTCCAAAAAAGCTTTGATGTCACCAGAGCCACAGGCAGTTAACCCCAGTCCGGAATGGGTGCAAGAAACAAGGGGGATTACAAACAAAAGTAATACAACACATAGAAACACCCAGCACTCACCAGCTAGCTCACAGCCAATATAAAATCACAACTGGAAACGTTAGTTACCGCATCTGGCCAAATGGGAAAGCTCAGGCACCACGTCAAGGTCCTTTCCATTGCCTGAGTCCCTAACACAGCCACACCATCATGCAAGCTCACAAAGCCAAACAGACTGAGAACAAAGAAGGGGTGCACAGGTGGATGTAATCACCCAGAGAAAATACAAAACATGGAAGGGAAGTGCACTCCAAGACCGGACCAGGTACACATCCTGTGACTCAGCAACATCCAGCCCTGGGTGCTAAATAGCACTCCAAAAAAGCTGTGATGTCACCAGAGCCACAGGCAGTTAACCCCAGTCCGGAATGGGTGCAAGAAACAAGGGGGATTACAAACAAAAGTAATACAACACATAGAAACACCCAGCACTCACCAGCTAGCTCACAGTCAACATAAAATCACAACTGGAAAGTTTAGTTACCGCATCTGGCCAAATGGGAAAGCTCAGGCACCACGTCAAGGTCCTTTCCATTGCCTGAGTCCCTAACACAGCCACACCATCATGCGAGCTCACAAAGCCAAACAGACTGAGAACAAAGAAGGGGTGCACAGGTGGATGTAATCACCCAGAGAAAATACAAAACATGGAAGGGAAGTGCACTCCAAGACCGGACCAGGTACACATCCTGTGACTCAGCAACATCCAGCCCTGGGTGCTAAATAGTACTCCAAAAAAGCTGTGATGTCACCAGAGCCACAGGCAGTTAACCCCAGTCCGGAATGGGTGCAAGAAACAATGGGGATTACAAACTAAAAGTAATACAACACATAGAAACACCCAGCACTCACCAGCTAGCTCACAGCTAAGATAAAATCACAACTGGAAAGGTTAATTACCGCATCTGGCCAAATGGGAAAGCTCAGGCACCACGTCAAGGTCCTTTCCATTGCCTGAGTCCCTAACACAGCCACACCATCATGCGAGCTCACAAAGCCAAACAGACTGAGAACAAAGAAGGGGTGCACAGGTGGATGTAATCACCCAGAGAACATACAAAACATGGAAGGGAACTGCACTCCAAGACCGGACCAGGTACACATCCTGTGACTCAGCAACAGCCAGCCCTGGGTGCTAAATAGCACTCCAAAAAGCTGTGATGTCACCAGAGCCACAGGCAGTTATTAACCCCAGTCCGGAATGGGTGCAAGAAACAAGGGGATTACAAACAAAAAGTAATACAACACATAGAAACACCCAGCACTCACCAGCTAGCTCACAGCTAAGATAAAATCACAACTGGAAAGGTTAGTTACCGCATCTGGCCAAATGGGAAAGCTCAGGCACCACGTCAAGGTCCTTTCCATTGCCTGAGTCCCTAACATAGCCACACCATCATGCGAGCTCACAAAGCCAAACAGACTGAGAACAAAGAAGGGGTGCACAGGTGGATGTAATCACCCAGAGAAAATACAAAACATGAAAGGAAACTGCACTCCAAGACCGGAACAGGTACACATCCTGTGACTCAGCAACATCCAGCCCTGGGTGCTAAATAGTTCTGGTTCTTGTGACATCACAGCTTTTTTGGAGTGCTACAACACGTAGAAACACCCAGCACTCACCAGCTAGCTCACAGCTAAGATAAAATCACAACTGGAAAGGTTAGTTACCGCATCTGGCCAAATGGGAAAGCTCAGGCACCACGTCAAGGTCCTTTCCATTGCCTGAGTCCCTAACACAGCCACACCATCATGCGAGCTCACAAAGCCAAACAGACTGAGAACAAAGAAGGGGTGCACAGGTGGATGTGATCACCCAGAGAACATACAAAACATGGAAGGGAACTGCACTCCAAGACCGGACCAGGTACACATCCTGTGACTCAGCAACAGCCAGCCCTGGGTGCTAAATAGCACTCCAAAAAGCTGTGATGTCACCAGAGCCACAGGCAGTTATTAACCCCAGTCCGGAATGGGTGCAAGAAACAAGGGGATTACAAACAAAAAGTAATACAACACATAGAAACACCCAGCACTCACCAGATAGCTCACAGCTAAGATAAAATCACAACTGGAAAGGTTAGTTACCGCATCTGGCCAAATGGGAAAGCTCAGGCACCACGTCAAGGTCCTTTCCATTGCCTGAGTCCCTAACATAGCCACACCATCATGCGAGCTCACAAAGCCAAACAGACTGAGAACAAAGAAGGGGTGCACAGGTGGATGTAATCACCCAGAGAAAATACAAAACATGAAAGGAAACTGCACTCCAAGACCGGAACAGGTACACATCCTGTGACTCAGCAACATCCAGCCCTGGGTGCTAAATAGTTCTGGTTCTTGTGACATCACGGCTTTTTTGGAGTGCTACAACACGTAGAAACACCCAGCACTCACCAGCTAGCTCACAGCTAAGATAAAATCACAACTGGAAAGGTTAGTTACCGCATCTGGCCAAATGGGAAAGCTCAGGCACCACGTCAAGGTCCTTTCCATTGCCTGAGTCCCTAACACAGCCACACCATCATGCGAGCTCACAAAGCCAAACAGACTGAGAACAAAGAAGGGGTGCACAGGTGGATGTAATCATCCAGAGAAAATACAAAACATGGAAGGGAACTGCACTCCAAGACCGGACCAGGTACGCATCCTGTGACTCAGCAACATCCAGCCCTGGGTGCTAAATAGCACTCCAAAAAAGCTGTGATGTCACCAGAGCCACAGGCAGTTAACCCCAGTCCGTAATGGGTGCAAGAAACAAGGGGGATTACAAACAAAAGTAATACAACACATAGAAACACCCAGCACTCACCAGCTAGCTCACAGTCAAGATAAAATCACAACTGGGAAGTTTAGTTACCGCATCTGGCCAAATGGGAAAGCTCAGGCACCACGTCAAGGTCCTTTCCATTGCCTGAGTCCCTAACACAGCCACACCATCATGCGAGCTCACAAAGCCAAACAGACTGAGAACAAAGAAGGGGTGCACAGGTGGATGTAATCACCCAGAGAAAATAAAAAACATGGAAGGGAAGTGCACTCCAAGACCGGACCAGGTACACATCCTGTGACTCAGCAACATCCAGCCCTGGGTGCTAAATAGTACTCCAAAAAAGCTGTGATGTCACCAGAGCCACACGCAGTTATTAACCCCAGTCCGGAATGGGTGCAAGAAACAAGGGGGATTACAAACTAAAAGTAATACAACACATAGAAACACCCAGCACTCACCAGCTAGCTCACAGCTAAGATAAAATCACAACTGGAAAGGTTAATTACCGCATCTGGCCAAATGGGAAAGCTCAGGCACCACGTCAAGGTCCTTTCCATTGCCTGAGTCCCTAACACAGCCACACCATCATGCGAGCTCACAAAGCCAAACAGACTGAGAACAAAGAAGGGGTGCACAGGTGGATGTAATCACCCAGAGAACATACAAAACATGGAAGGGAACTGCACTCCAAGACCGGACCAGGTACACATCCTGTGACTCAGCAACAGCCAGCCCTGGGTGTTAAATAGCACTCCAAAAAGCTGTGATGTCACCAGAGCCACAGGCAGTTATTAACCCCAGTCCGGAATGGGTGCAAGAAACAAGGGGATTACAAACAAAAAGTAATACAACACATAGAAACACCCAGCACTCACCAGATAGCTCACAGCTAAGATAAAATCACAACTGGAAAGGTTAGTTACCGCATCTGGCCAAATGGGAAAGCTCAGGCACCACGTCAAGGTCCTTTCCATTGCCTGAGTCCCTAACATAGCCACACCATCATGCGAGCTCACAAAGCCAAACAGACTGAGAACAAAGAAGGGGTGCACAGGTGGATGTAATCACCCAGAGAAAATACAAAACATGAAAGGAAACTGCACTCCAAGACCGGAACAGGTACACATCCTGTGACTCAGCAACATCCAGCCCTGGGTGCTAAATAGTTCTGGTTCTTGTGACATCACAGCTTTTTTGGAGTGCTATTTAGCACCCAGGGCTAGATGTTGCTGAGTCACAGGATGTGTACCTGGTCCAGTCTTGGAGTGCAGTTCCCTTCCATGTTTTGTATTTTCTCTGGGTGATTACATCCACCTGTGCACCCCTTCTTTGTTCTCAGTCTGTTTGGCTTTGTGAGCTCGCATGATGGTGTGGCTGTGTTAGGGACTCAGGCAATGGAAAGGACCTTGACCCATTCAGGACTGGGGTTAACTGCCTGTGGCTCTGGTGACATCACATCTTTTTTGGAGTGCTATTTAGCACCCAGGGCTGGATGTTGCTGAGTCACAGGATGTGTACCTGGTCCGGTCTTGGAGTGCAGTTCCCTTCCATGTTTTGTATTTTCTCTGGGTGATTACATCCACCTGTGCACCCCTTCTTTGTTCTCAGTCTGTTTGGCTTTGTGAGCTCGCATGATGGTGTGGCTGTGTTAGGGACTCAGGCAATGGAAAGGACCTTGACGTGGTGCCTGAGCTTTCCCATTTGGCCAGATGCGGTAACTAACCTTTCCAGTTGTGATTTTATCTTGGCTGTAAGCTAGCTGGTGAGTGCTGGGTGTTTCTATGTGTTGTATTACTTTTGTTTGTAATCCCCCTTGTTTCTTGCACCCTTTCCAGTTGTGATTTTATCTTAGCTGTGAGCTAAACAGAGCAGAGAGAGAAGGGCGCCTCCTAGTGTAGCCAATTTTTTATAAAAGGAATAATGCAAGTGCAAACATACTCACAATATGGAAAGGCAGAGGTAATGCCTAGGTGAACGGTCTGGAAACTTCACAGTGTCCCAGCAAACTGTGCGCTGAACTGAGGGCTGCTCCTCCCAAACGCAGAAGATGTATCTGTGATCTGTAAATTTAGAAAGAAAACAAGAGGGCGACCCCTAGTGCAGATCAATTGTGGACAAGTGGTGAATATCTGCTTATGCTTACGAATGGATACTCACAAAGGGTATTGCACCCTGTAGTGCAAATGTAGCGTACTAGGAATATTATGGTGTCCTAGTGCACATAACCATCCAAGCAGTACTGTTGTAGTTGGAGATGAACTTTGAGTGTAAAAGGATAGACGTCAGGATGATAAAAAGAGAACTCCAGTATCGATGTATAAAAATATTTAATAAAAAAAGGATAAAAGAATATATACACAGATCTACAATGACATCTGTTGTACAATGCTACGCGTTTCTAAGCGCTCACCGCGCTTTTTCCTCAGGCAAATGATACTGAATACACTGGAGTCTCTTACATATATACCTGTGCAGGCTTAATGTGGACAGCTGTAACTAATTGTAACAAGTGCTGCATAAATTAACTCCCTTGATGTTCTAACCGGATGTTACAAAAGTTGCAAAGAATACAATACAATGTGCATAAAAGGAAATATCTAGTACCATCTAATATGCTAATCATTCTCGACATATAAAAACTTAAATAAAGAAATAAAAATATAAAAAAAAAAAATATCCTGAAACTTAGACTCTCTGAGTTATCTTGAATGTGTAAAAACACTGTTATAAATAATTGTGAATATTTGTCAAATTACATGTACATGTATATAAAGAAAAAAATGTTTCTGCAAATTGCGCTATTTAAATAGCTATCTTTTCTGATGATATTAAAAAGTGGGCCAAGATGTAAATCAATATAAACTACCATAAAGTATGATCGTAAATTTCTAAACATAGAGGGGTGTGTGTCGCTGAGCTAATGAGAATGCTGTATTGAATATCCAATATGATTGCTTCGTCAAGACGGGGTGTGTATCGCTAGACTAATGAGAGTGCTGTATTCAATGCTACCCCGATCGTGTAATATGTTGCTCCATATGATTGGAGCTCGGGGTGTGTGTCCGATGACGTCAGGGTTACGTTAGGATACGTATATTGCCTTCCATAGATACGGAATCTGTTACCATGTGTTGCTATGTATGTGAGTAGCGTGTTTGTGCAGCTAATGCAAAAGTGAATAAGATTCTACAAGAGTTATATGCTGATAGTTCAGCGTGCGAAAATAATGTGTAGTGAGCTACAAGTGATACATATACTAACTACGGATATAACTTAATATGCATATAAAATAAGTGTATAAATTCAACATATGTTGAAATGTGTGTATAAGTCAGTGAACTGGCTGTAATAAATACGAGTGTATTACATAATTATATCTATTGTTAAACTCGTATATTATGAAGAGATGATATATCTACATAAGACCTATGTGGACATTATAATGTGTGATATGTGAAATTCGTGTATGATATGTGTGAAATAGTGCTAAATATAAATTCTAGAAAATTTATTCGTTGCATATCACATGTATTTTTTTAATTATATTTCTATATGATTTATACACTGCACTCCATACATCATTATATCACATCTATCACTTTAATAACTCTTACAGTTGAGAATATATCTTCCAACATTATATTTTAATTCAAATAAATTTTCTAGAATTTATATTTAGCACTATTTCACACATATCATACACGAATTTCACATATCACACATTATAATGTCCACATAGGTCTTATGTAGATATATCATCTCTTCATAATATACGAGTTTAACAATAGATATAATTATGTAATACACTCGTATTTATTACAGCCAGTTCACTGACTTATACACACATTTCAACATATGTTGAATTTATACACTTATTTTATATGCATATTAAGTTATGTCCGTAGTTAGTATATGTATCACTTGTAGCTCACTACACATTATTTTCGCACGCTGAACTATCAGCATATAACTCTTGTAGAATCTTATTCACTTTTGCATTAGCTGCACAAACACGCTACTCACATACATAGCAACACATGGTAACAGATTCCGTATCTATGGGAGGCAATATACGTATCCTAACGTAACCCTGACGTCATCGGACACACACCCCGAGCTCCAATCATATGGAGCAACATATTACACGATCGGGGTAGCATTAAATACAGTACTCTCATTAGTCTAGCGATACACACCCCGTCTTGATGAAGCAATCATATTGGATATTCAATACAGCATTCTCATTAGCTCAGCGACACACACCCCTCTATGTTTAGAAATTTACGATCATACTTTATGGTAGTTTATATTGATTTACATCTTGGCCCACTTTTTAATATCATCAGAAAAGATAGCTATTTAAATAGCGCAATTTGCAGAAACATCTTTTTTCTTTATATACATGTACATGTAATTTGACAAATATTCACAATTATTTATAACAGTGTTTTTACACATTCAAGATAACTCAGAGAGTCTAAGTTTCAGGATATTTTTTTTTTTTTTAATATTTTTATTTCTTTATTTAAGTTTTTATATGTCGAGAATGATTAGCATATTAGATGGTACTAGATATTTCCTTTTATGCACATTGTATTGTATTCTTTGCAACTTTTGTAACATCCGGTTAGAACATCAAGGGAGTTAATTTATGCAGCACTTGTTACAATTAGTTACAGCTGTCCACATTAAGCCTGCACAGGTATATATGTAAGAGACTCCAGTGTATTCAGTATCATTTGCCTGAGGAAAAAGCGCGGTGAGCGCTTAGAAACGCGTAGCATTGTACAACAGATGTCATTGTAGATCTGTGTATATATTCTTTTATCCTTTTTTTATTAAATATTTTTATACATCGATACTGGAGTTCTCTTTTTATCATCCTGACGTCTATCCTTTTACACTCGAAGTTCATCTCCAACTACAACAGTACTGCTTGGATGGTTATGTGCACTAGGACACCATAATATTCCTAGTACGCTACATTTGCACTACAGGGTGCAATACCCTTTGTGAGTATCCATTCGTAAGCATAAGCAGATATTCACCACTTGTCCACAATTGATCTGCACTAGGGGTCGCCCTCTTGTTTTCTTTCTAAATTTAGCTGTGAGCTAGCTGGTGAGTGCTGGGTGTTTCTATGTGTATATATATATATGTATATATATATATATAAGACCTAGTTCTGGCTATATCAATCACTTATTTGACTGTATAAATAGTCGGATGCTTATCCTGAAGTATATTATTATATATGAGGAAAGAATGTTAACACTGCAGGATATGAAATTATTATCTACAAACTCCAAAAAATGATAACCTTATAAAAAAATAAAAAAAATAAAAAAAGATAACCTTCTTAAAAATGGTAACCTTTAAAAGTTTCACTGCAAACCCCTTTTATATATAAAGTCATATTAGGATATAAAAGTTAATATATCAGCCTGTTTTAATAGTTTTTAACAGTTTATAAACTGTATCATCATAATCATAACATAAATGAATTTTAGTTCTTAGGTAGTGTTTATTGTATTAAGCATTAGATTATTTATATCCGGTTTTATTAGTATTCTTTATTAGATTTTAGTGTACAGGTGTGATCTATTAAATTTTAAATTATGAATTTTAGAATATTGTTCAAATCAGTTCCATAGATAAATAACCAAACATAAAACTACCAAGCACTGAATGTAACAAAGTTCTATAACATAGGCATATGTATTGCACTAAAATGCCATAATCGAGTCAAATCCAAGTGCTTGGTTCATTCATACACATTAACATATGTCACATATGTAATTTTAGCTATTCTTAATTTCATCATAATATTAACTTAATAAATACATGAATAAAAGCAATCAAATGTAAAATGCTCAAATGGAATAGTATATTCATATCGCTTTTTCAATAAGCAACTACGTTCACATGCTGTATTACAAGGGCAGTGTATTTCACTAAACGTGAGAAAAAAGAACTATACTTATTTTATGGTTTTAAATATATATTTTCATAGATGGTATGTCCATACACCAAACGCAATGCACCTATGAATATTGTAGCAGTTTATTTTATTTTATTTCATTTTAATATTGAATGCAATGTTCTATTAGTATACCAGCATCTTAATATCAAATGCGATGTTCTTACGTATCGATTGCTTTTTTTATATCTGCAAATGGTTTTTAAGTTGTCAATATTATGCATCAATTGTTTCTTTTATATTTGCAAATCAAGTTTAACATGTAATTTTTAGTGCATCTATTTTTATAATCAGAGATTGTATATATTAACAAAAGACTGCTGTCATTACGAACTATTAAGACACGTTTATGCCTTTGAAGCTTGCGATTGACTACAACAAACACACCCATTAACTTTGATTGGTTCTGATATTATCATGACACACTTATGCATCCGTAGAATGATTTGTTATAATCAACACACCCATTAATTTCGATTGGTCATCAGCCCTTTAAAAGCCAGGGGCGGTTAGAAACAAGCCATCCGATCTTTATTACCTTTGAAAAATCCCGGCCGCTGACCGGGGGAAGCGCGTCAGGTACCAGCTGACAGGTCCGACGCCACAGCCAAAGCACAACTTGTCCTCCTTCCCCGGCAAACGAGCAGACAGTCAGGGCATCCGGAAAGCCCTGTGTGGACGCTGTTTGACACAACACCTGGAGACACTGACATCCTAGGTTGCAGTGTGAGGCAGTTAAACGCTGAGGAATGAGCATATCATCCTGAATGCTGTTTTAAACTTTTTAACTAGTAAGTGCAACATAAATTGTGTGCATTTTGTTCAAATAAAATTTACACTTGAGTCTTTCCGTGTGCTCTCTCTTTTTCTTCTCTAAACAATATTTTAAAATGCCTTATGACATTCCACAGGTTTTCAAAGGGATTGAGGTCTGGGCTCTGACTGGGCCATTCCAAGTCTTTGATTTTCCTTTTCTGAAGCCATGTCTTGGTCAACTTGGATGTGTGCTTTGGGTTATTGTCATGTTGAAATGTGAAATTCCTCTTCATCTTCCGCTTTCTGACAAACGCCAATTGGTTTGTGCCAAAACATCTTAATATTTGGAGATATCCATTATTCCATATATCTTGACAAGAGCCCCTGACCCAGCTGAAGAGAAGCAGTCCCAAAGCATGATGCTACCACCACCAAAAGCAGTATGGTGTTCTTTGGATGATGAGCTTTATTGGCTTTGTTTCAAACCTTTCTTTCACAATTTAGGCAGAAAACTTCAACCTTTGTCTCGTCGGGTTATACCACATATTCCTACTTGGTTTGGGGTGACTTAATGATTCATTCGGCATCATGTAGACAGGTTTGGATGTTTCTTTTTGTAAGAAAGGGTTTCCGTCTTGCCACCCAACCCCATAGCCCTGACATGTGCAGAATATGAGAGATGGTGGTCACATGCAAGGAGTGACCAGAAATTCCTGTAGCTTTTTCAGTGTTGCTGTTGGCCTCTTGGTAGCCTCCCTGATGAGTTTTCTCCTTATCCTCTCATCAACTTTGGAGGGTCGTCCTGATTTTTGCTAGGTCTCTTTGGGGGCACATTTTGTCCACTTATTAATGATGATTCTGACAGTGCTCCATGGTAAATTCAGTGCCTTTGTTATATTCTTTTATATCCCTCTCCTGATTAAAACTTTTCAACAATTAGCTCTTGCAGGTTCTTAAGCAACTCTTTGCAGACCATGGGGCTGATTTATAAAGCAGTCAATGCTGCTTATTCCGCGCGAGTCTTCAGGTTTGCCGGAATCAGGAGTTAAGAAGCAGCGGTCATTAGACTGCTGCTCCTTAACTCGTCCTCCACAATTGACACCCACTGCTAGCGTCCGATTGTCCGTTAATGTGCAGGGGGTGGCACTCCACAAGCATCTCACTGTCCGCATTTATCAGTGTGGGGCAAACATGATCCACTACAGCGAATCATGCCTGCCCGCACAT
The DNA here is from genome assembly GCF_027579735.1 of Bombina bombina. NCBI lineage: Eukaryota > Metazoa > Chordata > Amphibia > Anura > Bombinatoridae > Bombina > Bombina bombina. The sequence continues at coordinate 115,165,839 of NC_069505.1, forward strand.
TGATAAATCGGCCCCCGCTCTCCCAGTAGGATACATCCACAAACATTCAAGCGAATACTACAGCAACAGCAGATTTTAATCTGGGTTTAATCAGAATCACTTTCATTGATGGTAGATGTATGATATTTACCTACAGGCATTATTTAGAATGTGATTTAATTAACTGTGAACACAACTAGAGCCCCCATTATGTGCAGACTTATGTAGTAGTTTTTTTAATGTTCCTAATAATTCATTATTTGTTTGTTTTTTTCTGTGTTTTTGTTTGTTTGAAGATCACATTACAGATGGAAAAAGTCTGACTTTAACGTTGTTATTTCTGTCTTTACATTCCAAAAACCTGCAATTTGATAAGGGTATGTAGACTTTTTATATCCATTATAGGAGTACATTGTGTATTGAGTATTACGAATTTTACAAAAATTCACAAAAATTTGACTCCTACATCAATAACTTTTAAAAAGGTATAAATAGGACAAGTAAATATTTTATAAGTATGGCATTTCAACATTTAATGTACACATGGTTTTAGCCTTAAAATGATTTCTGTAAATATGAATTCTTCAAAGTGGTCTATAATCAGTTTGGATTAAATGCACAGTCTAATCAACATTAAAATGCACAAAAAACATTTGAATTTTGAATAGTTCTTTTGCATTACATTTGTATTAGAAGCTATCACTATGTCTTGCATAGCATGGGCGCGATCTGATATACGGCGTAGTTTGCGGCGCAAGCGAGGGAACTCGCGTTGCCCGCAGTTTCAGCTCGCAACTCGAGCTATCCAATATACGGCGCCGCCAGATGCTAACGTGCCGTAAGTCGGATAAACCAGCAATGTCCAGAAATCTACGTAAGTAAAAATTTCTGGAGTCGCCAGTGACTTACGGCACGTTAGAAACTGCCGGCGCCTACAAAACCTGACTAAAGTATAAAATCACCCGCACTGTCTAACACGCCTCCTAAACATAGCCCGACACGTCTAACCCTCTATCCGCTATCCCCCCTCACTATCCTAACAATAAAATATGTATTAACCCCTAAACCGCCGCTCCCGGACCCCGCCGCCACCTAATAAAGTTATTAACCTCTAAACCGCCGCTCCCGGACCCCGCCGCCAGCTATATTAAATCTATAACCCCCTAAAGTGAGCACCTACCCCGCCGCCATCTACCTTACCTACCCCCTAATGTGAGCCCCTTACACCGCCGCCATCTACCTTACCTACCCCTTAAAGTGAGCCCCTACCCCGCCGCCATCTATTTTAAAATTATTAACCCCTAATCTAATCCCCCTACCCCGCCGCCATCTATATTAAATTATTTAACCCCTAAAATACTAAACTATCCCTACCACTAAACCTAAGTCTAACCCTACAAATAGCCCTGAAAAGGGCTTTTTGCGTGGCATTACCCCAAAGTAAACTGCTCTTTTGCCAGCCCTTAAAAGGGCTTTTTGCGGGGCATGCCCCAAAGAAAACTGCTCTTTTACCAGCCCTTAAAAGGGCTTTTGGCGGGGCTTTGTCACAAAGTAATCAGCTCTTTTGCCTACAATCGAAATCCCCCTACACCGCCGCCACCTATAATAAATGTATTAACCCCTAATCTAATCCCCCTACACTGCCGCCACCTATATTAAACACATTAACCCCTAATCTAATCCCCCTACACCGCCGCCAGCTATATTAACTATATTAACCCTAATTATATTAGGGTTAATATAGTTAATATAATTATTATATTATATATATTAACTATATTAACCCTAATTATATTAGGGTTAATATAGTTAATATCGTTATTATATTATATATATATATTAAGTATAATAACCCTATCTAACCCTAACATCCCTAACTAAACTCTTATTAAAATAAATCTAATATTAATATTATTAATGAAAATATTCCTATTTAAATCTAAATACTTACCTATAAAATAAACCCTAAGATAGCTACAATGTAATTAATAATTACATTGTAGCTATTTTAGGGTTTATATTTATTTTACAGGTAACTTGGTATTTATTTTAACTAGGTACAATAGCTATTAAATAGTTATTAACTATTTAATATCTACCTAGTTAAAATAATTACCAATTTACCTGTAAAATAAATCCTAACCTAAGTTACAAATACACCTACACTATCAATAAATTAAATAAACTACAAATATCTAAACTAAAATACAATTAAATAAACTAAACTAAATTACAAAAAACAAACAAACACTAAATTACAAAAAATAAAAAAAAGATTACAAGATTTTTAAGCTAATTACACCTATTCTAAGCCCCCTAATAAAATAATAAAGCCCCCCAAAATAAAAAAAAATTCCATACCCTAAAAAAGTTCAAAGCTCTTTTACCTTACCAGCCCTTAAAAGGGCGTTTTGCGGGGCATGCCCCAAAGAAAACTGCTCTTTTGCCTGTAAAAAAAAAGAACCCCCCCCCCAACATTACAACCCACCACCCACATACCCCTATTCTAAACCCACCCAAACCCCCCTTAAAAAAACCTAACACTACCCCCCTGAAGATCTCCCTACCTTGTCTTCACCCAACCGGGCCGAACTCCTCATCCGATTCGGGCGATATCTTTATCCAAGCGGCAAAGAAGAAGTCTTCATCCCGGCGATGTCTTTATCCAAGCGGCAAAGAAGAAGTCTTCATCCCGGCGATGTCTTTATCCAAGCGGCATCTTCCATCAAGCGGCATCTTCAATCTTCTTTCTTCGCTCCTCCGACGCGGAGCCTCAATCAGCCAATCGGATTGAACTTGAATCTGATTGGCTGATTCAATCAGCCAATCAGATTTTTCTACCTTAATTCCGATTGGCTGATAGAATCCTATCAGCCAATCGGAATTCGACGGACGCCATCTTGGATGACGTCATTTAAAGGTACCTCATTCGTCATTCAGTCGTCGGCCGGGATGGAGGCTCCGCGTCGGAGGAGCGAAGAAAGAAGATTGAAGATGCCGCTTGATGGAAGAAGACTTTGCTGCCGCTTGGATAAAGACATCGCCGGGATGAAGACTTCTTCTTTGCCGCTTGGATAAAGACATCGCCGGGATGAAGACTTCTTCTTTGCCGCTTGGATAAAGACATCGCCCGGATCGGATGAGGAGTTCGGCCCGGTTGGGTGAAGACAAGGTAGGGAGATCTTCAGGGGGGTAGTGTTAGGTTTTTTTAAGGGGGGTTTGGGTGGGTTTAGAATAGGGGTATGTGGGTGGTGGGTTGTAATGTTGGGGGGGAGTGTTGTGTTCTTTTTTTTTACAGGCAAAAGAGCTGTTAACTTGGGGTAAATACCCCGCAAAAAGCCCTTTTAAGGGCTGGTACAGAGCTGGGTATTTTATAATTTAGAATAGGGTAGGGAATTTTTTATTTTGGGGGGCTTTATTATTTTATTAGGGGGCTTAGAATAGGTGTAATTAGCTTAAAATTGCTGTAATCTTTTTTTTTTTTGTAATTTAGTGTTTGGTTTTTTTGTAATTTAGTTTAGTTTATTTAATTGTATTTTTAGATAGATATTTGTAGTTTATTTAATTTATTGATAGTGTAGGTGTATTTGTAACTTAGGTTAGGATTTATTTTACAGGTAATTGGGTAATTATTTTAACTAGGTAGCTATTAAATAGTTAATAACTATTTAATAGCTATTATACCTAGTTAAAATAATTAACAATTTACCTGTAAAATAAATATAAACCCTAACATAGCTACAATGTAATTATTAATTATATTGTAGCTATATTAGGGTTTATTTTATAGGTAAGTATTTAGATTTAAATAGGAATATTTTAGTTTATAATATGAATTAGATTTATTTAATAAGAATTTAGTTAGGGGTGTTAGGGTTAGATAGAGTTAATATAGTTAATATAAATACTATAGTAATTATATTAACCCTAATATAATTAGGGTTAATATAGTTAATATATATAATGTAATAACTATATTAACTATAATATACTTAGGGTTACTATAGATAATATAGCTGGCGGCAGGGTAGGTAGATTAAATTAGGGGTTAATAATTTTAATATAGATGGCGGCGGTGTAAGGGGCTTACATTAGCGGTTAATACTATTAATATAGGTGGCGGCGGTGTAGGGAGGGCAGGTTATAGGGCAAAAGAGCTGTTTACTTTGGGGCAAAGCCCCGCAAAAGGCCCTTTTAAGGGCTGGTAATAGAGCTTATTACTTTAGGGATATTAGATTAGGGGTTAATAATATTAATATAGCTGGCGGCGGTATAGGGGGATTAGATTAGGGGTTAATAATTTTTATATAGATGGCGGCGGTGTAAGGGGTCAGATTAGGGGATAGATAAGGTAGATGGAGGCGGTGTAAGGGGTTCACATTAGGGGATAGATAAGGTAGATGGCGGCGGTTTTAGGGGTTCACATTAGGGGATAGATCAGTTAGATGGTGGCGGTTTTAGGGGCTCACAGTAGGGGGTTAGTTTATATAGATGGCGGCGGGGTCCGGGAGCGGCGGTTTAGGGGTTAAATACTTTATTAGGGATTGCGGTGGGGGATCGCGGTTGACATTGCGCATGCGTTAGGTGTTAGGTTTATTTTGCAGGTAGTTTAGGTAGTTACGGGGCTCCAATAGTCAGCGTAAGGCTTCTTACGGCTGCTTTTTGTGGCGAGGTGAAAATGGAGTAAGATTTCTCCATTTTCGCCACGTAAGTCCTTACGCTGTATATTGGATACCAAACTGTGCGGGTTTGGTATACCAGCCTATGGCCCAAAAAACTACGGGCGACGGCAGAAATATACGGGCGTAACTTCTAGGTTACTCCGTATATAGGATACCAAACCCGCACAGATTTTGGCGTCGCCGGCTTTTGCGGGCGACGATTTATATCGGATCGAGCCCCATATGTCTGTATGCCCTGTGCACCCCCATTCAGATACTGCTCTAGAGAGGCAAATGGGGAAACACAATTTAAATGGAACATAACTACTCAGGTATATGAAAGAGGTAAGGTAAAGGATGTTAAACATATGTTTCAAATTAAAGAGAAACTAACTGGAATTACATATTTACTCAAACCGATGTATTTATTGCTCATTGGTTCATTGGAATAACTGTCACAGAAAAAGTTTGTTTATTCAACAGAGGAACATACATTTTCATAGCAAAAGCACTGTAGTGCTTTTAAATATTTACTCTCAGATGGTGCAATGATTTTTTTTTTTTTCAATAAAATGGTGTTTTATTATTATTAGTCTCTTTATTATTCTGAGTAATTTTTATTTAGGTAGTGCATTTTTAATTTAGTGTTTTTGCTTTCTCGTAAAGGAATAATGCATTCTTGATATACCACCTTAACAAGACACCTATTATTTCCCTTCTTTTTTCTTGCTTCCACCTTTATGGGCAATTCTTAAAGAGACACAACAATCTGTTTCATTGTTAAAATAAAAAAATAAAAAATGCAATATGCAATTTAAATAGGGTAACCATATTTCCGCTTTAAAAAAGGACACATATGAAAAATATATATGTCAGGGCTGGTTTCAGGGTTGTTTAAAGAAATGTTTTGTATAAGAACCCTGACATATGTATTTTTCATATGTGTCCCTTTTTAAAGCGGCAATATGGTCACCCTAAATTTAAAGCACTTTGAAAACCTAGGTTACAGGTTTTGTTTTTTTTTGGTCTCTCTAGAGAGCATGGGACAAAGCACCACTTTTACAGTGAAGCAAAAAGTGCTTTATATCCCTTTAACTCTGCATGTATTTATTCAGCATAAAATTGTCTGAACATTTAAAGGGACATTAAAGCAAGTTTTTAGTTAGGCATCAGAAATGAATCACTATATTGCATCTACAGTCAGCAGTTAGTCAGAAACCCACCCCTTGAAAAGCCTCTTGGGTTGGGATTTTCTTATCTACTCTGTGTGGCCAATTAGGGACATATAAATAAGCTTCGAGCAATCTCTGTGCAGCATGTAGGATGGTGAAGTAAGGGTTTAGAATTCCCCACAATGTATATCAACCTATTTAGGGACAGTAAAAAAAATAATAATAATTTTTCAGATTTAAATGAACGAAAAAGCAGAAAAATAAATGAAAGTGCTAGAGGCCATTTACACTGTCTACTCTCTAACAATAATTTAATCACAAAAATAGAAGCCTATGGGGTAGATGTATCATAGTGCGAGTGGCGGGGGTCAAGTCCTACAAAAAAAAAGTGTGGGAACTCGCCAAGATTTTCACCTCCCCTCACAATTAATATTGTTAATATATATATATATATATATATATATATATATAGATCTAGCACCCCTTGCACACCTGTGTTAGTGCTACCCACCCTGTGTTTGAATAAACCACTTGGCATTCGAAGTTCCTGGCTCCTCGCTTTTCTTCAAGTATCCTATATATATATATATATATATATATATATATATATATATATATATATATATATATACTGTATATATATATATATATATATATAGGATACTTGTATATATTTTATATATATATATATATACTGTATATATATATATATATATATTTATATATATATACTGTATATATATATATATATATATATATAAACACACACACTTTAGACTGCTGCTTCATAACTTCTGTTTCCGGCGAGCCTAAAGGCTCGTGCGGAAACAGGGCATCAAGCTCCATACGGCGTTTGATAAATCGGCCCATAAATATATATCATAAAATAATGAATGTGCGTGATAAATTAGCGTGCAATAAATTAACGTTCCACTTGTAATCTAACCCATATTAGTACTCAAGGCTGAGCAAGTCCACTTAACATTTCCCTGTTTGGGTGTAGACAAGGCATAATGATCAAAAACTTTCTGGCATGGAAAGAAATAACGCATTTTTTTTTTTAAATTATATTGTAATACAAATGTCACTACTTCACATTCCGAACCTTACATAGCAAAGTAAACACTGTGCAGATGAGATTTATTAGATAATCTCTCCAAAGCAAAGAGCTTTTAATCATTGGGCCCATAGTGAATGCGTATTACCCATTGCACATGCACAGTGAGTATTAGTTTTAACAAAGGATACTATAAGAACGTGGCAAATTTGATAGGAAAAGTAAACTGGAGGGTCAGAATACAAGCAATTAAAATGAATATTCTACCCAGAGTTCTCTATGTAATGCAGGCTGCACCAATCTCGCTATCTCCTTCATTCATTAAAAAATTACAAGATAGTATAAACTTTTACATATGGGGACCGCATAAACCTAGGATGGCAAAGACAACTATATACCGACCAGTTGATCAAGGGGGATTAGGAGTACCAAATAGAATGGCATACTGGTGCCAACTCAAAAGCATGGGTATCAAAAAACACAGACCACCAATTATACAAAAAATTACACTATTATGGCAGGTTTTTCAGAATTGGGATAAATTACTAAATTGTTACGCAGAATTGCCATCTATAAACCCCAGAAATCCCCAATTTTCCCAAAAGCAGAATTCGAAAAAAGTCTAGAAATAGGAAATAGTGGGGGGAGGCGAGGTAGGCATTTCAGTCCCACTCTGTTTACTTACCCACAATAATAAACTGAAACCAAGAGCTGACTTGCAAGATGTCGTGGGCGGAATTTTTACAAATTGGTTAAAGTATGCTCAATTAACATATCTAGTAAAGAAAGACCTCTCCATTTAGGGATGATCTTCTAAGAGACTCCACAGATTTTGAAAGACTTTGTCTAACTACTACACCATTCAGAGGTACACTATTGTGATAAAATTACTAAGCAAACTAAAAAACACTTCACTACCTACATATATTAATAAGTAGAATCAGGAACTGCCACTGAGTTTAGAATCTAAACAATGGACACAAATGTTCTATCGCACACATAAAGCGTCTGGGTCAGCAACTTTTTTAGAACTAAATTTTAAAATATGAGCAAGATGGTACCTCACACCACATAGATTGAAATCCATCTATCCACACTCCCACACTCCAATGGCTTATGCTGGCGAGAGTGTAGCGAGGTAGGTACTATGACATGCAAAGAATTAAATTTAATATGGAAAGAAGTGGAGTCACTAGGAGTCTATTTATTTGGCAATGGTTATACTTTGAATGTAACCTATGCATTATTTAGCCAGAAGCCTGGTAAATTCTGTAAAATCAGACTAGCGGTCTTTCAGATTGCACTTAATATCACCAAATCTATCATAGTAAGAATGTGGAAAACGACAACACCACCCACGAGACAGGTGTGGCTTTCCAGAACAGATGATTTATTTGCACTAGAAAAATACGGGCTCTATAAAAAACAGAAATTTATTTTTTTCCTTAATATGCAATTTTACAGGGAGCAATTCAATGCCTCCCTTGACTCCTCCTGATAGAGAAAGCTACGACATATGAAACTTGGTTTCAGCCACAATACACAAAATAAACAGGCGGCCTTCTGCACAACCCGCCCCCTTTTTTCCTTCACTCTCTCTACCTACCACCCCTCCCCCCACCCACTTGCTCTTTGTAAAAGAGGTGAAAAGAAGATCATACTAGACTATTAATATTTGAGGAAACTATGTTTTATTAGATGTTGAAAGATTGACCTAAAAGATTACTATGTTATTTTACATAAGGATGAATTGTACTTAAGATGATGCTTTATAATGGATTGTATCCTTGTGAAAAGAAAACTGAATAAAAAAAAATATAAATTAAAAAAAGTTTTTTATTTTTTTTATTTTTATTATTTATTTGTATGCCCTATCAAAATCATGAAATTTTGAATTTGGCTTCCACGCCACTTTGGGCTCGATTTATCAAGCTAGGGCGGACATATTCGCCCCTGTTTGCCCCGTTTGCCTATGGTGGGCAGCAATCTGCTGCCGGAATTCAGCATTGCACAAGAGCGCTGTTTTGTGATCTTGTGGAACACCGCCCCCGTGATTCGCTGTGCGTCGGCAGGAGTTGCCAATCTCCCCAGTCAGATGAGACCGGGGAGATTTAAATTTTTCACCTAAGAGGTGAAGAAGAGGGTAGCGGGTCGAACTGATTTATAAATCGAGCCCTTTAAGCATATTCTCATATCTATTTAGAGTAAAAATAATACAGCTACTACTTACGGATCCTGCTATTTATTGGCTGATATGAACTTCCTGCCAATGATCATTGACTGATAGGCTCTTACTGCTAATGAACATTGATGATAGATTTTCCTGCTAATGTTCGTTGGCTGATAGGTACTTCCTGTTAATTGCCATTTGGCTGATAGGCATTTCCTGCTAATGTTAACTGACTGACAGTTACTTCCAAGTTCCTGCTAATGATCATTGCTTATAAAATATGAAAATAAAATACTTGCTAAAAGGCAAAATATAAGCAATCATATTTTTAAATGATTTTTAAAATAAAGTAAAAGGCAATAAACGTAAAATGTCTAAAAATAAATACATTTTAAAAAAGCGGGGATAGGGATTGAAAAGCAGAAAGGGCTACTTTCAAAGAGGTACTAAATGGTACATGGTAAAAAAAAAAATAACGCTTACAAAGAAAGGCTCAATGACCTAAATAGGTTGTAAGTATTTATCACAAAAAGAGCAACACCAGAACAACGGGTCATGATATCAAGCTGAAGGGTAATAGATTCAGGAGTAATTAGCAGAAGCACTTATTTACAGAAAGGGTAGCTGATTTATTGAATAAACTGCCTTGGGAAGTGGTAAAGAAAAACACTAAGGGGACTGTCTAATGGGTGACTTTTAGGATACTCTGGGTTCTAAAAAAAAGACCATATGGCCCATATAAGAACTAAAATGGGGCCACTAACCTCTATTGTAAAACAGATGCAAATTTTGTATGTTTTTTAAAAGCAGCAAAATTTGTTTGTTTGTTTTTTTACTTAAAGGGATATTAAACACTTTGAAAGGATAATCGTATATATAAGTAAAACTTTACACTATACTTTCATTATTTATTTTGTCTCCTTTTCCTTTAATTACATTCTGAAATTGCGAGCTTTTCATTTCCTGATAGAAATGGAAGCACAGAGCACTGTTATATTCCACACAGTCATTAGCTGCACACTCTAGTAACCTATTTATAACTGTCCCTGATTGGCGACAGCAGAGAAGGTAACCTAAGTTACAACATGGCAGCTCCCATTGTTTTATAGACATTAAAACTTTACACTTGTTTTGTCAATATTTAAAGGGACACTGAACCCAATTTTTTTTCTTTCGTGATTCAGATAGAGCATGGCATTTTAAGCAACTTTCTAATTTACTCCTATTATCAATTTTTCTTTATTCTCTTGGTATCTTTATTTGAAATGCAAGAATGTAAGTTTAGATGCCGGTCCATTTTTGGTGAAAAACCTGGGTTGTCTTTGCTGATTGGTGGATAAATTCATCCACCAATAAAAAAGTGCTGTCCAGAGCACTGAACCTAAAAAAAAACTTAGATGCCTTCTTTTTCAAATAAAGATAGCAAGAGAATGAAGAAAAATTGATAATAGGAAGAAATTAGAAAGCTGCTTAAAATTGCATGCTCTTTCTGAATCACAAAAGAAAAAAATTGGGTTCAGTGTCCCTTTAAATAACTAATGGAACTTTAAAAATACATCTATGTATTATTCTGAGATTAATATTTTCTTTGAATGCATCATGCTATCTAGCGTTTATTTAGTGTTTAATGTCCCTTTAAATAGTTTCCAGTAATTTATTGTGATATTCTTAATTTTTTTTGTTTTCACTAAAGTGTTATAGAAACAACATTTAATTGTTAGTTCAGTTAAGCAACTTGCTGGTATTTATGAATATTTTGCCAAGACAAATTCTTATGGATTCCTGAACTGTAAATGATATCTATAGCCATAGGGATGAAATGAGAATTATTCTATTTCATCTGTGTATTTACATGTTCAGTGGTTTTGCTTCTTTTAATGATGTTTTGTGAAGTTATTCCATGTGAAACATGATCTATAGGTGATTTATTAACCAAAGTGTTTAGATGATTCTACCTGATAGGAACAAAAAAAGGAGAGTAATGCCAAATCTGCTGCAAAGCAGATTAACCCCTTAACGACTGAGGACGTGCAGGGTACGTCCTCAGAAAAAAGGCAGTTAATGCCTGAGAACGTACCCTGCACGTCCTCAGTGTGGAAAGCAGCTGGAAGCGATCCTGCTCGCTTCCAGCTGCTTTCCGGTTATTGCAGTGATGCCTCGATATGGAGGCATCCTGCAATAACGTTTGTAAGCCATCCGGTGCAGAGAGAGCCACTCTGTGGCCCTCTCTGCACCGGAGATCGGTGGCTACCGGCGTTGGTGGGTGGGAGCCGGACCGGGAGGCGGGTGGCGGCCATCGATGGCCATGTGGATCTGAAGGGGGGGCGGGATCGTGGGCGGGGGTGGCTGGGGGCGCGCACGGGCGCGCGCGCGTGCACGGGAGGGTGGGGGCGGGCGCGTGCACGGGGAGGGAGCGGGTGGGAACCGCTACACTGCAGAAAATGGGGAAATAAAAAATATAATCAAAATAAAATATATACAATGAGCAAGGTGGTGGGGGTTTGTTTGTGGGGGGTGGGGGGTTGGGGGAAGCTACACTACAGAAAAAAACAAAAAACCCCAAAAAAAAGCACTTTTTATTGTAAACTGGGTACTGGCAGACAGCTGCCAGTACCCAAGATGGCCCCCAATAAGGCAGAGGGGAGGGTTAGAGAGCGGTTTTGGGGGGGATCAGGGAGGTTGGGGGCTAAGGGGGGGATCCTACACAGTAGCATATGTAAATATGCTAAAAAATAAAATTCATTTTTTTTTAAAAACTCTTTTATTTTAGTACTGGCAGACTTTCTGCCAGTACTTAAGATGGCGGGGACAATTGTGGGGTGGGGGAGGGAAGGGAGCTGTTTGGGAGGGATCAGGGGGTGGGATGTGTCAGATGGGAGGCTGATCTCTACACTAAAGCTAAAATTAACCCTGCAAGCTCACTACAAACTCCCTAATTAACCCTTTCACTGCTAGCCATAATACACGTGTGAGGCGCAACAGGATTTAGTGGCCTTCTAATTACCAGAAAGCAACGCCAAAGTCATATATGTCTGCTATTTCTGAACAAAGGGGATCCCAGACAAGCATTTACAACCATTTGTGCCATAATTGCACAAGCTGTTTGTAAATGATTTCAGTGAGAAACCTAAAATTGTGAAAAATTTTACGTTTTTTTTAATTTGATCGCATTTGGCGGTGAAATGGTGGCATGAAATATACCAAAATGTGCCTAGATCAATACTTGGGGTTGTCTACTACACTACACTAAAGCTAAAATTAACCCTACAAGCTCCCTAAAAGCTCCCTAATTAACCCCTTAACTGCTGGGCATGATACACTTGTGGTGCGCAGTGGCATTTAGCGGCCTTCTAATTACCAAAAAGCAACGCCAAAGCCATATATGTGTGCTATTTCTGAACAAAGGGGATCCCAGAGAAGAATTTACAACCATTTATGCCATAATTGCACAAGCTGTTTGTAAATGATTTCAGTGAGAAACCTAAAGTTTGTGAAAAAATTAGTGAAAAAGTGAACAATTTTTTGTATTTGATCGCATTTGGCGGTGAAATGGTGGTATGAAATATACCAAAATTGGCCTAGATCAATACTTTGGGATGTCTACTAAAAAAAAATATATACATGTCAAGGGATATTCAGGGATTCCTGAAAGATATCAGTGTTCTAATGTAACTAGCGCTAATTTTGGAAAAAAATGGTTTGGAAATAGCAAAGTGCTACTTGTATTTATGGCCCTATAACTTGCAAAAAAAGCAAAGAACATGTAAACATTGGGTATTTCTAAACTCAGGACAAAATTTAGAAACTATTTAGCATGGGTGTTTTTTGGTGGTTTTAGATATGTAACAGATTTTGGGGGTCAAAGTTAGAAAAAGTGTGTTTTTTTCCATTTTTTCCTCATATTTTATAATTTTTTTTATAGTAAATTATAAGATATGATGAAAATAATGGTATCTTTAGAAAGTCCATTTAATGGCGAGAAAAACGGTATATAATATGTGTGGGTACAGTAAATGAGTAAGAAGAAAATTACAGCTAAACACAAACACTGCAAAAATGTAAAAATAGCCTTGGTCCCAAACGGACAGAAAATGGAAAAGTGCTCTGGTCACTAAGGGGTTAATGAAACATTAAACATTTTGAGATGGTAATATAAAATAATAAATTGTATATAATTAAAAAAATATGCAATATACTTTAATTATTTATTTTGTCCCATTTTCCTGTAATTCCATTCTGAAATTGTGAGCATTGCAGTTCCTATTTGAAATGGAAGAGCAGAACACGGTTATATTCCAATCAGCCATTGGCTGCACACTCTAGTGACCTATTTGTAACTGTCCCTTATTGGCCACAACAGATAAGGTAACCTAAGTTACAACATGGCAGCTCCCATTGTTTTATAGACACTAAAACTTTACATTTATTTTGTCACTATTTAAACAGCTAATGAAACTTTAAAAAACTAAATTTACATGTTATTCTCAGACTAACCTTTTCTTTAAATGCATCATTCTATCTAGAATTTGTTTAGTGTTTAATGTCCCTTTAAAGTGATATGAAACCCCCCAAAAAATATTTTCTTTACTCAGACGGAGCATACCATTTAAAAACAGTTTCAAATTTACTTTCATTTTAAAATTTGCTTTGTTCCCATGTTATTCTTTTTTAAAAAGATACCTAAGTAGGTGTTTGGAGCAATATATGGCAGGAAATAAAACTGCCATCTACAAATGGATAACATTCTTGCAAAACTGCTGCCATATAGTGCTCCAGACATGTGCGCGCCTCTTATCTCCCTGCTTTTTAACAAAAGATACCAAGTAAACAAATAAGTCAATTAGAAGCTATTTGAAATTGCATGCTTTATCTAGAATCAAACAGGGGCTCGATCCGATAAAAATCGTCGCCCGCAAAAGCTGGCAACGCCAATATTTGCGCTGGTTTGGTATCACATATACGGCGTAACCTAGAAGTTACGCGCGTATATTTCTGCCGTCGCCCGTAGTTTTTTGGGCCATAGGCAGGTATACCAAACCAGCGCAGTTTGGTATCCAATATACAGCGTAAGGACTTACGTGGCAAAAATGGAGAAATCTTACTCCATTTTCACCTCGCCACAAAAAGCAGCCGTAAGAAGCCTTACGCTGACTATTGGAGTCCCGTAACTCCCTAAACTAGCTACAAAATAAACCTAACACCTAACGCATGCGCAATGTCTATCTACCTGTCAACCGCGATCTGCTAAATAAAACCTAACACCTTATGCATGCGCAATGTCTACATGTCAACCGCGATCCCCCGCCGCAATCCCTAATAAAGTATTTAACCCCTAAACTGCCGCCATCTACATAAACTAACCCCCTACTGTGAGCCCCTAAAACCGCCACCATCTAACTGATCTATCCCCTAATGTGAGCCCCTAAAACCGCCACCATCTAACTGATCTATCCCCTAATGTGAGCCCCTAAAACCGCCGCCATCTACCTGATCTATCCCCTAATCTGACCCCTTACACCGCCGCCAGCTATATTAATATTATTAACCCCTAATCTAATATCCATAAAGTAATAAGCTCTATTACCAGCCCTTAAAAGGGCCTTTTGCGGGGCTTTGCCCCAAAGTTAACAGCTCTTTTGCCCTATAACCTGCCCTCCCTACACCGCCGCCACCTATATTAATGGTATTAACCCCTAATGTAAGCCCCTTACACCACCGCCATCTATATTAAAATTATTAACCTCTAATTTAATCCACCTACCGCGCCGCCAGCTATATTAGCTATATTAACCCTAAGTATGTTATAGTTAATATAGTTATTACATTATATATATTAACTATATTAACCCTAATTATATTAGGGTTAATATAGTTAATATAGTTACTATAGTATTTATATTAACTCTATCTAACCCTAACACCCCTAACTATAAACTAAAATATTCCTATTTAAATCTATATACTTACCTATAAAATAAACCCTAAGATAGCTACAATATAATTAATAATTACATTGTAGCTATGTTAGGGTTTATATTTATTTTACAGGTAAATTGTTAATTATTTTAACTAGGTACAATAGCTATTAAATAGTTATTAACTATTTAATAGCTACCTAGTTAAAATAATTGCCCAATTACCTGTAAAAAAATCCTAACCTAAGTTACAAATACACCTACACTATCAATAAATTAAATAAACTACAAATATCTATCTAAAAATACAATGAAATAAACTAAACTAAACTAAATTACAAAAAAAAAACAAACACTAAATTACAAAAAATAAAAAAAAGATTACAAGATTTTTAAGCTAATTACACCTATTCTAAGCCCCCTAATAAAATAATAAAGCCCCCCAAAATAAAAAAATTTCCCTACCCTATTCTAAATTAAAAAAAAGTTCAAAGCTCTTTTACCTTACCAGCCCTTAAAAGGGCCTTTTGCGGGGCATGCGGGGCATGCCCCAAAGAAAACTGCAACATTAAAACCCACCACCCACATACCCCTAATCTAACCCAAACCCCCCTTAAATAAACCTAACACTACCCCCCTGAAGATCTCCCTACCTTATCTTCACCACGCCGGGCCGAACTCCTCATCCGATCCGGGCGATGTCTATCCAAGCGGCAAAGAAGAATTCTTCATCCCGGCGATGTCTTTATCCAAGCGGCAGCAAAGTCTTCTTCCATCCGGCAGCATCTTCCATCAAGCGGCATCTTCAATCTTCTTTCTTCGCTCCACCAACACGGAGCATCCATCCCGGCCGACGACTGAACGACGAATGAGGTACCTTTAAATGACGTCATCCAAGATGGCGTCCGTCGAATTCCGATTGGCTGATAGGATTCTATCAGCTAATCGGAATTAAGGTGGAAAAACATAATTTATGTAAGAACTTACCTGATAAATTCATTTCTTTCATATTAGCAAGAGTCCATGAGCTAGTGACGTATGGGATATACATTCCTACCAGGAGGGGCAAAGTTTCCCAAACCTCAAAATGCCTATAAATACACCCCTCACCACACCCACAATTCAGTTTAACGAATAGCCAAGAAGTGGGGTGATAAAAAAGTGCGAAAGCATATAAAATAAGGAATTGGAATAATTGTGCTTTATACAAAATCATAACCACCACAAAAAAGGGCGGGCCTCATGGACTCTTGCTAATATGAAAGAAATGAATTTATCAGGTAAGTTCTTACATAAATTATGTTTTCTTTCATGTAATTAGCAAGAGTCCATGAGCTAGTGACGTATGGGATAATGACTACCCAAGATGTGGATCTTTCCACACAAGAGTCACTAGAGAGGGAGGGATAAAATAAAGACAGCCAATTCCTGCTGAAAAAAATCCACACCCAAAATAAAGTTTAACGAAAAACATAAGCAGAAGATTCAAACTGAAACCGCTGCCTGAAGTACTTTTCTACCAAAAACTGCTTCAGAAGAAGAAAATACATCAAAATGGTAGAATTTAGTAAAAGTATGCAAAGAGGACCAAGTTGCTGCTTTGCAGATCTGGTCAACCGAAGCTTCATTCCTAAACGCCCAGGAAGTAGAAACTGACCTAGTAGAATGAGCTGTAATTCTCTGAGGCGGAGTTTTACCCGACTCAACATAGGCAAGATGAATTAAAGATTTCAACCAAGATGCCAAAGAAATGGCAGAAGCTTTCTGGCCTTTTCTAGAACCGGAAAAGATAACAAATAGACTAGAAGTCTTACGAAAAGATTTCGTAGCTTCAACATAATATTTCAAAGCTCTAACAACATCCAAAGAATGCAACGATTTCTCCTTAGAATTCTTAGGATTAGGACATAATGAAGGAACCACAATTTCTCTACTAATGTTGTTGGAATTCACAACTTTAGGTAAAAATTCAAAAGAAGTTCGCAACACCGCCTTATCCTGATGAAAAATCAGAAAAGGAGACTCACAAGAAAGAGCAGATAATTCAGAAACTCTTCTGGCAGAAGAGATGGCCAAAAGGAACAAAACTTTCCAAGAAAGTAATTTAATGTCCAATGAATGCATAGGTTCAAACGGAGGAGCTTGAAGAGCTCCCAGAACCAGATTCAAACTCCAAGGAGGAGAAATTGACTTAATGACAGGTTTTATACGAACCAAAGCTTGTACAAAACAATGAATATCAGGAAGAATAGCAATCTTTCTGTGAAAAAGAACAGAAAGAGCAGAGATTTGTCCTTTCAAAGAACTTGCGGACAAACCCTTATCTAAACCATCCTGAAGGAACTGTAAAATTCTCGGTATTCTAAAAGAATGCCAGGAAAAATGATGAGAAAGACACCAAGAAATATAAGTCTTCCAGACTCTATAATATATCTCTCGAGATACAGATTTACGAGCCTGTAACATAGTATTAATCACAGAGTCAGAGAAACCTCTTTGACCAAGAATCAAGCGTTCAATCTCCATACCTTTAAATTTAAGGATTTCAGATCCTGATGGAAAAAAGGACCTTGTGACAGAAGGTCTGGTCTTAACGGAAGAGTCCACGGTTGGCAAGAGGCCATCCGGACAAGATCCGCATACCAAAACCTGTGAGGCCATGCCGGAGCTACCAGCAGAACAAACGAGCATTCCTTCAGAATCTTGGAGATTACTCTTGGAAGAAGAACTAGAGGCGGAAAGATATAGGCAGGATGATACTTCCAAGGAAGTGATAATGCATCCACTGCCTCCGCCTGAGGATCCCGGGATCTGGACAGATACCTGGGAAGTTTCTTGTTTAGATGGGACGCCATCAGATCTATTTCTGGAAGTTCCCACATTTGAACAATCTGAAGAAATACCTCTGGGTGAAGAGACCATTCGCCCGGATGCAACGTTTGGCGACTGAGATAATCCGCTTCCCAATTGTCTACACCTGGGATATGAACCGCAGAGATTAGACAGGAGCTGGATTCCGCCCAAACCAAAATTCGAGATACTTCTTTCATAGCCAGAGGACTGTGAGTCCCTCCTTGATGATTGATGTATGCCACAGTTGTGACATTGTCTGTCTGAAAACAAATGAACGATTCTCTCTTCAGAAGAGGCCAAAACTGAAGAGCTCTGAAAATTGCACGGAGTTCCAAAATATTGATCGGTAATCTCACCTCCTGAGATTCCCAAACTCCTTGTGCCGTCAGAGATCCCCACACAGCTCCCCAACCTGTGAGACTTGCATCTGTTGAAATTACAGTCCAGGTCGGAAGCACAAAAGAAGCCCCCTGAATTAAACGATGGTGATCTGTCCACCATGTTAGAGAGTGTCGAACAATCGGTTTTAAAGATATTAATTGAGATATCTTCGTGTAATCCTTGCACCATTGCTTCAGCATACAGAGCTGAAGAGGTCGCATGTGAAAACGAGCAAAGGGGATCGCGTCCGATGCAGCAGTCATAAGACCTAGAATTTCCATGCATAAGGCTACCGAAGGGAATGATTGTGACTGAAGGTTTCGACAAGCTGTAATCAACTTTAGACGTCTCTTGTCTGTTAAAGACAGAGTCATGGACACTGAATCCATCTGGAAACCCAGAAAGGTTACCCTTGTCTGAGGAATCAAAGAACTTTTTGGTAAATTGATCCTCCAACCATGATCTTGAAGAAACAACACAAGTCGATTCGTATGAGATTCTGCTAAATGTAAAGACTGAGCAAGTACCAAGATATCGTCCAAATAAGGAAATACCACAATACCCTGTTCTCTGATTACAGACAGCAGGGCACCGAGAACCTTTGTAAAAATTCTTGGAGCTGTAGCTAGGCCAAACGGCAGAGCCACAAACTGGTAATGCTTGTCCAGAAACGAGAATC
Organism: Bombina bombina; assembly: GCF_027579735.1. Lineage (NCBI taxonomy): Eukaryota > Metazoa > Chordata > Amphibia > Anura > Bombinatoridae > Bombina > Bombina bombina. The sequence continues at coordinate 115,184,706 of NC_069505.1, forward strand.
TCAGGAACTGATAATGATCTGGATGAATCGGAATATGCAGATATGCATCCTGTAAATCTATTGTGGACATATAATTCCCTTGCTGAACAAAAGGTAAGATAGTCCTTACAGTTACCATCTTGAACGTTGGTATCCTTACATAACGATTCAATATTTTTAGATCCAGAACTGGTCTGAAAGAATTCTCCTTCTTTGGTACAATGAAGAGATTTGAATAAAACCCCATCCCCTGTTCCGGAACTGGAACTGGCATAATTACTCCAGTCAACTCTAGATCTGAAACACATTTCAGAAATGCTTGAGCTTTTACTGGATTTACTGGGACACGGGAAAGAAAAAATCTCTTTGCAGGAGGTCTCAACTTGAAACCAATTCTGTACCCTTCTGAAACAATGCTCTGAATCCAAAGATTGTGAACAGAATTGATCCAAATTTCCTTGAAAAAACGTAACCTGCCCCCTACCAGCTGAGCTGGAATGAGGGCCGCACCTTCATGTGGACTTAGAAGCAGGCTTTGCCTTTCTAGCTGGCTTGGATTTATTCCAGACTGGAGATGGTCTCCAAACTGAAACTGCTCCTGAGGATGAAGGATCAGGCTTTTGTTCTTTGTTGAAACGAAAGGAACGAAAACGATTATTAGCCCTGTTTTTACCTTTAGATTTTTTATCCTGTGGTAAAAAAGTTCCTTTCCCACCAGTAACAGTTGAAATAATGGAATCCAACTGAGAACCAAATAAATTGTTACCCTGGAAAGAAATGGAAAGTAAAGTTGATTTAGAAGCCATATCAGCATTCCAAGTTTTAAGCCATAAAGCTCTTCTAGCTAAAATAGCTAGAGACATAAACCTGACATCAACTCTGATAATATCAAAAATGGCATCACAGATAAAATTATTAGCATGTTGAAGAAGAATAATAATATCATGAGAATCACGATGTGTTACTTGTTGCGCTAAAGTTTCCAACCAAAAAGTTGAAGCTGCAGCAACATCAGCCAAAGATATAGCAGGTCTAAGAAGATTACCTGAACACAGATAAGCTTTTCTTAGAAAGGACTCAATTTTCCTATCTAGAGGATCCTTAAACGAAGTACCATCTGACGTAGGAATAGTAGTACGTTTAGCAAGGGTAGAAATAGCCCCATCAACTTTAGGGATCTTGTCCCAAAATTCTAATCTGTCAGACGGCACAGGATATAATTGCTTAAAACGTTTAGAAGGAGTAAATGAATTACCCAAATTATCCCATTCTTTGGAAATTACTGCAGAAATAGCATTAGGAACAGGAAAAACTTCTGGAATAACCACAGGAGCTTTAAATACCTTATCTAAATGTTTAGAATTAGTATCAAGAGGACCAGAATCCTCTATTTCTAAAGCAATTAGTACTTCTTTAAGTAAAGAACGAATAAATTCCATTTTAAATAAATATGAAGATTTATCAGCATCAACCTCTGAGACAGAATCCTCTGAACCAGAGGAATCATCAGAATCAGAATGATGATGTTCAGTTAAAAATTCATCTGTAGGGAGAGAAGTTTTAAAAGATTTTTTACGTTTACTAGAAGGAGAAATAACAGACATAGCCTTCTTTATGGATTCAGAAACAAAATCTCTTATATTATCAGGAACATTCTGCACCTTAGATGTTGAAGGAACTGCAACAGGCAATGGTACTTTACTAAAGGAAATATTATCTGCTTTAACAAGTTTGTCATGACAATCAATACAAACAACAGCTGGAGGAATAGCTACCAAAAGTTTACAGCAGATACACTTAGCTTTGGTAGATTCAGCACTTGACAGCGATTTTCCTGTAGTATCTTCTGACTCAGATGCAACGTGAGACATCTTGCAATATGTAAGAGAAAAAACAACATATATATAAAGCAAAATTGATCAAATTCCTTAAATGACAGTTTCAGGAATGGGAAAAAATGCCAAAGAACAAGCTTCTAGCAACCAGAAGCAATAAAAAATGAGACTTAAATAATGTGGAGACAAAAGTGACGCCCATATTTTTCGCGCCAAATAAAACGCCCACATTATTTGGCGCCTAAATGCTTTTTGGCGCCAAAAATGACGCCACATCCGGAACGCCGACATTTTTGGCGCAAAATAACGTCAAAAAATGACGCAACTTCCGGCGACACGTATGACGCCGGAAACGGAAATAGAATTTTTGCGCCAAAAAAGTCCGCGCCAAGAATGACGCAATAAAATGAAGCATTTTCAGCCCCCGCGAGCCTAACAGCCCACAGGGAAAAAGTCAAATTGAAAGGTAAGAAAAATGTTAAATTAAAATGCATTATCCCAAATATGAAACTGACTGTCTGAAAATAAGGAAAGTTGAACATTCTGAGTCAAGGCAAATAAATGTTTGAATACATATATTTAGAACTTTATAAACAAAGTGCCCAACCATAGCTAGGAGTGTCACAGAAAATAAGACTTACTTACCCCAGGACACTCATCTACATATAGCAGATAGCCAAACCAGTACTGAAACGAGAATCAGCAGAGGTAATGGTATATATAAGAGTATATCGTCGATCTGAAAAGGGAGGTAAGAGATGAATCTCTACGACCGATAACAGAGAACCTATGAAATAGACCCCTTAGAAGGAGATCACTGCATTCAAATAGGCAATACTCTCCTCATGTCCCTCTGACATTCACTGCACGCTGAGAGGAAAACCGGGCTCCAACTTGCTGCGGAGCGCATATCAACGTAGAATCTAGCACAAACTTACTTCACCACCTCCATCGGAGGCAAAGTTTGTAAAAACTGAATTGTGGGTGTGGTGAGGGGTGTATTTATAGGCATTTTGAGGTTTGGGAAACTTTGCCCCTCCTGGTAGGAATGTATATCCCATACGTCACTAGCTCATGGACTCTTGCTAATTACATGAAAGAAAATCTGATTGGCTGATTGAATCAGCCAATCAGATTCAAGTTCAATCCGATTGGCTGAACCAATCAGCCAATCAGATTGAGCTCGCATTCTATTGGCTGTTACTTTGGGGCAATGCCACGCAAAAAGCCCTTTTCAGGGCTATTTGTAGGGTTAGACTTAGGTTTAGTGGTAGGGATAGTTTAGTATTTTAGGGGTTAAATAATTTAATATAGATGGCGGCGGGGTAGGGGGATTAAATTAGGGGTTAATAATTTTAAAATAGATGGCGGCGGGGTAGAGGTTCACTTTAGGGGGTAGGTAAGGTAGATGTCGGCAGGGTAGGGGCTCACTTTAGGGGGTTATAGATTTAATATAGCTGGCGGGGGGTCCGGGAGCGGCGGTTTAGGGGTTAATAACTTTTTTTATTGTTAGGCTAGTGAGGGGGGATAGCGGATAGAGGGTTAGACGTGTCGGGCTATGTTAGGGAGGCGTGTTAGACAGTGCGGGTGATTTCATACTTTAGTCAGGTTTTTTAGGCGTCGGCAGTTTCTAACGTACGGCACGTTAGCATCTGACGGCGACGTATATTGGATAGCTCGAGATGCGAACTGAAACTGCGGGCGACGCGGGTTCCCTCGCTTGCGCCGCAAACTACGCCGTATTTTTTTTTCTTTGCATAAATATTTTGTAGATGATCTATTTATATAGCCCATAATTTTTTTATTTTTTTTTAAATGTATAGTTTTGCTTATTTTTAAATAACATTGCTCTGATTTTCAGACTCCTAACCAAGCCCCAAAGTTTTATGAGAATACCGTCATATACCTACTCCAGCTTGCTCCTGTTTGTGTAAAAGAGGGGGGGGGGGGAGTGTTTTATTTCCCACTTGCAGTGGGCTTTCCAACAACCTTTTCAACAGAGCTAAACTGAGAGCTTCTAAGTAAATTTTTAAACAGTTTTATACTGGATTTTTATATCAGTATCTGTGCAATCCACTGTTTACCTTGGAGCTATACAGCCTAATTGGGATTGCCTGTGCATATGGGTCTGTGCGAGTGTACACAATATATCATAGGAATAGAGCAGGTGGGACCGCTCTATACCTCACTACACTGCAAATAGGAATAGGAAGGGGGGAGAGGGATATTTTTAAAACAGTAGGAACTTTCTAAATATGTATTTATAAAGCTAGTTCATACAGTACATGGGCAAATAAGCGTTTTGAGTTATGTAAGCATAAACTGTACATAGCCACATTTTAAAAAGTGTTTATTTGCAATCACTTTCACCATTGTAACAATTTGATACAATACCGCCAATTAATTACTTTATTGTTAAAAGGGTAATACCAGCCTAAATTCTTCTCAATGGCCTGTGTTCTATCAGAATTGCAAACATATCAGATCAGCAAACGGAAGTGACGCTCTATCACTATCAGCTGTCTGATCAAAAATACTCACCGTGCATGCGCTCCTCCGTCACAACCCATCAGATTCTATGTTGTTAATGCAGCTGTGCGCACTAACAACATAGCCATCAGATTGTTGGACACTTGTTAAAGCGCATGCGTCTACAAACCCCTTTATATATATATATATATATATATATATATATATATATATTAAACCTGCCACAAACTGCAGATACTGGGCATGTTTTTTTTTTATAAATTATATATACATGGGCATTTATTCCAAAAAATAAAAAGTGTCCAACAATCTGATGGCACAACTACTAAAGAATAGTAACTACTCGCTAAATTATTGCATTTCATCCTGTTCCTGCAGCTATTTTCAAATCAGTTATCCTGCTTTAATAGCTTAAAGGTGCCAGATACTGAAGTTTTGCTTCTCCATATTGGGGGCCGCCATCTTGGATCTCAGGTATTTTCACAGCCTATGACAGAAGCTGTGCACACTCACAGATCACTAACTTTTTTAAAGCTGTATCATTTACTTGGGGTTACTGTGCATGATACATCATGTGAGCTTTACATTTTTGCATTTTTTACACAGTTTTACAGATGAACAAAATATATTTAAAAAACACTTAACAATAATATAGAGCAATGCAGCCACTGCAAAAACGTACAGCTCCTGCTTTGTATCATGCACCCGAACCTGAAGCACATTATGCAGTTGTAAAAAAGTTGATTAGCGCTTATAAAATTAACCAGAGATCGGATCTCTGGTTTACTTTATAAATCTGCCCCAAATGCCTCCAAAATGCTGCCTAGTGTAGTTTATTAATAAAATAAAGATGGCAGCATTTGCATTGCGGCTACTTTTGATACCAGCGCATAGTATCGTGAGCTGGTATTACAAAGTGGAGCGCTAAAATCGCTTTGAAGAAAGCAATATATAGTGTGTCACTTGTTACCTAGCCCTAAATGTTTAAACTTGACAGGTATGTACATTTATTGTAACACAATGTAACACTATGTAACACTATGTAACACTATGTAACACAATGTAACACAATGTAACACAATGTAACACTATGTAACACTATGTAACACAATGTAACACTATGTAACACTATGTAACACTATGTAACACAATGTTACACAATGTAACACTATGTAACACAATGTAACACAATGTTATAATAAGAAAGCATAAGGTTATATGCAATAAGATCCATTATTCTAAGAGTGCACATTGATTAAGGTGGCACCTGGGAGAGGTGATATATTCAAATTGCTCACACCTAAACATTTCTAGGTGTGAATACAATTAATACCCAGTTTATAAATAAGGGCCTATCCTACACACCTTCCAATGGATAGTAAACATAATGTAGTTCATAAATTAATATGCTTAATAAAGAAGCACAATTATTGTTGTAAATAACAGATGACAGGAACTTGTACAACTGGATTCCCCAAAAACAACAAATTCTATTTTAAACTTTTCCTTGAAACATGCAATTAAATATTATATAAAAAACCAGAATACTAATCTCATCTGCTTATATTAGTGGATTCAGGATTCAGACAGAGCACACAATTTTAAACAAATTTCCAATTTACTTTCGATTTGCTTTATTCTCTAGTTATGTTTAGTTAAAAAGTATTCCTAGGTAGACTCTTGAGCAGCAGTGACTTCTGGGAGCTAGCTCATGATTGGTGGCTGCACATATATGCCATTTGTCATTGGCTCACCCAGTGTGTTTATCTAGCTCCCAGTAGTGCATTGCGGCTCCTTCTACAAAAGATACAAAAAGAGCAAAGCAAATTTACTAATATAGTAAATTGGAAAGTTGCTTAAAATGGTATGATCTATCTGAAAAATGAAAGAATAATTTTGTGTTTCATGTCCCTTTAACTCTGGATAGTATTTGTATAAACCAGGCATTTCTGAATTCCCTTTACTACACCAACAATGCTTTATGAGATGTTTTTGAAAATTATTCCTGGACTTGCTTCTCTCAAATATGAAATCATGATTTCTTACTCTAGCATTACATTTTTGTAAGGAAAATGCTTTGCGATTACATCTGAAAAGGGCATTTTAATGCAATATATATATTTTTTAAAAGATGACATGCTCAAATGTGTTAGAGAACTTCATTTTTGCATTAGTGGCACATGCTAAAAGGGACACGGAATCAGTCCCATTAAAAAGTAACATTACAAAACATACTTACCCAGTAAGAAATAAAAGGTAGTAGAAAAGTTTGTGAGATCAAACCCCCTTTACCCTCACGTACCTTACTCCTGCTCCTCCCCACTAGTCTGCACAGGGCACAACAGCCAATGGGAAGCTGTAACCCTAACTCCTACAGAGAGTAAAGATGCTCACTCATGATGCCTTCTCTCAGCCTCTGTTTAAAAGTATCAGGTTTAGGGTTGCCACACAGCCAGTATTTGACAGTATATGTAATGGGACAGTCTAGACCCAATACTTATTCTTTATTACTTATTGATACATACCAGACTGTCAGGATTATAACCTGGAATAGCTCCTGCTTGTTTTATTGGGGTTTGTACTGTTCCTTTAACTGCCTCCTTTTCACTTCCTTTCACTATAAATTCTAAGCACTCCTACAGATCCTTGCTTGGTATTGATCTGTTTTTCCTTCACAAAGACATTCCTGCTAAGCCTCACTTGCAGACCGGATTGCAAGTTCCTCTATCTCTGCATACTGTTTGTCAAGCAAGATCTCTCTGCAGCTCCGGCACTTCTGCCTTCCATCTACAGTGCAGCCGGATCTATCGGATCACTCCGCGGTGACGTCACACGCCAACGGCACCGGTCGCATCAACTCCTCACACCGGAGCTCCTGAACCGATTCAGCTAGGAAGCCGCCTACACTTCCAGGGGGTTCCTTCTGGCCTCACTCAGGTACACCCTGCCAACTATTTGTTAGGATTGTAATAAAACTTTACCGGAATACAAGTATTAATCTTCACTCTGACAATAACGCTTGCCTGCTTGCTTTTCCTAAGTAATAAGTGAATCTCCTATTTTTGTGAACAACACCTGCTTGCTACTTACCTTGATTTACATCAATTCTAAAGAGCATTGTTAACATAATGGTTATATCAGCTTACCTATCAATATGCTATATCTGAGTATAACACAGGTTTTAGATGTTAGGGGCTATGCTGCATCTATTCAGTGAAATCTCACATGTGGCAACTATCATAGTCTCCTTACTCTAAGTAAACCAGTACATAAAACTGCTCCATGAAAATTGTGGGACTCACTTTGCCTTAATAGGTAATTCTTATGAACTCCACATTTCTCACAGTAACAAAACAAAACTTTATTTTTTTCTGAATCTCAGCAGCTGAGGTCTGATAATAGAACTTTTCTTTCTCCAGTTTGTTACAGCCTGACAGAATACCAAGCCATTAAAACATGGACCCAGCTGAGATGGCATCACAGATACAAAACCTAAATCAGAAAGTAGATTTATTAGCTGATGGGTTGAACACACTTAAGGCAGAAAATGTAGCTTTAAAGGCATACATTAAGGATTACCTGGAGACTAAAATACATGTGCCTGAGCCACAAATTAGTCTGCCAGAAAAATTTTATGGAGACGGGGCAATATAGAGATTTTAAAAATGCATGCTTGCTGCTGTTCACTCTGAAACCTCACTCCTACCCTAATGACAGGACTAGAGTTTTAACTATTATATCTTTTCTAAGAGGAGAGCCTCGTAGTTGGGCCAATAATTTCTTTGAGACTAATGAGACTATACTAAATTCATTAGATCAATTCCTCTTAGCTCTGGGTCAATTATATGAAGACCCATTCAAACAGCAGACTGCAGAGACCGCACTAAGGGCCCTGAAACAGAAAAAAAGAGTAGTCGAAGACTATATTACAGACTTCAAGAGATGGGCAAAAGATTCAGAATGGAATAATTTATCTTTGAGAAATCAATTCCGTCTGGGTCTATCAGACGCGGTCAAAGATGAATTGTCCCGTACAGACATGCCTCCTACTTTAGAAGAATTAATGAAACTAACTATCATTATAGATAGAAGGATAAGAGAAAGACAACATGAAAGATCATATCCAGACACATACACTAAGAAAACCACTAGTAGCACACCCATAGCATCTCCTAGCAAATCTAACATTGAGGCCATGGAGATTGGATTCTTAAGAGGGCCGCTAAGTCCTCAAGAGAAGACCAGGCGAAGAATACCTCTGCCTGTATTGCGCCTCTGACGAGCACTCGGTTAAAGAGTGTCCTGCCCTACTGAAATCCAACAAGGGTGAGTCATACACTTCCATTGACTGCTGTAGTACTTATGATCTAAGAACATCATACTGTAAACTCTCACTTTCTTTTCAGTGGGATCACCATCACCTCAGCGTACCCGGAATAATTGATTCAGGAGCTACAGCCTGTTACATTGATAAAGAATTTACACATGTTAATAAAATTCCACTAATGCATAAAAAGTCTCCAGTTTTATTGAGAGGTATTGATGGTTGACCTGTATCATCAGGTCCTGTAGAATTTCAAACAATTCCACTTCTTGTTACAACCCCTGACCACCATAGGGAATATTTATCTTTTGATGTGATAGCCTCACCGGTTTCCCCGGTCATACTAGGGTTGAATTGGTTAACATTACATAACCCACACATATCCTGGACAACCCTATCTGTAACTTTCAATTCAAATTATTGTCAAACCACCTGTTTTCCAGTCAACATCATGCATACTTCCAGTATACAGTCAGAATTCCAGTTACCCGTACCATATAGGGATTTCACTGATGTTTTCAGTAAGACTGAGTCAGAAAATCTTCCCCCACATAGGAAGTATGACTGTCCTATTGAACTGGTACCTGGAGCAGACATACCATACGGTCACATTTTCCCTCTGTCTAAACCAGAGCTCACACATTTAAAATCATACTTAGAAGAGAATCTGAGGAAGGGGTTCATTCGGCCCTCCACTTCACCAGCTGGAGCTGGAATATTCTTCGTTAAAAACAAAGATGGCTCGTTACGGCCAATAGTTGACTATAGACAACTCAATAAAGTAACAATAAAAAAACGCTATCCCCTACCGTTGATCCCCGAGTTGATAGAAAGGCTAGAAGGGGCTAAATACTTCACAAAGTTGGATTTGAGGGGAGCCTATAATCTAATCCGAGTACGAAGTGGTGATGAGTGGCTCACGGCGTTCCGTACCCGCTACGGTTTATATGAATACACCGTAATGCCTTTCGGGCTTTGTAATGCCCCGGCCACATTTCAGCATCTAATTAACGATCTCTTTCGAGATTTTTTGGATGTTTTCCTCGTCATCTATCTGGACGATATCCTTATCTACTCCAAAAGTTTATCTGAACATATCATACACGTCAGACAGGTCCTCTCTAGATTAAGGAGTAACTTCCTATATGCTAAACCAGAAAAGTGTATATTCAACACACAAAGCATTAGTTTTCTAGGTTATGTGATCACAGCAGATGGAATACACATGGAAGATACTAAGATCCAGGCTATTGTAAACTGGCCTCCACCCAAAAACCGAAAAGAGGTACAAAGATTTCTAGGCTTTGCGAACTTTTATCGTAAGTTTATAAAGAACTTTTCTAGCATAGCAAAACCTTTAAGTACTTTAACCAAAACTAATATACCTTTCAACTGGAATCATGACACCCAAAAGGTCTTCGAGTTACTAAAACATCGTTTCACAACTGCACCTATTCTAAGGTTCCCTAACCCTGACCTACCTTATACCCTCGAGGTGGATGCCTCGGACGTGGCTGTGGGTGCTGTTCTGTCACAGCGATCAGGCATTGACCAACCACTTCATCCTGTGGCATACTTTTCTCGCTCGTTATCCACCTCAGAACAAAACTACCCTATTGGGGACAAGGAGCTTTTGGCTATTAAGCTGTCTCTAGAACATTGGCGTCACCCTTTGGAGGGTACCACGATTCCTACAGTCATCTACACCGACCATAGGAATCTACAATACCTCAAAACTACCAGGACACTTCCTTGAGACAGCTGAGATGGAACCTTTTCTTTTCCAGGTTCAACTACCAAATTGTCTACCGGCCAGCAAATAAGAATCAGAAGGCAGATGCCTTATCAAGATTACCAACACATCAACAAATCCAGAATCAAAAGGAGACTGTTATTCCTCTGGAGAACTTTATTTCTTTTGTTATTGACTCCAATTCCTGTCTCTCCCATGAACAGGAGGAAGACTTAACTAAACCATCCTTTCTTTTACGAAAAGAACATGATGGACTCTATTACTACCAAACTAAACTATATATTCCCCCCAACCTAAGACAGTTGATTCTTCAATCCTCACATGATTCCCTCCTAGCAGGGCACCCTGGAGTCAGGAAGACACAAGACCTCATTACTCGCACTTACTGGTGGCCAGGAATGTTAGAGGAGATTAAAAAACATGTTCTCACATGCACTGAATGTACTACATCTAAACGTGCTAAGCATCCACCCTATGGACTTCTAATTTCGCTTCCGACCCCTAACAGACCTTGGTTAGACATAGCTTTAGATTTCATAGTTGATCTTCCGAAGTCACAAAATATGACAACCATACTTGTCGTTGTAGATCTGTTCAGTAAAATGTCGCACTTCGTTCCCTACCATAAATTGCCTACTGCTTCAGAAACCATTCAGCTCCTCATCTCTCATGTTTTTAAACATCATGGAATACCCAACTCCATGCTAACAGACCGAGGCACTCAGTTCTCAAGTAGACTCTGGACCGAGTTCTGTAAGGCTTTCTCCATCGACAAAAAGCTTAGCACTGCGTACCATCCCCAGTCGAATGGTCAAACCGAAAGGTCAAACCAATGGCTAGAACAATTCCTTAGGACCTACTGCTCTTCTCAGCCATTGCATTGGGCAACACATCTTCCCTATGCGGAGTTTTGCTTCAATAATACTATCCATTCCACAACTAAACAAACCCCTTTCTACGTGAACTATGGGTTCCATCCTAAATTTCAGATCCTTCCGGATAACCAAAGTTCCTCACCTAACATCTCTGATCTATCTGTTCTCATTGCCTCAAATTTCGCCACTGTAAAAGCTGCAATTGAGGAAGCCAAGAAAACACACAAGTATTATTATGATAAAAGAAGATTGCCTTCCCCAAACTACTCTACCGGTGACTTAGTTTGGTTGTCTACCAAAAATCTCAAGCTGAACACCCCTTGTAGGAAACTCTCTCCATTGTTCGTTGGTCCTTATCCGATAACTCATGTCATTAACACAAACTCCGTCCGTCTTGAATTACCTCAGTCCATGAAGGTTCACCCCACCTTTCATGTCTCCCTTCTGAAACCTTACAGGGATCTGAGAAACTCCACGACTGTTCCTTTTACCCCTCAAGTCGCTGTGGACCCCAATATGGAATATGAGGTTCTATCTATTATGGACTCACGCAGGCGTCAAGGAGTACTACAATACTTGGTCCGGTGGAAGGGTTATTCTCCTGATGAGGATTCCTGGGAGCCTGCTGCTAATATCTCAGCTCCCAGGTTGGTTGCCTTGTTTCACCGAAGGAACCCTGACCGTCCGTCTCCTTGAGCACCGGAGTTGCTCCTTGAGGGGGGGGTCCTGTCAGGATTATAACCTGGAATAGCTCCTGCTTGTTTTATTGGGGTTTGTACTGTTCCTTTAACTGCCTCCTTTTCACTTCCTTTCACTATAAATTCTAAGCACTCCTACAGATCCTTGCTTGGTATTGATCTGTTTTTCCTTCACAAAGACATTCCTGCTAAGCCTCACTTGCAGACCGGATTGCAAGTTCCTCTATCTCTGCATACTGTTTGTCAAGCAAGATCTCTCTGCAGCTCCGGCACTTCTGCCTTCCATCTACAGTGCAGCCGGATCTATCGGATCACTCCGCGGTGACGTCACACGCCAACGGCACCGGTCGCATCAACTCCTCACACCGGAGCTCCTGAACCGAATCAGCTAGGAAGCCGCCTACACTTCCAGGGGGTTCCTTCTGGCTTCACTCAGGTACACCCTGCCAACTATTTGTTAGGATTGTAATAAGACTTTACCGGAATACAAGTATTAATCTTCACTCTGACAATAACGCTTGCCTGCTTGCTTTTCCTAAGTAATAAGTGAATCTCCTATTTTTGTGAACAACACCTGCTTGCTACTTACCTTGATTTACATCAATTCTAAAGAGCATTGTTAACATAATGGTTATATCAGCTTACCTATCAATATGCTATATCTGAGTATAACACAGGTTTTAGATGTTAGGGGCTATGCTGCATCTATTCAGTGAAATCTCACATGTGGCAACTATCATAGTCTCCTTACTCTAAGTAAACCAGTACATAAAACTGCTCCATGAAAATTGTGGGACTCACTTTGCCTTAATAGGTAATTCTTATGAACTCCACATTTCTCACAGCAACAAAACAAAACTTTATTTTTTCTGAATCTCAGCAGCTGAGGTCTGATAATAGAACTTTTCTTTCTCCAGTTTGTTACAACCTGACACAGACAAGCATCTTGTAATGGGTTCCACATCTATTAGCTTGTAAGAAGTACATTAATCTTCTAAATAATCATTGTTTATTAGCAGCTAAAAATGGCCACCAATCTCTAGCTTTCTTCTTGCTCAGTTAGCTGTTTCATATATGACAGTATACGCGTTTCACGCCTAAGCGCTGACAATAGGCACAAAACATGTAAGATGTGGCTGCTTTCCTCCATGTAATTTTAAATTATATTCAGTAAAGTCTTTTGCCTTTTATTTGGAGTGCAGCAACTATTTTTTCTTTTTTTTGATTACTTTTGAGTCTGGTTCCGACTCATTGGTTGCCTGCACCCCCACCTCTGTGTGTTGATAACGGACCATTTGCTCATTGTCTGCTCATTGATTGAACTTTAAAGATTGCCCATGGGATCAGCAGTAGCGGACTCTGCATGAAATAAAGTTGCTGCACCTGCACATGCCAGATGCACGCTCCCTTGCAAGTCCCTGACTGAATGCTTAAAGTTCCTTTACAGTATGTGGCTACTGAAGTCATTTTGAGGTAAAATACATTCATTTTTACATAGAAATGTTCATGTGATATTTTCTAGTCAGATTTTTACAGATATGCTGCCCCACTTTCAATTAAATCAACAGTTGTGTATCATGTCTTTTTATAGGGACACTCAAGTCAAAATTAAACTTTCATGATTCAGATAGAGCATGCAATATTAAACAACTTTCCAATTCACTTCCATTAACAAAAAGTGCACAGTCTTTTTATATTTACACTTTTTTGAATCACCAGCTCCTACTGAGCATGTGCAATAGTTCACAGAATATACGTATATGCATTTGTGATTGGCTCATGGCTGTCACATGATACAGGGGGAGTGGAAATAGACCTAACTTTGAAATTTGCCAGAAATTGTTTTTACTACTCATTTAAAGTTCAGACTAAGGGTCTGATTTATCAATGTCTGGCGGACATGATCCACTGGTAAACTGCTTGCGCAATGCTGCCCCTTGCAGATTTATGGCCAATCGGCCGCTAGCAGGGGTGTCAATCAACCCTATCGTATATGATCGGGCGGATTGAAACTCCTGTTTCTGGCGAGCCTGAAGGCTCAGGGGAAAACAGATGCATTGGGGCCAGTTGACAGTTTGTTAAATTGGCCCCTTAGTGCTGTTGCATTGTCTTTTTATCATGCATTTGTTGAGTATGCAAATCTACTGTATTAACTGGTCCTTTAAGGTTTAGGTCAATGTGGAAAATGAAGAATACATATAGAAACAAGTCATGAATTTTCTTCTCAGTGTGCTAGATCAAATACAAACAAAATGATCATTTAAAATCAGCCCTAGCAGCTAGTTTCTGGGTTATGCTATATTATTATTTATGTAAATATTTTCTAATTAGAATGGCCTTTTTTCTTTTTTTCCAAGAAGTTACCCTGGTGAGATCTCAATGTTCCTGAGGCTGAAAAAAGATAAGTGAACACCTTTTCTCTCTATGGAAGCTGGAGTTACAGCTTCCCATTGGCTGTTCAGTCCTGAAACAGAAGCGGCAGTGGTGGATGAGGGGGGTGGAGGATAAGTAAGGTAAGTGACTAGTGAGGGAAAAGGAGGTTTGCTTTTACAAACGTTTCTATTAATTTTTATCTCTTACAGGATCTACAACAAGAATGTTTTATAAGTAATGTTAGTTGGCCAGTAAACAAGGAGAAAATGCTGGTAAGCTAACCAGGAACAGCAGTTGCATGACCTGCCAATCACGGACCATGTTCTGCATGCAGCTCAGACATTACCTATATGTCGCACCACTGTCGCTAGGGATGTAGCGCCTGCTGTCTGCTCGTTGCCTAGGGGGGAGTCGGCTCCTCTCTGTGTGTGGCAGTGACGTCATCACCGCACGCTTCCTCCTTCAGAAGCCGGTCTGGATCTCCTGTGGCGCGAATCCTGTGCCTATGTAAGTAACTTCAGTCCTACCTATCACTGCCCAAGTATAGGTGTTACTTACTGTTCTCCTGGGTGTTATTGATTAGTAAAGCTGGATTGTTATTTTGTTGCTGACCCCTGCTTGTCTGACCACTCTGCCTCTTTAACCCTTAACTGCTGGATTGATACTGCTGCTGAACTCTGCCTGTTTGACCACTCTACCTGCTAACCCCCTATCTGCCCTGGATTGCCTTACTGTTGAAAACCCTGCCTGCCTGACCATCTTAGTGGTTTACCCCTGGACTGCCTTACTATTGCCAAACCCTGCCTGCCTGACCATCCTAGTGGTTTACCCCTGGACTGCCTTACTGTTGCCAAACCCTGCTGCCTGACCACCCTAGTGGTTTGTCTCTGGTTTCCTGCCTGTTGCCACCAAGGACTGTCCTGTCTGTGGTGAGTGCCATTTATCTCATCTTGCAAACCTATTCTGCTCTGGGATATTCCCTATCATTCTGGCTTGACGCCGGGATAACAAGACTACTGGCCAAGTTCGGTCTGATAGAGGAGTATCCCACGAGCATTACACTATATTTATAACCATATTGCAAGTTTTTGTTTTTGAATGTCCCTTTAAAGAGACATGAAATCCCCCCAAAACTCTTTCATTATTCAGATAGAGATTACAATTTGTAAAAAGTTTCCAATTTACTTCTATTATCAAATTTGCTTTATTCTCAAATTATTCTTGGTTGAAGAGATACATAGGTAGGTAGTGTGCACATATCTGAAGCACTACAAGAGAGGAAATATTGCTGCCATCTAGTGCTCTTGCTAATGTACAATATTGCTGCAAAACTGTTGTCATATAGTTCTGCAGACACGTGCACACTCCTGAGCTTACATTCCTGCTTTTCAAGAAAGGATAACAAGAAAACAAAGAAAATGTGATAATAGAAGTAAATTGGAAAGTTGTTTAAAATTGTATTATCTATCTGAGTCATGAAAGAAATAGGGGTTAATGTCCCTTTAATTCCCACTAAAGCCATGGCTCCGTATTCGCAAGACCTTAAAGATCCTGAGCCTTGGTTTAGTGGCTACTTGCATACACACCACTTCAATTCACTTTTTGTTCCCTGTTCAGGACCTGGAAAGTGTTGCTGTCCTTTGTGAGGGATAAATACATAGGGGGATATTTATCCAAGCCTTGTTGCATTCGCTGGCACCAATACGCTCGCCTAACATCGCGGCTGCGTATCTCAATAAGCTCTCCTTATTTATAAAAAAAGCCGGCAAAAAGACGCGCACCAAGTACGGGGCGATGAGCATCGGACTGTTGTTAATTAACAGTCATCTTGCGTCTATTTGGCTTTTTAACAACTTTATTTATACCCCGTCTATTTGGCTCTTTAACAACTTTATTTATACCCCGTCACTAAACGCCGCCACTATACTAAAATGTTTAACCCCTATTCCGCCGCTCCCCGACCCCGCCGCAACATAAATAAAGTTATTAACCCCTATTCTGCCGCTCCCCGACCCCGCCGCAACATAAATAAAGTTATTAACCCCTATTCTGCCGCTCCCTGACCCCGCCGCAACATAAATAAAGTTATTAACCCCTATTCCGCCGCTCCCCGACCCCGCCGCAACATAAAGTTATTAACCCCTATTCCGCCGCTTCCCGCCGCCACTAAATAAACCTATTAACCCCTAAACCTCTGGCCTCCCACATCACCACCACTAACTAAACCTATTAACCCCTAAACCATCAGCCCCCCACATAAACTAAATTAAGCTATTAACCCCTATTATTATTATTTAAATATACTATTAAACCTTATTAAAAGTATTACTTTACCAAAAAAAAAATAAGTTACAAAAACAAACAGACACTAAATTATGAAAAATAAAAAAAACACATTATCAAAAATAAAAAAGAATTACACCTAATCTAATAGCCCTATCAAAATAAAAAAGCCCCCCAAAAATAAAAGAAACCCTAGCCTACAATAAATTACCAATGGCCCTTAAAAGGGCCTTTTGTGGGGCATTACCCCAAAGAAATCAGCTCTTTTACCTGTAAAAAAAAATACAAACACCCCCAACAGTAAAACCCACCACCCAACCAAAAAACCTAAATCTAAAATAACCTAAGCTCTCCATTGCCCTGAAAAGGGCATGTGTATGGGCATTGCCCTTAAAAGGACATTTAGCTCTTTTACATGCCTAGACCCTAATCTAAAAATAAAACCCACCCAAAAAAACCTTTTAAAAAAAACTAACACTAACCCCCGACGATCCACTTACAGTTCTTGAAGTCCCGCTTGAAGGATCCATCCAGCCGGAGAAGTCATCATCCAGGCAGAAAGAAGTCTTCATCTGGGCGGCCTCTTCCATCTTCATCCATCTGACGAAGTCCTCATCCAGGCGGCAAGAAGTCTTCATCCAGACGGCATCTTCTATCTTCATCCATCCGGCGCAGAGCGGGTCCATCCTGAAGACATCCGGCGCGGAGCATCCTCTTCATTCGGTCGCCGCCGTAAACTGGAACTTCAATGAGAGGCCGCCTGGATGAAGACTTCTTACCGGCTGGATGGATCCTTCAATCGGGACTTCAATAACTGTAAGTGGATCGTCGGTGGTTAGTCTTAGGTTTATTTAAGGTTTTTTTGAGTGGGTTTTATTTTTAGATTAGGGTCTGGGCATGTAAAAGAGCTAAATGCCATTTTAAGGGCAATGCCTATACAACTGCCCTTTTCAGGGTAATGGGGAGCTTAGGTTATTTTAGTTTTTTATTGGGGGGGTTGGTTGGTTGGTTGTTTTTACTGTTGGTGGGTGTTTGTGTTTTTTTACAGGTAAAAGAGCTGATTTCTTTGGGGCAATGCTCCAGAAAAGGCCCTTTTAAGGGCCATTGGTAGTTTATTGTAGGCTAGGGTTTTTTTTATTTTGGGGGGGCTTTTTTATTTTGATAGGGCTATTAGATTAGGTGTAATTATTTTTTATTTTTGATAATGTGGTTTTTATTTTTCGTAATATAGTGGGGGGGGTTGTATCTTAGTGTTTTTGGTAATGTAGTACTTTTAATAATGTTAGTAATGATAGTATATTTAAATAATTTGAGTAGGGTTAGAGTTTTTTTAATATGTAATTTAGATAATTTAATTGGTAGTTTAATTTAATTGTAGTATAATAGTTAGGGTAGGTTAATTAATTAATATTTTAAAATAGTCAAAATTTATTTGAAGGTAGGGATGTTGTAATTTTATTTAAGTTAGCGAGCTGTTAGGTTTAGGCGTTAATAGCTTAATTTAGGTTATGGCGATGTGGGGGGCTGACGGTTTAGGGGTTAATAGGTTTAGTTATTGGTGGTGATGTGGGAGGCCAGAGGTTTAGGGGGTTAATACGTTTATGTAGTGACGACGGTGTCGGGGAGCGGCGGAATAGGTGTTAACAACTTTATTTAAGTTGCAGCGATGACGGGGGCGGCAGATTAGGGGTGTTTAGACTCGGTTTTATGTTTAGGTGTTAGGTGTAAACGTTACCTGTTTTCTTCCATATAAATCAATGGTATATCTGGCAGCATCAAACATAAGCTTTCACTGCTTTCAGACTCCCAATGATTTCTATGGCATCCGCGGCCTCCAGGGTGGCGGATTGAAAACCAGGTATTGATAACTGGGAAAAGGTGTCAAATAGAGCCGAATGTGTATTCGGAACATCTGTAATGACGCAAGCATCGATCTGCATCGAATTGAGACCGGCGGATCGTATGTTACGTCACAAATTTCAACATTTGCCGGTCTGTAGGCTATGATAACTAGGTCAGATCAAGCTCGCAACAATTACGCTGCGGAATTCCGGCGTATTTGCAGTTGAGGCTTTGATAAATATCCCCCATAGTAAAAAAGGGACACTAAATGGTGAGTAACCTCAGGGGTCTCAGCTGAGGCTGGGTCCGGGCTCTAGAGGGCTGCTAATCCAGCGCTACAGAAGTATGAAGAATGCAAATAAGATTTTGTATTTTTTAAACAAAGCTCTTGAAGTGCTGTCTCGACCTTGCACGTTGTCTATGTTTAGCAAATCCATGTCTGCATCTAGGAAACTGCCCTTCCTCTGAATACTTTGATAGTAAAAAATAAAGACTTGTGGAACATGGTATCTGT
Organism: Bombina bombina; assembly: GCF_027579735.1. Lineage (NCBI taxonomy): Eukaryota > Metazoa > Chordata > Amphibia > Anura > Bombinatoridae > Bombina > Bombina bombina. Next base: position 115,203,672 of record NC_069505.1, read on the forward strand.
TACTATTCAGATATGCTGATCAATGGTGGGAAAAATAGAACTATTAGGAGTTAGTGGTGCTTCGGAAGGAATAATATTAAATAGAGCAGGGTCCTGTCATAGACTTTACTAATAAGGTATACCAAAGCGCCAACTATACGAAGGCTGGGTCTGGACCTAATGCAATATTATCAAACTATTACAATAAACAATTTATTGACTACACAAATAAGTTAAAAACATGGATCCATGTATAAACAATCAAATTTATACAACAATAATAGCTAAATGAATAGTTAAAACAAATAGTTATGTAACGGATATAGCATTTAAAATTGTGCAAACATTGCTCTTAAAAATATTCATAAAAAATTCCAAATTTAGTATAAGGCTCACAACAGAAATTCAACTTTGTGTTTACCATATACACATACACAGATTTGTACAGCAATAATAGCTAAATGAATAGTTAAAACAAATAGTTAAATAGCAGATATGGCATTTAAAATTGTGCAAACAATGCTCTTAAAAATATTCCTAAAAAATTCCAAATTAAGTATAAGGCTCACAACAGAAATTCAACTTTGTGTTTACCACATACACATAATAGGTGAAATATATTAGTCAGTTATATAATATTATCTAACCAATAATGTTCTCGATTCTATGCAATACTAAATATTGCCAATAGTGACTAATGTGTAGGGCTCTGAGTAAGACCTTTAACTGTGTGTTTACCACATACGCATTGTCAAGTAAAAAATATTGTGACAGCAATAAGCCAATGTAAAGAATGTGTATCAAAAAAGTTGTGTGCAAAAATTAGTGTACAAAAGATATTAATGGTCAAAAAATAGGTTGATCTTCAAAAAACGTGAATTAAGAACAAAGATTGTGAAAAATGAAAAACCAAAAATTTACAAAAACATCGTGGTGTGTTCCAATAGTAACTTATATAAATGTAAATAATAGTCCAAAAAATAGTCCAACAGTGAAAACTTAATAGAAAAAATAATCCAACAATAAATTATAATAAGTAGTCTGTCTCTTTAAGAAAAAACAATAATCCTTAAAGTGTTGTGAATCCTAACAGCAACAGTTATGGTGATTTTCCAAGTGTTTTATACTGAATAGCAGTGTCAGTACTTGCTAGCCTTTTCCAACCCAAAATTCTATCTTCTTGGCAAATATTTTGTTATAAAAAAAAAAAAAAAAAAATAGGTTGATCTTCAAAAAACGTGAATTAAGAACAAAGATTGTGAAAAATGAAAAACCAAAAATTTACAAAAACATTGTGGTGTGTTCCAATAGTAACTTATATAAATGTAAATAATAGTCCAAAAAATAGTCCAACTGTGAAAACTTAATAGAAAAAATAATCCAACAATAAATTATAATAAGTAGTGTGTCTCTTTAAGAAAAAACAATAATCCTTAAAGTGTTGTGAATCCTAACAGCAATAGTTATGGTGATTTTCCAAGTATTTTATACCGTCACAGACTTTACCTTGTGGCCAAGTGAGGTTCTATTACTACACTGGACACTTTTTGAATTAGAGTGTACCTTTAAGAGTCTGGCAAAATACAACCCATCTTTATGTAATATATATACACACACACAGATGTCATATGGCCAACAGCTCAAGTGCTTCAAGTGCAAAACAGAGAGTGCTTAGGTTTCACTGTTAAACATACGTGGCATGACAAGACAGACTAAGCTTGTCTTAGCAGGCATTTGTACAACATATAGTTTATTAAGTGATTTAATTAATGAAAATACCAATTTGCATACACTGTATGCTAGCATTATAGCTTGCAGTAAATATTTAACAGTAATACAATGAATAGTTTTATATAATAAAAATCATATAGCTCTGCCTGCTAATTTTCATTTATGCAACCCATTTTAAAGGGATAGGAAAGTCAAAATTAAACTTGCATGATTAAGAAAGAGCGTGTAATTTAAAGACACTTTTAAAGTTACTTCTATTTACAAATGTGCTTCGTTCTCTTGGTATCCCTTGTTGAAAAAGAATATGCACATATCCTACACTAATGGTAGCTAGCTGCTGATTGGTTTCTGCACACATTTGTCTCTTGTGATTGGCCAACTAGATGAGTTCAGCTAGCTGCCAGTAGTGTAATACTGTGTTTCTTCAGCAAAGGAGAGCAAGAGAATGAAGCAAATTTGATAACAGAAGTAAATTGGAATGTTGTTTAAAATTGTATGTTCTATCCAAACCATAAAAGAAAATAATGGGGTTTCCTATCCCTTTAAAACATATAATTGTAATCAAGATCTGTCAGCCATTGCACCACTTTAGGGTCTCATTGCTTTTTGCCTACATATATACTATTTTACTTTCATCTTCACAATCTGTTAATCTGTCTATCCATTTGTATCAACCTGTTGGCCTGGCTGTATCCAGCAACTGCTGTTTTTCTAAATGCATCTAATGTTTGAACTGCTGAAAAGATTTGACTATAATTTGACTTGGCATTTTTAAGATGTGTAAAAAGTTTATGGCTATATAAGAATTATTAGAAAACGTTATAGCTTCACAATTACTGAACCAATTTTTATGACATGGACATAAATATCTATGGCTGCTCAGATCCTGTTTCATTACAGTACAATTCATTTCTCATTTTGCTTTCTAACTCCAAAACTTATTATTATGTTTAACCACTACACTCATCACATTTTTCATTGAGGAACTACATTTACCATCAGACTGGCATGCTGCTTTCTTCAGCCTAAACTACCAAAATCTTTCATATCTAACCATCATTCTATTTGACAACTCAACCTGACTTATTACCAGATGTCATCTACAGTTGTCCGAAATCATTGTCCATTTCCCATTCATTAACACAACCACTGAAGATTTTATCAGAACCTTTAAAAGGATACGAAACCCAATTTTTTTTTTCAATTTCATGATTCAGATAGAGCATGCAATTTTAAACAACTTTCTAATTTATTCCTATTATCAATTTTTCTTAATTCTTTTGTTATCTTGTGTTGAAAAGCATGAAGATAAGCTCAGGAGCCTATCATAGAAAATAAGCAAATTTGATAATAGAAGTAAATTGGAAATTTTTTAAAGATGGTATGTTCGGTCTGAATGACAAAAGAACATTTTTGGGTTTCTTATCCTTTAATGGCAGATGTAGAAGGTGCAGATGAACTGACCTCTGTCTAGGGATAACATCCTGGATGGGACTCAGCAGATAGTACAATAATTGCTTAAGTACCTTTGTGTACAGAAGCATTAGAGGGCAGGTCAATAAGAAGGGCTAGGCAGGCAAGCCTTGGGTCATACAGGTTTCAGACAGGAACTAGTCTGAAGGTCATAAACCATCTGGCAGGAACTAATCAGGTGTCTAAGAAACAAAAACAAGGTAAAGTTAAGGGCAAAAGTCAAAACCCAGAAGACCTTTTAGAAATCGAGACATCCACTATAGTAAATGTTATCCACAGGCTTTTGCCCTTAAAGGGACACTCAGGTTAAATTGAATTTTCATGATTCAGATACAGCATGTAATTTTAAACAACTTTCCAATTTACTTCCATTAAAACAAATGTGCATAGTGTTTTATATTTACAATTTTTGAGTCACCAGATCCTACTGAGCATGTGCAAGAATTCACAGACTATACGTATATGCATTTGTGATTGGTTGATTGCTATCACATGGTACAAGGGGAGTGGAAATATACATAACTTTGAAATTTGTTATAAAAAAATCTACTACTCATTTGAAGTTCAGACTAAGTGCTATTGCATTGTCTTGTTATCTTACATTTGTTGATTATGCAAATCTAATGTGTTGACTGGTCCTTTAACTTGTAGAAGCAATTACATGATGTTAAAGGAAAAGTGCATGAAAAACATTGCTGTGTAAAATGTGTCTGGCACTAAAATTGCTGCACAAGAGAAAGTTACACCAAACATAATGTGCAATAAATGACACAATTAAAGGGACAATTAAAGGGACAGTCTAGTCAAAATTCAACTTTCGTGAATCAGATAGAGCAGGCAATTTGAATCAACTTTCCAATTTACTTTAATCATCAAATTTTCTTTGTTCTCTTGGTATCTTTATTTGAAAAAGCAAGAATAAAAGCTTAGGAGCCCAGCCCATTTTTGGTTCAGCACCTAGGTGTCAATGATTGGTGTCTAAATATAGCTAGCAATCAGTAAGCATTACCCAGGGTGCTAAACCAAAAATGGGCCGACTCCTAAGCTTACATTCCAGCTTTTTCAAATAAAGATACCAAGAGAACTAAGAAAAATTGATAATAGTTTAAGTTTGACTAGACTGTCCCTTTAGTTAGAAGCAACTCACAGTGGGAGTACTTGTCCCTCATGTATCTTTGGGAGAAAATATACCACATGTTTTTAGGTGATATATGGTCAAATGAGTATAAGCACTAGTCACTTAAAACCTATGGACCTACATTAATAGCCGATGCTTGATGATGTTGAGGAGGGGACTATCAGGGAAAGGCGAGATAATGTTTGAAATTCAGTGAGCATTGCTCCACCTATATTTTCATTAGTGGGTGTTCCTGTTAGTAACACCTATAGTACTATGAAGTGTCCAATACACGATGAGGCCTATTTATCATATGTCTGACGCACCTGATCCGACAGTGCAGATCAGGTCCGACAGACATCGCTGAATGCGGAGAGCAATACACTCTCCGTATTCAGCATTGCACCAGCAGCTCTTGTGAGCCGCTGGTGCAACGCCGCCCCCTGCAGACTCGTGGCCAATAGGCCACCAGCAGGGAGGTGTCAATCAACCCGATCGTACTAGATCGGGTTGAATTCCGGCGATTCCTGTCCGCCTCATCAGAGCAGGCGGACAGGGTTATGGAGCAGCGGTCTTTAGACCGCTGCTCCATAACTTGTGTTTCTGGCGAGTCTGAAGACTCGCCAGAAACACGGGCCCACAGGCTCCTTACGGAGCTTAATAAATGGGCCCCGATATCTCACACATCAATTGTAAACCGCTACCAACACGGAAAAACATTAATTTCAGCTGCAACACTTGTTTAATTATGGTAAAAGAGTCTCACTATGTACTGACCACACATTCATTGTGCTAGTTATATTTATTTCAGCTAAATCATTATTGTAATATGTAGCTGCTTAAAGTGACAAGGTATTTTAATATGTCTACTATATATCAGCCATTAAAGGGATATGAAACCCAAAAACTTCCTTTTGTGATTCAGACAGAGCATAACATTTTAAAAAAAAGTTTCCAATTTATTTCAATTATCAAATTTGCTTTGTTCTCATGATATTCTGTGTTGAAGAGCTACCTAGATAGGCATCTGAAGCACTATATAGCAGGAAATAGTGCTCTTGCAAATGGATAACATTCTTGCAAAACTGCTGCCATATAGTGCTCCAGAAATGGGCCGGCTACTAAGCTTACGTCCCTGCTTTTCAACAAAAGATATCAAAAGAACAAAGAAAAATGATAAAGTAAATTAGAAAGTTGTTTAAAACTACATACTCAATCTAAATCATGGTTTTATATCAATTTAAGCACTGCATATTCAAAAAATCTGTGTACAAAATAAAAAAATGTAAAGAATTTTAAGTTACTGTTTTGTCAGCTACATTTGCTGTGTTTGCAAATCCAAAGCAATTCAGGGAAACTTTTTTAAGTCAGTTTATTTGGTCCCCTGTTGTGTGGCAAATCAATGGCCAGATGGAAATGAGCTCCTGCAATTGCATCAAACAATTGCTGTACAGAGTATAGCAGTGTCTGACAAATCACAGTCAGAAACGCCCACATGGGAGAGGGGCAAAAAAAATAATTCCAGTGGGGGGCATTTTGTCCCTCAACGTATTTAAAAGGAAAATAGAGCTCAAAATGTTTCTACTATGTGTATAAAATGAGCAGCAGTTAATCAGGTTCATATATATTTTGTACAAGAAAAAAATGTTAGATAAAAGCTGTTTCATTTGAAACTAGCAGAGATTGCATAGTTGTGTACCGCTGGGTTCTGTGAGACTAATACTCCTTTGCTGAAAGGAACAACTCACACAGAAAAAGTTAGTTTTATTCAGCACAGGAACTTAAAGGGATAGTAAACCTAAATTTTATCTTTGATGATTCAGATAGAGCATGCAATTTTAAACAACTTTCTTATTTACTCCTATTATCAATTTTTCTTCGTTCTCTTGCCATCTTTATTTGAAAAAGCAGAAATGTAAAGTTAAGAGCCGGCTTATTTTTGGTTCAGGACCTGGGTAGCGCTTGCTGATTGGTGGTTAAATGTACTCAGGTGCTGAACCAAAAAGGGGCCGGCTCCTAACCTTACATTTCTCCTTTTTTAATTAAAGATAGCAAGAGAACTAAGAAAAATTAATAATAGGAGTAAATTAGAAAGTTGCGGGGCACAAGACCTAAGACCCCACTCTAAGTGGGAAGAGAGATGGCTGCACGAGATGGGGATGGATAAACCTCTCACATTTCATTACAAAGCCATACTACAAGATCATTCGGTAGGTCTCCCGGGTCAAATCAAAATGTGGTGCAGGGAGCTGGCCCTAAATATATCAGATGCAGAGCTGAGGAACGCGATTCAATTGACAAAAAAAACGATTCATTGCATAACGATCTTTGAAAGTTACATGAAACTCATGTTACGGTGGTATAGAGTGCCTACTAAACTGTCTAGAATGTTTGCTGGCACCTCCCCAGGGTGCTGGAGATTGTGTGGAGAGGAAGGTTCTAACTCACATGTGTGGTGGTCTTGCCCAAAAATCCGAGACCTTTGGAAAGATGTTGAAACACTTTTACATTCTATGAACGTGACTATACAGCTGACACCAAGCCAGTCTCTCTTCCATATTCTTGACAATGCCCTGCCTAAATGTAGTAAGCAATTAGTGATCTATGTAATGGCTGCCACTAAGCTTTGTATTGCCAGGGCATGGAAGCAAATCGCTCCACCCACAATTTCGGATGTCTGTGAGGTAATACAATACCTAGTTAATATGGAGAAATTTGCATAGAGCGCTTTGGAACGGATGGAGGACTATTGGGTAATATGGGAAGATTGGATCCAGATCCAATAGAACCAGACACTTCCTCATACTACTACTCCCCGGTTCAGACACCCGAGACCGGGGACATTGAGTACAATCTATTATAAATCTATTCTACCCCTTTTTTTTTTTCCTCCCTCTCTCTCCCTCCCCCCCCTCATAATTTGACTGCTACCTTCACTCTTTCTTCCTTATTCCCTCTTTCCCTACCCTTTCCTTCTTCCCTAGTCCTTCCCATTACCTCCCACGAGATGACTCCTTTACCTTTTTTCCACGGCCTTCCCTTTCCTTATAACACTCTTGACTGATCAGAATGAGCTAGAGACCAACCTGATACCTGAAATATATGGGTATATTTGTCACTTACAGCTTCTTATTTCAAGTGCTAGATCTCTGTTTCATTATTTGAGATTCCTACTGAACCTAAGGATGTTCTCTAATAATTGTCCAGGCATATATATATACTGTTTATTGTATATAGTACTAAAGCCCGTGTACACGGGCCATTTTTTTCAGAACAGCGGTCCCACCCCTTGCTCTCTCCCCCCTTTCTTTTGCTCTCTCTTCCCCCCTCTCTTTTGCTTTCTTTCCCCCCTCTCTTTTGCTTTCTCTCCCCCCCTCTCCTTTGTTCTCTCTCTCCCCTATTTTGCTCTCTCTCTCCCCTCTTTTGCTCTCTCTCTCCCCTCTTTGGCTCTCTCCATCCTTTCTTTTGCTCTCTCTCCCCCCCTTTGGCTCCCCCCCCCTCTTTGGCTCCCCCCCCCTCTTTGGCTCTCTCCCCTCTTTTGCTCTCTCTCCTCTTTGGCTCTCTCTCTCCCCTCTTTTGCTCCCCCCCCCCCCTTTGGCTCTCTCTCCCCCCTCTTTGGCTCTCTCTCCCCCCTCTTTGGCTCTCTCTCCCCCCTCTTTGGCTCTCTCTCTCCCCCCTCTTTGGCTCCCCCCTCCCCTTTGGCTCCCCCCCTCTTTGGCTCTCCCCCCCCCTCTTTTGCTCTCCCCTCCCCTCTTTGGCTCTCTCCCCCCTCTTTTGTTCTCTCCCCCCTCTTTGGCTCCCCCCCTCTTTGGCTCTGCCCCCCCTCTTTGTCTCTCTCCCCTCTTTTGCTCTCCTCTTTGGCTCTCTTTCCTCTTTGGCTCTCTCTCTCCCCCCACTTTGGCTCTCCCCCCCTTTAGCTCTCTCCCACCCCCTTTGGCTCTCCCCCCCCCTCTTTGGCTCTCTCTCCCCCCTCTTTGTCTCTCTCTCCTTTTTGGCTCTTTTTCCTCTTTGGCTCTCTCTCTCCCCCCTCTTTGGCTCTCCCCCCTTCTCTTTTGCTCTCCCCCCCTTCTCTTTGGCTCTCTTCCCCCCCTTCTCTTTGGCTCTCCCCCCCTTCTCTTTGGCTCTCCCCCCCTTCTCTTTGGCTCTCTGCCCCCCCCCCTTCTCTTTGGCTCTCTGCCCCCCCTTCTCTTTGGCTCTCTGCCCCCCCCTTCTCTTTGGCTCTCTGCCCCCCCCTTCTCTTTGGCTCTCTGCCCCCCCTTCTCTTTGGCTCTCTGCCCCCCCTTCTCTTTGGCTCTCTGCCCCCCCCTTCTCTTTGGCTCTCTGCCCCCCCCCCCTTCTCTTTGGCTCTCTGCCCCCCCCCCGCTTCTCTTTGGCTCTCTGCCCCCCCCTTCTCTTTGGCTCTCTGCCCCCCCCTTCTCTTTGGCTCTCTGCCCCCCCCCCCTTCTCTTTGGCTCTCTGCCCCCCCCCTTCTCTTTGGCTCTCTGCCCCCCCCTTCTCTTTGGCTCTCTGCCCCCCCTTCTCTTTGGCTCTCTGCCCCCCCCCTTCTCTTTGGCTCTCTGCCCCCCCTTCTCTTTGGCTCTCTGCCCCCCCCCTTCTCTTTGGCTCTCTGCCCCCCCCCCCTTCTCTTTGGCTCTCTGCCCCCCGCCTTCTCTTTGGCTCTCTGCCCCCCCCCCGCCTTCTCTTTGGCTCTCTGCCCCCCCGCCTTCTCTTTGGCTCTCTGCCCCCCTTTCTCTTTGGCTCTCTGCCCCCCCCCTTCTCTTTGGCTCTCTGCCCCCCCCCCTTCTCTTTGGCTCTCTGCCCCCCCCCCCTTCTCTTTGGCTCTCTGCCCCCCCCTTCTCTTTGGCTCTCTGCCCCCCCTTCTCTTTGGCTCTCTGCCCCCCCTTCTCTTTGGCTCTCTGCCCCCCCCTTTCTCTTTGGCTCTCTGCCCCCCCTTCTCTTTGGCTCTCTGCCCCCCCCCTTCTCTTTGGCTCTCTGCCCCCCCCTTCTCTTTGGCTCTCTGCCCCCCCCCCTTCTCTTTGGCTCTCTGCCCCCCCCCTTCTCTTTGGCTCTCTGCCCCCCCCCTTCTCTTTGGCTCTCTGCCCCCCCCCTTCTCTTTGGCTCTCTGCCCCCCCCTTCTCTTTGGCTCTCTGCCCCCCCCCTTCTCTTTTCTTTGGCTCTCTGCCCCCCCCCTTCTCTTTGGCTCTCTGCCCCCCCCCTTCTCTTTGGCTCTCTGCCCCCCCCCCCCCCTCCTGCTCCCTCTCTGGCTCTCTGCTCCCTCTCTGGCTCTGTCTTCGCGGGACCCCGCCCGGCCACGCCCCATCGCGGCAACACCCGCCCGGCCACGCCCCTCGCGACGCTCCCGTCGGCCACAAACAGCTGTGAGGTCTGGGGAGCGCGTTGCCGCTTCTCACGCAGCAGACCTCACATCTGTTGAGTAGCTCGCGCTCCCTATCTCACAGCTGCTTGTATGCTGTGTACCTCGCGCTCCCAATCTGTCAGCTGTCAGCTATGCCGAGGTGCGCGAGAATAGAATCTAAGGCCAAGTGTTTGTCTGTACTGCGCATGACGGCTTCAGACAAACACTTGTCTTTTATAATATAGGATGTGGTTATTTATTACTTAGCGTTATGTCTAGACGCAATATGTCAAATCTATGTAACTACTTTGTGGTTTTTGTGTAAAATAACTTTTTTTTTTGTTTGTCTGTATGCAATTTTGGATCTCAATAAAAATACTTAAAACTAAAAAAAAAAAAAAAATTAGAAAGTTGCTTAACCCCTTAATGACCGCAGCACTTTTCCATTTTCTGTCCGTTTGGGACCAAGGCTATTTTTACATTTTTGCGGTGTTTGTGTTTAGCTGTAATTTTCGTCTTACTCATTTACTGTACCCACACATATTATATACAGTTTTTCTTGCCATTAAATGGACTTTCAAAAGATACCATTATGTTCATCATATCTTATAATTTACTATAAAAAACATTATAAAATATGAGGAAAAAATGGAAAAAAACACACTTTTTCTAACTTTGACCCCCAAAATCTGTTACACATCTACAACCACCAAAAAACACCCATGCTAAATAGTTTCGAAATTTTATCCTGAGTTTAGAAATACCCAATGTTTACATGTTCTTTGCTTTTTTTGCAAGTTATAGGGCCATAAATACAAGTAGCACTTTGCTATTTCCAAACCACTTTTTTTTCAAAATTAGCGCTAGTTACATTGGGACACTAATATCTTTCAGGAATCCCTGAATATCCATTGACATGTATATATATTTTTTTTAAGACATCCCAAAGTATTGATCTAGGCCCATTTTGGTATATTTCATGCCACTATTTCACCGCCAAATGCGATCAAATAAAAAAAATTGTTCACTTTTTCACAAAGTTTAGGTTTCTCACTGAAATTATTTACAAACAACTTATGCAATTATAGCATAAATGATTGTAAATGCTTCTCTGGGATCCCCTTTGTTCAGAAATAGCAGACATATATGGCTTTGGCTTTGCTTTTTGGTAATTAGAAGGCTGCTAAATGCCACTGCGCACAATACGTGTATTATGCCCAGCAGTGAAGGGGTTAATTAGGGAGCATATAGGGAGCTTCTAGGGTTAATTTTAGCTTTAGTGTAGTGTAGTAGACAACCCCAAGTATTGATCTAGGCCCATTTTGGTATATTTCATGCCACCATTTCACCGCCAAATGCGATCAAATTAAAAAAAACATTAATTTTTTCACAATTTTAGGTTTCTCACTGAAATTATTTACAAACAGCTTGTGCAATTATGGCACAAATGGTTGTAAATGCTTCTCTGGGATGCCCTTTGTTCAGAAATAGCAGACATATATGACTTTGGCGTTGCGTTTTGGTAATTAGAAAGTCGCTAAATGCTGCTGCGCATCACACGTGTATTATGGCTAGCAGTGAAGGGGTTAATTAGGTAGTTTGTAGGGAGCTTGCAGGGTTAATTTTAGCTTTAGTTTAGAGATCAGCCTCCCACCTGACACATCCCACCCCCTGATCCCTCCCAAACAGCTCCCTTCCCTCCCCCATCCCACAATTGTCCCCGCCATCTTAAGTACTGGCAGAAAGTCTGCCAGTACAAAAATAAAAGTTTTTGGGGTTTTTTTTTAAAAGAAAAAAAAAAAGCATATTTACATATGCTGTGTTTAGGATCCCCCCTTAACCCCCAACCTCCCTGATCCCCCCCAAAACAGCTCTCTAAGCCTCCCCCTCAGCCTTATTGGGGGCCATCTTGGGTACTGGCTGTGATGAGAGCAGGATGTGATGTCACTAGCATGTGGGCGGGGCTTAGGTCCGGTGTCTGTGTCGCAGTTAGTTTAGTACAATCAACCTGTCTGGATGTGTATTGCTATGCTCTGTAATAAAATAGAGTTGTACCATCATTGCTGTGTCCTGCATATGTCCTGCATCTCATGACATGGTGTCAGAAGTTCTGGACTACGCTTCTGTTTCTGATGATGACGATGTCAAAGTTTACCCCACCTGAGCCTTTTGACTTTTCTCAGCCTGCAGCTTGGCCCACATGGCGTCAGCGGTTTCAGCGCTTCAGGATTGCATCCAAACTGAACAAGGAGAGTGGTGAAGTACAAGTTAATTCTCTTTTATATTCTATGGGGAAAGATGTAGAGCCAGTGTTCAATGCTTTTACTTTCCAAGAAGGGGACGAAGTTAACTTTGATATAGTTATGGATAAACTCAGTGCCCACTTTGTGCCCAAGAGAAATGTGATTCATGAGAGAGCTTGTTTTCACAAACGTAATCAGCGTGTGGGAGAATCTGTGGAGTCATTTGTGCGCAGCCTGTATGAATTAGCTGAATTCTGTGAGTTTGGTGTTGCTAAAGAAGAGCAAATCAGAGACAGAATAGTTATTGGAATTGCAGATGCTGAAGTCTCCCTGAAGCTGCAGTTAGAGCCTGATTTAACGTTAGACGGGGCTATTAGGATGGCCCGCCAGAGTGAACTGGTGAAAAAGCAAAGTGCTGATCTGAGGTCTGAGAGTATTGTGGATGAAGTGCAACAGTCTAGGAAAATTACTAGTGAAAGGCACAGTGTGAGCGGTAGATCTAAAGTACTGGAAAGGCCTAGAAGTGGATGGGCGCAACATGGCCGATGCACACGGTGCTACCGGGCTCATGATCAGAGTGCTATATGCCCAGCCAGAGATAAAAGATGCAGAAAATGTAACAGAATAGGCCATTTTGAAGTGGTGTGTAAAACTGAATACATTAAGGAGATGCAGGTGGACAGTGACCAGGAGGGTCAGGAAGTGTCTTTTGTGGGGTCTGTTGTGGAACGGACAAGCTCAGAGGAAGATTGGAAAGTTACTTTTACTGTAATGGGAGCCAAAGTTGATTTTAAGATTGACACAGGAGCAGATATCACTGTAATGTCTTTTGCTGAATTTATGAAACTGCCTCGACAGCCCCAGCTGGCGAAGGTTACTACAAATGTTCATAGTCCTGGTGGCCGCATTGATTGTGTGGGGAAATTTCTTGCCAGCTGTGAGTACAAACAAAGGAAGTTCACCATGTGGGTGCATGTGATCCGAGGTCAGTGTGTTAACAGTTTATTGAGCAGAAAAGCAGCCTGTGACTTGGGCCTCGTGGCCAGAGTGAATGAGATCTCTGAAGATATGTTTGGCGAGTTGGGCCTACTGAGCTGCAAACCTGTCCGTATAGCACTTAAAAGTGACGCAGTCCCGTACAGTATTTCTACTCCTCGTAGAATTCCGTTCCCGCTCATGCCTCAAGTGGAGAAAGAGCTCATGCGCATGAAGTCTATGGGGGTTATTGAAGAGGTTGTTGACGCAACTGATTGGTGTGCCCCCATTGTTCCAGTTGCAAAGAAAAACGGAAAGGTGCGCATCTGTGTGGACCTGAAAAGGTTGAATGAGGCAGTGAAGAGGGAGAGATTTGTGCTGCCGACATTGGAAGATATAGCCCCGAAGTTGGCTGGGGCGAAGTTCTTTTCCACACTAGACGCTTCTAGCGGCTTTTGGCAGATCCCCCTGGATCCAAAGTGCCGCAAACTGACTACCTTTATCACTCCGGTAGGTCGGTTCTGCTTCTGCAGACTTCCCTTTGGGATATCCTCCGCTCCTGAGATCTTTCAGAGGGAAATGAGTTCTCTCCTGAGTGGCCACGTGGGCACAGCAGTCGTCATGGACGACATTCTAGTGTATGGGTCTACAGTGGAAGAGCATGATCAGCGTTTGAGTTGTGTGCTGCAGGCTATCAAAGAGTCTGGGCTGAAGCTGAATAAAGAAAAATGTCATTTTAGGAAAACTGAATTATGCTACTTTGGGCATATCATCAACGGGGATGGCATCAAGCCGGACCCCGAGAAAATTCGGGCTATCGAACAGATGAAAAGCCCTTCTGATGTACATGAGCTGAGACAGATATTGGGCCTTGTAAATTACGTGGGCAAGTTTCTTCCAGATTTATCTACAGTTTTGCACCCTATCACAGAGTTGCTTAAGAAAGATGTTGCCTGGGTTTGGGGACCCTCACAAGAAAAAGCGTTCCTGCATGCTAAGTCCCTGCTGGGGTCTGCCCCAGTGCTGGGGTTCTACGACCCTTCAAAAAAGACTGTGGTTAGTGCTGATGCAAGCAGTTATGGGTTGGGGGCTGCACTTCTGCAGCTGAATGACAACAAACTACAGCCCATCGCCTACTGTTCCCGCACACTGACGGCTGCAGAGTCAAAATACGCTCAAATTGAGAAAGAGTGCCTGGCTGCAGTTTGGGCCTGTGAGCGCTTTCAGCGTTATCTAGTGGGTTTGGAGAAATTTAGTCTGGAAATTGACCACAAACCGCTAGTCCCTCTTATCAATTCTTATGACATCGACAAAACACCCTTGAGATGCCAGAGACTTTTAATGAGACTACTCAGGTTCAATGTTCAGGCAGTGCATGTGCCGGGGAAGCAGCTGGTTGTGGCAGATACACTGTCCAGGCTCCCGCTGGCTGCTGCTGAAGAATCCTCCACAGAGTCGGATGTAAAAGTGTATGTTGATTCAGTTCTGGCCTCTAAGTCCATTTCTTCAAGGAAACTGGAAGAGATAAAGAAAGAGACATATTTGGACACAGATCTGCAAGAAGTTATAAGGTACATAAGAGATGGCTGGCCCGAGAGCCGGGCAGCCTGGATGTCTTTAAATGCTTACCAGCCAGAGAGGTCGCAGCTCACGGAGCTGGAGGGGTTGGTGCTGTTCCAAGACCGTATTGTAATTCCTGTCAGCATGAGGAAGGAGATGTTGAACAGGATACACGATGGGCACTTAGGCATTACAAAGTGCAGAGAAAGAGCAGCTACAGCTGTGTGGTGGCCTGGGATCAGCTCCGACATTGCAAATCACGTGTCTAAATGTGCCTTTTGCCGGGAACGCCGGCCTACTCAGAGAAGGGAGCCCTTAATGTCTACTCCGCTGCCTGCGGGGCCGTGGCAGAAAATAGCTGCTGATTTGTGCGAACTGCACGGGAAAAAGTTTCTTGTTGTTATCGACTACTATTCCAGGTATTTGGAAATAGCACCCCTGAATGATATCACAAGTCAGGCCGTTATCATTCGCCTGAAGAGCTTGTTCGCCCGCTGGGGCATTCCAATGGAGCTGGTGAGTGATAATGGCATGCAGTTCGCTTCTACAGAGTTCAGTGCTTTCAGCAGGGAATATGATTTTGTACATTCCACGTCAAGTCCACATTATCCGCAGGCCAACGGAATGGCTGAAAGGGCAGTTCAAACAACAAAATTCATTCTAAAGCAATCTGAACCGTACCTAGCCCTCTTGTCATACAGGGCGACGCCCATTCAAGCCACCGGGTTTAGCCCGGCACAGCTGATGCTAGGACGCCAGATTCGCACCACTTTACCCTCAGTGGGTGTCTTCAAGCCGCCTGGCCCTGTTCCTCGGGACGAAGTCCTTAGGAGGGATGAAGAGGCCAAAAAGGGTTATCGTTTCTTCTACGACAGGAGACATTCTGTCAGGCCTTTACAGGAACTGAAAGCGGGCCAAAGTGTCAGAATTAAACTGGATGATGAGAAGAAATGGAAGACGCCTGCTACGGTAGTGGGCCGCTCTCCAGAACCAAGGTCTTACACAGTCCTTACAGAGGGAGGGACGGTTACACGCCGTAACCGAAGACATCTTCAGCCTGTACCTGAGAGTCTGGAACCGGATACCTCAGTACCACCGCCGGTGGGATCCCCTGTTCTAAGAGAGGTGCCTTCCCCTCAGCAAGATCATAGCGGGGATATATCTTTGCCTCCAGCAGACTCTTGTTCACCATCTTCTGTATCAGAGGACAGTTCATGCAAAGTTACATCAAGCGGAAGAGTGGTGAGGCTTCCGGCCCGATACAGGGACTGACTTTAGCTAGAACAGTGACCGGAAGAATGGGCAGAATAATCCCATGGTCACTGTGGACTAGGGTAGTCTACCCCGATGTCCAAGTCAGGATGTAATTTATTTGTTCATGTTTTCTAATCTATCTGTTTTTTATAATGTTCTAAAACAAAATGTTGTTGTATACCCTGTTGGTGTACCTTGTTATTTAATATATGCGAATGTATGCTTTGCCTTTGAAAAAGGGGAAGATGTGATGAGAGCAGGATGTGATGTCACTAGCATGTGGGCGGGGCTTAGGTCCGGTGTCTGTGTCGCAGTTAGTTTAGTACAATCAACCTGTCTGGATGTGTATTGCTATGCTCTGTAATAAAATAGAGTTGTACCATCATTGCTGTGTCCTGCATATGTCCTGCATCTCATGACACTGGCAACTGTCTGCCAGTACCCAGTTTGAGCAATCAAATTTTTTTTTTATTTTTTCTGTAGTGTAGCCCCCCACGCACCAACCCCCACCACCTAAATTACACCTAATGGTTTTTTTTTTTTACATTAAATGTCCCACTTTTATTTAGCTTTGGGACACATTTTTTCTGTAGTGTAGCGGCTCCCACCCGCTCCCTCCCCGTGCACGCACCCGCCCCCGCCCCCTCGTGCACGTGCGCGCGCCCGCGCGCTCCCCCGTACTTCCCCGCCCACGATCCCGCCCCCCTCCACATGACCAGGGCCATCGATGGCCGCCACCCACCTCCCATACCGGCTCCCACCCACCAACGATACCGGCCATCGATGTCCGGTGCAGAGAGGGCCAAAGAGTGGCTCTCTCTGCATCGGATGGCCGTAAAAGGTTATTGCAGGATGCCTCCATATCGAGGCATCACTGCAATAACCGGAAAGCAGCTGGAAGCGAGCAGGATCGCTTCCAGCTGCTTTCCACACCAAGGATGTGCAGGGTACGTTCTCAGGCGTTAACTGCCTTTTTTCTGAGGACGTACCCTGCACGTCCTCGGTCATTAAGGGGTTAAAATGACATGCTCTATCTCAATCATGAAATAAAAAAATTGGGTTTACTATCCCTTTAAGAAATGTCACATTAGAAAGTATGGAGGGAAGCACACCAAGTAGCAGCAGAAAGTACATGAAAATTAAATGTATGGCAACAAATGCAAGAAGCATGACAGGTAAAATGGGGGAGCTGGAGAACTTAGTTGCAGAAGAGGACTATGATATTATCAGTATACTTTATTTAGGAGGGACAGGAGTAATAAAAGGGTGGATGAATATGCATGTATATTAAACCTAACCTTAAACCTACAATAAGGGAAGATATTTATAATGATACAGGTGACAATGTAGAGACCCTGTGGGTTGAAATAAAGAGTGGGGGAAAAAATCCTAAAAAAATATTACTTAGAACATGCTACAAGCCCCCCAAAATTAGTGACCTGGAAGAAACTCAACTACTAATGCAAATAGGTAAGGCTGCTATTAACCGTGCTGTAATTATGGGAGATTTTAACTACCGTGATATAAACTGGGCTAATGAAACTAGTAATTCAGCTAAGGGGGATAGATTTATAAATGCTTTCAGGGATAACTTCTTGTCACAATTAATAGAGGAACCAACTAGGAGTAAAGCTATATTTGATTTAGTGCTATGAAACAATACAGATATAGGGGTAGATTTATCATAGTGCGAGCCGACATGATACGATGTAGCGTATCATGTCCGCTGCACATCGAGAAATGCCGATAGCATACACTGTCGGCATTTATCATTGCACCAGCAGTTCTTGTGAACTGCTTGTTCAATGCCGCCCCCTGCAGATTCGCGGCCAAGGGATTTCAACCAACCAGATTGTATTCGATCGGGTTGCTTTCTGTCCACGGCCTCAGAGCAGTTGGACAAGTTATGGAGCAGCAGTCTTTAGACCGCTGCTTCGTAACTTCTGTTTTTGGCGAGCCTAAACAGGGGCATTAAGGTCCATACGGAGCTTGTGATCATAACATGATCACATTTGAAATATCTTTTCATAAACAGTGTCTTAAAGGCTTAACTAAGATTTTTAATTTTAAGAAAGCAAAATTCAACAATTTAAGGAAATCATTAAATAACATAAATTGAGACAAAGGGGGATATTTATCAAGCCATCAACCTGAAATATGCTGGAATTCCGCAGCGTAATTGTGGCGAGCTTGATTCAACCTAGTTATCAAACCCTACAGACCGGCAAAATTTGAAATCTGTGACATAACTTACGATCCGCCGGTCTCAATCCGACACAGATCAATGCTTACATCATTACAGATGTTCCGAATACACATTCGGTACTATTTGACACTTTTTAAAAGTTATCAAATAGTTAACCGATACGCTCGCGGCTATTCCGGCCCAGCGTACCTGGTTTTCAATCCGACACCCTGGAACCGCGGATGCCATAGGAATCATTGGGAGTCTGAAAGCAGCGAAAGATCATGTTCGCTGCTGCCAGATATCCCATTGATTTCTATGGTAGAAAACCAGTAAAGTTTACATCTAACACCCTAACATAAACCCCGAGTCTAAACACCCCTAATCTGCCGCCCGACATCGCCGCCACTAAATAAAATGTATTAACCCCTATCCCACCACAACTAAATAAAAGTATTAACCCCTATCCTGCAGCTCCCGGACCCCACCGCAACTAAATAAAAGTATTAACCCCTAAACCCCTGGCCTCCCACATCACTACCACTAACTAAACCTATTAACCCCTAAACCACCAGCCCCCCACATCGCCATAAACTAAATTAAGCTATTAACCCCTTAACCTAACAACCCGCTAACTTTACATTAAAATTACAACACCCCTATCTTATAATAAATTTAAACTTACCTGTAGAATTAAAATAAACTATTTTAAACTATTAATTACCCTACCCTAACTATTATCCTACAATTAAATTAAACTATATTAAACTATTAATTAACCTACCCTAAATATTATACTAAAAATACATTAAACTACTAATTAAATTAACTATATTACATATTTAAAAACCTAACCCTACTCAAATTATTTAAATCTACAATTAAACCTTTCTAAATTACAAAAAAATTAAACACTAAGTTACAAAAAATAAAAAAAACACTACGTTACAAAAAATAAAAAACCACAGTATCAAAAATAAAAAAGAATTACACCTAATCTAATAGCCCTATCAAAATAAAAAGCCCCCCCATAATAAAAAAAACCCTAGCCTACAATAAACTACCAATGGCCCTTAAAAGGGCCTTTTGAAGGGCATTGCCCCAAAGAAATCAGATCTTTTACCTGTAAAAAAAAAATACCAACACCTGCCAACAGTAAAACCCACCACCCACACAACCAAACCCCCCAAATAAAAACCCTATCTAAAAAAACCTAAGCTCCCCATTGCCCTTAAAAGGGCATTTGTATGGTCATTGCCCTTAAAAGGGCATTTAGCTCTTTTACTGCCCAGACCCTACTCTAAAAATAAAACCCACCCAAAAAACCCTTAAAAAAACCTAACACTAACCCCCGATGACCCACTTACAGTTTTCAAAGTTCCGCTTGAAGGATCCATCCAGCCGGCAAGAAGTCTTCATCCGGGCGGCCTTTTTCATCTTCATCCAGCCGGCGAAGTCTTCATCCATGTGGCCTCTTCTATCTTCATCCATCCGGCGAGGAGCGGGTCCATCCGGAAGACATCCGGTGCGGAGCGGGTCCATCCTGAAGACATCTGACGAGGAGCTCCTCTTCAATACGGTCTCCGCCGTAAACTGGATCTTGAATGCAAGTGACGTCATCCAAGATGGCGTCCCTTGCATTCCTATTGGCTGAAAGGTTCCATTCAACCAATAGGATTAGAGCCGCTAAAATCCTATTGGCTGTTCCAATCAGCCAATAGGATTTGAGCAGCTCTCATCCTATTAGCTGATTGGAACAGCCAATAGGATGAGAGCTGCTCAAATCCTATTGGCTGATTGGAACAGCCAATAGAATTTTAGCGGCTCTAATCCTATTGGCTGATTGTCTTCATGATGGACCCGCTCCTCACCGGATGGATGAAGATAGAAGAGGCCGTTCGGATGAAGACCTTTTTGCCGGCTGGATGGATCCTTCAAGTGGAACTTCAAAAACTTGATAGTGTTAGGTTTTTTTTTTAAGGGTTTTTTGGGTGGGTTTTATTTTTAGAGTAGGGTCTGGGCAGTAAGAGAGCTAAATGCCCTATTAGATTTTTTTAGATAGGGTTTTTATTTGGGGGGTTTGGTTGTGTGGGTGGTGGGCTTTACTGTTGGGGGGGTGTTTGTATTTTTTTTTTACAGGTAAAAGAGCTGATTTCTTTGGGACAATGCCCAACAAAATGCTCTTTTAAGGGCCATTGGTTGTTTATTGTAGGCTAGGGTTTTTTTTTTATTTTGATAAAATATTGAAGAGGAGCTCCTCGTCGGATGTCTTCAGGATGGACCCGCTCCGCACCGGATGTCTTCCGGATTGACCCGCTCCTCGCCGAATGGATGAAGATAGAAGAGGCCACATGGATGAAGACTTCGCCGGCTGGATGAAGATGGAAGAGGCCGCCCGGATGAAGACTTCTTGCCGGCTGGATGGATCCTTCAAGCGGAACTTCGAAAACTGTAAGTGGGTCGTCGGGGTTAGTGTTAGGTTTTTTAAGGGTTTTTTGTGTGGGTTTTATTTTTAGAGTAGGGTCTGGGCAGTAAAAGAGCTAAATGCCCTTTTAAGGGCAATGACCATACAAATGCCCTTTTAAGGGCAATGGGGAGCTTAGGTTTTTTAGATAGGGTTTTTATTTGGGGGGTTTGGTTGTGTGGGTGGTGGGTTTTACTGTTGGGGGATGTTTGTATTTTTTTTTACAGGTAAAAGAGCTGATTTCTTTGGGGCAATGCCCTGCAAAAGGCCCTTTTAAGGGCCATTGGTAGTTTATTGTAGGCTAGGGTTTTTTTTATTTTGGGGGGGGCTTTTTATTTTGATAGGGCTATTAGATTAGGTGTAATTCTTTTTTATTTTTGATACTGTGGTTTTTTATTTTTTGTAACTTAGTGTTTATTTTTTTGTAATTTAGAAAATGTTAATTGTAGATTTAAATAATTTGAGTAGGGTTAGGTTTTTAAATATGTAATATAGTTAATTTAATGGGTAGTTTAATGTATTTTTAGTATAATAGTTAGGGTAGGTTAATTAATAGTTTAATATAGTTTAATTTAATTGTAGCATAATAGTTAGGGTAGGTTAATTAATAGTTTAATATAGTTTATTTTAATTATAAAGGTAAGTTTAAATGTATTATAAGATAGGGATGTTGTAATTTTAATGTAAAATTAGCGGGTTGTTAGGTTAAGGGGTTAATAGCTTAATTTAGTTTATGGCGATGTGGGGGCTGGCGGTTTAGGGGTTACTAGGTTTAGTTAGTGGTAGTGATGTGGGAGGCCAGGGGTTTAGGGTTTAATACTTTTATTTAGTTGCGGTGGGGTCCGGGAGCGGCGGGATAGGGGTTAATACTTTTATTTAGTTGCAGCGGGTCCAGGAGCAGCGGGATAGGGGTTAATACTTTATTTATTTGCGGCAGGGTCCGGGAGCAGCGGGATAAGGGTTAAACATTTTAGTATAGTGGCGGTGTTTAGTGACAGGGTATAAATAAAGTTGGTAAAAAGCCGAATAGCAGCGAGATCGATGACTGCTAGTTAACAACAGTCCGCTGCTCTTCGCCCCTTCCTAGGTGCGCGGCTTTTTGCCGTTTTTTTTATAAATATGGAGATCGTATTCAGGTCCACGGCCGCGATGTTAGGTGAGCGTATTGGTGCCGTTGAATGCAAGAAAGTTGACGGCTTGATAGATAGGCCTTAATGTATTCTTTAATAAAAATACATAAGATAAATGGATAACATTTAAAACTTTGTTAAATAAATATACATATCAACAAATACCATACGGTTATAAAAATAAAAATAAAGAATCCAAGCCAACGTGGCTAAATAAAAATGTGTTAAGAGAAATTATGAAAAAACGTAGGGCATTTAAATTATTCAAAGAAAAAAGTACAGACTCAAAATACCATATTTATAAGGAATGTAACAAAGCATGCAAAAAAAGCAATTAAATTAGCCAGAATTGAAAATGAAATATTAATTGCAAAGGATTCTAAGGGGCCGACCAGGGGCAGACCAGTTAAGAAGCAGCGGTCTTAAGACTGCTGCTTCCGGCAAGCCTGAAGGCTCGCACGGAAACAGGGACATCAGGGGCCCTTGAAAAAACAGTCCCTTAATCTAACCCTAAACAGTTTTCTAAGTACATAAATAGCAAAAAATCTAAGAAGGACAATATAGGGACATTAAAATGCGTGAAGGGTTGCATGATTAACAATGGCAGGAAGAAGGCTGAGGTACTAAACCAGTTCTTTTCTTCAGTATAGACAAGAGAGGAACCAATGGAGGATACTTTGGAACAAACTAGAACAAGCCAGCCCATACCATTTACTGGGTTATGTCTAGACTAGAGGATATCAGGAAAAAAACTGGATAATATTAATAAAAATAAAACTCCAGGCCCAGATGGAATACATCCAAGGGTGTTTCGGGAATTTAGTACTATTGTAGACAAACGTCTACTCTTAATTTTTAAAGACTAATTATCCTCAGGCATAGTAGCCCAGGATTGGCGTAAAGCTGATGTAGTGCCAAAAAGGGAAGCAGGGATGATCCAAAAAGCTATAGACCAGTTAGTCTGACATCAATAGTGGGGAAGATATTTGAAGGGATTATAAGGGATTATATTCAATTCCCCCTGTATTTGTTTGATAAACTTTGTCTGGTGTCTTTTACATTGTATTGTACTGTACTTTTATCTTTGTACCCATGGACAGCGCTGTGAAATTTGTTGGCGCTTTATAAATAAAGAATAATAATAATAAATAATAATAATATTGATGAGCATATTCGTGTAAACAAGATTATGAGTTCAAATCAGCATGGTTTTATGAGAAATAGATCATGCCAAACTAATCCTATATAATAGAAGGCCAGGTATGTTTGTCAGATGCAGTCATGCACAGTAGAGACTGCGCAAGGACAAACATACCTGGCCTTTAGGATCAATGTCAGATCAGATCGGTCGTTGCGGGGGCGTGGGCATGGGCATGGTCGGGCGGAGCGGGCTTGGCGAGGGGCGTGACCGATGGGAGTGTCATTATGGGGCGTGGTCGGTCCGGGAGTGGTCAACAGGGAGTGGGCATGGTCTGAGAGCGACAAAGAGTGGGGAGAGATAGAGAGAGCAAAAGAGAGGGGGAAGAGGAGGCAAAATAGAGGGGGGAGAGAGCTAAAGTGAGGGGGGAGAGAGAGCTAAAGTGAGGGGGGAAGAGAGAGCTAACGAGAGCAAAAGAGAGGGGTGAGAGAGAGTTAAAGAGAGAGGGGAGAGAAAGCAAAAGAGAGGGGGGGGAGAGAGCTAAAGAGAGGGGGAGAGAGAGAAAAAGAAAGGGGGAGAGATAAAGAGAGGGGGGAGAGAGAGCAAAAGAAAGGGGGATAGATAAAGAGAGGGGGGAGAGAGAACAAATGAGAGGGGGAAAGAGAGCAAAAGAGAGGGGGGAGAGAGAGCAAGAGAGAGGGGGGGAGAGAGAGCAAAAAAAAGGGGGAGAGAGGAAAAGAGCAAAAGAGAGGGGGGAGAGAACAAAGGAGGGGGAGAGAGAGCAAAGGAGAGAGGGAAGAGAGAACAAAGGAGAGGGGGAGAGAGCAAAGGAGAGGGGGAGAGAGAGCAAAGGAGAGGGGGGAGAGCAAAGGAGAGGGGAGAGGGAGAGCAAAAGAGGGTGGAGAGAGAGCAAAAAAAGGGGGGAGAGAGAGCAAAAGAGGGGGGAGAGAGAGCAAAAGAAGGGGGAGAGATAGCAAAAGAGGGGGGAGAGATAGCAAAAGAGGGGGGAGAGAGATAAAAAGAGGGGGGAGAGAGAGAGCAAAGGAGGGGGGGAGAGAGCAAAGGAGAGGGGGAGAGAGATCAAAGGAGAGGGGGGAGAGAGATCAAAGAGAGGGGGGAGAGAGAGCAAAGGAGAGGGGGGAGGGAGAGAGGGAGAGAGAGCAAAGGAGAGGGGGAGATAGAGCAAATGAGAGGAGGAGAGAGAGCAAAAGAGAGGGGGAGAGAGAGCAAAGGAGAGGGGGGAGAGAGAGTTAAAGAGAGGGTGGAGAGAGAGTTAAAGAGAGGGGAGAGAGAGAGTTAAAGAGAGGGGAGAGAAAGCAAAAGAGAGGGGAGAGAAAGCAAAAGAGAGGGGAGAGAGAGCTAAAGAGAGGGGGAGAGATAAAGAGATGGGGAGAGAGAGCAAAAGAGAGGGGGATAGATAGCAAAAGAGAGGGGGGAGAGAGAGCAAGAGAGAGAGGGGAGAGAGAGCAAAAGAAAGGGGGAGAGAGAAAGACAGCAAAAGAGAGGGGGAGGGAGAGCAAAAGAGAGGGGGTGGGAGAGCAAAGGAGAGGGGGTGGGAGAGCAAAGGAGAGGGGGAGAGAGAGCAAAGGAGAGGGGAGAGGGAGAGCAAAAGAGGGGGGAGGGAGAGCAAAAGAGGGGGGAGAGAGAGCAAATGAGAGGGGGGAGAGAGAGCAAAGGAGAGAGGGAGAGAGAGCAAAGGAGAGAGGGAGAGAGAGCAAAGGAGAGAGGGAGAGAGAGCAAAGGAGAGGGGGAGAGAGAGCAAAGGAGAGGGGGAGAGAGAGCAAAGGAGAGGGGGAGAGAGAGAGCAAAAGAGAGGGGGCAGAGAGAGCAAAAGAGTGGGGGAGAGAGAGAGCAAGGTGTGGGACCGCTGTACTACAAAAAATGACCCGTGTGCACGGGCTTTAGGACTAGTCTAATTAGATTCTATGAGGAAGCAAGTAAAAATATAGATAAAGGGGAATCAGTTAATTTGATATACTTAGATCTTGCAAAGGCGTTTGATACAGTGCCACATGAGAGTTTAATGCACAAAATTAAGGGATTGGGAATTGCTGAAAATGTTAGCTCATGGATAAATAACTGGATAAAATATAGGGAGCAATGAGTAGTAGTGAATGGGTCATACTCAGATTGGACAGAGGTAATCAGTGGAGTTTCCTAGGGATCAGTACTGGGCCGTGTTAATGACTTGGAGCAAGGATTGAATAGTGACATCTCTATTTTTGTAGACGATACCAAGTTATAGGGACAGTCTACAATAGAATTGTTATTGTTTTAAAAGACAGATAATCCCTTTATTACCTATTCCCCAGTTTTGCATAACGAACACAGTTATATTAATATACTTTTTACCTCTGTGATTACCTTGTATCTAGGAACCTTCTTCCAGCCCCCTGATCACATGACTGTGACTGTTTATTATCTTTTGTCTTGCATTTAGCATTGTGTTGTGCTAAATCTTAAAAAAAAAAACCCTGTGCCTGAACACAGTGTTATCTATATGGCCCACGTGTACTTTCTGTCTCTTTGTGTTGAAAAGAGATTTAAAAAGCATGTGATAAGAGACAGCCCTCAAAGGCTTAGAAATTAGCATATGAGCCTACTTAGGTTTAGTTTAAACTAAGAATACCAAGAGAAAAAAGCAAATTTGATGATAAAAGTAAATTGGAAAGCTGATTAAAATTACAAGTCCTATCTGAATAATGAAAGTTTAATTTTGACTAGACTGTCCCTTTAAGTAAGGTCATTTGGTCAGAACAGGATGAACTTTCGTTACAAAGGGATCTGCAAAAATTCGAAGTATGGGCAGGTAAATGGAAAATTAGATTTAATACGGGAAAATAAAAGGTTCTACATTTTGGAAGTAAAAATAAGCAGGCAATGTATTATTTAAATGGGACAAGACTTAGTCAAACAGAGGAAGAAATGGATTTGGGAGTAGTAATAGATAACAAGCTAAAAATGGGTGCACAATGCAGGGCAGCGGCTTCAAAAGCTAATAAGATACTAGCATTTCTAGAGCGTGGAATCAAGATACTAGCATATTTGTAGAGCGCGGAATCTGTTGGCACTCTGTCATTATATAAATCCCTGGTAAGACCTCAGCTTGAGTATGGAGTGCATTTCTGGGGATCAATTGCAAAAAAAAGATATTGCAGAACTAGAAAAAGTTCAGAGAAGGGCCACAAGAATTTAAGTTATGAGGATAGGCTAGCCAAACTGGGTCTTTTTTCTCTAGAAAAAAAGGAACTTGAGGGGGTGACATGATTACTTTATATAATATATTTAAGGCCCATATACAGAGATGGCAGAAGCTCTGTTTATTCCAAGAAAATTGTTTGTGACAAGAGGTCACAATTTAAGTTTGGAGGAAAGGAGATTTAATCTCCTGCAACGGAAACTTTTTTCACTGTAAGGGTAATGAAATTGTGGAACTCATTACCAAAGGAGGTAGTGAATGCCAATATCCTAGATACATTTAAAAATTCTTTAGATACATTTCTGGCTAGAAACAAAATTCATGGATAGGGTTGCTTGTATTAAATGGGTCACCTTTTAGTGGGATTAATTTAAGCTCAACTGGAGCTTTTTGGAAGTATATTAGATTTGTATAGGTTGAACGCGATGGACTTTGGTCTTTTTTCAACCTCATCTACTATGTTACTATGTTACTATGTAAAGCACTCTAATACATTTTGAAACACTCTATATTAGATTGTACATAGGAAAAAAAATGAGTATCATGTCCCTTTAAGTATGCAGGATGCACACCAGGCTTTCTGGCGGGTGTAAAAATAAAATATGCTAAAGTAAATTACAGAAAAAAAACAGGCAAAATAAATAATGACTGTACACTCCATTTTTATAATAATATAATTAATATTACAATGTGTATCTCTGCATGGTAGCATGTTATTTTCTTTCTGTGATTTCCAAAAACTATCTTCCTCTGACATTAGCAGATATAACAGGCAGCTTCCTAAGTGTTCAAGCAAAGTGTGTAACTTCAAGCAGGTTCAAGTAATGCAGGCAACTTCCTTAAAGGTTCAAGCAAATGAAGGCAATTTATTAAAGGTTCAAGCAAATGCAGGCAACTTCCTAAAGGCTCAAGCAACTTCCTAAAGGTCCAAGCAAATGCAGGCAGCTTCCTAAAGGTTCAAGCAAATGCAGGCAGCTTATTAAAGGTTCAAGCAAATGCAGGCAGATTCCTAAAGGTTCAACAAATCCAGACAGCTTCCTAAAGGTTCAAGCAAATGCAACCAACTTCCTAAAGGTTCATGCAATGCAACCAACTTCCTAAAGGTTCAAGCAATGCAACCAACTTCCTAAAGGTTCAAGCAAATGCAACCAACTTAGTAAAGGTTCAAGCAATGCAACCAACTTCCTAAAGGTTCAAGCAAATACAACCAACCTAGTAAAGGTTCAAGCAAGCAACCAACTTCCTAAAGGTTCAAGCAAAGCAACCAACTTCCTAAAGGTTCAAGCAAAGCAATCAACTTCCTAAAGGTTCAAGCACATGCAACCAACTTCCTAAAGGTTCAAGCAATGCAACCAACTTCCTAAAGGTTCAAGCAATGCAACCAACCTCCTAAAGGTTCAAGCAATGCAACCAACTTCCTAAAGGTTCAAGCAAATGCAACCAACTTCCTAAAGGTTTATGCAATGCAACCAACTTCCTAAAGGTTCAAGCAATGCAACCAACTTCCTAAAGGTTCAAGCAAATGCAACCAACTTCCTAAAGGTTCAAGCAATGCAACCAACTTCCTAAAGGTTCAAGCAATGCAACCAACTTCCTAAAGGTTCAAGCAAATGCAACCAACTTCCTAAAGGTTTATGCAATGCAACCAACTTCCAAAAGGTTCAAGCAAATGCAACCAACTTAGTAAAGGTTCAAGCAATGCAACCAACTTAGTAAAGGTTCAAGCAATGCAACCAACTTCCTAAAGGTTCAAACAATGCAACCACCTTTCTAAAGGTTCAAGCAATGCAACCAACTTCCTAAAGGTTCAATAATTGCAACCAACTTAGTAAAGGTTCAAGCAATGCAACCAACTTCCTAAAGGTTCAAGCAATGCAACCAACTTCCTAAAGGTTCAAGCAATGCAAAAAACTTACTAAAGGTTTTAGCAATAAAAGAAAATTACTAAAAGTTAGAGCAATGCAAGCAATTCCCTAAAGGTTCAAGCAATGCAAGCAATGTCCTAAAAGTTCAAGCAATGCAAACAACTTCCCAAAGGTTCAAGCAATGAAGACAACTTTCTAAAGATTCGAGCAATTCAGATACCATCCAAACATTTAAAGCAAAGCAAGCAACTTCCTAAAGGCTCAAGCAATACAAGCAACTTCCTAAAGGTTCAAACATAGAAGGCAAATGCCTAAAGGCTCAAGCAATACAAGCAACTTTCTAAAGGTTCAAGCATAGAAGGCAACTTCCTAAAGATTCAAGCAATGTAAGCAACATCCTATGCTCTTAAGCAATACAGACAACTTCCTATGTGCTCAAGTAATGCAGACAAATTCATATGCTTTAAGCAATACAGACAAAGTCCTATGTCCTCAAGTAATGCAGACAATTCCCTAGGGGCTCAAACAATGAAAGCAGGCAACTTAAGTGTTCAAACAATGCAGGAAACTGAATTGGTGCTCTAGAAATGCAGGCAACTTCCAATGTTCCCTCTAATTTTTTTGACCAGTGTGCGGAAAAATGTTGGCCTGTGCAATTTTTTTAAAAAAATATTTTTTATTGAGGATATTATAAACAGATACAGCATATGAAGAAATGCCAACACTTAGGTAGTACAAACATTGGAATATCATTCACAATAAGAAACAGTGTATAATCAGATAAATATAGATCAAAAACTTGATGGGCAAAAATAACAATATCCTAGTTTTTATATTGATATATACCTCCTCTGAAAATAATAGGTCACTCTTGGACCATGGTATAGAATAAAGACTCATCTGAGGTAAGTAAATTGGGTCTATAGCCACTTTAGGGCTTGGTATAGTAAATAATATTAAATATATATCAACACTAATCATGAAATAATTGTCAACCATCATGAATATCATGTCATTTTCCTGAGAACAAATGTGGTACACTCATCAACATTTCCTCATTATCTAAAGAAGAACAATTAAACATCTGTGTACATTGAATATCACAATCTTGTTGAGATCACTAAAAGGAAATAATGATAATGAATGAATTAGGTGGTTGTCATGCAAAAAGAAAATACATTTTTCTATAGGAATCATTTTCCTTTACCTATGAAATAGGCTCAATGGAGTCATGGGGGGGGGGGGAGGAACAGGGGTAAAATCAAAGGAGGAGAAATGGAATAAAAAAATAAAGAAATATAAGTTTAATTTTAAGACTGGGTCGGTAAGAGAATATATCATCATTGGATCCATATCGTTAAAGGGCTTATATAATATCTCCCCTCAGGGATGTTGTCCCCACTGGACACAGATGGGTAAGGGATAGTGGATATGACCCGCTCACATATGTAGAGCGGGAAAGGGTGAGGGGGCGATACAGTCGGCGGGGAAGTATTATAGGAGCTGATGGCCCTATAAGCCAGAAACCAGGGGATATTATATTAGATAAGGCCTATAAACTGGCTTAAGCATAGTAAACTAACAGGAACAGTATCCTTCTCATATATTAAAGGTTATGGGCTATAATGTGCCTGAAACAAACTCTGTTGAATATAGTTTAAATAAACCTATGTATAAAACAAAATAGAACCTATAAGTAAATAATCGCTGTAGTGCAGCATCCATGGTTAGCCCACATATATGGATTGTGGGACTTCAAACATGGGATCTGTGCCTGTCAGCTGAACAGGTAAACTATATGAAAAGGAACGGAACCTACGCTACCAAAGGAGGCCTTTAGCTCAAATATATTTCTACGTCTTAAAGGGAGGTGTATCTAATATTATAGGGCCCATAGGTACATATAGCTATTGTACAGTTTTACCTTGACCAGTGATATGTAATGAGGAGGAATATGGCTATATTAAATCCAGATCTATAGGCTTTTAGCCTTGGTGTATTAGGTAAGAGGGATCTAAATTAGGTTTTATTAGGACTACTTTGTATCTCAATAGGAATAGATACTATCAATCAGTATCGCTCAGAATCATAGGGGACAAAATATGGGCTATTATAAAAATAAAACTACTCCTAGTTACTAGCTTCCCTTCATTGGGGAGGGTTGGTATTTAAAATTTATTTCCCAGTATGTGTCAATAGTTAAAGCTACATGCCCCACCATCCTGGCCACTGACAGCAGGGCAGGCAGTTATACCCTCAACAGTTAGGGAACACTCTAAAAATCAAAAAGATGATAAGGGACATTTTCTCAACAAGTGGGAAGTGAATTGGTGCGATAAGAGCAGCTAACTAGACTCTGAAAACCTGGTCTTCTAGGCTGAATTCATTGTATATTAGTATAATGGGTGATATTAGGGGCAATGTTAAGTTTTTTCAGGCAAAAAGTACAACCCTATAAGACAGAATTCACACTACGACTAAACAAGTAGGTATCACATTCAGGCCAAAGTCACAACAGGATACCATAACGTTATATGAGATTCTACTTGCTCCACAATATCCCCTTCACCCATTAGACCTAGTCCTGTACTCTCCTACGAAGGTTGCTATATGGGGATGGGTGAGTGTTTTGTATCTAAGCTAGAACCAAAGCAAAAGGCTTGTATTAAGCAATGTAGAACATGAATTGCTGAATACCTCATTTGACCATCCTGTAGGGGTAAACATAAGAGTAGTTTCAAACTAATATAATATAAATATAAATATAGCTGACAGGGAAAGGGAAGGAAACATCCCATCTAGGAAACTTAGTTTAGCAGTATCACATAGTTGTGGTTGTGAAATGGGCTTTACAGATCCCTTAACTCTGTGGGAATATAAAACTGTAGTAGTGTACATATGATTTCCTATAGACTCAGACACAAATACAAGGTTCAAATATAGCCAGGGAATGACTGATAATAGGCTTCCTCAGTCGCTGATTCTAAACTAAAATTCAGTACATTTAAGGCAGCAAACTATTGAACATACGATATCCCGGTCTCACATACTAGATTCTGTTATATAACAGAAACTTCAATACTCTAAGGCAGAGAGTACCAAAGGGAAAATAAACAGCTGAAGAGCAGGATACATAAACATTTTTAAGTAGCTAGCACCAAGTCAACAATAGTTAGTGGGGTGTCAAGACACCAGGTAAAAATAAACTGACAAATAACGTAAAAACTGTGGTACAACAGTCCTTAGTATCTTCTCGGCAGGGCCCCTCATATAACTAGAGACTGCCTTCAGTACAATGTTCATCCTATACCTGCGAGCCTAAATAAGTAGATTTCACTAGCAATGTCAAAAGTGGGATGAATCATCATTCCCCTTCTGTTTACAAGATGTAGAGGGGAGAAGTCAGAAGAAAAAACACTTTGAAGCATAACGTTAGGTTGTGCATTGCTCATAGGGGATGGTGCCGGATTTATGTTTACCGTGGCCGCTCCCATAGAATTTGACCTGCAATCTCCCTGCACATTAACGATAGTGAGCAGGTATTTAGCTCCGAGGATCCCTCTGACAGTTTTCACTGTATCTCTCTTGCTGTGAACCCGCCCCGGCGCCCCAGCATGGGGTGTAGACCGGATCAGTGTCACGGAGGCTTGCCGTGCATCTCCTGGAGAAAAACTCTGCCTGGGTAGGTGTCTTCGCTGGGTAAGTATGTCCCCGGTGAATTCAGGGCATCTGTGGGTTCCGTATACCTGATATTACCTGAGTGTCCCTGTGAGACTCCATAGGATCAGTGTAGAGCAACGGTCCGGCGCCATCTTGAATTGCATTCGTTGTCGTCGACTGCTTAAAGGGACAGTCTACACCAGATTTTTTTATTGTTTTAAAAGATAGATAATCCCTTTATTACCCATTTCCCAGTTTTGCATAACCAACACATTTATATTAATATACTTTTAACCTCTGTGATTATCTTGTATTTAAGCCTCTGCAAACTGCCCCTTTTTTCAGTTCTTTTGACAGACTTGCAGTTTAGCCAATCAGTGCCTGCTCCCAGATTACTTCACGTGCACGAGCACAGTGTTATTTATATGAAATATGTGAACTAACACCCTCTAGTGGTGAAAAACTGTTAAAATGCAATCTGAAAGAGGTGGCCTTCAAGGTCTAAGAAATTAGCATATGAAGCTGGTATGGTTAAGCTTTCAACTAAGAATACTAAGAGAACAAAGCAAAATTGGTGATAAAAGTAAATTGGAAAATTGTTTAAAATGACATGCTCTATCTGAATCATGAAAGTTTATTTTGGCCTAGACTGTCCCTTTAAACCACTGTAGGGTTAAAGTAAACATTTCAGAGAAGTGGCTCTCTAATATTGCACATATTTTATCTTCAAGTGCTTCTGTAGTCATTGCCCGTTAATAAGGCTTCCAAAGTAGTTTGCTGAATGACTCTGATGTCTAAGGGTGGAATGCAGTCCTAATTGTGGCCTATAAGCCTCTGCT
Organism: Bombina bombina; assembly: GCF_027579735.1. Taxonomy (NCBI): domain Eukaryota; kingdom Metazoa; phylum Chordata; class Amphibia; order Anura; family Bombinatoridae; genus Bombina; species Bombina bombina. Next base: position 115,235,819 of record NC_069505.1, read on the forward strand.
TGCTATGTGTCGCAGACCCCAAGACCGTGAAGTCAAGCGATCTGTAGCTCTCTACTTGAAATTTAGCTTTTCGCATCCCCCAGATTGAATAGTGTCCAGTATTAATGACATTTTTGGTCTTGAACGGACTCCAATGTGACTTTTATATATATTAAAGCTGGAGCTTTTATAGTATGCGTCTGTTCAGCTCCAAAGGTAGCTCCGCCCCCCCCGTGCAATTTTTTGACAAGTGACTAAAATGCGTGCGCTCTTTAATATGTGTGCTGTTAAGCCTGAAAATGTGAAACATGAAAGGGTCACATGTGCATAGAGGATCTAGTGTTCCATTTTTAAATGAGGCAGGAATAAACACACACACATACACATGCATATATACACACTGATACATACACCCACATACACATGCATATACACACACTAATACATACACACACATACATTCACACACACTCATATATACAAACACATACATACATACATACTCACACATACACACACACACTTACACATGCATATATACACACACTGATACATACATACACATACACATGCATATACACACACATACACATGCTGATACACTGATACATACACCCACATACACATGCATATACACACACTAATACATACACACACATACATACATTCACATACACTCATATATACAAACACATACATACTCACACATACATACATTCACATACACTCATATATACAAACACATACATACATATTCACACATACACAGCACACACATATATAACACACACATACATACATTCACACACACTCATATATACAAACACATACATACTCACACATACACACACACACATATATAACACACACATGCACACTCATAGTCATGGCCAAAAATATTGGCACCCCTGCATTTCTGTCAGATAATGCACCACTTCGCCCAGAAAATTGTTGCAATTACAAATGTTTAGGCCAGAGCTTTCCAAAATTTCAAGTTGGTGACACACTTTTTAGACCTACATAATTTTGCGACACAGTAATTCAGTTGTACTAGCAAACAGGAGGTTAAACTAACTTGTTTTAAGAGATACGGACACATACATAAATTATATAAAAACAAAATGTATTAACAAATAACAGTATGTATGTGCAAGAATTAAATAAAGTTTAAAAACACCAATAGCTACTTACTATTTTAATGGGATGTATGAGGTTGATGGGATGAACACAGTTTCTGAATATTTGGTGGAATATTAGATAAAGATACTCACATTTCATCATCAAGCATTTTTAAGCTTCCACTTCCTATCCATATATCAAGAGCAGGAGCAGCAATGCACTACTGGGAGCTAGCTGCAAAAAAACCCCCAAAAAACACTTTAACTTCAGCTCAGCGTTTAAACTGCCTCCCTCAGAGCTCGGTGAGTCTGATTGACTACTGCCCGTGCTGCAAACACACTGCTGTCCCACTCACTGACTACACTTGCAGTCACAAGCCGATTGAGGAGACTACACGTGCAGTCAGGAGCCAATGTGCCACCAATGGGAATAGTTTCAGTTCCCACTGAGCTGCGCCAATAGGTTAAGATGATCTGTGACCCACTAGGTCTTAATCACGTGTCAACCATGTGATATGCGTAGCAGGCAGGCGGAAAGTCAGAAACCAAAAAAAAAAAAAAAATGTAAAAAAATTTAAATTAAAAAACATTTGTTCTGAAGCAGGGACACACCTACACACTGCTGCCGACACACTAATGTGTCACAACACACAGTTTGGAAAGCACTGGTTTAGGCATTCTCATGTTTATTTCTTTTCTTTGTATTGATATGACACAAAAAAGTGGAGACAAAAAGCCAAATCTGACACATTCCACTCAAAACTCCAAAAATAGACTGGACAAAATTATTGGCACCTTCTCAAAATTGTAAGAAATAATTGCATTCCAAGTTTGTGATGCTTCTGTAATTTGTAATTAAACTCACCTGTATCAATTAACAGGTGCTGACAATATAGAAATCACACTGGCAACCAGTTAAAACTCAACCTTTCTGTTGTGTGTCTGTGTGTGTCACTGAGCATGGAGAAGTTAAAGAGCAGCAAAGAATTGACTGAGGATTTGAGAACAAAATTGTGGAAAAGCATGGACAATCTCAAGGTTACAAGTCCATCTCCGGAGATCTTAATGTTTACAGCTTTTTGGTAAAGCCCATTATGCTACTGTTTTCTGAAAAAGAAATGAGGCTTTTAAAGAAAAGAATACAGTCCCTACAGTCAAACATGGTGGTGGTTCACTGATGTTTTGGGGTTGCTTTGCTGCTTCAGGCATTGGATGTCTTGACTGTGTGCATGGCATTATGAAATCTGAAGACTACCAAAGAATTCTGTGGTGCAATGTGTCAGAAATTTGGGTCTCCATCATGAGTCTTACAGCAGGACAATGGGGGGTAGTTATCAAGCCGTCTACTTTTCTGGCTTCGCCGGCCCAATACGCCCGCCTAAGCTCGCCTACCTTCGCCGCCGCGGACCTGAAAAAATACGCCTAAGTTATCAAATAAAGCTGTCAAAAAGCCGCGGGCGATGAGCAGCGGACTGTGAGAGTTATCACTCATCCGATCTCGCTGCCCTTCGGCTTTTTCCCAGCTTTATTGCTAGCCTGTCACTAAGCACTCACACTAAACTGCACTGTTCTACCCCCTATACCGGCGCCCCCCGCAACTAAATAAAGTTACTAACCCCTAAACCGCCGCTCCTAGACCCCGCCGCAACTCTTATAAATGTATTAACCCCTAAACCGCCGCTCCTAGACCCTGCCGCAACTCTTATAAATGTATTAACCCCTAAACCGCCGCTCCCGGACACCGCTGCCACCTACAGTATACCTAGTAACCCCTATCCTGCCCCCCCTACACCGTCGCCCTCTATTATAAATTTATTAACCCCTATCCTGCTGATCCCGCACCTCTCCGCAACTAAATAAATAGTTTAACCCCTAAACCGCCGCTCCATGAACCCGCCGCAACCTATATTAAACCTATTAACCCCTATCCTGCCCCCCCTACACCGTCGCCACCTATAATAAATTTATTAACCCCTAATCTGCCCCCCTACACCTTCGACACCTATAATAAATTTATTAACCCCTATCCTGCCCCCCACTACGCCGCCGCCACTGTAATAAAATTATTAACCCCTAAACCTAAGTCTAACCCTAACCCTAACGCCCCCCTAACTTAAATATTAATTAAATAAATCTAAATAAATTAACTCTTATTAACTAAATGAATCCTATTTAAAACTAAATACTTACCTTTAAAATAAACCCTAATATAGCTACAATATAAATAATAATTATATTCTAGCTATCTTAGGATTTATATTTATTTTACAGGTAACTTTCAATTTATTTTAACCATGTACAATAACTATTAAATAGTTATTAACTATTTAATTGCTTACCTAGCTAAAATAAAGAGAAATGTACCTGTGAAATAAATCCTAACCTAAGTTACAATTACACCTAACACTACACTATACTTTAATAAATTATTCCTATTTAAAAATAAATACTTACCTGTAAAATAAACCCTAAGATAGCTACAATATAATTAATAATTATATTATAGCTATCTTAGGATTTATATTTATTTTACAGGTAACTTTGTATTTATTTTAGCTAGTTAGAATAGTTATTAAATAGTTATTAACTATTTAATAACTACCTAGCTAAAAGAAATACAAAATTACATGTAAAATAAATCCTAACTTAAGTTACAATTAAACCTAATACTACACTATCATTAAATTAATTAAATAAACTACCTACAAATAACTACAATTAAATACAATTACATAAACTAACTAAAGTACAAAAAATAAAAAAAGCTAAGTTACAAAAAATAAAAAATTAAGTTACAAACATGTTAAAAATATTACAACAATTTTAAGCTACTTACACCTAATCTAAGCCCCCTAATAAAATAACAAACCCCCCCAAAATAAAAAAATGCCCTACCCTATTCTAAATTAAATAAATTTCAAAGCTCTTTTACCTTACCAGCCCTTAAAAGGGCCATTTGTGGGGGCATGCCCCAAAGAAAACAGCTCTTTTGCCTGTAAAAGAAAAATACAACCCCCCCCCAACATTAAAACCCACCACTCACATACCCCTAATCTAACCCAAACCCCCCTTACAAAAACCTAACACTAATCCCCTGAAGATCATCCTACCTTGAGTCATCTTCACTCAGCCGAGCCACCGATGGAACTGAAGAGGACATCCGGAGCGGAAGAAGTTAATCCTCCAAGCGGCGCTGAAGAAATCTTCCATCCGATGAAGTCATCATCCAGGCGGCGCTGAAGAAAAGTCTTCGATCCGGCCGATGTCATCTTCAAAGAGGCGCTGAAGAGGTCTTCTATCCGGGCGAAGTCATCTTCCAAGCCGGGTCTTGAATCTTCCTTCCGCCGACGCGGAACCACCTTCTTCACCGACAGACTACGACGAATGACGGCTCCTTTAAGGGACGTCATCCAAGATGGCGTCCCCTCAATTCCGATTGGCTGATAGGATTCTATCATCCAATCGGAATTAAGGTAGGAAAATCTGATTGGCTGATGGAATCAGCCAATCAGATTCAAGTTCAATCCGATTGGCTGATCCAATCAGCCAATCAGATTGAGCTTGCATTCTATTGGCTGATCGGAACAGCCAATAGAATGCGAGCTCAATCTGATTGGCTGATTCCATCAGCCAATCAGATTTTTCCTACCTTAATTCCGATTGGCTGATAGAATCCTATCAGCCAATCGGAATTGAGGGGACGCTATCTTGGATGACGTCCCTTAAAGGAGCCGTCATTCGTCGTAGTCCGTCAGTGAAGAAGGTGGTTCCGCGTCGGCGGAAGGAAGATTCAAGACCCGGCTTGGAAGATGACTTCGCCCGGATAGAAGACCTCTTCAGCGCCTCTTTGAAGATGACATCGGCCGGATCGAAGACTTCTTCAGCGCCGCCTGGATGATGACTTCATCGGATGGAAGAATTCTTCAGCGCCGCTTGGAGGATTAACTTCTTCCGCTCCGGATGTCCTCTTCAGTTCCATCGGTGGCTCGGCTGAGTGAAGACGACTCAAGGTAGGATGATCTTCAGGGGATTAGTGTTAGGTTTTTGTAAGGGGGGTTTGCGTTAGATTAGGGGTATGTGGGTGGTGGGTTTTAATGTTGGGGGGGTTGTATTTTTCTTTTACAGGCAAAAGAGCTGAACTTTTTGGGGCATGCCCCCACAAATGGCCCTTTTAAGGGCTGGTAAGGTAAAAGAGCTTTGAAATGTATTTAATTTAGAATAGGGTAGGGATTTTTTTATTTTGGGGGGGTTTGTTATTTTATTAGGGGGCTTAGATTAGGTGTAAGTAGCTTAAAATTGTTGTAATATTTTTAACATGTTTGTAACTTATTTTTTTATTTTTTGTAACTTAGCTTTTTTTATTTTTTGTACTTTAGTTAGTTTATGTAATTGTATTTAATTGTAGTTATTTGTAGGTAGTTTATTTAGTTAATTTAATGATAGTGTAGTATTAGGTTTAATTGTAACTTAGGTTAGGATTTATTTTACAGGTAATTTTGTATTTCTTTTAGCTAGGTAGTTATTAAATAGTTAATAACTATTTAATAACTATTCTAACTAGCTAAAATAAATACAAAGTTACCTGTAAAATAAATATAAATCCTAAGATAGCTATAATATAATTATTAATTATATTGTAGCTATCTTAGGGTTTATTTTACAGGTAAGTATTTATTTTTAAATAGGAATAATTTATTAAAGTATAATGTAGTGTTAGGTGTAATTGTAACTTAGGTTAGGATTTATTTCACAGGTACATTTCTCTTTATTTTAGCTAGGTAAGCTATTAAATAGTTAATAACTATTTAATAGTTATTGTACATGGTTAAAATAAATTGAAAGTTACCTGTAAAATAAATATAAATCCTAAGATAGCTAGAATATAATTATTATTTATATTGTAGCTATATTAGGGTTTATTTTAAAGGTAAGTATTTAGTTTTAAATAGGATTCATTTAGTTAATAAGAGTTAATTTATTTAGATTTATTTAATTAATATTTAAGTTAGGGGGGCGTTAGGGTTAGACTTAGGTTTAGGGGTTAATAATTTTATTACAGTGGCGGCGGCGTAGTGGGGGGCAGGATAGGGGTTAATAAATTTATTATAGGTGGCGACGGTGTAGGGGGGGCAGATTAGGGGTTAATAAATTTATTATAGGTGGCGACGGTGTAGGGGGGGCAGGATAGGGGTTAATACATTTAATATAGGTTGCGGCGGGTTCAGGGAGTGGCGGTTTAGGGGTTAATACATTTATTATAGTTGCGGTGGGCTCCGGGAGCGGCGGTTTAGGGGTTAATATGTATAGAGTAGCTTGCGGTGGGCTCCGGGAGCGGCGGTTTAGGGAGTAATAACTTTATTTAGTTGCGGCGGTGTAGGGGGGGTCAGATTAGCGGTGTTTAGACTCGGGGTACATGTTAAGGTGTTAGGTGTAGACAGCTCCCATAGGAATCAATGGGATGTCTGTCAGCAGCGAACTTGTACTTTCGCTATGGTCAGACTCCCATTGATTCCTATGGGATCCGCCGCCTCCAGGGGTGGCGGATTGAAAACCAGGTACGCTGGGCCGTAAAAGTGCCGAGCGTACCTGCTAGTTTTTTGATAACTAGCAAAAGTAGTGAGAATGTGCTGCACTTGTGTGCGGAACATCTGGAGTGACGTCAGAATCGATCTGTGTCGGACGGAGTCCGGCGGATCGATGCTTACGTCACAAAATTCTACTTTTGCCGGTCTCGAGCCTTTGATAACTAAGGCGTATCAGCCTCGCCACAAATACGCTGCGGAATTCCAGCGTATTTGAGGTTGACGGCTTGATAACTACCCCCCAATGACTCAAAGCACACGTCAAAAAGCACCCCGAAATGGTTTAAGACAAATCGCTGGAGAGTACTGAACTGCCAAGAAAATTAGTCCAGGGGGACCATTTATCAAGCTCCGGATGGAGCTTGTAGGCTCGCCAGAAACACCAGTTATGAAGCAGCGGTCTAAAGAAATAACCTGTCCGCCTGCTCTGAGCAGGCGGACAGACATTGCCGCAATTCAACCCGATCAAGTACCTCCCTGCTGGCGGCTGATTGGCTGTGAAACTGCAGGGGGCGACGTTGCACCAGCAGTTCACAAGAGCTGCTGGTGCAATGCTGAATACAGAGAGCGTATTGCTCTCCGCATTCAGCGAGGTCTGTCGGACCTGATCCGCACTGTCGGATCAGGTCCGACAGACCTTTGTTAAATAAGGGCCCAGATCTCAATCCCATAGAGCACCTGTGGAGAGATATCAAAACAGCAGTTGGGAAAAGGAACCCTTCCAATCTGAAAGACCTGCAGCAGGTTCAAAATTCCAAAAGAGAGGTGTAAGAAACTCATTGATGGTTGCAGGAAGCGATTAATTTCAGTTATTTTTTCCCAAGGGGTGTGCTACCAAATATTAAATTGAGGGTGCCAATAATTTTGTCCAGTCCATTTTTTGAGTATTGCGTAGAATGTGTCAGATTTTGCTTTTTTCCCCTCCACTTTTTGGTGTCATACCAATACAAACTAAAGAAATAAACATGAGAATCCCTAAAAACATAATTTATGTAAGAACTTACCTGATAAATTCATTTCTTTCATATTAGCAAGAGTCCATGAGCTAGTGACGTATGGGATATACATTCCCACCAGGAGGGGCAAAGTTTCCCAAACCTCAAAATGCCTATAAGTACACCCCTCACCACACCCACAATTCAGTTTAACGAATAGCCAAGAAGTGGGGTGATAAAAAAGTGCGAAAGCATATAAAATAAGGAATTGGAATAATTGTGCTTTATACAAAAATTATAACCACCCCAAAAAAAGGGCGGGCCTCATGGACTCTTGCTAATATGAAAGAAATGAATTTATCAGGTAAATTCTTACATAAATTATGTTTTCTTTCATGTAATTAGCAAGAGTCCATGAGCTAGTTACGTATGGGATAATGATTACCCAAGATGTGGATCTTTCCGCGCAAGAGTCACTAGAGAGGGAGGGATAAAATAAAGACAGCCAATTCCTGCTGAAAATAATCCACACCCAAAATAAAGTTTAATGAAAAACATAAGCAGAAGATTCAAACTGAAACCGCTGCCTGAAATACTTTTCTACCAAAAACTGCTTCAGAAGAAGAAAATACATCAAAATGGTAGAATTTAGTAAAAGTATGCAAAGAGGACCAAGTTGCTGCTTTGCAAATCTGATCAATCGAAGCTTCATTCCTAAACGCCCAGGAAGTAGAAACTGACCTAGTAGAATGAGCTGTAATCCTTTGAGGCGGAGATTTACCCGACTCAACATAGGCAAGATGAATTAAAGATTTCAACCAAGATGCCAAAGAAATGGCAGAAGCTTTCTGGCCTTTTCTAGAACCAGAAAAGATAAAAAATAAACTAGAAGTCTTTCGGAAAGACTTAGTAGCTTCAACATAATATTTCAAAGCTCTAACAACATCCAAAGAATGCAATGATTTCTCCTTAGAATTCTTAGGATTAGGACACAATGAAGGAACCACAATTTCCCTACTAATGTTGTTAGAATTCACAACTTTAGGTAAAAATTCAAAAGAAGTTCGCAACACTGCCTTATCCTGATGAAAAATCAGAAAAGGAGACTCACAAGAAAGAGCAGATAATTCAGAAACTCTTCTGGCAGAAGAGATTGCCAAAAGGAACAAAACTTTCCAAGAAAGTAATTTAATGTCCAATGAATGCATAGGTTCAAACGGAGGAGCTTGAAGAGCCCCCAGAACCAAATTCAAACTCCAAGGAGGAGAAATTGACTTAATGACAGGTTTTATACGAACCAAAGCTTGTACAAAACAATGAATATCAGGAAGATTAGCAATCTTTCTGTGAAAAAGAACAGAAAGAGCAGAGATTTGTCCTTTCAAAGAACTTGCGGATAAACCTTTATCTAAACCATCCTGAAGAAACTGTAAAATTCTCGGAATTCTAAAAGAATGCCAAGAAAAATGATGAGAAAGACACCAAGAAATATAAGTCTTCCAGACTCTATAATATATCTCTCTGGATACAGATTTACGAGCCTGTAACATAGTATTAATCACAGAGTCAGAGAAACCTCTTTGACCAAGAATCAAGCGTTCAATCTCCATACCTTTAAATTTAAGGATTTGAGATCCTGATGGAAAAAAGGACTTTGCGACAGAAGGTCTGGTCGTAGCGGAAGAGTCCACGGATGGCAAGAGGCCATCCGGACAAGATCTGCATACCAAAACCTGTGAGGCCATGCCGGAGCTACCAGCAGAACAAACGAGCATTCCTTCAGAATCTTGGAGATTACTCTTGGAAGAAGAACTAGAGGCGGAAAGATATAAGCAGGATGATACTTCCAAGGAAGTGATAATGCATCCACTGCTTCCGCCTGAGGATCCCGGGATCTGGACAGATACCTGGGAAGTTTCTTGTTTAGATGAGACGCCATCAGATCTATTTCTGGAAGCTCCCACATTTGAACAATCTGAAGAAATACCTCTGGGTGAAGAGACCATTCGCCCGGATGCAACGTTTGGCGACTGAGATAATCCGCTTCCCAATTGTCTATACCTGGGATATGAACCGCAGAGATTAGACAGGAGCTGGATTCCGCCCAAACCAGAATTCGAGATACTTCTTTCATAGCCAGAGGACTGTGAGTCCCTCCTTGATGATTGATGTATGCCACAGTAGTGACATTGTCTGTCTGAAAACAAATGAACGATTCTCTCTTCAGAAGAGGCCAAGACTGAAGAGCTCTGAAAATTGCACGGAGTTCCAAAATATTGATCGGTAATCTCACCTCCTGAGATTCCCAAACTCCTTGTGCCGTCAGAGATCCCCACACAGCTCCCCAACCTGTGAGACTTGCATCTGTTGAAATTACAGTCCAGGTCGGAAGCACAAAAGAAGCCCCCTGAATTAAACGATGGTGATCTGTCCACCACGTTAGAGAGTGTCGTACAATCGGTTTTAAAGATATTAATTGAGATATCTTTGTGTAATCCTTGCACCATTGATTCAGCATACAGAGCTGAAGAGGTCGCATGTGAAAACGAGCAAAGGGGATCGCGTCCGATGCAGCAGTCATAAGACCTAGAATTTCCATGCATAAGGCTACCGAAGGGAATGATTGTGACTGAAGGTTTCGACAAGCTGAAATCAATTTTAGACGTCTCTTGTCTGTTAAAGACAGAGCCATGGACACTGAATCTATCTGGAAACCCAGAAAGGTTACCCTTGTCTGAGGAATCAATGAACTTTTTGGTGAATTGATCCTCCAACCATGATCTTGAAGAAACAACACAAGTCGATTCGTATGAGATTCTGCTAAATGTAAAGACTGAGCAAGTACCAAGATATCGTCCAAATAAGGAAATACCACAATACCCTGTTCTCTGATTACAGACAGAAGGGCACCGAGAACCTTTGTAAAAATTCTTGGAGCTGTAGCTAGGCCAAACGGCAGAGCCACAAACTGGTAATGCTTGTCCAGAAAAGAGAATCTCAGGAACTGATAATGATCTGGATGAATCGGAATATGCAGATATGCATCCTGTAAATCTATTGTGGACATAAAATGCCCTTGCTGAACAAAAGGCAAGATAGTCCTTACAGTTACCATTTTGAATGTTGGTATCCTTACATAACGATTCAATATTTTTAGATCCAGAACTGGTCTGAAGGAATTCTCCTTCTTTGGTACAATGAAGAGATTTGAATAAAACCCCATCCCCTGTTCCAGAACTGGAACTGGCATAATTACTCCAGCCAACTCTAGATCTGAAACACAATTCAGAAATGCTTGAGCTTTCACTGGATTTACTGGGACACGGGAAAGAAAAAATCTCTTTGCAGGAGGTCTCATCTTGAAACCAATTCTGTACCCTTCTGAAACAATGTTCTGAATCCAAAGATTGTGAACAGAATTGATCCAAATTTCTTTGAAAAAACGTAACCTGCCCCCTACCAGCTGAGCTGGAATGAGGGCCGCACCTTCATGTGGGCTTTGCCTTTCTAGAAGGCTTGGATTTATTCCAGACTGGATATGGTTTCCAAACTGAAACTGCTCCTGAGGATGAAGGATCAGGCTTTTGTTCTTTGTTGAAACGAAAGGAACGAAAACGATTATTAGCCCTGTTTTTACCCTTAGATTTTTTATCCTGTGGTAAAAAAGTTCCTTTCCCACCAGTAACAGTTGAGATAATGGAATCCAACTGAGAACCAAATAATTTGTTACCCTGGAAAGAAATGGAAAGTAGAGTTGATTTAGAAGCCATATCAGCATTCCAAGTTTTAAGCCATAAAGCTCTTCTAGCTAAAATAGCTAGAGACATAAACCTGACATCAACTCTGATAATATCAAAAATGGCATCACAGATAAAATTATTAGCATGCTGAAGAAGAATAATAATATTATGAGAATCATGATCTGTTACTTGTTGTGCTAAAGTCTCCAACCAAAAAGTTGAAGCTGCAGCAACATCAGCCAAAGATATAGCAGGTCTAAGAAGATTACCTGAACACAGATAAGCTTTTCTTAGAAAGGATTCAATTTTCCTATCTAAAGGATCTTTAAACGAAGTACCATCTGACGTAGGAATAGTAGTACGTTTAGCAAGGGTAGAAATAGCCCCATCGACTTTAGGGATTTTGTCCCAAAATTCCAATCTGTCAGACGGTACAGGATATAATTGCTTAAAACGTTTAGAAGGAGTAAATGAATTACCCAATTTATCCCATTCTCTGGAAATTACTTCAGAAATAGCATTAGGAACAGGAAAAACTTCTGAAATAACCACAGGAGATTTAAATACCTTATCTAAACGTTTAGAATTAGTATCAAGAGGACCAGAATCCTCTATTTCTAAAGCAATTAGTACTTCTTTAAGTAAAGAACGAATAAATTCCATTTTAAATAAATATGAAGATTTATCAGCATCAATCTCTGAGACAGAATCCTCTGAACCAGAAGAGTCATCAGAATCAGAATGATGATGTTCATTTAAAAATTCATCTGTAGAGAGAGAAGTTTTAAAAGATTTTTTATGTTTACTAGAAGGAGAAATAACAGACATAGCCTTCTTGATGGATTCAGAAACAAAATCTCTTATGTTATCAGGAACATTCTGCACCTTAGATGTTGAGGGAACTGCAACAGGCAATGGTACATTACTAAAGGAAATATTATCTGCTTTAACAAGTTTGTCATGACAATTAATACAAACAACAGCCGGAGGAATAGCTACCAAAAGTTTACAGCAAATACACTTAGCTTTGGTAGATCCAGCACTAGACAGCGATTTTCCTGAAGTATCTTCTGACTCAGATGCAACGTGAGACATCTTGCAATATGTAAGAGAAAAAATAACATATAAAGCAAAATTGATCAAATTCCTTAAATGACAGTTTCAGGAATGGGAAAAAATGCCAATAAACAAGCTTCTAGTAACCAGAAGCAAAGAAAAAATGAGACTGAAATAATGTGGAGACAAAAGCGACGCCCATATTTTTTGGCGCCAAATAATACGCCCACATTGTTTGGCGCCTAAATGCTTTTTGGCGCCAAAAATGACGCCACATCCGGAACGCCGACATTTTTGGCGCAAAAGGACATCAAAAAATGACGCAACTTCCGGCGACACGTATGACGCCGGAAACAGAAAAGATTTTTTGCGCCAAAAAAGTCTGCGCCAAGAATGACGCAATAAAATGAAGCATTTTCAGCCCCCGCGAGCCTAACAGCCCACAGGGAAAAAAAGTCAAATTTTTAAGGTAAGAAAAAATGATTGAATCAAATGCATTATCCCAAATATGAAACTGACTGTCTGAAAATAAGGAATGTTGAACATTCTGAGTCAAGGCAAATAAATGTTTGAATACATATATTTAGAACTTTATAAATAAAGTGCCCAACCATAGCTTAGAGTGTCACAGAAAATAAGATTTACTTACCCCAGGACACTCATCTACATGTTTGTAGAAAGCCAAACCAGTACTGAAACGAAAATCAGCAGAGGTAATGTTATATAAATAAGAGTATATCGTCAATCTGAAAAGGGAGGTAAGAGATGAATCTCTACGACCGATAACAGAGAACCTATGAAATAGACCCCGTAGAAGGAGATCACTGCATTCAAATAGGCAATACTCTCCTCACATCCCTCTGACATTCACTGCACGCTGAGAGGAAAACCGGGCTCCAACTTGCTGCGGAGCGCATATCAACGTAGAATCTAGCACAAACTTACTTCACCACCTCCATAGGAGGCAAAGTTTGTAAAACTGAATTGTGGGTGTGGTGAGGGGTGTATTTATAGGCATTTTGAGGTTTGGGAAACTTTGCCCCTCCTGGTGGGAATGTATATCCCATACGTCACTAGCTCATGGACTCTTGCTAATTACATGAAAGAAATATGTAATTGCAACAATTTTCTGGGTGAAGTGGTGCATTACCTGACAGAAATGCAGGAGAGCCAATATTTTTGCCCATGAGGGTACATACATACATGTCATGAACAGTTTATATGTGGGACTGTGAATGCCCAGTATGCCTATATCAGCACTTGTAGGTTAATTTAAGTTGTTGTTTTTTTTTTTATCCCTTTTTATGTTTTTACCTTTTCTTTTAGGTTTTTGCAGTTGTTGCATGATGGTGTGCATAGCCTGACAGGAGCAGTGGCCTCAATGTCTTTACTGTGGATTTGATTCAACTTTTTTATATCGACACCTTAGAGGGAACAGTGGTGGTTCTGTGTTTTTATTAATTAATTCAGCTTATATATTACTCAACTTTCCCAAATTTGGTACAAATATACATTTAAATGTGACTATCATTGCTGATTGGATCAGCATCAGGTTCTACTCCAGACCAGCAATGCTCTGCAGGTTCTGAACGGTACTTTTGCTATTTGTTGAAATCCCTTTGCAGTGGATAAACACGCAGCTTTATAGCATCACTAGCGATAAAATAACATGCTCTAATGAATTAGACTATTTAATTATTTTATCACTATAATAGTCCTTATAATTACCTAATGAGAAGTATAGAACTGATTTTTCCATGACAAATTACTAATGTCTGTTAGGGCCACACAAAAAAAACCTTAGAAAGATATATATGGCCCCCAGACTTTAACATGAAGTGCTATAACTTTTATTCATATTGGTTTTATGCTACGCGCAGTGCATCCATCTGCTTGTAGTTTATATAGAGAATCATTGCCATTTTGTAGTCTGTGTTTTACAAACTGTGATCTATTTCTTTCATGGATGTTAAGCAGTAAATTCCACTGATTCATTACTACAGCTTGCTGGCTCTGAGCCAGACACAACAGGTTTTTTTTATTGTTTTATGTTAAAGCTTCTGTGCAGATATTCCATAACCTCTTACATATGTACACACCTCTGATCAAATCAGTTATCAGCTGTTAATATATTTCTAAGTCAGGAATTTCAATAAAATACTTGACATAAAAATACGGAAACCCAGCATACCTTGTTTGTAACCCTTTGAATTTCTATTCATATTTATTCATATATAAAAAAAAATTTTTTAAAGCTGAACAAAATCAGAATATGCACAATATGGGCACGTTTTTCATCATGAGTTCTTTCTTGGATAGCAGAAGATTACCCATGTACTGAGATACAACGTTCTCTATATTGTCTAATCCTAATTGTTAGATGATCCACCATGATAAAACTGCGGCTGGTATAATATAATGCCCTTTAATTAAAATAACACTTTGAGATTGCAATATAAAATGTTATGTTTAATGAGAAAATGTCAATATATGTTCATTATTTATTTTACCCCCTTTCCATGTAATATAACGCTGAAAATTATGAGAACTGGCAGTGTATACACTGCAGTCTTTAGATGCCCAACCGCAAGGGCGGAACTACAGCAGGTGCAGTGACACCGGAGCCCAAGTGTTTGGGGGCATAGCAGCAGGGGGAGCATATCTGGCTGAAAAAACAAACGTTTATTTGTATGCGATTTTTTTCCCCTCCTGGTCAATTTCTATCTGGCATTTTTTTTTACCACTATGAGGAGAAGTAAGCAGGGCAGGCTTGTAGATAGGATACCACATCCATTGCACTATACTCCCCCTCCAATCAGCAAAGTGGAATCATCTATCTGCACGCTAGTTAGCACTGTGTGAACCTTTCAGGGGAGGGACAGTTAAAATAAGAAAGACTGACAGACGAGCAAGCATTAGGTAACATTTTGTGGCTGTCTGTAGTATGGAAGCAGGAGTTAGTCCAACCAAGTGGCACTCTATTGCAGAGACTCAGACTGACTGGGGCCTACTCGGATTGTTTGGAATCGGTCGGGGTCCATTCATTAAAAAAATCTGTCTTTCAGTTGGGATATCTTTTACTTAGATGTACGTGTGAAGCGCCCAATTGTTACCTTCTTGTTCCAACAAAATAATGAATCCTGCATTGGTGTTGGAATATTTTCTATTGAGAAAGATAGAGACAAATTGACAAAGAGAGAGACCCACCTACTTACCTTTAAGTTACCTTCGAGTGGGACCCAAAAAAATTCTTATTGCAGGACCCTTCTTTCATTAGCTCTGCCACTGCATAACCATGCTACATACCTGTCCCTAAGTGTCTTCAGCAAAGGAGATCAGATAAATAACTGTAAAACAATGCAAGCTTTAGAAAGAAAAATAATAGTGACAAGCCTTGTCACCTCCAAATAAGGTAGCTGGTGGAAGACTTTGCCCTTAAAAAAACAACTGCAGCAAACAAGATATTGATAATATATTCAGAAAGTGTCATACTTTTAGTGTGTTAATTTATTGCACGACTATAGAAAAGTCTTCTAATTGCAAAGTCTTTTATGTGCATTTAATAACATTTTGCTAAGAAAGAACCTGCAACTGCACAACATTGTTCATCCTTTCAGAAGAATGTCAGCTGATATAGAGGTTTCACAATCTATCTAATAAATGTCATGATGTATAAGCAAACCTATAATTTTTAAGATCTGGAATCAGACCAATGTGTTAACAATCTTCATGAACATGCCCAAGCCACAGTTATGCTGTTCCTTTAGGGGTCTCAGTGCTGAGGTTTAAAGTAAAATGGCAGAGACTTGTGATGAGTCCAAAAAGCTGTCACTAAAAATCTAAAAAGGAAACAAATTAATCATGCTGTAGTTACAGGAAATACAGTATATAATGTAAATCAAACATGACAGAGCAGGGCCCAGCCCGTAGATCCCAGCTGGTGACAGATAGGAGGGACAAGCAGAATAGGGTGTTGCTTCATCTCCTCCTATCCGGCAATTCCTGGCACCATTGCTTTTTTCTACTTGGTCCTAAATCCACCAGGCTTCCATTTCCTGGATCAAATTCAAGCACTGTTAATACCAGAAGGGAGCTATGGGCAGTGGGGTTAAAGTGGGCATATAACTAAACACAAAAGGGGGTTCAGACCTGATCTGAGTGTTTTTGGGGCACACACCTAGGATAGAGCTTGTTTCATATATCTGATCTGAGTTTTCTCTGGCATAACACTACGATGAAGGATAGCTGGGAATGTGCATGTAATTTAACATGTGTTTGTATATATAGGGCTAGATTACAAGTGGATCAGTAATTACTGTTCCCGCTCGAGCATTACATCTATAGAAGTACATTTTTGTTTGCGCACGTCGGTTAGCGCTGGTATTACCAGTTGAAAGTAAAAATTTTGCCTAACCAGAGGATATTGCGTTTGCGATATCATACTCACTCCATTAAATTCAATGGAGCAGCGATGCTAAAACAACTAACACTTATACTCGCAATAAGCCCCCTACTCTAATAACCCCTAAACTGCCACATCCCCCTACTCTTTTAACTTCACTACACTATTAAAAAATAAAAAACTACCAGTAAAAGCTCTAACCTAAAACAAAAACTCCTTAAAAAGCCCCCTTAAAACTAAATACTAAAACCTACTCTAAAAATTGTCCTGAAAAGGGCATTTGTTGAGCAGTGCCCTAGCTGAAGTTATCACAGCTTTTTGAAACAAAAAACCCTATGCCAAAACTAAAGTAACCCCCCTAAAAAAAAATCTAAACCCCAATTTAAAAACCCCATTCTAGTAGGGGTTATTGCGGTGGGGGAAGTGGTGGTTTAGGGACTAATAGAGTAGGGTTTATTGCAGTGAGGGTAGTGTCAGTTTAGAGGTTAAAAGAGTAGGGGTTATTGTGATGGGGTTGTGGCAGTTTAGAGGTTAATAAAGTAGGGGTTATTGTGATGGGCTAGTGGCAGTTTAGGGGTTAATAGCTTAGCGGGTTATTGCAATTTTTTTTAGGATAGGGCTTTTTACTGGTTGGGGTCTTACTTTTGGAATTTTTACTGGTAGTATTTGATTAATATTTTGGAATTTAGGGGGTCTTAGGATAGGGGTCTTAGGGGGCTTAGCTGTTAGTGGGTTATTGTGGTGGGAGAAGTGGTGGTTTATGGGGTTAATAGAGTAAGGGTTATTGTGGTGGGGGTAGTGGCGGTTTAGGGGTTAAGTAGAGTAAAGGGTTATTGTGATGGGGTTATGGTGGTTTAGGTGTTAATAGTGTAGCAGGCTATTGAAATGGGGTAGTGTTTGTTTTTGGGTTAATAATGTAGTGTTTTGTTTGTGGTGGGGTTAGTGCTGGTTTAGGGGTTCAAAGTAATGGTGGTTATGGCAGTTAATGGGTTAAGTAGAGTAGGAAGTTTATTTACTGCAATGGGAGGTGACAGTTTAGGGGTTAATAGTGTAGGGTGTGGATATAGTGTAGGTGGAAAAACTTTATTATCTTTTATTTTGTGTGTATGTGTGTGTGTGTATGTGTGTATGTGTATGTGTGTGTGTGTATGTGTGTGTGTGTGTGTGTGTGTGCAGTGCAACTTTTTTCCTCAGCCCAAACTTTTTACGCAAACTTTCAAGTTGCGTAAAAAGATTGAGCGTAAAATGTGATTGTGTTTGAGCAATCACATTTACTTTTAACTAGTTGATAAGCCTGCCCAGAGGGCAGTCTGTGTGTTAAAAATGAAACCCCCCAAGTTACAAAAAAATTAAAATACAGAAACAAATAAACAAAGCTATCCAAAATAATAAAATTAAACCTAAACTAATACCCCTATAAAAATAAAAAATCCCCCCAAAATAAAAACACTCCCTAATCTATTACTAAACTACCAGTAGCCCTTAAAAGGGCTTTTTGTTGTGCATTGCCCTAAAGAAATCCGCTCTTTTACATTAAAAATAAACAAAGTCCCCCCCTAACAGTAAAACCCCCCACCCAAGGTCAGGAGCAGTCTACCCAGATGTGGCAATCCTCAGCAGCAGTCATCGACGGCGCTCCTCGCATCTACTTAATCTGCACTTCCTTCTTAACACATAGACCTGTTTATATAGCTATTGCATGTCAATATATGCTGGCCTAGTTCCGATAGATACTATGGCCTCTAGTTATCAATGTCTGTTGGACCTGAACCGACAGTGTGGATAAGGTCCGACAGACCTCGCTGAATACGGCGACTAATATATATATATATATATATATATATATATATATATATATATATATTCAGCATTGCACCAGCAGCTCACAAGAGCTTCTGGTGCAACGCCGCCCCCTGCAGACTGGCCGCCAGCAGGGGGTTGTCAATCAACCCGATTGTACTTGATCGGGTTGCATTGCGGCGATGTCTGTCTGCCTGCTCAGAGCAGGCGGACAGGTTATGGAGCAGCGGTCTTTGTGACCGCTGATTCATAACTGCTGTTTCTGGCGAGCCTGCAGGTTTGCCAGAAACACGGGGCATCAAGCTCCATTTGGAGCTTGATACATATGCCCCAATACCCCAAATTAGGAAGGTATTATCGATACACAATCCTTTTTAAGGGGCCACATATAGAATAACTCTAATACACAATCAGGGTCAAACCAGTGATATATAATTTTGGAAAGTCATAAAAATTGCTTGAATATTTAAAGTAGTAACTGAATGAGATTGAGTTATATATACAGTCTATGGAGCCAATTAGAATATGAGGGTGTGACAGGTGAACCAATGAAAATGAGCCAATTGCCATTTAAAGGAGGACCTAAAATTCACACTGCATCTTGATAAAGCCAGAGCACCTGGTGAAACGTGTTGATGAAAGTGTGAGATCCTGTATCCCCTGTGGATAAAGGCAAGGGGGCCCATTTATCAAGCTCTGATCGGAACTTGTGGGCCCGTGTTTCTGGCGAGTCTTCAGACTCGCCAGAAACACCAGTTATGAAGCAGCGGTCTAAAGACCGCTGCTTCATAACCCTGTCCGCCTGCTCTGATGAGGCGGACAGGAATCGCCGGAAATCAACCCCGATCGAGTACGATCGGGATGATTGACACCTCCCTGCTGGCAGCTGATTGGCCGCGAGTCAGCAAGGGGCAGCGTTACACCAGCAGCTCTTTTGAGCTGCTGGTGCAATGTTAAATGCGGAGAGCGTATTGCTCTCCGCATTCAGTGAGGTCTTGCGGACCTGATCCACACTGTCGGATCAGGTCCGCAAGACCTTTGATAAATAGGCCCCAAGGACTGAAGCTTTGGAGTATATACAGAAAGAAACCTCTTGTCTGTACATGAGAGAGATTTTTCTATCAAGGAGATATATACCTGCGTACATTCAGTACTTAAGTGCAGGTTCAAGTTGCCTCAGGAGTCACGAATAACTTGGGCAAATTATAGAGTAATAAAGCTGCTAAAAGTGTGATGTCATCATCATTCGCCCCTACCACCGATGTGTGTGTAGCTGTCCAATGGTCCTGGGAGACACTGCCGAGGGTAAGCTTACCTGTTGTAAACACCTTGTCCCCTAGGCACTCATCCGAGCCACAGAAGCAAAATTCTCTGAAGAGCTTGTATGGACGACCACAGAGACCGTATGACAACAGGACTGAATATATGGTAAGAGAACCGGCCCGATACGGTCTGACATCACTTGACACAGCTGAACAAAAAATTTTTAGCGAACGAGTTTTTGACTGAATAAATACTTCTAGAAAAGATACAATCATTCATAGCTGTATATTAATATAACACATTACCCGATTAAGTATTAGAAACTGATCTAAAATCATGAACACGCATCCTATACTTTTGTGGACAATAACTGGCATGTACTAAAGAAAGACATTGTTACAACTAAAAAAAATTGCTAAAATTTGAGCAAGCATTGTTACAACAAGAGACATTGTTACAATTGCACAGAGTTTGGATTTCAAATACGCTAGAAGTAGAGACTTTTAAATGATTTTGTATATAGAAATTAAATAGAGCCCATAACACATCTAATTGGGAAAATTTCTATTGTGGAATTTCTATTGTGATTATTTCCCTATACATGCTAGCTTGGTTTTAAGTAAACACATTTTTTAAAATATTATAAGAGCAGCAAAGTTATTTTCTCCTTTCCGTGTTTTTGCGGACACAGCTTCACCGCTCACCCAAGGCAACAAATGATGAATTTCATATAGTGATATAGAAGGTGGCTATAGCACCGGTTTATACTCACGAGTCGACGCGTCTGTGCTTGGTCCTGGGGAAGCAAGACCACTCGTTAGTGGTATATCCGGCTTCACCGACTGCTCCCATGCTATGACTACGGCATGGGAAGCCGAAACGCGTCAGCAGCATTAGTGACCACCATCCTGTAATTGTGCACACTGCTGTAGTGTGTTCGCTTTTGTTCCAATTGGAGTTGCTGTTTTTAACCCTAATAAAGACAAGTTTGAAAAAGAACCAAGTTGTATCGGACTTCCTCTACACCTTTGTTTTTGACTACATTTTTTTAAAGCTCTATTTTTTAGTGTTGCAACACTAATTTTTATTCTCTATTTTTTTATGAAGGAAGTTTACCATATTCATTCTGTACTATTTTCTGGAGATGAATTTTTATGAGGTATAATAAATTGTTATAAAACACTTTGTAATCTATCAAGTACATTTTCTACACATACAAATACCTTTATTCCTTTTGGTTCATAGTAAGCATAAAATTGCATAGTATCAAAAATTGACATTTCACAAAATAATATCCAGGGAACATATACCTTTAAAAATTTAAAGGAGAAGATACACTTTTTGTATACTAATCCATAGATCACTAACTTCTAGTGCTTCTTTTAGTGCCTCAACTTCGCCCCATTTTTTCAAATATCTATACGGCTTGGCGTCAGCTGGCCTGCATGGCTATTTGCTAATAGGTGGAAATGTCACCTCACAGCAAATAGCATTCTGCCGTGGGCTACCTGAGGAGCTCATTGCAGCGAACGCTTGAAACAAATAAAGGAACTATCAGCATCAATTATTTTATACTTCATGACTGAAGGTCTCCTTTAATTGTTCCACTGCTAAATCCTAGCGTTTCACAAATGCTAGGATTTACCATCACTTTTTAGGAATTACTAGGTACATGTAAGAGGTCTGTAGCTGAGCATACAGCAGGTATAAAGGGAGAGCAGAGTATATGCTGAAATATAATAATAATTTGCAATTTATATAGCGCTTTTCTCCCTGTGAGACTCAAAGCACTTTACAAATATACCAACATAAGACATAAAAGTTAGGAGTTTCTGAAGGTCAGATAAGCGGACTGAATGCCTGATGGAAGAGGTGGGTCTCTAGCTTTTTTTTTAAAAGTCTGTAAGGACGGTGCCTCTCTGATTGCGCACGGTAAAGAGTTCCAGAAAGTAGGGGCAGCGTGGCCGAATGCTCTGGAGCCTGAGTTTGTCCTGGCACTGAGAGGAGGGATGTGTTGGCTGACCTAAGTGAACGGGATGGGATGTAGGGTGTCAGGAGCTCTTTCAGGTACTGTGGGCCTTGGTTGTTTAAGGCTTTGAAGGTCAGTAGGCATATTTAAAATATGTTTGCCATTTAATTGGAAGCCAATGCAGGGAGTGGAGAACAGGTGTTATTTGGCAGGAGCGAGTTTGATTGGTCAATAGTCTGGCTGCTGCATTTTGTACTGTCTGAAGGCAATGGCGTTCTTTTTTTGGGAGGCCCAAGTAAAGTGCATTGCAGTAATCTAGCCTAGAGGATACAAATGCATGGATTAATGTTGGCATATCATCCGGTGGAATTAGGTGTTGTATCCTGGCTATGTTTTTCAGATGAAAGTAGGCAGATTTTATTACGGAGGAAATCTGCTGTTTAAAAGATAGTCCAGCGTCAATCAGCACTCCTTTGTACCTTTGCTGAACTAACGAGTTTAGAGCCTCCAAGCTCCAGGCCAGTTGGGTGATCGTGGGATATTTTTGATGCCCCGGGGTCCCCTCATCAGGAGTAACTCTGTTTTGTCCGGGTTCACTTTGAGACAGCTAGCATTCATCCATTCTATGAGGTCTGTTAAGCAATTGTTTATGTGCATTACTGGGTCTGTATTATCTGGAGCAAAGGAGAAGTAGAGTTGTGTGTCAACAGCGTAACAATGATACCTTAGGCCATGTCGGTTAATGATGTCCCTCAGTGGTAGTAAGTAAATTGCGAATAGCATGGGAGACAGGATAGATCCTTGTGGAACTCCACAGGCCAGTTCTGTTGGTGGTGATGAGCTTGATCCTGATATTACTCTCTGTGATCTACCAGTGAGGAAAGATTTAAACCAGTTAAGGACTGTGCCTCCTAGACCACAGATGTACTGCAAGTGCTCTATTAGAATCCTATGGTCAATGGTGTCAAATGCAGCTGAAAGATCCAGGAGGATTAGAATGGAGTAATCACCTTTGTCTCTTGCCATGAGGAGATCATTTAGCACTCGGACTAGCGCTGTTTTAGTGCTGTGGCGGCAAATATGTCATTTGTTTAAAGGGACACTAAACCCAAAAATTTTCTTTCATGATTCAAGAAGAGAACACAATTTTAAACAACATTCCAATTTACTTCTATTATCTAATTTGCTTCATTCTTTAGATATCCTTTATTGAAGAAATAGCAATGCACATCAGTGAGCCAATCACGCGAGGCATCTATGTGCAGCAACCAATCAGCACTTACTTAGCCTATCTAGATATGCTTTTCACCAAAGTATATCAAGAGATTAAAGCAAATTAGATAATAGAAGTAAATTAGAAAGTTGTTTACAATTGCTTGCTCTTTCTAAATCATGAAAGAAAAAAATTGGGTTTCATGTCCCTTTAATGATATGTATTTGGACATCCTTATTAAACTTCAGACATGCTTTATACACTGTACATAGACAAATGCTCCATATATTGTATACACAGTAAAAGCTAATCTATCACTGATGTGCACTGCAAATAATGTTTCTACTCAAAACTAAAGCGCAATTGAGTTTTAACTTTTAACATCTTCCTATTTCTATAAAGTAATTTTCATTGTTTTCTCTCCAAACGTAGGGAAAGATAGACTGACATAAAGCAAATCTATTAATTGTAGCTTTAAAGGTACACTCAAGTCAAAATAAACTTACATGATTTTTTTAAGACACTTTCCAATTAACTTCCATTATCAAATTTTGCACAATCTTTTTATATACACACTTTCTGGGGAACAAGCTCACAGGGTAAAAACGTATACTAGTCTGTGATTAGCTAAAGTCTGTCACATGATACAGAGCGTTGTAAAATTGAAGAAAAAATTAATTTGCTAGAAAACAATCTACTGCTTATTTGAAATTCCGAGTGAGTGTTATTGCATTGTCTTTTATTATGCACTTGTTAATTATGCAATTATTCTGTATTTAGTGGTCCTTTAAAGCCAACAATGAAAGCTTTGTTTTCTTCCTCACTTGTATAATTGTCAGAGTTGCAGCATACAATATATATGCACTAACAATGCATTTAGCAAAAGCAAACAATGTATTGCCTATGCTAAGTACTGCAGCCTTCTGACAGCCAGATGGTTTATATGTAGAGTTCATGATGCTTATCTGAGAAGAATTGCTGAAGTCTGAGCAAGAACTGGCATGAGTAAGGGGGATAACTGATTTCCATCATCCCTACAGCTTCACTGCTTCACTGACCAGCTGTGCAGCATCACTTAAAGGGCCATAATACCCAAATGTTTAAACACTTGAAAGTGATGCAGCATAGCTGTAAAAAGCTGATTAGAAAATATCACCTGAACATCTCTATGTAAAAAAGAAAGATATTTTACCTCAAAAGTTCCTCAGTAGCCACCTCCCATTGTAAAGGATTTCTAAGCAGCATTTTAGTGTGTTTGTCCTGGGACATCTGAAGGGACTAGCATCGTGCACTCTCATATTATTTCACCAATCAGGTAAAGGAAGCTTACTATGAAATCTCATGAGAGTTAAGTCAAATCTCATGAGATCACAGTAAGAGTTCATGACCTCAGCACTGCTGATGCTGATTGGCTGCTGTTCATTTCTTCATTTTTTTTAATTTTTTTACCTGCAGCTGGGAGCAGCTGAGTATAACTTTTTACACAGAACTTACTCTGCTGAGCTGAGGAAATTGTGAGGTAAAATATCTTCCTTTTTTACATAGAGATGCTCAGGTGATGTTTTCCTGTCAGCTTTTTACAGTTATACTGCATCAGTTTCAAGTGATTTAGCATATGAGTATTATGTCCCTTTAACGGTGAGTTTCCATACAAAATAAGGCTCTAAAATAAAAAAGGATCTAAAACTAATTTTTAAAGACAGCAGTGTTCTTTTAACACAAACCCACAGTAAAGGGAAAGACAAAGGCTCCATAAAGAAAGAATATCAGGGCGGTTAACAGAGAATACATTCAGTGCACAACATCATATAGAATTAGAAGGATGGGCTGGAATCGCTTTAAGGCATTTTCTTTGTAGAAAAGTGGCACTTAAGTTATTTTTTTTTGTTTTGTTTTATTTTACTTATTAACTGTACCAGAACTAAAGGAAACAAAATGGAAAATAATTACCCCCCACCCCCTGCGTTCTTAAGCAAACAGAAACAACATTTATTTTCTCATAGAGCAGAGTGTACTGACCCCAAAAAAACAAAGTCTGAAAACTAATAAGTAAGATGCATAAAGTTGATTAAGTGCCAAGGCAATTCATGAGTGGGAGGATTATTTTACATATCAGAAATATTGTAATTATTTACACGTCCATCTTTAAGGGAACATTGCTTTTTTATCTATTCATTTTAAACTATTTACTTATTTACTGTGTTGATAAAGATGTGCATAACAAATAAATAGAAATATGCATTGTTTTGCACTACTGGAACATACCCATTAAAAACATTTTTTAAATGTTATCTTATTTCATTTGCGGCCAATTAGGCATAGATATATATACGCTCCTGGACATATCAACCAATCTCTTTGCAGCATATAGGAGTGTCCGATTTCTGTCTTCCATGAAATGCACGCCAGCCTCTCTATTGGGAGTAGGAAAGCTAAATTACAGGAAAAGCAAACAAATTAAATAACAAAAGTGAATTACAAAATGTTTTTATTTTTATTTTATAACAACTAAATATTTTATGGGGAAATTAAAATTTGAGTTTAATGTTGGCATACATTGTTTTCTTTCATCAGATGGTGAAAGTCCACAAGTCATCAAGTGTGGAAATCAATCGCTAAGCTGTGGAATCCACAAGACCACCATGAATAAGGGGGGATCAGTGAAGGCAAGGCGTAGCTTATCAGGCACAACAGCCTGCAGAACTTTATTACCAAAAGCAGCCTCCAAAGAAGCATCCACATCAAAGTGATAAAACCTTATAAAAGTATGTTAAGAAGACCAGACTGGCAATGAGAAATACTGGTTTAGAATGTTTTAACCCTGATAAATGTTATAGTGTACCTTTAACTTTTTTTGTGTGAATGATTACTCATTTTAACAGAAGGTTCCAGTGTCACTATTTGGTGTTAATGTTTCTGCCCATGAACATGTGACTCTTTTTTTCATGGAGGCATTTCTATGGGGCTACAGAGAAATGCTATGATTGGATACCAGTGACGTTTCCAGAAAAGGACATATGGAGGCACTTCCCAGAGGCTCAACAGTGTTTAGTGGACAGGGCCGCGAAGGGAGGAGCAGACCAGGCTTGGCGTGGGATGGGTATGCTAAGGTATGGATGGTAGAGCTGTGAAAGGGCCTGGGCAGAGTGGTGGTAAAACCAAGGAGTGATCACAGTTGTGGGGAGGGTACATAAGGGGCAGCTTTGACAATGCCCCTGTGGATATTTCTCCCCTTTTTTAGTACAATTTCTAGTAGGATCCCTACTCTCAAGAAAAGAATATCCAAATAAAATATATCTATTCTTTATTTCGTCACTGATAAAAAAAAAATGTTATAATTTTACCGTTTTGTGTTCACTTTATATTTTATCCCTTTAAAACACAGTCACTTTAATTAATATGACAGATGAAAATCAGCTGTGATATCTCTTCTCCCTGCACATACCTGTATCCTGTAATAATGCAGAATATCACATAACAGCCAATGGCAAAACATTACTGCCAGGCCCATTAACATACTTGGAGGGTGTTACAAACAAACAGACATCTGTCTTTAGCAAAGTATTTTCATTCAATCCTTAGCAACCGCTTATGAAATGTACTCTGTTAAAGGGACAGTGATTACAAGATTTATATGCAGTCTTATAATAAATTAAACAGAATAGTTTAGTGTTAGGAGCGCCTATTTAAAGGCTAAGTCTAATGAGGGTATAAATAAAAATGCGTCGTTAAGTATACCAGCACAAGGAGCCCAAGTGTGTAAAAAATATTTACAAGTTTATTATAGCTTTAAAATTAACAAATTTATTAAAGCAATAGCTTGGTGTCTATAATTGCAAACAGATTTATAAAAGCATAAAAGTATATGGATCCATATTACTTCATAAATAAACAATAATTAAAAACATTCAATGGTGGACTGTTTATGTGATAAAATCAGTTTTACAGTCTATGATAAAATTGGTTTGGGTGAAATCAAAAAGATGTACAAATGAT
Source organism: Bombina bombina (assembly GCF_027579735.1). Classification (NCBI taxonomy): domain Eukaryota; kingdom Metazoa; phylum Chordata; class Amphibia; order Anura; family Bombinatoridae; genus Bombina; species Bombina bombina. Next base: position 115,262,872 of record NC_069505.1, read on the forward strand.
ACAGTAAAATACAATAAAATAAAATACAGAAATAATGCAATAAAATTCAGAAATGGTGTACAAAAAGCAGCAAATGGGGATAGGTCGTGTGACCTAGGATAAGAACATATATGTGAAAGATGTCTTCCTGATTTAATTTGAGAAAAAAATGATAATCCTTTGAAAAATAAAGTGAAATGATGTTTCAAACCTGATGAAAATGTGATAAAAATGTGTGAATCCCCTTGTGAAAAGTCAAAAAGTGTCCAAAATTAAGTCAATAATTATATCAAAAAAAGCAAAAAAGTCAATTATAAAAAACCAAAAATCCAAAATAAGATATCAAATTGAAAATGAAATCCAAAAGAATTTTTTAGTGATAATGTGATGTCCAATAAAAGTCAAAAATGCCACCTGTGTTTATGAATCAAACTGTGAATAGCTGAAAAAATAGAAATCCAACTGACCAATTTCTTGAAAATATTGGATATAAGAAACAATGAATATAAAAAATGGTTATAAAAAAATGTTTATAAAAAAAATGTAAGACGATCCAATCCCTGTGGAAAAAGAAAAGGAAAGAGAAAGAAGAAAGAAGAAGAAAAATGCAACATAGAGCAGTATCGTTTAAAATACGTTTGCACAAGTAGAAATAAAACTCACCATATATGCCAACGCATTTCGGCCCACCAATAGGGCCTTTATCAAGACTCTTATAATAAATTAACACAGTAGGTGATTTTTAAAGTATTTGAATGCATTGACACCTTGTTTGCTGCAGTTGTTTTTCAAAAAACAAACTCCACCCAAAACTTGCCTTATTAGAGTAGCCACGCTGGACTTGTTACTGAAGTAAGCACTGTCATTGCTTTACAGTTCCTTATAATCTTTCCAACAGATATGTGGTAGGCGTAGGCATGTGAAGTCTGCAGTGTGGACTTCCAATCGTCAGAATTGGAAAAATTCAGATTTAAAGTACAGGAAAATGGGGCAAAATAAATAATACATGTATATTGTAAAGTTGTTTGACTGCACATGACTTCCCATGTCATATCCCAATCTAAAAGCGTGTAATGCGTCCCTTTAAAGGTATATTGCTTTCATCTTAAAAATAATAATGTAAATTGTATTGTATTGCTTTGTTTTTGGATGCTGCTGTGCTGAATAAGCCAACTTTGTTTCTGTAGGACTTACACCTATCAGTCAGGGAGCAATAAATACCTGAGTATCAGTTGCACACGTACTACTACTTCCTAGTAGTTTCACGTAAACAGCTTTTACTTAACCCTTTTCATATTTTTTTAATGTTTGAGCTTCTTTATATACATGATATTAATTAATTAATACAATAGCCCCTATTTAAGAAATGTCTTGCGGACCTGATCCGACACTGCGGATCAGGTCCGCAAGACCTGGCTGAATGCGGAGAGCAATACGCTCTCCGTATTCAGCATTGCACCAGCAGCTCACAAGAGCTGCTGGTGCAACGCCGCCCCCTGTAGACTCGCAGGGGGGTGTCAATCAACCCAATCCTACTCGATCGGGTTGATTTCTGTCGATTCCTGTCCGCCTGCTCAGAGCAGGCGGACAGGGTTATGGAGCAGCGATCTTTAGACTCGCCAGAAACACGGGCCCACAAGCTTCCTAAGGAGCTTGTTAAATGGGCCCCATAGTCTGTTTTAGGGTCCAAACCATAGTTGAGTGCTCACAATCTGAGAACGGTTCAGTGTTCTTAGAACTATAACATTTCTAATTGTTTTAATTTTATTTTCGCTTACTCCCACTTTTCCAAGCTCCTTTATGAAAAGAAGCAAATTAGATGGATCTTCGAGGTATTTGCATTTTTTTGGAATTTTGCATTTATTTTAGAGACAAATGTCGAATATGGCCGCGGGCAGCAGCATTCGGCTTGTTTCAGCACCAGATTTATTAGTGTAAAAGAGCAATGAACAAAGATCTCAATTTGCACATATATTTTTATGTTGCGCTTTAGCACTTACTCACTGAATTCTATAAAAAAAAAGGGCAGAACCTAGAAGTTTTAGAGGGATGAGAGATGCCTTTCCTAGAAAGTAATGAGGCTCTCTGGGATACAGAATCTCCCATTGGAGAGTGATTTTAGCAGTGGGCCACCTGACACATATAAATTCACAGTTTGCAGCAAATACAAATTAAATGAAACTATCCACTAATGAGTAGATTATAGGGGGCACCAAAAAAATTATATTAAAAATAATGCAATAAAAGCAATCAAAGGAGGATAAAAACAGCTAAAATAAATAGTATGTTTTATAATTTATGGAGTCCAATAGTAAAATATTCCACACTTCGGCTGCTCCATTTCCAATCGCATAAGCAACAATAGTAGATATTCTAATTAGTATATCTCACTGCGCTTAACAAATACAAGTGTCTTATGGCTCCTTGAAATAAGGGTCCCTAGCCGCCCCTAAGAATAAATACAGAAATAGCTTGGATACAAGGAGCGCCTATACTGCAAGGCAAAAGACATATAATAGTATAAAATTGTTTACATTTATTTAAAACATATAAATAAGAATGTCATGGATCCATGTAACAAACATATTAGTTAATATTTAAGATGATTAAAAATGCTACTACTACAAAAACCATATAACACATTCAGAAGTTGTAGTGATATCCTACTTAACAAATGGTTAGTTCAATGTAAAAGTTATTTGTTTGATCCAATGGCATCTACTTATCAAGCCGTCAACTTACTTGCATTCGATGGCACCAATACGCTCGCCTAAGATCGCCTAACATCACAGCCGCGGACCTGAATACGTTCTCCAAAGTTACCAAAAAAGCTGTCAAAAAGCCACACACCAAGTACGGGACGATGAGCAGCGGACTGTTGTTAACTAACAGTCATCGATCTCACTGCTCTTTGGCTTTTTCCCAGCTTTATTGGTACCCTGTCACTAAACACCCACACTATACTATACTGTTTACCCCCTATACCGCCGCTCCCGGAGCCCACCGCAACTCTAATAAATGTATTAACCCCTAAACTGCCACTCACAGACCCGCCGCAAATAAAGTGTTTAACCCCTAAACCACCACTCCCGGAGCCCACCGCCACCTACATTATACTTATTAACCCATAATCTGCCGCCCCCTACACCGCCGCCACCTACATTATACTTATTAACCCCTAATCTGCCGCCCCAACACCGCCGCCACCTACATAAAGTTATTAATCCCTAATCTGTCACCCCCTACACCGCCGCCACTATATTAAATTTATTAACCCCTAAACCTAAGTCTAACCCTAACCCTAACACCCCCTAACAAATATAATTTAAATAAATCTAAATAAATATTCCTATCATTAAATAAATTATTCCTATTTAAAACTAAATACTTACCTATAAAATAAACCCTAAGCTAGCTACAATATAACTAATAGTTACATTGTATCTAGCTTAGGGTTTATTTTTATTTTACAGGCAAGTTTGTATTTATTTTAACTAGATAGAATAGTAATTAAATAGTTATTAACTATTTAATAACTACCTAGTTAAATTAAATACAAAAGTACCTGTAAAATAAAACCTAACCTATGTTACACTAACACCACACTATAATTAAATTAATTCCCTACATTAAATACAATTAAATACAATTAAATAAAATGATCAAAAGTACAAAAAAAACCCCACTAAATTACAGAAAATAATGAACAAATTACAAGATTTTTAAACTAATTACACCTAATATAATCCTCCTAACAAAATAAAAAAGCACCCCCAAAATACAAAAAGCCCTACCCTACACTAAATTACAAATAGCCCTTAAAAGGTCCTTTTGCAGGGCATTGCCCCAAAGTAATCAGCTCTTTTACCTGTAAAAAAAAATTACAAATCCCCCCCAACATTAAAACCCACCACCCACACAACCAACCCTACTCTAAAACCCACCCAATACCCCCTTAAAAACCTAACACTAACCCCTTGAAGATCACCTTACCGGGAGAAGTCTTCACCCAACCGGGCCGAAGTCCTCAACAAATCCGGCAGAAGTGGTCCTCCAGACGGGCAGAAGTGGTCCTCCAGATGGGCAGAAGTCTTCATCCAGATGGCATCTTCTATCTTCATCCATCCGGCGCGGAGCGGCTCCATCTTCAAGACATCCGATGCGGAGCATCCTCTTCTTACAACGTCTTCTTGTTGAATGAAGGTACCTTTAAGTGATGTCATCCAAGATGGCGTCCCTTCAATTCCGATTGGCTGATAGAATTATATCAGCCAATCGGAATTAAGGTAGAAAAAATCCTATTGGCTGATGCAATCAGCCAATAGGATTTAAGTTCAATCCTATTGGCTGATCCAATCAGCCAATAGGATTGAGCTTGCATTCTATTGGCTGTTCCAATCCGCGTCGATGTCTTGAAGATGGAGCCGCTCCGCGCCAGATGGATGAAGATAGAAGATGCCGTCTGGATGAAGACTTCTGCCCATCTGGAGGACCACTTCTGCCCATCTGGTGGACCACTTCTGCCGGATTCGTTGAGGACTTCACCCGGTTGGGTGAAGACGCCTCCCGGTAAGGTGATCTTCAAGGGGTTAGTGTTAGGTTTTTTTAAGGGGGTATTGGGTGGGTTTTAGAGTAGGGTTGGTTGTGTGGGTGGTGGGTTTTAATGTTGGGGGGGGATTTGTAATTTTTTTTACAGGTAAAAGAGCTGATTACTTTGGGGCAATGCCCTGCAAAAGGCCCTTTTAAGGGTTATTTGTAATTTAGTGTAGGGTAGGCTTTTTTTATTTTGGGGGGGCTTTTTTATTTTGTTAGGGGCATTAGATTAGGTGTAATTAATTTAAAAAATCTTGTAATTTGTTTATTATTTTCTGTAATTTAGTGTTTGTTTTTTGTACTTTAGATCATTTTATTTAATTGTATTTAATGTAGGGAATTAATTTAATTATAGTGTAGTGTTAGGTGTAATTGTAACTTAGGTTAGGTTTTATTTTACAGGTACTTTTGTATTTATTTTAACTAGGTAGTTATTAAATAGTTAATAACTATTCTATCTAGTTAAAATAAATACAAACTTGCCTGTAAAATAAAAATAAACCCTAAGCTAGATACAATGTAACTATTAGTTATATTGTAGCTATTTTAGGGTTTATTTTATAGGTAAGTATTTAGTTTTAAATAGGAATAATTTATTTAATGATAGGAATATTTATTTAGATTTATTTAAATTATATTTAAGTTATGGGGTGTTAGGGTTATAGTTAGACTTCGGTTTAGGGGTTAATAAATTTAATATAGTGGCGGCATTGTAGGGGTGGCAGATTAGGGGTTAATAAGTATAATGTAGGTGGCGGCAGTGAGGGGGTGGCAGATTAGGGGTTAATAAGTATAATGTAGGTGGCGGCAGTGTAGGGGGGCAGATTAGGGGTTAATAAGTATAATGTAGGTGGCGGTGGTGTAGGGGGAGGCAGATTAGGGGTGTTTAGACTTGGGGTACATGTTAGGGTGTTAGGTGTAAACATTACCATAGGAATCAATGGAATATCGTGCAGCAGTGAACATAAGCTTTCGTTGCTTTCAGACTCCCATTGATTCCTATGGTATCCGCCGCCTCCAGGGCGGCGGATTGAAAACCAGGTACGCTGGGCCGGAATAGTGACGAGCGTACCCGTTAGGAATTTGTTCTAGCAAAAGTAGTCAGATAGTGCCAAATTTGTATTCGGAACATCTGTAATGACGTAAGCATTGATCTGTGTCTGACTTTGCCCGACGGATCGTATGTTACATCACAAAATTCTACTTTTGCTGGTCTGTAGGGTTTGATAACTAAGGGGAATCAGGCTCGCCACAAATACGCTGCGGAATTCCAGCGTATTTACGGTTGACGGCTTGATAAATAGATGCCAATAAGTCTAATATTAGTCCAATATAGGATTGTGTTCCTAATCCAATAGATAGGGCTGAGAAAACGTGATATCCTTGAGGGATAGTGAGTGCCTCACAAAAGAAAAATAGTGATAAGTAAAAAAGCACTGTGTGCAAAAAATATATAAAAATCAATAAAAATTCAATAAAAATTTGATTGAAGTGAAAAAAATAATAAGAAAAATATATTCAAAGAAAAAGTGCAAAAAATTGTAATATTTTTTATTTTTTTTATTTTGTAATATATTTTTTTTACTTCAATACGAATTTTTATTGAATTTTTATTGATTTTTATATATTTTTTGCACACAGTGCTTTTTTACTTATCACTATTTTTCTTTTGTGAGGCACTCACTATCCCTCAAGGATATCACGTTTTCTCAGCCCTATTTATTGGATTAGGAACACAATCCTATATTGGACTAATATTAGACTCATTGGATCAAACAAATAACTTTTACATTGAACTAACCATTTGTTAAGTAGGATATCACTACAACTTCTGAACGTGTTATATGGTTTTTGTAGTAGGTTTTAAGATTTAACATCATTTTTAATCATCTTAAATATTACCTAATAGGTTTATGTTACATGGATCCATGACATTCTTATTTATATGTTTTAAATAAATGTAAACAATTTTATACTATTATATGTCTTTTGCCTTGCAGTATAGGCGCTCCTTGTATCCAAGCTATTTCTATTCTAGAAGACAGAAGAAAAAAAGGAGCCCCATGTAGCGTAATTTTGTGGGGTCCTACAAGAGATATACTCAAACCATACATACAAAATGACTTTTATCAGTTAGCAAACTGAGAAACATGTTGCATATAAATATTCTTTTACATAGTTGATAGCTCCAGTATTTATTTGTGTAATGGTGGTCCAATATGCATTTTGTATGCATGATTTGAGTATATCTCTTGTAGAACCCCCTGCTTCAGGGCCGTCTTTAACACAGGGCAAAAGTAGCAGCTGCCCAGGGCCCAGTCTCTGTTGAGGGGCCAAAGAGTCCTAAAAAAAAAATAAAAAAAAAAAAAAAAAAAAAAAAAAAAATTTTGGTTCGTACCAGACTGCTGATTTGACATGGGGAACACACACATTCAGTCCTAATACTGTAACAGTCAAAAGTATTCTGCTTATATATATATATATATATATATATATATATATATATATATATATATATATTATTATTATTATTTTTTTAAATGCTAAGCCCTAACTCGGCATCCAGCCATTCCCACTGCATCAGAAAAGGTCCTACTGGGGTTACCACTGTTACCAGGTAACTGCTCTGGTTGTGGGGATTGTTTCTGGGTAGGGCTGACTGTAGGCGCATGCAGCAGAAAGCTGGAGTGGCAGGCACGTGAGGATTTGAGCATCTGTGCAGCTGCACATACTACTCTCTTCAGTCTTGAGGCTGTGTGACTCATCTCACACTGTATCCATGCAGCCTTGGACAGACAGCATCCAGTCTGCTGGTCCCCTTAGCCCTGCTCTTTCTGCTGTGGCCCTAAGATCAACTAACTGAAGTTTGTTAGGGGAACAAGTCTTTACCTTGCTTTGCTCCTGTTGGCTGCCCTAAATCTCTTTAACCAGCTAACCTCACACTAGAATAACATTCAAAAGCATATTAAATAAATCCACAGTGGAGGAATTTATATATTTATTTACTTATTAGTACTGCTTAGGTCCAGTTTCACATATTACATTTTATTGAATTTTTAAAAATTATTTAGTTGTTTTTTGGATGTTCGGGTGGAGAGCGAAATTGCATGGGGTGGGGGGGGGGGGGGCAAGAAAATTTTTGCCCAGGGTCCAGTCAATATTAAAGACGGCCCTGCCCTGCTTTATTACCAGCTGGACGTTTGCTAAAGGGAACAGCATACAGAAAACAGCCTGTTGCAGTACACTTTATACAGGAAGCAGTTCACCAGTGTGCCAGTCAGCTGGAGACTGAGAACCAGCCTGTGCTTGTTTTCGGTGCCATCATAAAGCGTGAGTCCTTTTCTTCTCTCAATTTCACATATTTGAACTTTACAAGTTTACACTATGGAAGTCCTTTTTTTCCTTGTGTCTTCTCAAATACAACAATTTTTTTTTAACTACAATTTAACGTACATTTGCCTCTAGTTTACAATACATTAATTTTGTGTAAGAAAAATAAGTGTATTTTGAATTTTGAGCAAACTTCACCTGCATACAGCTGGTGAGATAAATCAGTGGGACCTGCTGTCTTAAAGCATATCATGAGAATTGTGAAAGAGCTTCAGACATCCTAGCAGGGATGAAACTACAGGGGGTGCAGAGTCCGCAATTGCGACTTGATGGGTAGGGGGCCCAGCTTAAATTTTTTTTATATATATATAAAATATGTTGACCTACCACTGCCTGCACTGATATCATGTGAGTATGACATAATGCCTCACTAGTGTCTCTGACTACAGAAGTTAGTCTTTCTGTTTTACCCATTGGTGTTTATGTGTGTATGTGTGTATGTATATATGTATGTATGTATGTGACTGTGTGTGTGTATTTATGCATGTACAGTATGTATGTATGTGTGTGTGTGTGTGTGTGTGTATATGTTTGTGGAACCAGCAAATTACAGACATTCTTACAACAGCATGGGGGGAGGGGGTAAACAGTGTCACTATACAGAACCACTATATACAGTATGGGGGGGGCTGGATTATGTCACAGACTACTGTGGTCACTTTATAAAGTACTGGGGCGGGTAGGGTTAGGCCAGCCATCTCACCGGCAGATTACAGACTGTGTCACTGACTAACTATATACAGTACTGGTGGGTTAAATAGTGTCACTATATACAGTAATAGGGGGTCAGACCATCTCACAGACTGTGAGCACAGGGTACCTCCTTTTGCAGAAATGTAATCTGATTCACTTTTTTCCTGTGTTAAATGTAAAAAAAAAAAAAAAAGGATCAAATTCACTTTTTTTGGGGTGGGGGGGGGGCTTCTTAGATTCTTGCACCTGGGCCCTGTGGTTTCTAGTTACAACTCTGTATCCTAGGAACTGTCCTGTTCATCCCAAGGAACTACCCTGTCCCATCCACTTTCTGAAACTGTTAGTTTTATTTTACATAAAACAAATATAAAGTATTATGTAATTTATAAAATACACAGAAATGTATTAAGTATAATGCTAATTTGGTAAAGTAACACAGAAACATTCAAAGCATAATCAGAATTTGTAAAAACCACTTCTGTATACAGAATCTAAATGCATTAAAATACAAAATAGAAAGTACAAAGGGTAAATGTTATAAAACGTAAATGACCCAATCTGGTCTCTAGTGATATAAAATATAAAGTGTAAATGTAACGAAACTCATGCAGTGCTGTACCACACTGGGCTTGTTTCTCCTTCAAATAAAGAAATGCAGGGAAAGACCATTAGATAAGTGTAGAAATATTTGCCTGCCTTGTGAGAGATCTCGCACTGCTGGAGGATCATTTCATCTGAGCAAAGAACTTTATGGTTATGGTAGGCAGCTCTCATTTCTTTGGGACTTTCAGCTTCCTTCCCTTTTCAGAGATTTCAGCCCCTGTGAAGTCTGCACTATAATTTTTCTCCAAACTGTATAATATTTGATCATCAGGGCCATAGTGTGTGACATACTGTAATCTAGGAAACACAACTCACATAGTGTATCACATTAATTTCACTATAATTATAATAATATCTTTTCCTCAGACAGAAAAAAACGCAATTCTCTCAGCATCTGACACACGATCTGAGCAGACCGGGTGAGACACTGACAGATTACCTAAATTACAGCACTCTTATTGGTTATAAACAAATACATATGTTGCAAAGAATGCATTTTGTCCCCCGCAACAGTCGTTTATTCATTTCCACTCCAATTCTTTATTAAATAAATTGAAAGAAAAGGGTTACATTTGTATTTTTTTCTAATCAGTTTAATAACAAATGCAGTGAACATGTCTACTGTTTAGACATAGAGGCCTATTTATCAAATGTCTGTCAGACCTGATCCGACAGTGCGGATCAGGTTCGACAGACATCGCTGAATGCGGAGATCAATACTCTCTTCGTATTCAGCAATGCCACCCACTGCAGACTCGCGGCCAATCATCTGCCAGCAGGGGGGTGTCAATCAACCCGATTGTACTCGATCGGGTTGAATTGGGGCAAATCCTGTCCGCCTGCTCAGAGCAGGCGAACAGGGTTATGGAGCAGTAGTATTAAGAACGCTGCTTCATAAATGCTGTTTCTGGCGAGCCTGAAGACTCGCCAGAAACACGGGCCCACAATCTCCATACAGAGCTTGATAAATGGGCCTCATAGAGTTGATAGCCCGGTGCATGGTCACATCTCTCTGTTTTTCAAAAATGTGACCGTATTGGCTGGCTATTAGCTGCTCACAGTGCCCTGCTATCCATTAACCACTCACAGTACCATGTTGGACATCAGTTGCTCACTGTGCCCTGATGGTCAATATCTGCTTACTGTGCCCTGATGGTCAGTAGCTGCTTACTGTGCCCTGATGGTCAGTAGCTGCTTACTGTGCCCTGATGGTCAGTAGCTGCTTACTGTGCCCTGATGGTCAGTAGCTGCTTACTGTGCCCTGATGGTCAGTAGCTGCATACTGTGCCCTGATGGTCAGTAGCTGCATACTGTGCCCTGATGGTCAATATCTGCTTACTGTGCCCTGATGGTCAGTAGCTGCTTACTGTGCCCTGATGGTCAGTAGCTGCTTACTGTGCCCTGCTGGCCATTATCTGCTTACTGTGCCCTGCTGGCCATTATCTGCTTACTGTGCCCTGCTGGCCATTATCTGCTTACTATGCCCTGATGGTCAGTAGCTGCTTACTGTGCCCTGCTGGCCATTATCTGCTCACTGTGCCCTGATGGTCAGTAGCTGCTTACTGTGCCCTGCTGGCCATTATCTGCTTACTGTGCCCTGCTGGCCATTATCTGCTTACTGTGCCCTGCTGGCCATTATCTGCTTACTATGCCCTGATGGTCAGTAGCTGCTTACTGTGCCCTGCTGGCCATTATCTGCTTACTGTGCCCTGATGGTCAGTAGCTGCTTACTGTGCCCTGCTGGCCATTATCTGCTTACTGTGCCCTACTGGCCATTATCTGCTTACTGTGCCCTGCTGGCCATTATCTGCTTACTGTGCCCTGATGGTCAGTAGCTGCATACTGTGCCCTGCTGGCCATTATCTGCTTACTGTGCCCTGCTGGCCATTATCTGCTTACTGTGCCCTGCTGGCCATTATCTGCTTACTATGCCCTGATGGTCAGTAGCTGCTTACTGTGCCCTGCTGGCCATTATCTGCTTACTGTGCCCTGATGGTCAGTAGCTGCTTACTGTGCCCTGCTGGCCATTATCTGCTTACTGTGCCCTGATGGTCATTATCTGCTTACTGTGCCCTGATGGCCATTATCTGCTTACTGTGCCCTGATGGCCATTATCTGCGTACTGTGCCCTGCTGGCCATTATCTGCTTACTATGCCCTGATGGTCAGTAGCTGCTTACAAAAGACTGTCTACTCCAAATGTTTTATTGTTTAAAAAAATAGATAATCCCTTTATTACCGTTCCCCAATTTTGCACAACCAACACTGTTATATTAATACACTTTTTATCTCTGTGATTACCTTGTATCTAAGCCTCATCTGACAGTCCCCCGATCACATGACTTTATTTATTACCTATTGACTTGCATTTTTGCTAATTAGTGCAGGATCCTGCACAACTCCACGGGCGTGAGCATAATGTTATCTATATGGCCCACATGAATTAGCAGTCTCCTGTTGTGAAAAGCAAATAAAAGCATGTGATAAGAGGCTGTCTGTAGTGACTTAGAATCAGGCAGAAATTTAAAGTTTAAAGGTTATAATTAATATGAATATAACAATGTTGGTTGTGCAAAGCTGGGGAATAGGTAGTAAAGGCATTGTCTATCTTTTTTAAGGATAAGAATTTTAGTGTAGACTGTCCCTTTAAGTCATCAAGTTTTTTTTCTACAATATATCACATAAAACTGTATGTACACATCACACTATAGTACATATAGTACCTAATGCAATAAAATAATCTTTATGAAAAGTTGTCATTGTGTTAATAAAGTTGGATTTGTACAAAATAAAATTTAATAAACTGTATGTTAACAAAAAAAAACCTTGGTCCCAAATCTGTACAAACAAAGGGTACTTATTTCTAGTGTGAAAGAGGAGGCCCTCTGAAAGGTAGAAGTAACAAATTCTTTCTAAGTTCCCAGAAAAAGCTCGGCCGTTAAATAAGTGAGCAGACGTTATGGTTTGTTAGCATACTCAAGAGCCAATACGCTTTAAAGCTGCGTCTGGTAGCGGTTGTTCCCACAAGCTGGGTGTACCAGTTAAGCAACTCCTGATGACAGAAAGTCCTTTTATCTGGGTTTCTTCTTTCAGTTTTCCACTTGCTTCAAAACTTTGTCTACAAAGAGATGTGGAAACTCGCATTCCTCAGGATCATTAGAGCAGCTAGTCTTGCCTGAGTAGCGGAGAGCCATAGACGGCCTCCTCATGCAATAACCTATTGTTAAGGAGCGGTGCAAAAGCAGCCTCTATTTCATATCGTGTCACATGGGTTATATTAAAAGGGATGCTTCTTTTTAATCAGGAAATCTTTTGTCATTATTACATATAACTAAATCACACAGTGTGTCACTCTATACTGTAGCTAAGGGCATCCCCTTAAAGGGACATTAAACCAATTTTTTTTCTTTCATGATTCAGATAGAGAATACCATTTTAAACAACTTTCTAATTTACTTCTGTTATCTAATTTGCTTAATTTTCTTGATATTCCTTCCTGAAAAGCATATCTAGATAGGCTCAGTAGCTTCTGATTGGTGGCTACACATATTTGCTTCATGTGATTGGCTCACCCATGTGTATTGCTATTTCTTTAACAAAGGATATCTAAAGAATGAAGCAAATTAGATAAAAGAAGTAAATAGGAATATTTGTTAAAATTGTATTCTCTGTCTGAATCATGAAAGAAAATGTTTGTCTTTAATGTCCCTTTAATGTACATTTTCAATTCAAGCAACATCCCTGAATATATTTTAGGTGTCTTTGACATACCGAGGGCTGCATTGCATTAATACAATATAACTAAAAGGGACATTCCAGCCAAAATTGGAATCCACATGGATACGTCAGTTTTGAAGAGAAGCATTTTTGTAATATAAAATGCTTTTAATAAAAGTTATAGCTGTTTCAAAAGTGTATCTAAGTATGCACTGTGCACCAGCATTTTAAACACAGCACTTGCTTAAAGAACCTAAGATGCTTGTACCATCTGTTAATTACTCAATTTGTTAAATGCTGACACGATACGAGCCCCACTGGCTTTCTGAGCAGTTGCAGTATTTAAAATGCTGGTGCACTGAGAATATCTAGCTATGCTTCACATGCACAGAAAAATGATATCACTAAAACAGTGATAACTTTTGCTAGAGGCATTTTTGCCAGTACATGTATATTGTAAATATGTTTATATTCAAGGATGTAATTCATCTATGTGCATTTAAATTTTGACAAGGATGTCCCTTTAAAACAGTCTGTTAAATTCCCTAAGAGGTCTCTCATGCATCACCATCCTCACAAGTTTCTCCAGTTTCACCAGCTCCAGTCTTAGGGGCCGATTTATCAAGGGCCGAACAGGCTCGCCGGAAACAGCAGTTATGAAGCAGCGGTCTTAAGACCGCTGCTCAATTAACTGGTCCGCCGCCTCTGAGGCTGCGGACATCAATCCGGCCGATCCTATACCATCGGGCTGATTGACACCCCCTGCTAGCGACCGATTGGGTGCAAATCTGCAGGGGGCGGCATTGCACAAGCAGTTCACTAGAACTGCTTGTGCAACGCTAAATGTCAACAGTGTATGCTGTTGGCATTCAGCGATGTCTGGCGGACATGATCCGCTACAGCCAGGGACGGAACTACTAGAGGGGCAGTGGTTGCAACTGCGACCGGACACGGCGGGAGGTCCCCCGGAGGGGCCAGCTTCAGCAAAAAAAAAAAATCAACTTTTTTTTTCTTTTCTTTAATAAGTAGTTCCATGATGAATTAAAATTATGATCCCTGATTCCTGACTGTGGCACACACATTGGCACCTCCTCCGCTCCTGACTGACTGCACATGTAGTCAGTCATTGAGAGAGAGAGACTTCACTGAGAGGGGTGGCATGAGATTAGCATTGTCAGTATTGGGGAGGTCCAGGCAGCAGAGAGGAGGTGCAGTGGGAGGAGGACTATAGACAAAGGTGTGCAGTAGAAGACAGTTATGGAGAGGAGGAGTGTGGCAGAGGAGAGGCTGCAGTCTAATGCGCATGCGCTTTGCGGCAACAGAGAGCCTTGATTTTGTCCGGGATTTTCAATTCTGTAGCAGAGAAGCTGAGCTTGTGCCACTGCCTCCAAGTGAAAGTGGTGACCAAGAGGGGATTTAAAGCAAGCAAGGATGGGATCAGTATTCAAAAACCCAGCCTCAGATCCCTATAAGACCTTCTCCCGTACGTTTCCAAGGAAGATCTGCACAGAGTTGCATGTAAGTGTTGCCATTTGCTGCAGAAGGGTTATGTCCATTGATTTTACAATGCTCCAAATATACGAAAATGGGTAGATGGATGTCCCTCTATTTAAATTATATCTTGCATTATAATTGTAAAGTTTTCTTTTTTTCATTAAAGAAAAAAATATAGGTTTAATGTGCCCTTTAAGATTTATTGGATATTGAGTAATACCTATAACAGTTTATAAATGTTTGAAATTCACATTTTTTTGGGGGGGTGAGGGACCCATCTTAGATTCTTGCACTTGGGCCCTGTGGTTTCTAGTTACTTCTCTGCTCATTATGAACATAAATGTAGCCAAGTCAAACAGAATGTGAAAATACATATAATATTTTAAAAATGATGCTTTTTTAAAAAAATTGCAGAATGGGAAACTATTCTTTTTAAATAATAATAATAATATTCAAATTCGCTATGAAAAATCTGACTGGCCATTTTCACCAAATTTAACTGAATTAGTCTTAAAATGTGCATGTTTTGGAATTTTCAAATGTTCATTTTTGACAGTTTTCATTTGTGAATATTTATAGCAGTATTTCTAACTAAAATGTTTCATTTCTACAGGATCCATTTTTTTTACATAAGTATTGTTTAAGTAATCTTCTAAACTGAATTATGAAACTCAGTCACAAACACATTTAGCCATTAAACATTTTGAAGATTAATTTGTATTTATATTATAGATTTACCTTTAAGGGAGAAGCCAAATATGAAATGCACAGCAATGAATTCAGGGGTGGGTGTAGAACTAAAACTTTGGGAGAAAAACACTTACCCTGCTGAGTTCCAAATAACCAAGAAGCTGGGGACTTGGCATGGAGACTTGTTTGCAAAGTAGTAGGTGTTTCAAGGGCGGAGTCATGTGCTCTATGGGCGGAGTCATGTGCTCTATGGGCAGAGTCATGCCAGGCAGAGTTGGAACTATCTGTGGATGAAAATGGACATGTTTCAGTTGTGTTGATTGGTCCAGGGTCATGACTAGGCAGGAAAAGACAACCAAAAAAACAAACAAATGGGAGTACAATTTCAAAGACTGGGGTTTTCAACCCTGGGCACCCTCATAAAACAACCACCCTTATGCATTCCAATTGACAAAAAAAAATTTGCAGTTAACTTTCATTTGCAAATATGATTCTGAAAAAGTTTTCACTCATCCTAACTTGTTTCTGTATTCTACTCTCATAGCATGAGCAGGTAAGCCTTGTGTTGTTTGTCTTTACAGGGCCGGACTGGGAATAAAAAGCAGCCTTGAAAAGTTTGAAAACCAGCACTATTTTCTGTTGAGTTCAGAGAATGCACACACCCCATATTTTTTGAAGGGGATTACTAGGATACTTCTTCCCCCAATATATATAGTTTTTTAAGTTAAATTAGATGTATAAAAAAAATCCTGACTGTTATACACGCACCCTACAACCCAATTTCATCCATGACTCCCCTTTACAGTGTGAAAATGATTATCCATAGTTTGATCTGGGGAAGACACTTAAAAAAAGAGTGAATTAACTAGACTATAGAAACCATTCAAAGAGGGCTACTAAAATGGTACATGATCTAGGAAAATACAGATTACAAGGAATACTTTGTGACCTCAATATGTAAAGCTCAGGAGGAAAGAGGCAATATAGCTGTATTGCCTCACTAGCAGCACCCTCTTAAATTGTAGCTGGCCAGCTTCAGCAGCCCTCCGGGAAATCCCCTGGTAGGCCAATCCGGCCTTGTGTCCTTACTTCAAAGTAAACCCACATGCTCTGAGTGCAGGCAGTGACATCACACATGATATCACAAGCACTCACATGCAATAATACCTGACGCTCATGACTGTAGGATTGTTAGGTTTTCTGGGGTACATATGTGCACAAATTAACTACAGAACACGTGATAATTTCTCTCATTAACATTTTTGCAAATGAAAATATATCACAGAAATGTTTCTTGTCAGACACAGAATGTATTCTTGTGGATTTCAAATGTGATATTACGTCCTTTTAAAACAAATACAAATATATGAGCTTTATAACAAAGTACAATATTGTTATTTCACAGTCAAAACAAACCTCAAGGAATATCAGATATTTTTCAGCTGACAAAAAACTGTTGAATTTAAAGCATGACGCGTTATTTCTGGGTTTCTATGAAAAAAAAATTAATATAAAAGTCTTTATTTGCATTTAATCTCTAGAATAAAATTTTCTTTTCTCAATAGATAAATTAAAATTTTAATCTTTTTATGCATTTTTCATGAAAATTTATAAAAAATAAAAAAAATACTTTGACCTCTCAGTTACTGAAGAGGATTTTAGCATCTTGACCAGCAATATGTTGCAATGCTCTCTGGTAGTCAACGGGTAAAATTGGATCATTTTATATACACACACACAACAGCCTTTCAAAGTTTTTCTTAAATTATACTTATGTAGGAGTTATGTTTACCAAAGCTCAAGTGAAGCAAACCTGTGATCTTGTAATTACATCTCTGGCACCAGCACAAATCCGTGTGGAGCAGCAGAACAAACTATTAATTTAAGTAAACTGCTGCAATTTTTTTCCTTCTTCAGCAAATACTTGAATATTAATCACCAACTAGTTAGACTGTGATGATACATTTATTTGATATCTGATTTATTTGTTTTATTTATTTGATATCTGTTTTTTATAGTAAAATAATTCCCTAAACATGTTGTGTCCCTGGAGGATAATTTACCTATTAACAGTGTTAAGTGGAATCCAATCACTTTTTTAATGTACAGGATCTTATTTTGACCTCGGCCAACTAGGCTTGTGCCTAGTGCAGCAGGGGCCCAAGCAAATTATAAGGGGTTTGACAAGTGTGTTGTTCATTTTAGCACAAATCAATGATCCATGGTTGTCATATGGGGGTGCATGACCCCTACATGTGCCCCCCATATTATAGTTGTAATAATAAAATATGACCTAAAATTGTTGAGGGTGGCAGGGTTTGGCCAGATTTTTCAAAGGATATGTAAAATTATTTCTCAACGATTTAACTCCTCAGCTGACAGAGGGATTAAAGGGACACTAAAGTCAATAGTAAACTTTCATGATTGAGACGAGCATGCAATTTTCCAAAACAGTTCCAATTAAATTCCAATATCAAAATGTGCACAATCGTTTTATTTGCACAGTTTCTAAAGCACTAGCTGCTATTGAGCATGTGCAACAGTTCACAGTATGCAAGTATATGCATTGTGTGATTGGCTGATGGCTGTCACATGACATGAGGGAGTGAAAATGGATTCAAGGTTGAAATTTGTCAGAAAAAACACTACCACTAATCCCTTTATTACCCATTCCCTAGTTTTGCACAACCAACACAGTTATATAAATACACTTTTTACCTCTGTTATTACCTTGTATCTAAGCCTCTGCACACACACACTGCCCCCTTATTTCAGTTCTTTTGACAGACATCCATTTTAGCCAATCATAGCTGGCTCATCTGAACTCCACGTGTGTGAGCACAGTTTTATCTATATGACACACCTGAACTAGCACCCTCTAGTGGTGAAAAACTTTCAAAATGCCCTGAGAGAAGAGGCGGCCTTCAAGGGCTTAGAAATTAACATATGAACCTCCTAGGTTTAGCTTTCAACTAAGAATATCAAGACAACAAAGCAAAATTGGTGATAAAAGTAAATTGGAAAATTGTTTAAAATGACATTCTCTATCTAAATCATGATAGTTTATTTTGGACTAGACTGTCCCTTTAAGTGATTTTGCATTGTCTTTTATCACACATTTGTTGAGTATGCAGTTATACTATATTTAGGTCCTTTATACCTAATGATGTTCTGTTTTTATAGACCATCTTTATTGTTTCCTCTGTTTAATCCCCCCACCCCCAGATTCAAAACACAAACACACAGTGCTGTACAAGATTAGACAGATGGACATATAGATAGGTAGACAGACAGATTTTCAACAGAGTCTCATTTTACTTCTGATCAGAAGAAACATTTACTGTGCATTGAAAGCACAGATTTTACCACGCACACACATGGGGTTTATTAAACTATAACCATAAAGATTAACATTAGCTGTTCCCACACTGGTGAAACAAGTCAGGCATGACATGTGCTACAGAGGGGAAACTATATGCACTGAGCCAAGGGGTTTGAAGACAATAATCTATAGTTTAGTTCCATCCCAAGGATTGCAATGATTGCTCTGTTTAGCTGAACCTTTACTTAAAAGATACATTATGTAGCTTCGTCCAGAGGAGCAAATATTCTAAACTAATTATTGGAGTAGACCTTTAGTCTTCACATCTATATATTTCACTCTAGACAACTTTCCCATAGTTCAATGTTAGTTTATAACAAAGTGTATTAAGGAATTAGTGAACTGTGTAATGATGACACTATAAACTTAAAAGGACAGTTTACCCAAAAACTTTCCTTTAATTTGTTCCCTATGGTCCATTTTACCTGCTGGAGTGTATTAAATTGCTTACAAATAGCTCCTTAGCCTTTATATATTGGCATTGGAAACAGGTGATTTAGCCTGTAGTATCCCTACCTATTCTGATAATTTATATACCTAGGTATAGGCTGATGAGAAACTATTAGAAGAAATTACACTCACAGTGGGAGGTGGAAGAGACAAACTCTAAAATGTTCATTTTCAAATGTTCTTTCTAAGTATTATACAGAGACAGAGATAAGAAAGGGAAGCATGCAAGTAATAAGATAACAAGATCTGATCTGTCTGTAAACAGTATATTTTGATGGGCTGTGGTTTCAAAGAGCAAATCCAGCTATTTATTGTGCAAAAAGAAGCATAAGTGAGCAATTGATCATACATTTTATTTGCTGCAGCTGGTATAACAAGTCCGGGGAAACACGTTCAGGGAAAAACAATTTTACATTGAACTGTCCCTTTAACACTGTCTCTCTATTTTTGAGAATTTGCTCTTCATATAACCAACTTGTTTCCATGACCCTTTTGGTTTGTTAATTCTAAAAAACAGGTACATATTGCTTGATAAAAATATTATTTATCCGAAGCCATTGAAAAAGAGTGCTTACAATTCCTAGACAAGGGTGGTCCCACATTTTTTAAATGGGGGGTGGACTTTTTTTAAGTATATTATTTTATTTAAATTTTTCAGAAAATATTAAAATATCAGAATTTTTTGACAAATGAAATTAACCCTTTGAGTACTAAGCACTTTCCCACCTGGGTGCTAAGCACATTTGAGGTTTTTTTTTAAAAAAAAAATTCTTTTCAGATACCCAAGACTTATACTGATAGGCGATTACCTTTCCAACGGTGGGTCTTGGGGGTCTGTTGCTGCTTAGATGCCTGAGATACAGGCTTCTAAGCAGTATGCCCCCCCCCCCCACACACATATTGTCCATTGTCTTTTTTTAATAAAGTTGCGCTGTGACTTCATTACGTCATTGCACGTGACATCACCACAAAAAACGTGAAGCCCCGGCAATGCCTGTCATTATACAGGCCCGATCGCCTGGGTTGGAGTGGGTGGGAGCTCCCAGATCTCCCTCAAGGTGGGAGAGTGCTAGCGACAGGCTCAGAGCCGTCGTTAGCACTCAAGGGGTTAAAGAAAAATAAGCATATTTTCAAAATGACTTAAATAAAAAAAATTAGGTAGAATGTAATCAACTAATTTCATAAAGTATCATACTAACCAGTGCAAATTATATTGGATAAGACAAACTGACTTGGAGGAAGGATTAACTAGCAGCATCTTTATTTTTGCTGATGATACAAAGTTGAGTCAAGTGATTAGGTCAGTGCAGGATGTAATTACTTTTCAAATGGATTTACAAAATTTGGAGAAATGGCTTGGTAAATGGCAAATGAGATTTAATATTGGTAAATGTAACGTATTTAAATGGGACTAGGGTTAGCATAACAGAGGAGGAAAAGGATTTGGGAAAACATAATTATAGATAATAAGCTAAGAATGAGTGTGCAATGCAAGACAGAGGCTTCTAAGGTTAATAAGTGGCATAGGTGCGAAGGTAAGAAAGCATCATTCTTTCAATATATAAAGTCAGGTCACATTGAGAATGAAGTCCAATTTTAAGTGCAGAGAAGGGTCACTAAACTGATAAGGAAGGAGGATTTAAACTATGAGGAGAGGTCAATCAAATTGGGTCTGTTTACTCTAGAAATAAAGAATCCTCAGAAGTGATAAGATTACTTTATACAAATATATTCAAGGCCCATATACAGAGTTGGCAGAAGCACTATTTATTCTAAGGCAATTGTTTGTGACACAAGGTCATAGTTTAAGGCTAGACTAAAAGAGGTTTAATCTCCAGTAACATTAATATTTTGTCACTGTAAGAGCAAGCCAATTGTGGAACTCAATGCCTAAGAAGGTAATGAATGCCAATACCCTAGATAGATTTAAAAATGGCTTAGATACTACATTCTTCAGGACTGCTCTGTGAGTTTGCTTTGTCTACTGCACGGTCTACTACTTTGTGGCTCGGTTGTTCCTAGATACTATAACACAGTTGACTGGGGATGATCTAGTAAAACAATTTCACAAAGGGGGCATCCTATGACTTTACCACATGTTGTCTGATTTCATTATGTTCTGGATTGCAATAGGTGTTACCTAGCAATAGGTGTGGCAGAAACAATCAAATTCAATTAGTAGGGGTGTCTATAGTTTTAGCCCTATAGTATAGCTTTTATGGCAGTACAATTATAAATATTAGCAGTATGTGGTATTTTGAAAAGGGTGCTATTGCTGCCACAGACTTTTGCTATGAAACCCAAGTCTAGTTACACCCTTAGGTTCAATCCAAACACAAGCAAAAGTACATCTAAGATTACAGTAGAAATTAAAAAAAATACAGGCACACAGAATGCCCAAGGATGCCTGGAACAGCAGACATGGAAACACATAAAAAGTAAGAAATGATTAAAGTACGGTTTGATACATAGTTTAACACAATTGTACACATCAAACATCTATAACAACATAAACAAAGCTTATCTTGATTCACAGTAAAATATTTATTCCAATAAAGCCCCTGCTCCTAAATGCATTTACTTAGAAGCGACGTAAATATACGCAAACCACAAGAGGGCGCCTCATAGCGTAACTAGACTAAGATTGTATTAGTGTAACAGAAGAAACACAAAATGGGACACACACATTTTGTTGAGTACTAAGTTTGAAATAGAGCTGAAAAAGCAGGGTGGATCTTAAAGCCTCCAGCTGGCTGTCACCAACGGCAGCTCCTGCTTTTCCCTCTGGGCTGTGGGTTCCGCTTGGTCTTCTTCAGCTCTCTCCAGTCTGATCATGTGACCTCTGGTTGGCTGATCTTTAACAGAATGAATCCTTACTCTTTTCAGTGTCTCTGTATTGTTTAAAGAGCCACTTGGAAGAGAGTATCAAACATTAAAGGGACATTAAACACTTTGAGATGGTAATATAAAATGATAAATTGTATATATAAAACAACTCTGCAATATACTGTCATTATTTATTTTGTCCTCT
Source organism: Bombina bombina (assembly GCF_027579735.1). Taxonomy (NCBI): domain Eukaryota; kingdom Metazoa; phylum Chordata; class Amphibia; order Anura; family Bombinatoridae; genus Bombina; species Bombina bombina. The sequence goes on from NC_069505.1 coordinate 115,284,893, forward strand.
TTGCCTTTAATTCCATCTGAAATTGTGAGCTTTTCAGTTCCTGTTAGAAATGGAAGTGCAGAACACTGTTAAATCCAGCACAACCATTGGCTGCACACTCTAGTGACCTATTTATAACTGACCCTAATTGGCCACAGCAGAGAAGGTAACAAAGGTTACAACATGGCAGCTCCCAGTGTTTTATAGACACTAAAACTTTACACTTATTTTGTCACTTTTTAAACAACTAATGAAACTTTAAAAAATACATCTACATGTTAGTAACATAGTAACATAGTAACATAGTAGATAAGGTTGAAAAAAAGACTGAAGTCCATCGAGTTCAACCTATACAAATCTAAAATACTTACAAAAAGCTCCAGTTAAGCTTAAATAACCCCATTAAAATGTGACCCATTTAATACTAGCAATCATATCCATGAATTTTTTTAGTATACAGAAACTTATCCAGACTATTTTTAAATGTATCTATGGTATTGGCATTCACTACCTCCTTTGGTAATGAGTTCCACAATTTTATTGCTCTCACAGTGAAAAAACGTTTCCGTTGCAGGAGATTAAATCTCCTTTCCTCCAACCTTAAATTATGACCTCTTGTCAGAAACAATTTTCTTGGAATAAACAGAGCTTCTGCCATCTCTGTATATGGGCCTTGAATATATTTATATAAAGTAATCATGTCACCTCTCAAGCGCCTTTTTTCTAAAGAAAACAGACCCAGTTTGGCTAGCCTCTCCTCATAGGTTAATTTCTCCAATCCCCTTATTAGCTTTGTGGCCCTTCTCTGAACTTTTTCTAGTTCTGCAATATCTTTTTTAGCAATTGGTCCCCAGAACTGCACTCCAAACTCAAGGTGAGGTCTTACCAGGGCTTTATATAATGACAGAATTATGCTTTCCTCCCTTGAATCAATACCTCTTTTAATACATGCTAGTATCTTATTAGCCTTTGAAGCCGCTGCCCTGCATTGTGCACCCATCTTTAGCTTGTTATCTATTACTACTCCCAAATCCCTTTCCTCCTGTGTTTGGCTAAGTCTTGTCCCATTTAAAAAATACGTAGCCTGCTTATTTTTACTTCCAAAATGTAGAACCTTGCATTTTTCCGTATTAAATCTCATTTTCCATTCACTTGCCCATAGTTCTAATTTTAGCAAATCCCTTTGTAAAGACAGTTCGTCCTGCTCTGACCTTATGACCTTACTTAACTTAGTATCATCTGCAAAAATAGAGATGTCGCTATTTAATCCTTGCTCCAAGTCATTTATAAAAATATTAAAAAGAACAGGGCCCAGTACTGATCCCTGGGGGACGCCACTGATTACCTTTGTCCAATCTGAGTATGATCCATTTACTACTACTCGTTGCTCCCTATCTTTTATCCAGTTATTTATCCATGAGCTAACATTTTCAGCTATTCCCAGTCCCTTAATTTTGTGCATTAATCTCTCATGTGGCACTGTATCAAATGCCTTTGCAAAATCTAAGTATATCACATCCACTGATTCCCCTTTATCTATATTTTGACTTACTTCCTCGTAGAATCTAATCAGATTAGTTTGACATGATCTATTTCTCCTAAAGCCATGCTGATTAGAACTCATAATCTTGTTTACACGAATATGCTCATCAATATAATCCCTTATAATCCCTTCAAATATCTTCCCCACTATTGATGTCAGACTAACTGGTCTATAGCTTCCTGGATCATCCCTGCTTCCCTTTTTGAAGAGTGGCACCACATCAGCTTTACGCCAATCCTGGGGTACCATGCCTGAGGATAATGAGTCTTGAAAAATTAAGAGTAAAGGTTTGTCTATAACAGTGCTAAGTTCCCTCAACACCCTTGGGTGTATTCCATCTGGGCCTGGAGTTTTATTTACCTTAATATTTTCCAGTTTTTTCCTGATATCCTCTAAACAAAACCCAGTTAGTGGTATGGACTGGCATGTTCTATTATGTTCAAAAGTATCATTCAATGGTTCTTCTCTTGTGTATACTGAAGAAAAAAACTGGTTTAGTACCTCAGCCTTCTCCCTGTCATTATTTATCATGCTACCCTCCACACATTTTAATGTACCTATATTATCCTTCTTAGATTTTTTGCTATTTATGTACTTAAAGAACCTTTTAGGGTTAGACTTAGAATCCTTAGCAATTAATTTTTCATTTTCAATTTTGGCTAATTTGATTGCTTTTTTGCATGCTTTGTTACATTCCTTATAAATATTGTATGCTGAGTCTGTACTATTTTCTTTTAATAATTTAAATGCCCTACGTTTTTTCCTAATTTCTCTTAACACATTTTTATTTAGCCATAATGGCTTTGTTTTTTTATTTTTACTTTTATAACCATATGGTATGTGTTGATATGTATATTTATTTAACACATTTTTAAATATTATCCATTTATTCTCTGTATTTTTATTAGAAAATACATTGTCCCAATTTATATTATTTAATGATTTCCTTAAATCGTTGAATTTTGCTTTCTTGAAATTAAAAGTCTTAGTTAAGCCTTTAAAACACTGCATTTGAAAATAGATTTCAAATGTGACCATGTTATGATCACTGTTACCCAAATGTTCTTTAACTTCTATGTTTGATATTATATCTGTATTGTTTGATAGCACTAAATCCAATATAGCTTTACTCCTAGTTGGCTCCTCTATTAATTGTGACAAGAAGTTATCCCTGAGAACATTTAAAAATCTATCCCCCTTAGCTGAATTACTAGTTTCATTGGCCCAGTTTATATCAGGGTAGTTAAAATCTCCCATAATTACAGCACTGTTATTAGCAGCCTTACCTATTTGGATAAGTAGTTGAGTTTCCTCCGGGTCACTAATGTTGGGAGGCTTGTAGCATGTTCCTAGTAATATTTTTTTAGGATTTTTCCCCCCACTCTTTATTTCAACCCACAGGGTCTCTACATTGTCACTTGTATCATAAATATCTTCCCTTATTGTAGGTTTAAGGTTAGGTTTAATATACATGCAGATTCCTCCACCCCTTTTATTATTCCTGTCCCTCCTAAATAATGTATACCCCTCTAAGTTAACTGCCCAGTCATGTGAATCATCCCACCAAGTTTCAGTTATACTGATAACATCATAGTCCTCTTCTGCAACTAAGAGCGTCAGCTCCCCCATTTTACCTGTCATGCTTCTTGCATTTGTTGTCATACATTTAATTTTCATGTGCTTTCTGCTGCTACTTGGTGTGCTTTCCTTTATATTTTCTAATGTGACATTTCTTAAGTCATCCCTTCCTTGAGATATTAAGGGATTGTCATATTCACAGACTGATCTCTCTGTTCTATTTTGTTCTAACTGACCCTCCCCCCCTTTGCCTAGTTTAAAAGGTTCTCTAAACGTGCTACCATCCTTTCCCCCAACACACCTGCACCCATGTCATTCAGGTGCAATCCATCCTTACTGTACAAATTGTACCCTAGTGAAAAATCAGCCCAGTGTTCTAAAAAGTCAAACCCCTCATTTTTACACCATGTCTTTAGCCATGAATTAACAGACCTTAACTCCTTCTGCCTTACTGAATTAGCACACGGCACTGGTAATATCTCTGAAAATATTACTTTGGAGGTCCTTGCTTTAAGCTTGCTACCTAACTCCCTGAAGTCATTTTTTAGGACTCTCCATCTCCCACCGATTCCTTCATTAGTACCAATATGCACCATGACTGCAGGATCAGACCCACATCCCTCTAACAATCTATCAATACGCTCCACAATATGCCTAACACGAGCCCCTGGAAGACAGCAAACTGTTCTATGTAAAGGGTCTGGATGACAAATTACCCTATCAACCTTCCTAATAATAGAGTCTCCTACCACCAACATCTGCCTCTGGCCCTGACTTGTATGCCCCTCTTCCATGACTGAAGGACTGCCCACCATAGTATGCTCCTCTTCCACAGCTAAAGGACTGTTCACTATACTAGGCAACACAGCCCTCTCTGACACTGCCACCCCTGAACTGTCATGGACTAATCTTTTCTTTGAATGCATCATTCTATCTAGCATGTATTTAGTGTTTAATGTCCCTTTAAAAAAACGTCTTTTTTTTTAATCTTTCTCTTCATACAACCTATGTTCCATGTGGGGAAAAAACTTGAAGCATGTGCCCACATGTAAGTAGAGGAGATACTTTTGCCAACTTCAATAATACATAAACTATATTAATTATAGGTCTTATTGTGCCATCTACCAATTAATCTATCCGCACAATATGGTTTTCATAGGTCGTACGAAGACAAAGATAAAAAAAGATTTTACAAACATATATGCAATGTTACCAAAAGGGTGGTGAAACGGAGCATAGGAGAACACTTTAAAGAATTCCACCAGAATGATGCCAATGGTTTAAAATTTTAAATTATAGATTGGATCCCCCTATCTATGGGGGGATCCAACAGATTGATTACCTTGAGAAAAAGAGAATATTTTTGGATTAAAGTGACAGTCAACACCAGACTTTTTGTTGTTTAAAAAGATAGATAATCCCTTTATTACCCATTCCCCAGTTTTGCATAACCAACACAGTTATATTAATACATATTTTTACCTCTGTGATTACCTTGTATCTAAGCCTCGGCAGACTGCCCCCTTATTTCAGTTCTTTTAACATACTTGTATTTTAGCCAATCAGTGCTCACTCCAGGGTAACTTCACGTGCATGAGCTCAATGTTATCTATATGAAACACATGAACTAATGCCCTCTAGTGGTCAAAATACATTCAGATTAGAGGCAGTCTTCAAGGTCTAAGAAATTAGCATATGAACCTCCTAAAATTAACTTTCAACTAAGAATACCAAGAGTACAAAGCAAAATTGGTGATAAAAGTAAATTGGACATTACCTATAATAAAAGGTTTTTTTTGGACTTGACTGTCCCTTTAAAGAATTGAATAGTATACAACCGAGAGGTCTAAAATCTAAATATAGATTTATACATAGCAGCATTCACGTAGGGAATAGGGCTGGTATTGTCCATAATAATCTGTTTTGAAAAAAAATGTTTTTAAATTATGTCTTTAACTATGTGTTCATATAGATTTCCCGATTATTTTTTTTAACAGGTTTGCATATCATTTTTAATGGGTAAACCGACAACAAAAATTAAGTTAAATTGTGGATTTCATAGCGCTTCGAATTTTGTTACATGGGTTAATGTAAAATAGAGTTGAACATATTACATACCTACCAGGTATTTAGTTGCATTTGTGCTTAATAACCTGAATATATATTTTACTATTAACAACACATACAATATAATGATATCCCCTAAGGAATCCACCATTAGCCATGACAAAGATGGTGTTTTTTCCACTGCCTGACAACTATGTCATATCCGGTATTAGTGTGTTAAATATGAGACTTGAGGTAGCGTTATTATACCCGTTAAAGGGATATTAAACCCAATTTTTTTCTTATATGATTCAGATAGAGCATGCCATTTTAAGCAACTTTTTAATTTACCCCATTAACAATTTTTCTTCATTCTCCATTTAGCCACCAATCAGCAATGCTACCCAGGTGCTGAACCAAAAATGGGCTGGTTCCTAAGCTTACATTCCTGCTTTTTATATAAAGATACCAAGAGAACGAAGAAAAAAAGATAATAAAAGTAAATCAGAAAGTTGCTTAAAATTGCATGCTTTATCTGAATCATGAAAAAAAAAATGTGTTTCATATCCCTTTAAGTTATCCCTGAAGAATATCCCTTTAAGTGATCTCTGAAGAAATGTGTTTGGTATACAGACATTATTTCGTAAGGACTGCGACCAGGAATAGAAGATACAAGAATCCAGCAGATGATATGATGGGCATATATTTACCTTGCTTCTTAATAAGTGCATATGGAAGCAGGGTTTAATTGTAATATTTATTTTTACCGTGAATCGAGGTGCTCTTTGTTTATTTTCTATAGATGTAAGATGTTTGATAGAGAAGATGCTCTGGTTTTACATATAGTAGCACTTCAAAAAATGGTTCTACAGGTGTCAACAGTGACCAGTGTACAATTGTCTGTGATATGTGGATCTAATGATTTATTGTAGGCAACAAGGATTCTTGGGCTTCTTATTAAAAATTTAGAACAAGACTTTTAAAATGATTTTCATTAAGACTTTACAACAAGAAGTCTGAGATTTTTCCACATGTGCTGATTGTTTTACACTTTCTTGACAATATTTGTGTATTAAACCATTTTATTTTATTTACGGGAGATCTTTGCCAACAAGCAGTGTGTGTATTAAGCATTATTTCTCACTGTGCAATAATATTATTGAAATCTTGCGCTAAAACACATTGTACAAATGCACACATACATTATTGTGGCATAGGTCAGTGTTTGTCAACCTTGGTCCTCGAGTAATCTTAAAAAAAATAGCTGTTGCTCATTTGGCATAAAAAAATGAAATTTATGCTTACCTGATAAATTTATTTCTCTTGTGGTGTATCCAGTCCACGGGTTCATTCATTACTTGTGGGATATTCTCCTTCCCAACAGGAAGTTGCAAGAGAACACCCACAGCAGAGCTGTCTATATAGCTCCTCCCCTAACTGCCACCCCCAGTCATTCGACTGAAGATAAGCAAGAAAAAAGGAGAAACTATAGGGTGCAGTGGTGACTGTAGTTTAAAAATAAAAAACACCTGCCTTAAAATGACAGGGTGGGCCGTGGACTGGATACACCACAAAAGAAATAAATTTATCAGGTAAGCATAAATTTCGTTTTCTCTTGTAAAGGTGTATCCAGTCCATGGGTTCATCATTACTTGTGGGATACCAATACCAAAGCTTTAGGACACGGATGAAGGGAGGGACAAGGCAGGAACTTAAACGGAAGGCACCACTGCCTGTAAGACCTATCTCCCAAAAATAGCCTCCGAAGAAGCAAAAGTATCGAATTTGTAGAATTTAGAAAAAGTATGAAGCGAAGACCAAGTTGCCGCCTTACAAATCTGTTCAACAGAGGCCTCATTTTTAAAAGCCCATGTGGAAGCCACTGCTCTAGTGGAATGAGCTGTAATTCTTTCAGGAGGCTGCTGGCCAGCAGTCTCATAAGCTAAAGCGGATTATGCTTCTCAGCCAAAAAGAAAGAGAAGTTGCCGAAGCCTTTTGGCCTCTCCTCTGTCCAGAGTAGACAACAAACAAAGCAGATGTTTGACGAAAATCCTTCGTAGCTTGTAAATAAAACTTTAAAGCACGAACCACAACAAGATTGTGTAAAAGACGTTCCTTCTTTGAGGAAGGATTAGGACATAATGAAGGAACAACAATCTCCTGATTGATGTTCTTATTAGCTACTACCTTAGGAAGAAACCCAGGTTTGGTACGCAAAACTACCTTATCTGCATGGAAAATCAGATAAGGGGAATCACACTGTAAAGCAGATAACTCCGAAACTCTTTGAGCCGAGGAGATAGCTACTAGAAACAGAACTTTCCAAGATAAAAGTTTAATATCTATGGAATGCAAAGGTTCACACAGAACCCCTTGAAGAACTTTAAGAACTAAATTTAAACTCCATGGCGGAGCAACAGGTTTAAACACAGGCTTAATTCTAACTAAATATATACATATAACATATAAACATATAACAAGCTATTATGCTATTGTTCGTTTCCAGGTTGAGCGCTTCTGTCTTTTTATTTATGCAAATTATGACATTTTGGGAAGTCTCCCTAAGTGTGATGCAGGAATCCAGACGTGGACCCGTTGCTCAGTGTGCCTAGAGGGATATGGCTGCACCTCACTGACGAGGCCCACAATAGGCCGAAACGTACGTCTGGGGTTTTGCTGTTTCTCTCGTTCAGAGAAGGATTGCCTGGTATTTCGGGGCTGGACTGTACTGTGAAGTCAGGATCAGACTGATATGCTTCAGGAAAGTTTTTCTCTGTGAAAGGCACATGTTGAGCAAAAAGAGGCTGCTTCTTGGGTGGTAACTAGCCATAGAACAAGCTATTATGCTATTGTTCGTTTCCAGGTTGAGCGCTTCTGTCTTTTTATTTATGCAAATTATGACATTTTGGGAAGTCTCCCTAAGTGTGATGCGGGAATCCAGACGTGGACCCGTTGCTCAGTGTGCCTAGAGGGATATGGCTGCACCTCACTGACGAGGCCCACAATAGGCCGAAACGTACGTCTGGGGTTTTGCTGTTTCTCTCGTTCAGAGAAGGATTGCCTGGTATTTCGGGGCTGGACTGTACTGTGAAGTCAGGATCAGACTGATATGCTTCAGGAAAGTTTTTCTCTGTGAAAGGCACATGTTGAGCAAAAAGAGGCTGCTTCTTGGGTGGTAACTAGCCATAGAACAAGCTATTATGCTATTGTTCGTTTCCAGGTTGAGCGCTTCTGTCTTTTTATTTATGCAAATTATGACATTTTGGGAAGTCTCCCTAAGTGTGATGCGGGAATCCAGACGTGGACCCGTTGCTCAGTGTGCCTAGAGGGATATGGCTGCACCTCACTGACGAGGCCCACAATAGGCCGAAACGTACGTCTGGGGTTTTGCTGTTTCTCTCGTTCAGAGAAGGATTGCCTGGTATTTCGGGGCTGGACTGTACTGTGAAGTCAGGATCAGACTGATATGCTTCAGGAAAGTTTTTCTCTGTGAAAGGCACATGTTGAGCAAAAAGAGGCTGCTTCTTGGGTGGTAACTAGCCATAGAACAAGCTATTATGCTATTGTTCGTTTCCAGGTTGAGCGCTTCTGTCTTTTTATTTATGTTAATTCTAACTAAAGCCTAACAAAACGCCTGAACGTCTGGAACCTCAGCCAGACGTTTGTGCAAAAGAATGGACAGAGCAGAAATCTGCCCTTTAAGGAACTAGCAGACAATCCTTTCTCCAATCCCTCTTGGAGAAAGGATAAGATTCTAGGAATCCTGACTTTACTCCATGAGTAACCCTTGTATTCACACCAACGAAGATATTTACACCATATTTTATGATAGATTTTCCTGGTGACAGGCTTTCGCGCCTGAATTAAGGTATCAATGACTGACTCGGAAAAAACACGCTTTGATAGAATCAAGCGTTCAATCTCCAAGCAGTCAGACGCAGAGAAATTAGATTTGGATGTTTGAAAGGACCTTGAAGTAGAAGGTCCTGCCTCAGCGGCAGAGTCCATGGTGGAAAGGATGACATGTCCACCAGATCTGCATACCAAGTCCTGCGTGGCCACGCAGGAACTATCAAAATCACCGAAGCTCTCTCCTGCTTGATCTTGGCAATCAGACGAGGGAGCAGAGGAAATGGTGGAAACTCATAAGCCAGGCTGAAGGACCAGGGCGCTGCTAGAGCATCTATCAACGCTGCCTTGGGATGCCTGGACCTGGACCCGTAACAAGGAAGCTTGGTGTTCTGACGAGACGCCATGAGATCCAGTTAGGAAATCCGCCTCCCAGTTCTCTACTCCTGGGATATGGATAGCTGAGAGATGGCAAGAGTGAACCTCTGCCCATAGAATTATCTTTGAAACCTCCAACATCGCCAGGGGGCTCCTTGTACCCCCATGATGGTTGATATAGGCTACAGTCGTGATGTTGTCCGACTGAAATCTGATGAACCTGACCGCAGCTAGCTGAGGCCAAGCCTGAAGAGCATTGAATATCACTCTTAGTTCCAGAATGTTTATCGGAAGGAGGGCTTCCTCCCAAGTCCATGAACCCTGAGCCTTCAGGGAGTTCCAGACTGCGCCCCAGCCCAGAAGGCTGGCATCTGTTGTCACTATAGTCCATTCTGGCCTGCGGAAGCTCATTCCCCTGGACAGATGGACCTGAGATAGCCACCAGAGAAGAGAATCCCTGGTCTCTTGATCCAGATTTAGCAGAGGGGACAAATCTGTGTAATCCCCATTCCGCTGATTGAGCATGCAAAGTTGCAGTGGTCTGAGATGTAGGCGGGCAAACTGAACTATGTCCATTGCCGCTACCATTAAGCCAATTACTTCCATACACTTAGCCACTGACGACTGAGAAGTGGAATAAAGAGCACGGCAGGAAGTTAGAAGCTTTGACAACCTGACCTCTGTCAGAAAAATCTTCATTTCTACTGAATCTATCAGAGTTTCTAGGAAGGAAACACTTGTGAGAGTGGAGAGAACTCTTTTCTTCGTTCACCTTCCACCCATGAGACCTCAGTAATGCCAGAACAATGTCCGTATTGGACTTGGCGATTTGAAAATTCAACGCTTGTATCAGAATGTCGTCTAGATAAGGAGCCACCGCTATGCCTTGTGGCCTTAGAACCACCAGTAGGGACCCTAGAACCTTCATAAAGATTCTTGGTGCCGTGGCTAACACGAAGTGAAGAGCCACAAACTGGTAATGCCTGTCTAGGAAGGCAAACCTGAGAAACCGATGATTATCTCTGTGTATCAGAATGTGGAGATAAGCATCCTTTAAGTCCACAGTAGTCATATATTGACCCTCCTGGATCATAGGTAGGATGGTTCGAATAGTCTCCATCTTGAAGGATGGGACCCTGAGAAATTTGTTTAGCATCTTGAGATCTAAGATTGGTCTGAAAGTTCCCTCTTTTTTGGGAACTATAAACAGATTTGAATAGAATCCTTGCCCCTGTTCCTTCCTTGGAACTGGGTGGATCACTCCCATAACCAGAAGGTCTTGAACGCAACGTAAGAATGCCTCTCTCTTTATCTGGTTTGCAGATAATTGTGAGAGATGAAATCTCCCCTTTGGAGATGAGGCTTTGAAATCCAGAAGATATCCCTGGGAAACAATCTCCAGAGTCCAGGGATCCTGGACGTCTCTTGCCCAAGCCTGAGCGAAGAGAGAAAGTCTGCCCCCAACTAGAACCGGTCCCGGATCGGGGGCTACTCCTTCATGCTGTCTTAGAGGCAGCAGCAGGTTTTTTGGCCTGCTTTCCCTTGTTCCAAGCCTGGTTAGGTCTCCAGACTGGCTTGGACTGGGCAAAATTTCCTTCTTGTTTTGCAGTAGAGGAATTTGAAGCTGCGCCACTCTTGAAGTTTTGAAAGGAATGAAAATGAGTCTGTTTGGTCCTTAATTTGTTGGACCTATCCTGGGGAAGGGCGTGGCCTTTTCCTCCAGTATTATCAGAAATGATCTCCTTCAGTCCAGGCCCGAATAGGGTCTGCCCTTTGAAGGGGATGTTTAGAAGCTTAGACTTTGAAGTAACGTCAGCTGACCAGGATTTAAGCCATAGCGCCCTACTCGCCTGAATGGCAAAACCTTAATTCTTAGCCGTTAGCTTTGTTAAATGAAAAACGGCGTCAGAAATAAGTGAATTGGCTAACTTAAGAGCTTTAAGCCTGTCTAGGATATTATCCAACGGGGTCTCCACCTGTAGAGCCTCTTCAAGAGACTCGAACCAGAAAGCCGCTGCAGCAGTGACTGGGGCAATGCATGCAAGAGGCTGGAGAATAAAACCTTGTTGTATAAAGATTTTCTTAAGGAAACCCTCTAATTTTTTATCCATTGGATCTAGGAAAGCACAACTGTCCTCGACGGGGATAGTTGTACGCTTAGCTAGGGTAGAGACTGCTCCCTCCACCTTAGGGACCGTCTGCCACGAGTCCCGTGTAGCGGCATCTACGGGAAACATCTTTTTAAAAGCAGGAAGGGGTGAGAATGGAACACCTGGTCTATCCCATTCCTTCGTAATAATTTCTGAAAACCTCTTAGGGATTGGAAAAACATCAGTGTAAACAGGCACTGCAAAGTATTTGTCCATTTTACACAATTTCTCTGGGACTACAATGGTGTCACAGTCATCCAGAGTTGCTAAAACCTCCCTGAGCAACAAGCGGAGGTGTTCAAGCTTAAATTTAAATGCTGTCATTTCAGAGTCAGACTGAAGTAAAGCCTTCCCTGAATCAGAAATGTCACCCACAGATAGAAGCTCTCCTGCTTCGGCTTCTGTACATTGTGAGGGTATATCAGACATAGCTACTAAAGCATCAGAAAGCTCTGAATTTGTTCTAGCCCCAGAGCTGTCTCGCTTTCCTTGTAACCCTGGCAGTTTGGACAATACCTCTGTGAGGGTATGATTCATAACTGCCGCCATGTCTTGTAAGGTAAACGCATGCGCGCTAGATGTACTTGGCGTCACTTGTGCGGGAGATATAGGTTCTGACACATTGGGAGAGCTAGGTGGTTTAACCTCCCTTTTGTCAGTCTGAGAAACCTCTGGTGATAAATCTTTAAAACTCATAATATGGTCTTTATAACTTATAGAAAGGTCAGTGCATTTGGTACACATTCTAAAAGGGGGTTCCACAATGGCTTCTAAACATAATGAACAAGGAGTTTCCTCTATGTCAGACATGTTTAACAGACTAGTAATGAGACCAGCAAGCTTGGAAAACACTTTAATAAATGTGAAAAAGCAATTAAACAAAAACGGTACTGTGCCTTTAAGAGAAAAAAAACTACCACATAAACTGCAAAACAGTGATAAAAAGTAGTAAACTCTATGAAATTTTTATATGTATAAGAGACTAAAGCAGCATTGCACCCACTTGCAAATGGATGATTAACCCCTTAGGCCCCAAACCGGATTAGAAAAATGGTAAAACCGTTAAAAAACAGTCAAACACACTGCCACAGCTCTGCTGTGGCTCCTACCTGCCCTTAAACACGATTTTTGCAGGAAAAAAACCCTCTATAGTGGTCCTAGATGCCAGAGGACGGAAGCTGGATGTCTCAGTCTGAATATCAACTGCGCATAAAGTGCACGAAAATAGGCCCTTCCCACCATGCACTCAATGTCAGAGGGCCTTAGAAAAGTACTCCTAGAAGTAATCTAACAAGCCATGTGGAAAACTAGGCCCCAAATAAAGATTTATCACCCTCAGAGAAAAAACTTTTTTTCTGTAAGTTATGCAAACGTTTTTACACTAAGTAATATGAGAGTTAACATGAATATTACCCTTATCTTGTAAGCATGATCCCAGTCGTTGTTAAATCACTGTATCAGGCTTACCTCAAATATACCAGGCATTGTCAGCATTTTCTAGACCTTATCTCTAGAAAAAAATATACTGAACATACCTCAAAGCAGGTGATCTGCAAACCATCCCCCCAACTGAAGTTTTCTTTCCATACTCTTCAGTTATGTGTGAGAACAGCAATGGACCTTAGTTACAAACCGCTAAGATCATCAACCTCCAGACAGATTCTTCTTCCAATTTCTGCCTGAGAGTAAAACAGTACAACGCCGGTACCGTTTAAAAATAACAAACTCTTGATTGAAGGTAAAAACTACACTAAGTCACCACATATCTCTTGATACTTCCTTTCTTGTCGAGAGTTGCAAGAGAATGACTGGGGGTGGCAGTTAGGGGAGGAGCTATATAGACAGCTCTGCTGTGGGTGTCCTCTTGCAACTTCCTGTTGGGAAGGAGAATATCCCACAAGTAATGGATGAACCCGTGGACTGGATACACCTTTACAAGAGAAATGTGTATAGATTTTTGTATAGATTTTACCGGACAACTGGCTGAAATACTTTTGTTCAGTTTAATATTTGACATCTGTGACCTTGCCCTTGGCCCTGAAGCCTATAAAAGTTATATGCCCACATTAGACCCACAGCACTATAGACCATGGTCACCATTTACCTGAGTTAGACCTCAGATCAGATTAATTCAGTTCAGTGTCCGTTTTTTTCATCTATATTATACTGGACAGGAAGTTGAAATACTGGAATGTCTAGTTAAAAAACGAACAGCTGGCAACCATACACCCAAGCTGCAATAACTCAAACAAAATATTTTTGTCACACTGAAGAATATTGATGTATTGTTGTACATTTCAAATACCACTTAATAAATGTCCCATTTAATTCTTTTTTTGCTTTGTTTACTTTTGTTTGGCAATATTGTATCCCTTATTACAGTGCTACTGAATATGTCAACGTTTCTTAATTATAATCAGTCATGAATTTAAAAAATCCGCAGAAGTATGCATCTCTTTGTAATGCTTAAGTGAACACATCAAACAGCACAATTATGGGTTTACTTTTTTGTGTTCAATACTAATGTTTGTAGGTAAGGTGATGCTATAAACTCATATATCAATTTTTCCCTTTCTATTCTTAACTATTCTGGGTGACAGTTAAGGATCTAAGCATTCCAACTATTTCAAACACATTGTGTTAGCCTTTGAAGTTATTGTGTAATATCATGGGAACTTCATAGGGGGCAGAATAAGATTATTTATTTATTTTTAAGTTAAAAAACAAAAAAAGAATTGATAAATTGTTAATGTGCCCAAGGATATGGAGTGTATTTTAATGTGTTCAAGGACATAAACAGCTGTTCATGCCCTAAACATTTTCATTTAAAAATATATATATTCTTCCATAGTTAATGAATACTTTAGAAAGGTAGTTTAGATCAAACATCAGTCTGTTGGTTAGTCTGCCAGGTGCTTATTTGTAACAAGGGTATACACACACCATTTGAATTATCATGGGATAATAATACTCTGTGTTTCTTAATAGTGAGATGTTGTGTCTATTAAATGGATATTAAACACAAATTGTAAGCTGCCCAATAATGTACCTTCATATTTGAAAATAGAATCCAATCACAAGCTAATAGGCAGATATATCATGAACTCTGTTTGCAAATGTGTAGTTAATTAAAGAAACTGGGCTAGCCTGCACTCCTTTATTCCCTTAAGTTGGTTTAGCACTGATTTCAACTCTGTTACCTATAGTAATAATTTATTTTAGGTGTTTATATTAGATATTTAAATAAACAGGCATATTCATGTTTAATCTCTATTTTATAGCTAAATATATAGATATATATTTAGATATACACAATACATTTTAAAACATATACTACCTTGTAAGCTCACTGCTACTGTAAAGAATATTTTTTTAATCATGATTGTTGATGCAAAACTGATAATCCACCTTAATGAGTACATAGAACATGAGGTAGGAGGGGGTAAACAAAACCTTACAGATAAATTAGTTAAAAGTATTAGCCCAAAACTCCCCGGGACAAAGTGGAACAAATACATTTTTTAGATGTATTTTACACCAAAAGGAAGCAAAATAAATAAATAATGTATATTGCAATAATGTTTCATTTTCGATAAGGAAACAGTTTAATGCGCTGTTGAAATGTAGAGTTTTATTTTTGCACTATTGCTGGTGTATAACTTTATTATCAATCACAATCCATTAGACTTAACTTATCAACTGATTTAGCTACAAAAATCATCATAGACTAATTATGATTTTATGTTGAAAACCATTAGATACGTTTTATGGTTTTTTTTAAAAAAAGATTGTGATAGAAACCTATGTGTTTAACATCTGTAACTCAGCTCCTAAATGGAAGCTTGATGAACAAATCCGGTGAACCAATATGGCATATGTGTGTAGTTACCAATTAGCAGCTAGCTCCTAGTAGTGCATTGCTGATCTATGTATGCTTTTTAACAGAGGATATCAAGAAGAACAAAATATAACATAGTAGATAAGGTTGAAAAAAGACCGAAGTCCATCGAGGTAAACCTATACAAATCTATAATACTTACAAAAAGCTCCAGTTAAGCTTAAATAACCCCACTAAAAGGTGACCCATTTAATACTAGCAATCATATCGATTAATTTTGTTTATATACAGACATGTATCCAGATTATTTTTAAATGTATTTAGGGTATTGGCATTCACTACCTCCTTTGGTAATGAGTTCCACAATTTTATTGCTCTTACAGTGAAAATATGTTTTCCGTTGCAGGAGATTAAATCTCCTTTCCTCCAACCTTAAATTGTGACCTCTTGTCAGAAACATTTCTCTATGTAATAATAGAATTAAACTGAAAATAATGAAAAAAAAAACTCTTGTATGTATTAGCTTAATCAAAAAAAGATTAATTTTGACATTCATGTCTTCAAAAAGAAAAAAAATGTATCTACAGTTAGATATTTTTTGGTGAATTACTAATAGGTGGCTTATTAGTTCTTTCAATATAAACAGGTGTAATCCGCCCTCCTCAGAATGCCAGTAATGTATCCACATAACATAAGCCTGTTCCAAACAGATACTTATATGAAAGTAAAGCTTAGTTTGTTCCCCATCATCACATGATCAGGAAGTAAAACATTTTAAAGAGATGTTCTTTAACCCCTTGAGTGCTCTGAGCCGTCGCAGAGTTTCCCACTCAGATGCTAATGACAACTCAGAGCTCAGAGCCGACGCTAGCACTCTCCCACCTTGAGGGAGATCTGTGCACTCCCACCCACTCCTACTCCGGCGATCGGGCCTGTATAGTGACAGGCATCGCCGGGGCTTCATGTTATGCATGGTGACATCACACGCAATGACGTGATGATGTCACCACGCAACTTTATTTAAACTTAATGTTAAGTATAGGAAAAGGGGGCATGCTACAGACCCCCAAGACCCACCGTTGGAAAGGTAATCACCTAACCTTTCCAATAGTGAAGTATTGGGGATCTGAAAAAAATAAAAATAAAAAGTTAAAAAAATTAAAAAAACCTTTGAACAGCTTAGCACCCAGGTGGGAAAGTGCTTATCACTCAAAGGGTTAAAGAAAACTATAATGCTTTGTAAAAAAAACAACATGTAACATACAGTTTTTGCTTAAAAAAACAAACAAAAACAACTAAAAACAGCTGTTTAAAATAAAAAATAAGCAAATGTGTACCCAGCTTTTTGTTGTATTAAAGTCACTGGATAATAAGGACAATGCCCGCAGCTCTATTGGTGTAGAGCAGTGTTTCCCAACTCCAGTCCTCCGGACCCTTTACAGACCAGATATTTATTATATCTTAACTAGAGCACTGGTGAAATAATCAGCTGATCAGTAACCATGGTTACTAACCTGCTCTCACCCTTCAGATGATTATTTCACCTGTGCTCTAGTTAAGATATAATGAATATCTGGCTTAAGGGTCCTGAGGACTGGGTTTGGGAAACACTGGTGTAGAGGGATATAGCTTCACTAGGTTGATATGCAACATTTGGTTTATTACTAGTAGACTGTAAGTTTTTCACAGCAGAGCCCTCTTCCTCTTGTACTAGTTTTTTTTACTCTGTATCTTACAACAAATCTTCATGATGTTGAGAGTCCACAAGTCATCCCATGTGGGAATATTCCCTTCCTGACCACTAAGAGGCGGCAAAAGACACCCCAACACACCAGAGCTTTAAAAGGGGCAGTAAACTTACAAACTAATGTTATATATTTCTGCACATTAGCTTACCGACAGCTTTATACATTAAATTATTGCAAAGAAATTATAAGTAAAAGCTCCTTTTACCAGAAGGCCACTCTTTGTTCTACTGAGCGGATCTGGTTTGTCCACAGCGCATCCGGCAACACTGTCTAGTCACAGTGTGCCCGGTCACAAGCTACATTCATTTTAATGGCGCGACTGAGCACACTGTGACTAGACAGTGTTGCCGGATGCACTGTGGAAAAACCAGACCCGCTCAGTAGAACAAAGAGCGGCCTTCTGGTAAAAGCAGCTTTTACTTATAATTCCTTTGCAATAATTTAATGTATAAAGCTGTCGGTAATGTGCAGAAATATATAACATTAGTTTGTAAGTTTACTGCCCCTTTAAATCCCTCCCACTCCCACCTATAGCCAAGTAGACGAGGAAAAAAGAAAAGCAGGAAAGATAAAGTGGGGCAAAGAAATGCAAAAACAAGAGCTAATGCCACCTGAACAAAAAGAATAGGCAATGGATTTTTTTTTTTTTTTTTTTTTTTTTTTTTTAAATATTTTCTTTTTATTGAGGGAAACAAAAACATACAAACAGTTTGCTCAAATGACAAGAAATTCACATTAAACATATCAACTTGCTGGTTATATATACCGTGGTACATTATTGTAAGAGCAAACCCACCACTTCCCTCATTTTTGTCCCCTATTATCCATGACAGCAGAGACCTCTTTTGGGTCTAGATGCACTACTAAGCTGGGGATTTTTTAAGCAAAAGATAGGCCACTTTTGGGCCTATACCAACCAGTCACCCTCTTATGTCACAAGGACCACACGTGGGTCCAGAAATTAACCAAGCTAAAGGGAGGGCAATGAAATTTAAAAGTATCAGAATTTACTATAGTGAATCTCGAAGAGCAGTTCCTAGCTCTCCGAGCAGGGCAGAGGCTACGTAACTCTGCCAAACCAAACAGAGAACAAAAAAAGGGGGAGGGGAGAATGGAGCAACAGAGGGAAAACTTCTCCCATACAACCGATATTTATGCGTATCCATATATTTACATGAGCTCTTAAGTCTCCAATAACAATCTGGGAAGTATTATGGCATACCTAATTGGAAGTCTTATTCTACTCAATGTTCTAGGGAAAAACTGATTCCGTAGGGAATGAACTATCAGCTATTGTCAGGACCTAGGCCCGCAAATCCCCGTAGACTATAGTTAATTCTGGCAAATGTGTAAACGATAATATATTCGCTATATACTAGGGGACATCTACCAGATTATGATCAGGGGGTGCACATTCCTCAACGGGAACAAACAGTTGTACCACTCCTAAACTATCATTTTTTGCGTCCACCTTCTATTCCAAGCAGGGTATCGGCTGATACTATACTAATCTATTATCTATGAACATCAATAAAATCTATGCTACTTTCTCTGACACTATAGATAAACCTCTGAGTCGCTGCAATGGCTGAGAGGGTTCGCAGTTCACTATGTACATTTATATATTTATATAAACATCCCCAATACAAATAAGTAAGCTAATATGTAGACAAAGACATGGGTGCCTGTGGTCTGATTGTCTGTGAACTGTAACCCACAGGAATGAACTTAAAACATAGATTACTTAGGTAACTTATGAGTTGGCTTCCACATAATGCATACAGGATAAAAAAACAGCTATACAGTGGGATACAATGAGGAAAAATGGGTAATGGAGAGCAATAACTGGCCAAAATATCAGGGGTACACGGCATAAATAGTTTTTCCTCATTAGCACATAAGAGAATGTCCTATCAGACAAAAGAGTCGTCATAAAGTAGAGAAGGAATCAAAAGCCCCTGCAGTGGAGGGAAAGAGCGAGGTGTAATGTGTTTAGTGGGGGACCATAATCTGTGTCTGGCTATGTAGGAGTCCACGGAGGGACAGAGGAGCACAATAAATCATGGTACTTCACATTTCATGAGAACAGTCACAGTCACTTAATAGTGTGTCATATGTGTCCCCACAAAGTTCACATACTTAACCGACTCCAGTTTTCACAAAGTCTGCGACATATGTAGTGTTCCAACCTCTTTTTGGGAGTAAGGCCCTCATGCCATTGCATGAGAGAAGCAGATCCATGTAAGGCAGCGGGTATGGCGACCTCAGCTGCCACTGATGTATGGAAATGTACGATCCCCAGGGCCTCCGGGGTCCCCCTTGATCCGACCAATCTGCTGATCTGTGCTGCTCTGCCTGTTGAGCGGACCCCACTGCAACTGAGACTCCGGCCACCCTGCGTGATAGAGAGGTCGCCCTGCTGTGGGCTCGCCCAGTGTGTGCTGTAGTCTGATCAATCAGCCGTTTTTCTGTGGCTACAATGTGGAGCAAAGCGTTCACTTCAGGAGGGGAGACTGCTTCCTCAGAGCCACCGCTCTCGACGTGCGCTCCATCCAAGAGGTTACAGTTCCGAATTATGGAATCTATGCGGCTCTCCAATCTAGCGTAATGGTCCCGTAATAGTACCTCCAAAGCCCTCAACGTCACTCCAGCTTTGCGTTCCATAGCTGTAACTCAGGGCTAGTATGAGATCTCCAGTGGAGTCATATAGAAATCTATAAGATTGAATCTTAAAACCTCCTTTTAGTCTCTGTAGGTGGCCTCTTAACCCAGAGGCCAGGGGGGGGAAGCGTCACGTTCAGATAGGTAGGCCGCAACTGTCCGGTATCAAGTATAGACACACTTTATTAAGTAAAAAATAGGTTCCTTCGACATATCATGAGTTCATGTGTCTTTTAATATGATCTTGTGCTGTAGAAAGTGTCCTCCGCTGATATAATTAGACAGATTATGCAGATCCTTAATGAGCTTCAGAAAATGCGACCTGTCATGGCCGCTGCTTGGACACGCCCCCTAGGCAATGGATTTTGTACTCACAAAAGAAATGAATTTATCAGGTCAGCATATATTTGGTTTATTTCATCAGATGTTAAGAGCCCACAAGTTATCACATGTGGGAATCAATGCCCAAGCTGCTGAATCCACGAGACCACTATGGATAGGGAACACAAACAGTGAAGGTAGATGATTACTATTCACTCACTACAGCCCACAGAACATTCCTGCCAATGGCAGCATCAGAAAAAGCAAGCACATCAGAGTGATAAAACTTTGAAAAAGAAGATCATGGGAAGTGTGGGGGGGGGGGGGATTTAAAGCTCTGTTGCCTTGGGGTGTCTTTGGCTTCTCCTAGTGGTCAGGAGGGGAATATTCCCACACATAAGGACTTGTGGATTCTCACATTCTGAGGAAAGAAATGTTTTTAGGTTCTTTTTTTTGGTATCTAGGTTAGAGGGACAATCTAGTCAAAATGAAACTTTCATGATTCAGATAGGGCACGCAATTTTAAACAGCTTTCCAGTTTATTTTTATTATCAAATTTGCTTTTTTTCTCTTGGTATTATTTGTTGAAGGCAAAACCTAGGTAGGCTCATATGTTAATTTCGAAGCTCTTGAAGGCTGCCTCTAATCTCAGTGCATTTTGACAGTTTTCCACAGCTAGACGGCGATAGTTCATGTGTGCCATATAGATAATGTGCTCACTCCAATGGAGTCAGCATTGATTGGCTAAAATACAAGTCGGTCAAAAAAACTGAATGGGGGAGTCTGCAGAGGCTTAGATACAAGGTAATCACAGAGGTGAAAAGGTATATTAATATAACTATGTTGGTTATGAAAAACTGGGGAATGGGTAATAAAGGGATTATCTTTTTAAACAGTAACAATTCTAAAGTAGATTGTCCCTTTAATCTTTGTGGTAGTTGTCCACTATCCATACCCACCACATAGTCTCCACTCATCTGTCATTAAGATGGGTAACACAGTTAAAGCACAATGTCATGGATGGTGAGATCTCAAAACCATGATATCACATTATTGACACATTTGGTATTGTGTCTGCTGATGATGATAAATAGGTAGAAAGATAGATAAAATGTAAAGCATTGTACTTCCTGAGCAGGACACAGCTGGTGACTTTCAGCTATGTACAACTGATGATCCTAGTGGCACTACTGGTCCTGTTAGGTTGGGATCAGCATTGCTTGCGGAGGAAGACATTACCTTTGTGTTTAACTAAGGCATGGTCAGTGATGCATCAATTACATTAAAAAGTTAGAGCATGACATTTGTTTTGCTTCACAATGTCCCTTTAAACCAGCTCTGCCTAAATCTTTTTTTTCTGAGGACAACATCTGAAATATTAGTGACCTTGAAGTTATTTATTATTTTTTATTTTTTTAACACAGGGTATTGCACATGTAAGGATGAAACTATCTCTGGCTTGACAATTAAAATGAGGAATGACTCAGAAACATAAAACCTGTTATTTGTTAGCTAAGCATACTATACCCAGTCTGATGACTACAGTCAGGATGCCTATAAATCACTAAGCAATGAATTGTTCGACCCTGAACAGTAAAAAAGTTAACAAAAAAAAAAAGTGCAACAATGTAACAGAGAATGTGCAAGCTAGACATGTTACACACAAAACAGGACTACTTTAATTCTATTAGAGAAGTCATATAGTAAGTGTCCTATTCAAATACTGCATAATAGCATAGACACTAAAAACGTCTAGGTGGAAATATTACATCATTTTATATATTGTGATGGTTCATTCACCAGTAACAAGTTGTGGTTAGGGGTTAGAATAGGACAGATGACTAGTGTTGCAACCTTTACTGCCAGAGAGGACTACAAAGCAAGGGAAATATGCCTTTTCTTTCTTCTCTGTCGGCCATAGGGTTAGCTAGAGGCTGCTATGAGGTTGTAAACGATAATTTGGGTGCTAATGGTTTCACACCAGCATTCTTATTCAATTTGGTGGCATTTTAAGGGACATTGTAGAGAAAAAAAAAATAACAATCTTTAATGTGTTATAGCAGGTCAGTTTTGCATAAATTCACTCAGGAACTCTATGGCCTAGATTTAGAGTTCGGCGGTAGCCGTCAAAACCAGCGTTAGAGGCTCCTAACGCTGGTTTTGGGCGCCCGCTGGTATTTGGAGTCAGTGATTAAAGGGTCTAACGCTCACTTTTCAGCCGCGACTTTTCCATACCGCAGATCCCCCTACGCCATTTGCGTAGCCTATCTTTTCAATGGGATCTTTCTAACGCTGGTATTTAGAGTCGTTTCTGCAGTGAGCGTTAGAGCTCTAACGACAAGATTCCAGCCGCCTGAAAACAGCAGGAGTTAAGAGCTTTCTGGCTAACGCCGGTTTATAAAGCTCTTAACTACTGTACCCTAAAGTACACTAACACCCATAAACTACCTATGTACCCCTAAACCGAGGTCCCCCCACATCGCCGCCACTCGATTAAAATTTTTAACCCCTAATCTGCCGACCGCCACCTACGTTATATTTATGTACCCCTAATCTGCTGCCCCTAACCCCGCCGACCCCTGTATTATATTTATTCACCCCTAACCTGCCCCCCACAACGTCGCCGCCAGCTACTTACAATAATTAACCCCTAATCTTCCGACCGCAAATCGCCGCCACCTACGTTATCCCTATGTACCCCTAATCTGCTGCCCCTAACACCGCCGACCCCTATATTATATTTATTAACCCCTAATCTGCCCCCCTCAACGTCGCCGACACCTGCCTACACTTATTAACCCCTAATCTGCCGAGCGGACCTGAGCGCTACTATAATAAAGTTATTAACCCCTAATCCGCCTCACTAACCCTATCATAAATAGTATTAACCCCTAATCTGCCCTCCCTAACATCGCCGACACCTAACTTCAATTATTAACCCCTAATCTTCCGATCGGAGCTCACCGCTATTCTAATAAATGGATTAACCCCTAAAGCTAAGTCTAACCCTAACACTAACACCCCCCTAAGTTAAATATAATTTTTATCTAACGAAATAAATTAACTCTTATTAAATAAATTATTCCTATTTAAAGCTAAATACTTACCTGTAAAATACATCCTAATATAGCTACAATATAAATTATAATTATATTATAGCTATTTTAGGATTAATATTTATTTTACAGGCAACTTAGTAATTATTTTAACCAGGTACAATAGCTATTAAATAGTTAAGAACTATTTAATAGTTACCTAGTTAAAATAATAACAAATTTACCTGTAAAATAAATCCTAACCTAAGTTATAATTAAACCTAACACTACCCTATCAATAAAATAATTAAATAAACTACCTACAATTACCTACAATTAACCTAACACTACACTATCAATAAATAAATTAAACACAATTGCTACAAATAAATACAATTAAATAAACTAGCTAAAGTACAAAAAATAAAAAAGAACTAAGTTACAGAAAATAAAAAAATATTTACAAACATAAGAAAAATATTACAACAATTTTAAACTAATTACACCTACTCTAAGCCCCCTAATAAAACAACAAAGCCCCCCAAAATAAAAAATTCCCTACCCTATTCTAAATTAAAAAAGTTACAAGCTCTTTTACCTTACCAGCCCTGAACAGGGCCCTTTGCGGGGCATGCCCCAAGAATTTCAGCTCTTTTGCCTGTAAAAGAATAAATACAATACCCCCCCCCCAACATTACAACCCACCACCCACATACCCCTAATCTAACCCAAACCCCCCTTAAATAAACCTAACACTAAGCCCCTGAAGATCTTCCTACCTTGTCTTCACCATCCAGGTATCACCGATCCGTCCTGGCTCCAAGATCTTCATCCAACCCAAGCGGGGGTTGGCGATCCATAATCCGGTGCTCCAAAGTCTTCCTCCTATCCGGCAAGAAGAGGACATCCGGACCGGCAAACATCTTCTCCAAGCGGCATCTTCGATCTTCTTCCATCCGGTGCGGAGAGGGTCCATCTTGAAGCAGGCGACGCGGATCCATCCTCTTCTTCCGATGTCTCCCGACTAATGACGGTTCCTTTAAGGGACGTCATCCAAGATGGCGTCCCTCGAATTCCGATTGGCTGATAGGATTCTATCAGCCAATCGGAATTAAGGTAGGAATTTTCTGATTGGCTGATGGAATCAGCCAATCAGAATCAAGTTCAATCCGATTGGCTGATCCAATCAGCCAATCAGATTGAGCTCGCATTCTATTGGCTGTTCCGATCTATTGGCTGTTCCGGGGGTTTGGGTTAGATTAGGGGTATGTGGGTGGTGGGTTGTAATGTTGGGGGGGGGGGTATTGTATTTATTCTTTTACAGGCAAAAGAGCTGAAATTCTTGGGGCATGCCCCGCAAAGGGCCCTGTTCAGGGCTGGTAAGGTAAAAGAGCTTGTAACTTTTTTAATTTAGAATAGGGTAGGGAATTTTTTATTTTGGGGGGCTTTGTTATTTTATTAGGGGGCTTAGAGTAGGTGTAATTAGTTTAAAATTGTTGTAATATTTTTCTTATGTTTGTAAATATTTTTTTATTTTCTGTAACTTAGTTCTTTTTTATTTTTTGTACTTTAGCTAGTTTATTTAATTGTATTTATTTGTAGCAATTGTGTTTAATTTATTTATTGATAGTGTAGTGTTAGGTTAATTGTAGGTAATTGTAGGTAGTTTATTTAATTATTTTATTGATAGGGTAGTGTTAGGTTTAATTATAACTTAGGTTAGGATTTATTTTACAGGTAAATTTGTTATTATTTTAACTAGGTAACTATTAAATAGTTCTTAACTATTTAATAGCTATTGTACCTGGTTAAAATAATTACTAAGTTGCCTGATAAAAATTATATTTAACTTAGGGGGGTGTTAGTGTTAGGGTTAGACTTAGCTTTAGGGGTTAATCCATTTATTAGAATAGCGGTGAGCTCCGATCGGAAGTTTAGGGGTTAATAATTGAAGGTAGGTGTCGGCGATGTTAGGGAGGGCAGATTAGGGGTTAATACTATTTATCTGGATTGGATGAGACTCTTAAGCGCTTGTGCTTAATTACCCAATAAGGAAAGATAGTCTTACTATGTAGTTGGATTCAATGAGATCTATTTATTTTTAGAATTATAAATACATACAATAAAATTTAAAACAATAGAAATTGATTCTTAAAACAAATCTAACTGGTTGGCCAACCATACAGTGTGAATAAAATGATATAATATGTTTTCCAATCCCTGTTACTTAGTGTGTTATACAAACATATCTGTATATTTGAATTTTTGAATTTTGGTTTAATTGCAGATATTTTTTATGGATTTGATATAGTGGACTTGTGAAGAAGTATGGTATCCACAAAGAATATTCGCAATATTAATTCTTAATTACCATATTTACCATATTCGTTTGTTTAAAGCTGAACATACATAATTAAAATAGCGTCAATGGTATCAACAATATAATTAAAATAGCGTCAATGGTATCAACAATAGTAACAAATAATAAAAGTGAAACAAAAATAAAGTGATACAGTAAAAATCGTATAAGTTATGAAAGATAAAGTCTTTCTGCCGTGATCGTTAGAGTAATTGTTAATTGCTTTTTGTTAAAAGCGCTGTTGTTAAGTCCTCCGTGGGGATAGTATGTGCGGGCGTGCTGCAACACGTTTTTATCTAATTGCTATATATATTGCGATTATAAGTCACTGTTAAGTAGTTTTGGTTATCTGTCCTTCACATTAACTTCCTTAGTTGGTGTAGGTATAATAAATCTTACCCGTTGTTTCTTTTGGGATACTTTGTTTCTGGTCTAGTTTCTTTTTGTACCCAATTCAATCTTTACTGTGATGAATGTGGATCGGAAGCCGGGATAGCCGCTGCCGGTGTTGTAGTGGTTTCAGTATGTCGAGTTGGTTTGTCTCTGCGATTACACACACTTGAAGAAGTAGATGCTGGGGTATTGTGGTAGTGTGCTTTAACCGTTAATCCTTTTGTCAGATGGCTGGGCTTTTTGCCTGGTTCAGGTTTTCAAAACCTCTTGAATTGTTGCGAATGTGTTCTGTTTAGATCCGTACTCTATTTGTTTCAGAGTATCCGATCTGCAGGTGTCCACAGGTTTCTTTAGGCCCAATTATTAGGTAAGGTATTTCAGTTGTTCTTGGCGGTCCTTTGAAAGGAGGACTAGGTGCTTTGAAGGTTGTTCTTGAACGCTTCAGAATATCTTTCAAGCGTATTTGTTGGTCCGTGGTTTGATGTAGTCTTGGCGGTCCACTTCGAAAGTGGACTATGAAAATGTTCAGTGTAGCAAGGAGTAGGCAACGCGTTTCAGCTGATTAATACAGCCTTTATCAAGCATATCCTTGCAGTTGTAAACAGTGGGTTTTTGTATTCTGTGATTTGATTCTATTGGATCCCCTAGGTAGTTGTATCTTTACAATCTGGTGATCCTATTGGTTGTTGTGTCGGTGCTTTTGATTGGTCATTCCTTAGCATGTGACCTATTAATGGTTCAGTTTATCACGGTGATGGGGGAATTTTCACTTATTTGTATCAGATGACCAAGTAAATGCATAAAACGTTATGAAAACTTGTTCCAGTAGTAAACACAAATACGAATGTATTGTTATAATAAAAACATAAATAACTTTTTGTACGTCAGAGAATCTGTCCTTACAGGGTTTGTGAGTCAGTATAAGGTTTTTGGTATATGCCAATTTGAATATTTATTATGTTCTATTTAGTCCTTTAGTGCAAGAATTCATATTTTATTGTTGGTTCAATTCTAGGGTTGGTAAATTAGAGGTTTAGTCATTTGTTTTGATGATGCAATTTAATATAACAGTGGAATGGGAAATTTCAATTTTGCGTGTTCTTGTTTGATCTTTAGTAATCGTTTGTTAAAAAGCAGTTTTTTTATTAATAATCGTTATTTCCATTATTATTGCTTTGGTGCAAGTATATGAAACATGCATTATTGGTTCTGGAATTTTTATTCCTATTTTTGTAATTTATTTATTTTTAGTGTTTGTTCTTTTATAATCTTTTGTTGAAGAGCAGGTTAATCTTTTGGTATTCATCATTACAATTGTATTGGTTCAAGGATATAGAACATCCATTATTATTAGTTGTGTATCAACCTGTTGGGTTTCTCTTCCGAATTTGGAGTGGTTGTTCTCTTTTAGCCTTTGTTGAAGGATTGTATTATAAAACGATTTTTTTAAATTTTTGGTGAAATTTTGAATTGTTTATGAAGTGTTGTTATCAGATTGGGTTTTTGGTGTTGGCATGCAGGATTTTTTGTGGTTCAAGTATTCAAGAAACAGTTTAGACTGAAGTCTATATTCAGACCTTTTGGTCTTAAGGTTTGCATTTCGAAGATCCATTTTGCTTCTTTTTTAAGTAGGTTATTTGCCTGGTTACCACCTCTTATATTTTGTTTAATTTTTTGTATAGCTGTGTAGTTGAAATATTTTAGATTGCTGTTATTGCAAGTTCTGAAGTGTTTGGGAACTGGCAGGTCTTTATTTCTTTCTAGTTCCGATTTTTTTTTTTTTTTTTACACAGCTATACAAAAAATTAAACAAAATATAAGAGGTGGTAACCAGGCAAATAACCTACTTAAAAAAGAAGCAAAATGGATCTTCGAAATGCAAACCTTAAGACCAAAAGGTCTGAATATAGACTTCAGTCTAAACTGTTTCTTGAATACTTGAACCACAAAAAATCCTGCATGCCAACACCAAAAACCCAATCTGATAACAACACTTCATAAACAATTCAAAATTTCACCAAAAATTTAAAAAAATCGTTTTATAATACAATCCTTCAACAAAGGCTAAAAGAGAACAACCACTCCAAATTCGGAAGAGAAACCCAACAGGTTGATACACAACTAATAATAATGGATGTTCTATATCCTTGAACCAATACAATTGTAATGATGAATACCAAAAGATTAACCTGCTCTTCAACAAAAGATTATAAAAGAACAAACACTAAAAATAAATAAATTACAAAAATAGGAATAAAAATTCCAGAACCAATAATGCATGTTTCATATACTTGCACCAAAGCAATAATAATGGAAATAACAATTATTAATAAAAAAACTGCTTTTTAACAAACGATTACTAAAGATCAAACAAGAACACGCAAAATTGAAATTTCCCATTCCACTGTTATATTAAATTGCATCATCAAAACAAATGACTAAACCTCTAATTTACCAACCCTAGAATTGAACCAACAATAAAATATGAATTCTTGCACTAAAGGACTAAATAGAACATAATAAATATTCAAATTGGCATATACCAAAAACCTTATACTGACTCACAAACCCTGTAAGGACAGATTCTCTGACGTACAAAAAGTTATTTATGTTTTTATTATAACAATACATTCGTATTTGTGTTTACTACTGGAACAAGTTTTCATAACGTTTTATGCATTTACTTGGTCATCTGATACAAATAAGTGAAAATTCCCCCATCACCGTGATAAACTGAACCATTAATAGGTCACATGCTAAGGAATGACCAATCAAAAGCACCGACACAACAACCAATAGGATCACCAGATTGTAAAGATACAACTACCTAGGGGATCCAATAGAATCAAATCACAGAATACAAAAACCCACTGTTTACAACTGCAAGGATATGCTTGATAAAGGCTGTATTAATCAGCTGAAACGCGTTGCCTACTCCTTGCTACACTGAACATTTTCATAGTCCACTTTCGAAGTGGACCGCCAAGACTACATCAAACCACGGACCAACAAATACGCTTGAAAGATATTCTGAAGCGTTCAAGAACAACCTTCAAAGCACCTAGTCCTCCTTTCAAAGGACCGCCAAGAACAACTGAAATACCTTACCTAATAATTGGGCCTAAAGAAACCTGTGGACACCTGCAGATCGGATACTCTGAAACAAATAGAGTACGGATCTAAACAGAACACATTCGCAACAATTCAAGAGGTTTTGAAAACCTGAACCAGGCAAAAAGCCCAGCCATCTGACAAAAGGATTAACGGTTAAAGCACACTACCACAATACCCCAGCATCTACTTCTTCAAGTGTGTGTAATCGCAGAGACAAACCAACTCGACATACTGAAACCACTACAACACCGGCAGCGGCTATCCCGGCTTCCGATCCACATTCATCACAGTAAAGATTGAATTGGGTACAAAAAGAAACTAGACCAGAAACAAAGTATCCCAAAAGAAACAACGGGTAAGATTTATTATACCTACACCAACTAAGGAAGTTAATGTGAAGGACAGATAACCAAAACTACTTAACAGTGACTTATAATCGCAATATATATAGCAATTAGATAAAAACGTGTTGCAGCACGCCCGCACATACTATCCCCACGGAGGACTTAACAACAGCGCTTTTAACAAAAAGCAATTAACAATTACTCTAACGATCACGGCAGAAAGACTTTATCTTTCATAACTTATACGATTTTTACTGTATCACTTTATTTTTGTTTCACTTTTATTATTTGTTACTATTGTTGATACCATTGACGCTATTTTAATTATATTGTTGATACCATTGACGCTATTTTAATTATGTATGTTCAGCTTTAAACAAACGAATATGGTAAATATGGTAATTAAGAATTAATATTGCGAATATTCTTTGTGGATACCATACTTCTTCACAAGTCCACTATATCAAATCCATAAAAAATATCTGCAATTAAACCAAAATTCAAAAATTCAAATATACAGATATGTTTGTATAACACACTAAGTAACAGGGATTGGAAAACATATTATATCATTTTATTCACACTGTATGGTTGGCCAACCAGTTAGATTTGTTTTAAGAATCAATTTCTATTGTTTTAAATTTTATTGTATGTATTTATAATTCTAAAAATAAATAGATCTCATTGAATCCAACTACATAGTAAGACTATCTTTCCTTATTGGGTAATTAAGCACAAGCGCTTAAGAGTCTCATCCAATCCAGATTTTACCCCCACTTTGAAGTTTGTGAGATTACTTCTTCGAGACTCCCTAGCTTTTACCCCCACAGCGCATAGTTTATTAACCCAACACACGTTAATACTATTTATGATAGGGTTAGTGAGGCGGATTAGGGGTTAATAACTTTATTATAGTAGCGCTCAGGTCCGCTCGGCAGATTAGGGGTTAATAAGTGTAGGTAGGTGTCGGCGACGTTGTGGGGGGCAGATTAGGGGTTCATAATTATAACATAGGGGTCGGCGATGTTAGGGCAGCAGATTAGGGGTACATAGGGATAACGTAGGTGGCAGCGTTTTACGGAGCGGCAGATTAGGGGTTAAAAGTGTAATGCAGGGGTCAGCGATAGCGGGGGCGGCAGATTAGGGGTTAATAAGTGTAAGGCTAGGGGTGTTTAGACTCGGGGTACATGTTAGAGTGTTAGGTGCAGACGTAGGAAGTGTTTCCCCATAGGAAACAATGGGGCTGCGTTAGGAGCTGAACGCGGCTTTTTTGCAGGTGTTAGGTTTTTTTTCAGCTCAAACAGCCCCATTGTTTCCTATGGGAGAATCGTGCACGAGCACGTTTTTGATGCCGGCCGCGTCCGTAAGCAGCTCTGGTATCGAGAGTTGCATTTGCGGTAAAAATGCTCTACGCTCCTTTTTTGGAGCCTAACGCAGCATTTGTTTGAACTCTCGATACCAGAGTTAAATTTATGGTGCGGCCAGAAAAAAACCCGCGGAGCGTTAACAGCCCTTCTACCGCCAAACTCCAAATCTAGGCCTATGTGATTAACAGCCACAAAGAGGTTAAACACATAGCTACAGTCACCCTCAGGAGAATCAGAGAATTGCTGGTCCCAGGCAAGAAACCTTATCAGCCAATGAACTTTGTTTCAACTGTGTATGGTCATGCAGTTCCGTTTGTTTCAAAACAAAAGTAAACAGCTTTACAACTAGGCCTGTGCATTCAGAGGTTTTGGAAGCCTCCAAATGCGGAAGAAAGTGTCCGACAGCAGCACTCAGCTCTTTCATGTATATGTTAAAAATGTGCTATCTTTAAGTAGATAAAATTCTGGATTAGGAAATGTGACAGGGTACTTTAATTAAAAGAGTTTATTTAAAGGAGGGCTCAGTAGCTAGATGTGTGCCTCAGAGGTCAGTTCTTGGGCATGTTTTGTGTTAGAATATTTATCTGTTATATTGTTATTGGGCTTTAGGGGAAGGATGAAGATGATATAAAAATGTTAAACTAAGTTGTCATCTAAAGAGTGGTAAATCAAATGAGTAATGATATTAAAAAAACTTAAGAACTGGACAAATGAGTGGCACCTAACATTTACCACCTAAAAGTGCAAGACTATACATGTATTATGTACTGGTAAAATCATAGTCTTCTGATAACCATGTTTATGGATGGGAAATAGCAAGTATGCTTAGAAATAGTCACTTTGATGGGTACAAGTATAGTAATGATCAGCAACTAAACACCATGGTTTCTGAAGAAATGTTTTCAGGGGTGGGGAGGGAGAATTAAAGGGACAGTAAAGTCAAGATTAATCTTTCATGATTCAGATAGAGCATGCAATTTTAGACAACTTTCCAATTAATTTCTGTTATCTAATTTGCTTTGTACTCTTGGAATCCCTTGTTGAAAAGCATACCTAGGTAGGCTCAAGAAGCAACAATGCACTAATGGGAGCTAGCTGATTATTACTGGCTGCAGATATTTGCCTCATCATTGGCTGTTCAGCTAGTTCCCAGTTGCTACTACAGCAAAGGATACCACAAGAACTATTCAAATTTGATAATTTAAGTAATTTGGAGAGTTGTTTAAAATGGTATGCTGTATGTGAATTGTGATAGAAAATGTTTGGGTTTCATGTCCCTTTAAACAAATGGAACATTATAATAATCAGTGGCAACATGTGCATTACAACAAGAGAGTTGTTTGTACAGGGGATCCACATATTTAGAAAAACAGCCGTTTATTAGCTTTATTGCTTCCATCCAGACCTCAGATTTAAAGTGAATGTAAATTTAGATGATAAAGTGCCCGGTTTTTAAAAATCCGATTAAAAACAGGGCACTCTAATTCATCAAAAACATAATTTATGCTTACCTGATAAATTTATTTCTCTTGTGGTGTATCCAGTCCACGGATCATCCATTACTTGCGGGATATTCTCCTTCCCAACAGGAAGTTGCAAGAGGATCACCCACAGCAGAGCTGCTATATAGCTCCTCCCCTAACTGCCATATCCAGTCATTCGACCGAAGACAAGCAGAGAAAGGAGAAACCATAGGGTGCAGTGGTGACTGTAGTTTAAAGTTAAAAAATACCTGCCTTAAAATGACAGGGCGGGCCGTGGACTGGACACACCACAAGAGAAATACATTTATCAGGTAAGCATAAATTATGTTTTCTCTTGTAAGGTGTATCCAGTCCACGGATCATCCATTACTTGTGGGATACCAATACCAAAGCTAAAGCTAAAGTACACGGATGAAGGGAGGGACAAGGCAGGTACTTAAACGGAAGGTACCACTGCCTGTAAAACCTTTCTCCCAAAAATAGCCTCCGAAGAAGCAAAAGTATCAAATTTATAGAATTTTGAAAAGGTATGAAGCGAAGACCAAGTCGCCGCCTTGCAAATCTGTTCAACAGAAGCCTCATTTTTAAAGGCCCATGTGGAAGCCACAGCTCTAGTAGAATGAGCAGCAATCCTTTCAGGAGGCTGCTGGCCAGCAGTCTCATAAGCTAAGCGGATTATGCTTCTTAGCCAAAATGAAAGAGAGGTTGCCGAAGCCTTTTGGCCTCTCCTCTGTCCAGAGTAGACAACAAACAAAGCAGATGTTTGACGAAAATCTTTAGTAGCTTGTAAATAATATTTTAAAGCACAAACCACTTCAAGATTATGTAATAGACGTTCCTTCTTTGAAGAAGGATTAGGACACAATGATGGAACAACAATCTCCTGATTGATATTCTTATTAGATACCACCTTAGGAAAAAACCCAGGTTTGGTACGCAGAACTACCTTATCTGCATGGAAGATCAGATAAGGAGAATCACATTGTAAGGCAGATAACTCGGAAACTCTACGAGCCGAGGAAATAGCTACCAAAACAAGAACTTTCCAAGATAAAAGTTTGATATCTATGGAATGAAGAGGTTCAAACGGAACCCTTTGAAGAACTTTAAGAACCAAATTTAAGCTTCTTGGCGGAGCAACAGGTTTAAACACAGGCTTGATTCTAACTAAATATTACAAAGAAAAAGAAAAGACGACGGCACTACTGGTGCTGTGTTCCTAATGATATTTGTATCTCTATTATATTGAGAAAATCAAAATATATTCTGGACTTAGGTGCTGTACACTAAGAGAAACAGACTAAAAAATACCAATTGCTGTAAGCAATTGAAAGAGTGTACTTGGATAGCACTCAACAGCACTGGTTATACACTAGCTAGATACCATAGGTAAAGAAGCCCATAGAAGGCAAATTTAAAACTTAACTTTTAATAACTCAGTTAAAAAATGGATACTAAAAAATTCAGTCAGTGTGGCAGAGAACGACGGTGATTAGAAGGAGGATGGTGCCTCCCTAATCACAATGTATTTAATGTAAAGACCCCCGTATGTTCTCCTTAAATTGTGCCCTTAATTAGAAGGGAGTAATACATATGTACCGTCTTATTGGATAATAGGGATGTGTGCCACTATCACAATGAGATTGCCCCTATTGTTACTCTTGTATCTGAGTCCGGGGGTGTCTGCGGTAATATCACACCTTCAAGTAAATTATATGGTACAATTTCCTTTAGGAGATGTGAGTTTGAAAATAATTGTCAATTGTTCTGTACCTGGATAGAATGAATACTTCTATTGAAACTACTAGATGGACTGGTATTGTTCAGATTCTTGGATAAATTAAAATGGTGATACTGGTGACATACCACGTGCTTGTAGTGTCAATACTGCTTTGTGTTATCCAATCAAATACTAGAACCAATCAAATACTAGAACTCACATCTCCTAAAGGCAAAGGTGTGATATTAAAATCAAGCGTTCAATCTCCAGGCAGTCAGTCTCAGAGTAATTAGATTTGGATGGTTGAAAGGACCCTGAAGTAGAAGGTCCTGTCTCAGCGTCAGAGTCCATGGTGGAAAGGATGACATGTCCACCAGGTCTGCATACCAAGTCCTGTGTGGCAACGCAGGAGCTATCAAGATCACTGATGCTCTCTCCTGCTTGATTTTGGCAATCAGACGAGGGAGCAGAGGAAACGGTGGAAACACATAAGCCAGGTTGAAAGATCAAGGTGCTGCTAGAGCATCTATCAGCATCGCCTTGGGATCCCTGGACCTGGATCCGTAACAAGGAAGTTTGGCGTTCTGACGAGACGCCATGAGATCCAGTTCTGGTTTGCCCCAACGATGAATCAATTGTGCAAACACCTCCGGATGGAGCTCCCACTCCCCCGGATGAAAAGTCTGACGACTTAGAAAATCCGCCTTCCAGTTCTCTACACCTGGGATATGGATAGCTGACAAGTGGCAAGAGTGAATCTCTGCCCAGCGAATTATCTTTGAGACTTCTAACATCGCTAGGGAACTCCTTGTTCCCCCTTGATGGTTGATGTAAGCCACAGTCGTGATGTTGTCCAACTGAAATCTGATGAACCTCATTGTCGCTAGCTGAGGCCAAGCCTGAAGAGCATTGAATATCGCTCTTAGTTCCAGAATGTTTATCGGGAGGAGAATCTCCTCCTGAGTTTACGATCCCTGAGCCTTCAGGGAGTTCCAGACTGCCCCCCCAGCCTAGAAGGCTGGCATCTGTCATTACAATTGTCCAATCTGGCCTGCGAAAGGTCATACCTTTGGACAGATGGACCCGAGATAGCCACCAGAGAAGAGAATCCCTGGTCTCTTGATCCAGATTTAGTAAAGGGGACAAATCTGTGTAATCCCCATTCCACTGACTGAGCATGCAGAGTTGCAGCGGTCTGAGATGTAGGCGTGCAAACGGTACTATGTCCATTGCCGCTACCATTAAGACGATTACTTCCATACACTGAGCCACAGAAGGGCGAGAAGTGGAATAAAGAACACGGCAAGAATTTAGAAGTTTTGATAACCTGATCTCTGTCAGGTAAATCTTCATTGCTACAGAATCTATCAAAGTTCCTAGGAAGGAAACTCTTGTGAGAGGGGATAGAGAACTCTTTTCTTCGTTCACTTTCCACCCATGCGACCTCAGAAATGCCAGAACTATGTCTGTATGAGACTTGGCAATTTGGAAATTTGACGCCTGTATCAGGATGTCGTCTAAATAAGGGGCCACTGCTATGCCCCGCGGTCTTAGAACCGCCAGAAGTGACCCCAGAACCTTCGTAAAGATTCTTGGGGCTGTAGCTAATCCGAAGGGAAGAGCTACAAACTGGTAATGCCTGTCTAGGAAGGCAAACCTGAGAAACCGATGATCTTTGTGTATCGGAATGTGAAGATAAGCATCCTTTAAATCCACTGTAGTCATATATTGACCCTCCTGGATCATAGGTAGGATGGTACGAATAGTCTCCATCTTGAATGATGGAACTCTGAGGAATTTGTTTAGTATCTTGAGATCCAAAATTGGTCTGAAGGTTCCCTCTTTTTTGGGAACCACAAACAGATTTGAGTAAAAACCCTGTCCCTGTTCCTCCTTTGGAACTGGATGGATCACTCCCATAACTAGGAGGTCTTGAACACAGTGTAAGAATGCCTCTCTCTTTATCTGGTTTGCAGATAATTGTGAAAGGTGAAATCTCCCTTTTGGAGGGGAAGCTTTGAAGGCCAGAAGATATCCCTGGGATATAATCTCCAACGCCCAGGGATCCTGGACATCTCTTGCCCAAGCCTGGGCGAAGAGCGAAAGTCTGCCCCCTACTAGATCCGTTACCGGATAGGGGGCCGATCCTTCATGCTGTCTTAGAGGCAGCAGCAGCAGGTTTTTTGGCCTGCTTACCTTTGTTCCAGGTCTGGTTAGGTCTCCAGACCGACTTGGACTGAGCAAAAGTTCCCGCTTGTTTTGCATTAGAGGAAGTTGATGCCACACTCGCCTTGAAGTTTTCGAAAGGCCCGAAAATTAGTCTGTTTGGCCCTTGATTTGGACCTATCCTGAGGAAGGGCATGACCTTTTCCTCCAGTGATATCAGAAATGATCTCCTTCAAACCAGGCCCGAATAGGGTTTGCCCCTTGAAGGGAATGTTAAGCAGCTTAGACTTTGAAGTAACGTCAGCTGACCATGATTTAAGCCATAGCGCCCTGCGCGCCTGTATAGCAAAACCAGAATTCTTAGCCGTTAGTTTAGTCAAATGAACAATGGCATCAGAAACAAAAGAATTGGCTAGCTTAAGTGCTCTAAGCTTGTCAAGTATGTCATCCAATGGAGTCTCTACCTGTAAAGCCTCTTCCAGAGACTCAAACCAGAAAGCCGCAGCAGCAGTGACTGGGGCAATGCATGCAAGGGGCTGTAGAATAAAACCTTGTTGAATAAACATTTTCTTAAGGTAACCCTCTAACTTTTTATCCATTGGATCTGAGAAAGCACAACTGTCCTCGACAGGGATAGTAGTAGGCTTTGCTAGGGTAGAAACTGCTCCCTCCACCTTAGGGATTGTCTGCCATAAGTCCCGTGTGGTGGCATCTATTGGAAACATTTTCTTAAAAATAGGACGGCACACCTGGTCTATCCCATTCCTTAGTAATAATTTCTGTAAACCTTTTATGTATTGGAAAAACATCAGTACACACCGGCACTGCATAGTATTTATCCAATCTACACAATTTCTCTGGCACTGCAATTGTGTCACAGTCATTCAGAGCAGCTAAAACCTCCCTGAGCAATACGCGGAGGTGTTCAAGCTTAAATTTAAATGTAGACATATCAGAATCAGGTTGAATCATCTTCCCTGAGTCAGAAACATCACCCACAGAAAGAAGCTCTCCTTCCTCAGCTTCTGCATATTGTGAGGGAGTATCAGACATAGCTCTTAAAGCGTCAGTATGCTCTGTATTTCTTCTAACTCCAGAGCTGTCTCGCTTTCCTCTAAACCCAGGTAGTCTGGATAATACCGCTGACAGTGTATTATCCATGACCGCCGCCATGTCTTGTAAAGTAAACGCTATGGGCGCACTTGATGTACTTGGCGCCATTTGAGCGTGAGTCCCTTGAGCGGGAGTCAAAGGATCTGACACGTGGGGTGAGTTAGTCGGCATAACTTCATCAACTTCATCATCTCGTCAGATTCCTCTGGTGATAAATTTTTAAAGACAGAATATGATCTTTATTGCTTAAAGTGAAATCAGTACATTTGGTACACATTCTAAGAGGGGGTTCCACCATGGCTTTTAAACATAATGAACAAGGAGTTTCCTCTATGTCAGACATGTTTAAACAGACTAGCAATGAGACCAGCAAGCTTGGAAAACACTTTAAATCAAGTTAAATCAAGTTAACAAGCAAAAAATAAAAACGGTACTGTGCCTTTAAGAGAAACAAATTTTGTCAGAATTTGAAAAACAGTGAAAAAAGGCAGTAAATCAAACGAAATTTTTACAGTGTGTATAATAAGCTAACAGAGCATTGCACCCACTGCAAATGGATGATTAACCCCTTAGTTCAAAAAACGGATCAAAAAAACGATAGACGTTTTTTTTTAACACAACAAACTGCCACAGCTCTGCTGTGGCCCTACCTTCCCAGCAAACGACTTTGGAAAGCCTAAGAGCCCTTTAGAGATGTCCTATAGCATTCAGGGGACTCCTTGAGGAAAGCTGGATGCTAAGTCTGTAATTTTTACTGCGCAATAAAACGCTAAATTAGGCCCCTCCCACTCATGTTAAACCAGTGGAGAGCCCCAGGAAACTGTTTCTAGGCAAATTTAAGCCAGCCATGTGGAAAAAAACTAGGCCCCAATAAGTTTTATCACCAAAGCACAACACTTAAACATTCAAGCAAACGTTTTATATTGCAAATTTATAAGAGTATTACCTCTGAGAGTAAGCATGATACCAGTCATTATTAAATCACTGTATTCAGGTTTACCTTACATAAATCTGGTATCAGCAGCATTTTCTAGCATTTACATCTCTAGAAAAAAAAATTAACTGCACATACCTCATAGCAGGATACCCTGCACGCCATTCCCCAGCTGAAGTTACCTCTCTCTTCAGTTATATGTGAGAACAGCAATGGATCTTAGTTACAACCTGCTAAGATCATAGAAATCACAGGCAGATTCTTCTTCTATTTTCTGCGTGGGACAAAATAGTACAACTCCGGTACCATTTAAAAATAACAAACTTTTGATTGAAGAAAAAAATAACTACTTTTCACCACTTCTCTCTTACTACCTCCAGGCTTGTTGAGAGTTGCAAGAGAATGACTGGATATGGCAGTTAGGGGAGGAGCTATATAGCAGCTCTGCTGTGGGTGATCCTCTTGCAACTTCCTGTTGGGAAGGAGAATATCCCACAAGTAATGGATGATCCGTGGACTGGATACATCTTACAAGAGAAATTTACATTTCACTCTTGTTGTGAAAATACTTACCTTATCTTGACATCTTACTTACTTATCTTACTAATCTTGACAGCCGCTGCATCGCTTCCCCCACCCGTCGCAAAGACTCTTCCCGGGTCTAAAATAAGAAATCCAGCTTCCTCCAATCCCGGCGTTAAATCAGACACCGATTCCCCCAGGGGGGAAGCCGTGATTGGAGGATGACCAATCCGTCATTTCTGGCATATGAAGAGGCTTGAGACGATCGGGGGAATTGCTGCAGCGGCTGTCAAGATTAAATGGTAAGTATTTTAACAACACGAGTGAAATGTAAGTTTTGGTGAATTAAAGTGCCCCTGTTTTTAATCGGATTTTTAAAGAGAACATAAATTTAGATGATAAAGTGCCCATTTTTTAAACACTGCATTACAAAATATCTACATATAAAAAAATGTAAGTCCCATTTTATTAGCAAAATGTTTTACAATCAAGGGACAAACCCTTTATAATCTTCTTGAGTACGTTTATCGAATTACATTTGCTGTAGCCAATTAGGGACACATATAAATGAACTCCTGCACTGGTCAACAAATCACTATATAGCATTTTGCAGGGTAAGACTCCTGGCTCATTTGTTACAGGAATGATAGACTAACACTACATTGCAAAGTCAATTTACTATAGACAGTGTAACTAAACATTTTATGAGGAATTTAAGATTAATGCCATTTTAATGTAGGAGGATTGTTTGTAAACAGGGGAGAAACATAATTTATGTAAGAACTTACCTGATAAATTCATTTCTTTCATATTAGCTAGAATCCATGAGCTAGTGACGTATGGGATATACATTCCTACCAGGAGGGGCAAAGTTTCCCAAACCTCAAAATGCCTATAAATACACCCCTCACCACACCCACAAATCAGTTTAACGCATAGCCAAGAAGAGGGGTGATAAGAAAAAAGTGCGAAAGCATAAAAAATAAGGAATTGGAATAATTGTGCTTTATACAAAAAAATCAAAACCACCATAAAAAGGGTGGGCCTCATGGACTCTTGCTAATATGAAAGAAATGAATTTATCAGGTAAGTTCTTACATAAATTATGTTTTCTTTCATGTAATTAGCAAGAGTCCATGAGCTAGTGACGTATGGGATAATGACTACCCAAGATGTGGATCTTCCACGCAAGAGTCACTAGAGAGGGAGGGATAAAATAAAGACAGCCAATTCCGCTGAAAATAATCCACACCCAAAATAAAGTTTAAATCTTATAATGAAAAAAACTGAAATTATAAGCAGAAGAATCAAACTGAAACAGCTGCCTGAAGTACTTTTCTACCAAAAACTGCTTCAGAAGAAGAAAACACATCAAAATGGTAGAATTTAGTAAAAGTATGCAAAGAAGACCAAGTTGCTGCTTTGCAAGTCTGATCAACCGAAGCTTCATTCCTAAACGCCCAGGAAGTAGAAACCGACCTAGTAGAATGAGCTGTAATCCTTTGAGGCGGAGTTTTACCCGACTCGACATAAGCATGATGAATTAAAGATTTTAACCAAGATGCCAAAGAAATGGCAGAGGCCTTCTGACCTTTCCTAGAACCGGAAAAGATAACAAATAGACTAGAAGTCTTTTGGAATTTCTTAGTAGCTTCAACATAATATTTCAAAGCTCTAACTACATCCAAAGAATGCAATGATCTCTCCTTAGAATTCTTAGGATTAGGACACAATGAAGGAACCACAATTTCTCTACTAATGTTGTTAGAATTCACAACCTTAGGTAAAAATTTAAAAGAAGTTCGCAACACCGCCTTATCCTGATGAAAAATCAGAAAAGGAGACTCACAAGAAAGAGCAGATAATTCAGAAACTCTTCTAGCAGAATAGATGGCCAAAAGAAACAAAACTTTCCAAGAAAGTAATTTAATGTCCAAAGAATGCATAGGTTCAAACGGAGGAGCTTGAAGAGCCCCCAGAACCAAATTCAAACTCCAAGGAGGAGAAATTGACTTAATTACAGGTTTTATACGAACCAAAGCTTGTACAAAACAATGAATATCAGGAAGATTAGCAATCCTTCTGTGAAAAAGAACAGAAAGAGCAGAGATTTGTCCTTTCAAGGAACTTGCAGACAAACCTTTATCCAAACCATCCTGAAGAAACTGTAAAATTCTCGGAATTCTAAAAGAATGCCAGGAAAAATGATGAGAAAGACACCAAGAAATGTAAGTCTTCCAGACTCTATAATATATCTTTCTAGATACAAATTTACGAGCCTGTAACATAGTATTAATCACAGAGTCAGAGAAACCTCTTTGACTAAGAATCAAGCGTTCAATCTCCATACCTTTAAATTTAAGGATTTGAGATCCTGATGGAAAAAAAGGACCTTGCGACAGAAGGTCTGGTCTTAACGGAAGAGCAAGAGGCCATCCGGACAAGATCCGCATACCAAAACCTGTGAGGCCATGCTGGAGCCACCAGCAGAACAAACGAGCATTCCTTCAGAATCTTGGAGATTACTCTTGGAAGAAGAACTAGAGGCGGAAAGAGATAGGCAGGATGATACTTCCAAGGAAGTGACAATGCATCCACTGCTTCCGCCTGAGGATCCCTGGATCTGGACAGATACCTGGGAATTTTCTTGTTTAGATGAGAAGCCATCAGATCTATTTCTGGAAGTCCCCACATTTGAACAATCTGAAGAAATACCTCTGGGTGAAGAGACCATTCGCCCGGATGTAACGTTTGGCGACTGAGATAATCCGCTTCCCAATTGTCTATACCTGGGATATGAACCGCAGAAACTAGACAGGAGCTGGATTCCGCCCATACCAGTATTCGAGATATTTCTTTCATAGCCAGAGGACTGTGAGTCCCTCCTTGATGATTGATGTATGCCACAGTTGTGACATTGTCTGTCTGAAAACATATGAACGATTCTCTCTTTAGAAGAGGCCAAGACTGAAGAGCTCTGAAAATTGCACGGAGTTCCAAAATATTGATTGGTAATCTCACCTCCTGAGATTCCAAAACCCCTTGTGCTGTCAGAGACCCCCAAACAGCTCCCCAACCTGTAAGACTTGCATCTGTTGAAATTACAGTCCAGGTCGGAAGAACAAAAGAAGCCCCCTGAACTAAACGATGGTGATCTGTCCACCACGTCAGAGAGTGTCGTACAATCGGTTTTAAAGATATTAATTGAGATATCTTTGTGTAATCCCTGCACCACTGGTTCAGCATACAGAGCTGAAGAGGTTGCATGTGAAAACGAGCAAAGGGGATCGCGTCCGATGCAGCAGTCATAAGACCTAGAATTTCCATGCATAAGGCTACCGAAGGGAATGATTGTGATTGAAGGTTTCGACAAGCTGAGATCAATTTTAGACATCTCTTGTCTGTCAGAGACAGAGTCATGGACACTGAATCTATCTGGAAACCTAAAAAGGTTACCCTTGTCTGAGGAATCAATGAACTTTTTGGTAAATTGATCCTCCAACCATGATTTTGAAGAAACAACACAAGTTGATTCGTATGAGATTCTGCTAAATGTGAAGACTGAGCAAGTACCAAGATATCGTCCAAATAAGGAAATACCACAATACCCTGTTCTCTGATTACAGACAGAAGGGCACCGAGAACCTTTGTAAAAATTCTTGGAGCTGTTGCTAGGCCAAACGGCAGAGCCACAAACTGGTAATGCTTGTCTAGGAAAGAGAATCTCAGAAACTGATAGTGATCTGGATGAATCGGAATATGCAGATATGCATCCTGTAAATCTATTGTAGACATATAATGCCCTTGCTGAACAAAAGGCAGGATAGTCCTTACAGTTACCATTTTGAATGTTGGTATCCTTACATAACGATTCAATATTTTTAGATCCAGAACTGGTCTGAAGGAATTCTCCTTCTTTGGTACAATGAAGAGATTTGAATAAAACCCCATCCCCTGTTCCAGAACTGGAACTGGCATAATTACTCCAGCCAACTCTAGATCTGAAACACATTTCAGAAATGCTTGAGCTTTCGCTGGATTTACTGGGACACAGGAAAGAAAAAATCTCTTTGCAGGAGGCCTTATCTTGAAGCCAATTCTGTACCCTTCTGAAACAATGTTCTGAATCCAAAGATTGTGAATTGAATTGATCCAAATTTCTTTGAAAAAACGTAATCTGCCCCCTACCAGCTGGGCTGGAATGAGGGCCGCACCTTCATGTGGACTTTGGAGCTGGCTTTGGTTTTCTAAAAGGCTTGGATTTATTCCAGACTGGAGATGGTTTCCAAACTGATACCGCTCCTGTGGGTGAAGGATCAGGCTTTTGTTCCTTATTGTGACAAAAGGAACGAAAACGATTATTAGACCTAAATTTACCTTTAGATTTTTTATCCTGTGGTAAAAAAGTTCCTTTCCCTCCAGTAACAGTTGAGATAATAGAATCCAACTGAGAACCAAATAATTTATTACCCTGGAAAGAAAGGGAAAGCAAAGTTGACTTAGAAGACATATCAGCATTCCAAGTTTTAAGCCATAAAGCTCTTCTAGCTAAAATAGCTAGAGATATATACCTGACATCAACTCTAATGATATCAAAGATGGCATCACAAATAAAGTTATTAGCATGTTGAAGAAGATTAACAATGCTATGAGAATTATGATCTGTTACTTGTTGCGCTAAAGCTTCTAACCAAAAAGTTGAAGCTGCAGCAACATCCGCTAAAGATATAGCAGGTCTAAGAAGATTACCTGAACACAAGTAAGCTTTTCTTAGAAAGGATTCAATCTTCCTATCTAAAGGATCCTTAAAGGAAGTACTATCTGCCGTAGGAATAGTAGTACGTTTAGCAAGAGTAGAGATAGCCCCATCAACTTTAGGGATTTTGTCCCAAAACTCTAATCTGTCAGATGGCACAGGATATAATTGCTTAAAACGTTTAGAAGGAGTAAATGAATTACCCAAATTATTCCATTCCCTGGATATTACTTCAGAAATAGCATCAGGGACAGGAAAAACTTCTGGAATAACTACAGGAGATTTAAAAACCTTATTTAAACGCTTAGATTTAGTATCAAGAGGACCAGAATCCTCTATTTCTAATGCAATTAAGACTTCTTTAAGTAAAGAACGAATAAATTCCATTTTGAATAAATATGAAGATTTATCAGCATCAACCTCTGAGACAGAATCCTCTGAACCAGAGGAACCATTATCAGAATCAGAATGATGATGTTCATTTAAAAATTCATCTGAAAAATGAGAAGTTTTAAAAGACCTTTTACGTTTACTAGAAGGAGGAATAACAGACATAGCCTTCTTAATGGATTTAGAAACAAAATCTCTTATGTTAACAGGAACACTCTGAGTATTAGATGTTGACGGAACAGCAACAGGTAATGTAACATTACTAAAGGAAATATTATCTGCATTAACAAGTTTGTCATGACATGCATTACAAACAACAGCTGGAGGAACAGA
This sequence comes from Bombina bombina, assembly GCF_027579735.1. NCBI lineage: Eukaryota > Metazoa > Chordata > Amphibia > Anura > Bombinatoridae > Bombina > Bombina bombina. The sequence continues at coordinate 115,329,014 of NC_069505.1, forward strand.
TACCATAAGCTTACAGCAGATACACTTAACTTTGGTAGATCCAGCACCAGGCAGCGTTTTTCCAGAAGTATCTTCTGACTCAATCTGGGACATCTTGCAATATGTAATAGAAAAAACATCATATAAAGCAAAATTGATCAAATTCCTTAAATGACAGTTTCAGGAATGGGAAAAAATGCCAGTAAACAAGCTTCTAGCAACCAGAAGCAATAAATAATGAGACTTAAATAATGTGGAGACAATAGTGACGCCCATATTTTTTAGCGCCAAAAAAGATGCCCACATTATTTGGCGCCTAAATGCTTTTGGCGCCAAAAATGACGCCACATCCGGAACGCCGACACTTTTGGCGCAAAAAAAGTCAAAAATTATGCAACTTCCGGCGACACGTATGACGCCGGAAACAGAAAAAAAATTTTGCGCCAAAAAAGTCCGCGCCAAGAATGACGCAATAAAATGAAGCATTTTCATCCCCTGCGAGCCTAACAGCCCACAGGGAAAAAAGTCAAATTTTAAGGTAAGAAAAAAATTGATTTATTCATATGCATTATCCCAAATATGAAACTGACTGTCTGAAATAAGGAATGTTTGAACATCCTGAGTCAAGGCAAATAAATGTTTGAATACATATATTTAGAACTTTATATAAAAGTGCCCAACCATAGCTTAGAGTGTCACAGAAAATAAGACTTACTTACCCCAGGACACTCATCTACATATAGCAGATAGCCAAACCAGTACTGAAACGAGAATCAGTAGAGGTAATGGTATATATAAGAGTATATCGTCGATCTGAAAAGGGAGGTAAGAGATGAATCTCTACGACCGATAACAGAGAACCTATGAAATAGACCCCGTAGAAGGAGATCATTGAATTCAAATAGGCAATACTCTCTTCACATCCCTCTGACATTCACTGCACACTGAGAGGAAAACCGGGCTCCAGCCTGCTGCGAAGCGCATATCAACGTAGAATCTAGCACAAACTTACTTCACCACCTCCATGGGAGGCAAAGTTTGTAAAACTGATTTGTGGGTGTGGTGAGGGGTGTATTTATAGGCATTTTGAGGTTTGGGAAACTTTGCCCCTCCTGGTAGGAATGTATATCCCATACGTCACTAGCTCATGGACTCTTGCTAATTACATGAAAGAAATTATTTTTTCCCCCTCCATTAATGTATCTAATGGGCATTGACACCAGAAAAGGGTTGTTGGTTTTATGCTTATTGGGCATGTCACTGTCCACCAATGACCAATCTGTCCCAGTTTATTAGTTGTGCAAACAAACATACGCATCGTATTTTAAAAAATATTTTTATATATATATATATATATATATATATATATATATATATAGGCAAGATACAGTGTCTATTTTTCTGTAATGTTAATTTCAAATTGTATCTTCTAAGCACTAATGTTTAATAAAAAATGTAATTGAATCTGTTTTGATAAAGTTATATAAATTAAGACATATGTATCTTTATTCTCATAGTTTCATAAAACCTTAGCAAGAGACCATCAGTATACCCATAGAAAAATGAGATACTAGACAAAACCACACTGACAAAAACACAGAACATAGAAAAGAGTGATATGCACAGTAAGAAGAGGGTATAGATTTGCATTGACAAAAAAAAAAATTGTGCATAATAAAAAGACAATGTAATAGCACTGAATTTTAAATAAGCAGTAGAATTTTTTCTGACAAATTTATTTGTTCTCACATTTTCCAGCCCCCTGTATCATGTGACAGACATCAGCCAATCACAGAGCTTGTGCACATGCTCAATAGAATCTTGTTCCCCAGAAAGTGTGAATATAAAAGAATTTGCAAACTTTGATAACGGAAGTAAATTGGAAAGTGTCTTAAAACTGCATGTTTTATCTGAATCATAAAAGTTTATATTTTGACTTGAATGTCCCTTTAAATAAACCATTGTAACAAAAATAAACAGATGTTTTAAATCAAATTAAATATTATCAACCTCTGCTGCTGCTTTAGCTTTACAGATTTTTTTTACTTCATGTTCCAAAGAAACTTGTTTCATTTCCCAAACCCCAACGCACAAGAAAACAATTGCTGACAGATATTCTTTGGTAGCATAACGGCATGCAGACACAATGTGCTGACATTTGTGTTGGTGTAGTCATCCTCTCCTCTCTTTGTATGGATGTTGCCTTTCCTATTGTCTCCCTCCTCTCCTAATACCTAAAGATTAGCACAGCAAGTGCACAGCAATACCTCTCCTAAATTACTTGAAAACAAACACAATAACAAAGAATGATGCAAACCTTAACATTCCGAATATTTACCCAGATAAAGATGACTTGACAGCCGTGACAATTGTGCCATTCAGAAGTAATCTTTTTGTTTTTGCATATAAGCACAGCATGAGGCAGAGCATATTGTGCTGCTGCTGGTAGGCTGCTCATTGAATCCACTACTACCTGCAAAGCGCATTTGTGCAAATATGTATCAAAAACATCCCTAGAGAAGCCAAAAAGCAAATTATATAACCTGCAAATGCTGTAAACCTAGGAAAAAGATGTTTGGCATCTCTAGGAAGCATGGGACAAAGCACAATTATTTTACAACCACTAGACAGTTTGTTTTAGGTTTCTTGACCTTCCTTGTCCAGGTGAACAACTCTAGGTATGTTTAACCCTTAAAAGGCAGACCATTTACAGTTCAGAAGTTTCTGCCCATTCCAGATTTTTTCCCGCATACTATAAAAATGTATAATGTTTGTTACTTGTTAGGAAAAATGTACATGTATATTAACCCTTTGTCTGACTAAGAACTCTGCAATGTACTGAACAGAAAAGCATTATTGTAGTCAAAGCAAAACACCTTCTTTCTTCATTTTAGATGTGCTTCAAAAAGTGCCTTAGTGTGGCATAGATCTAAGAGAGAATAATATGCAGGGTGACCCTCGTTTTACAACGGTTCAATTTACACCGTTTCAGAATAACAACCTTTTTTTGCAGTCATGTGACTGCTATTGAAAAGCATTGAGAAGCAGTGCATTTATTAAATTAGCCAGTAGATTGAGCTGTCCGCTTATGTTGCAGCAAAGACAAGCAAGCTGAAATTAATCAGTTTAACCAGACCTGAGCGATCGAGCAGATTTCAAAGGAACAAGATCTTCCTGTCTATAAATCAGTCCAGATTGGAATGCATAGAAAAAACTGTTTGCAGAAAAATGCAAGTGAAGTCTTTGTTGTGTGATTATTTTATTAGGTTTATAAGGCTTTTTAGCAAATGTTTTTGTTCATTTAACTTAGTTTAATTATATATTCTGTGTTGTGTGATTATTTTATTAGGTTTATAATGCTGTTTAGCATTTAAAGTCTTCATTTCAAAGCTTTAAAAATAATGTATTAGGTGTTACTTATGACAATTTTGAGAGGGGCCTGGAACCTAACTCCCACACTTCCCATCGACTTACATTGTAAACTGGGTTTCAATTTACAACGGTTTCGATTTACAACTATTCCTTCAGGAACCTAACCCCGGCGTAAACTGAGGGCTACCTGTACTTTGAAATATTTTATCCACTGAAAGGAATCACAACCTGTAGACAAGCAAACATTTTGGTACTTGGGAGCCACCAATAATACTAGGAGTCAGCCATTACATTTTTTAGGATGCAGGGGAATTATTTTATATATGGACTTATGTAGAAGTATACAATGACTAACGTTTTAGAGACACTGGTTTCCCGTGTTCTTGAAACTGTCAGGCCGTGCATTAAAGGGACATAAAGCTGCAATAGAAATATTCTGATGCATTATTGACTGCACAAAGCTAATTGTTCCACCCTCACAAAGTGGTTAATTGGTGGATTAAAGAGATATTAAACACTAAATATATTTTATAAGCATAGTAATGAGGTTCCTGTCTCCGTCTGGTCTGTCCGATACCTAACTAGATGTCTCTGCAACAAAGAATACCATGATAACAAAGCAAATTTGATAAAAGAGTTCAAATGGAAACTTTTTTTAAAATTGCATGCTCTGTGTGAATCACAAAAGAAACATTTTGGGTTTCATATCCCTTTAAGCAGACAGAAAAAAACATATTTAAAAATGAATTCTGCTTTAAGAATAAAGGTTTCTGTTCTGTTAGATCATTTAATCTTTAATAAACTTCTTTGCAGGGGTTAAAAGAATTGAATTAGTTTTCTTAGTCAAAAAATGTGCTCCTGTGCCACTCCTGCTGAGAATACAGCTGATGAGCCAATCACTGGCAGTATATGTGTATACTCCAATCACTGGCAGTATATGTGTATGCTCCAATCACTGGCAGTATATGTGTATGCTCCAATCACTGGCAGTATATGTGTATGCTCCAATCACTGGCAGTATATGTGTATGCTCCAATCACTGTGCATTTCCTCATCTGAAGCAGAATAAGGAATTCCAGGAGTCAAACTTTGATTATGTGTCTAAAACTTTTGAAGGAGTTCAACACATAGGGGTCTATTCATTAAGAGGTGAATGGCAGATGAATTGAAACATTTCCATTCCAGCAGTTAACTATGCATAATGAAGTATGAGCTGAGCTACTCCTGCACATTGCATAGTTAATACTGTTTACAATTCCCCTAAAATAAGAGAACTCCATGTGAATTGTATGCAACATTAAAGGGACAGTCTACAATAGAATTTGTAATTGTTTTAAAAGATAGATAATGCCTCTATTACCCATCCCCCAGTTTTGCATAACCAACACTGTTATATTAATATACTTTTTACCTCTGTGATTACCTTGTATCTAAGCATCTTCTGACAGCCCCTGATCACATGACTTTATTATCTATTGACTTACATTTTAGCCAATTAGTGCTGTGCTCACTCTGAAATAACTTCACGGGCGTGAACACAATATTATCTATATGGCCCACATGAACTAGCAGTCTCTTGTTGTGAAAAGCTAATAAAAAGGCATGTGATAAGAGGCTGTCTGTAGTGGATTAGAAACATGCAAACATTTAGAGGTTTAAATGTTATAAAGTATATTGATATAACAATGTTGGTTGTGCAAAGCTGGGGAATTGGTAGTAAATGCATTATCTATCTTTTTAAACAATAACAATTTTAGTGTTGACTGTCCCTTTAACTGTGAATTTTAGGAGATACTCTATAGGTGTGACCCTTGATAATGCATAGTTAATGAAAGATTACAAATCACCTACAATTCATGTCTTTATAGTAAACCAAAGCAATTTATTTTAAAAATAAAATGTAATAAAATAAAATGACATTTTGGTGTAAAAATAACATGGCCTATTGTAAGTCACCAGCCTCTAATAAAGTCTAAAGGGGCTACCTGGATCCCATTACATTTTAGAAAAACTGTTTTTAATTTTAGATTTCTAGAAATCTCAAACTTAGGCAATATCTGTAGTTTAGCAGCAGAGAGCAGATCAATAAAATGTTTTGAAACCAAGTGACTTGTTTTAAAAGTAATTCCGTTCCCTAGGCTACAAGGAAGAGAAGGAAAAAAAGGCAAAGCTGTTTTCCATAGACAAAGAGCCATGAATGCTGCAATATACACAGTTAAAATATGTTACTAAATTGTTGTCTAAATAAGCACTGGCAAATCTGCAAAGTCAACAGTCTAAGTTTATTTATCTGTTATTTTAGTCTTAAATTCTTTCAGACATAATATCTAACATGAGTGCAATTACTTCATCACAAACAGATCTTCTGCTCTTTGATAAATAAGCCACTTGTTTAATGGTATACTGAAGTCTTATCTTCATGAAAAAGACAGAACAGGTGTTTCCACCTAATTTATGCACTGCAGACTGTCTGTGATTTTTTTTAAAGAATTAGCAAAAAAATGTAGTGATCTGTCTGAAATACAGATACAGTCAAGCTATGCACAAATATGGGGACTAATACACAACCAGAGTGCCATGGGTTAATATGTATTAATATATACTTTTAAAAGGTACTGCTAGTTTATTTATTATTCTACAGATCTGGCTTTTTGCAGCACCTGGTACCAACAGAACATGATGTTCAGTTCAGACATCACATAGTTGTAAACTTAAAGGGACAGTCAACACTAAAATTGTTATGGTTTAAAAAGATAGATAATACCTTTACTATCCATTCCCCAGCTTTGCACAACCAACATTGTTATATTAAAGGGACAGTCAACACCAGAATTTCTGTTGTTTAAAAAGAAAGATAATCCCTTTATTACCCATTCCCCAGTTTTGCATAACCAACACAGTTATAATAATACACGTTTTACCTCTGTAATTATCTTGTATCTAAGCTTCTGCTGACTGCCCCCTTATTTCAGTTCTTTTGACAGACATGCAGTTTAGCCAATCAGTGCTCAGTCCTAGGTCACTTTACGTGCATGAGCTCAATGTTATCTATATGAAACATGTGAACTAATGCCCTCTAGTGGTCAAAATGTATTCAGATTAGAGGCAGTCTTCAAGGTCTAAGAAATTAGCATATGAACCTCCTAGTTTTAGCTTTCAACTAAGAATACCAAGAGAACAAAGCAAAATTGGTGATAAAAGTAAATTGGGAAGTTGTTTAAAATTGCATGCCCTATTTAAAACATGAAAGTTTTTTTTGGACTTGACTGTCCCTTTAATATACTTTATAACATTTAAACCTCTACATTTCTGCCTGTTTCTAAGCCATTACAGACAGTCTCTTATCACATGCTTTTTTTTTTATTAGCTTTTCACAGAAGAAGACTGCTAGTTCATGTGAGCCATATAGATAACATTGTTCTCACACCCGTGTAGTTATTTAAGAGTCAGCACAACACAGCACTAATTGGCTAACAGATAATAAATAAAAAGTTAAGTGATCAGGGGGCTGTCAGAAGATGCTTAGATACAAGGTAATCACAGAGGTAAAAAGTGTATTAACATAGCTGTGTTAGTTATGCAAAACTGGGGAATGGGTAATAAAGGGATTATCTATTAAAACAATAAAAATTCTGGTGTAGACTGTCCCATTAATAAGTGGTGAACAGGCTAGTAACTTTTTCAATGACAGGTAGTATCAACATTATACTTCCCCTTCATAAATATAGGGACCTCGTATATAAATAAAACTTTAAAATAACTATGCTGTAAGACTGAATAGTTACATCAAATGTTACTTTTTTAAAAGAAATCTGAAATTTCGGTCACTCTTTGCAATAGCATATTACATGTATAAAATAAACGTGTAATTATTGGTTTATGATTAAAAAAAAACACATTCTGTTAAAAAGGACATTTTACTATCTGTACAACAAAAATAATTTAAGAATATTTATTTAAAAAAAATAGTTTACAAATAAAACCCAGTTTAAATATATATATATATATATATATATATATATATATATATATATATATATATATATATATATATATATATATATATATATATATATATATATATATAGTGTGACTTAACACAGCCACCAAGTCGCCACTGTGTGATATTAAGTGTACATAATAATAAAAATATTTACTAGCATTTAAAAATATACTTGCATTTTTTCAGCTCATATGCAATGGATGCATTTTTCGTTGTATTTTAAAAATGAGTTTGATCTGAACAGGTTGTGGATTAAAACATAAAGCCCACATTTGTATGAATCTCTCATGTCTTTGATAAATACAAGTCCCTGAGAGTAATGTTTAGAATGTCCAACTCCATTCCTCGAGGGCCAAAACCAGGCCACGATTTAAACATCTCTCTGCCTGAAGAATTATATGGTGAAGAAAACGCTTTTTTTTATAGAAGTCAACATATTGCACTTTCAGCAGCTATCACTATTTGCTAAGGTCATACTCTGGCATACGTGAGTAACACCTTTTATTAACTAATAGCCACACTGAATGGAATATTGACTCACGTGTGATCAAGACAGGACATATTTAAATCATGATACGTCTGAGACCCTGAAGGACTGGAGTTGGACACATTTGGAAAATATCTAAACTAATGATTCACAAACTGGTGTAGAATCAGAGTCCTGGCTATGCATTGAACTCAATCCTGTGTCTGAATCCTCATCATTGACCTCACAGTTTGTGCACATCCCCACGTCCTTCTCAACCCAGACATCTGGGCTCTCCAAAACTGTTCTCACTACAGAATCAGGGCTTATTGCGCAGCTATCAACATCATCCAATTCAGCAATTTGGTCATCTTGGGAGACGTCCAGATCATTAAGAGTCTGTAGCAAACTTTGCAATTCCTTCTCCTTATCATTCCACGCTTGTTGAGTATAATCCAAATCGGCCTTGATGGCTTCCAAATCCGTGTTTAGCCTTAGTCCTATGTAGAGACTGGTACTAAGTTCCGTTTTAACCCTTTCCTGCTCAAGTAGCAAACCACTCTCAGACTCTCCCTGCTCACCATTTGTGTCCAATGCGTTGTGTTCTTTGGTTGACAGCTCCTCCTGACGTCTGTCCATCCACCTTTTATTAAGTTCTTCTTGTATTTGGACGGTAATCTGTTCAAGAAGATCCTCTTGTTGTGTTATTTTGTCTTGAATAGCCAAAACCTCTTCACATTTTTTAGCATAATCCTCAAACTCTGCGAACAGTTTCTCAGGTATTACTTTACCACCAGGATCACTGTCGCAAGATGAAGCTTGGTCAGGACTGGATCCCACCATGTAAGTATCCTGAACATAATTGACACCATGTCTTTTCATCCGGTCAAAGTGGATTTTAGCCTCATACCTATCAATATCTCTGTCCAAATCTTTAATCCTCTGGATCTGCTGCCTGATTGTGTGGTCCTGAGACAGCACCAGGTGCACCAAAGTTTCCATCTTCTCCACTGAGTTAGAGTCCTTAGAACAATCTTCTTGACTTTTCTTGTTCATTTTTGCCAGCTTCCTGAAGGCTTTCCTCACTACCCTGCGCTGCTTCTCTTTGTTCAAAGCAGTGGTGGCTTTAGTTGCCCCTTTAACGTGGCACGGGCTCTCCCTGCTGAGGACCACTTTGGCTTCTGCACTTCTCGGTCCAATATTAGGCAGTGAAGCCTCACTCCTTACCAGTACAAATCTGACATTCTCCTGTTCCTCTCCCCACGCCGTCCATAGCCTTAGAATCTTGGTTTTGTTTGGTAGAATCCTCTCAAACCCTCTCCATTTTTCTACTATGCAGTAAGATCCTGGGGGTCCCAGGAGCATGGACCCCTCTGCCTCCTGCTTCTGGTTGTGGTCGTCCAACAGCACCTTCACTACATCTGCGCAGGTGGTGCGTTTGGTGAGCCCTGACACCAGCTTCTCCTCCTGGCACAGCCACACTGAGATCTTCCATTCCTCCTCACTTTCCATGACTGGCTCAAAAAGTGTCACAAATCCCCTTCGTAAAGAGCAAACCCCTCATCCATAGGAAAACAGGAGGATGAATGGTTAAAATTCCAGCTGGACAGATCTCCAGTAGTTTTAGTGAGAGCAGCGCGCACCAGAGAGCGGTTGCAGTCTCTCCACAGCCTCACTACACCAGGATCTCCAGCACTTCACCACCACAAGACCTGGCAATTTCAGAACCAGATGCTCGTCCTTGCCCACCACACCAGAAGTCTACACTGCTCTCTAAACGAAGAACTCACAGGAGTCTGCGCAAGGCATGCAGCCTGCACAGTAATCAACACAACAAGTTGCCAGGATAACTTGTGCTCTCCCTCTGAGCCTGCACTGCTGTGCTAGGCTGATTTTCCTCCAGGCACACGTCACCAAGCCCCGCCCCCTGGGTGTTTATAATAAAGGTACAACCTCTCCATAACAAACTCATCTACAAAATGCTTCAGTAACTATTTTATATACTACACATTGGCAACAAATTATAATGTGTATTTGTTAGCTGTAAAGATGATGTAGGTAGCTTTAGAATGTAATGTAGAGAGGACACAAAATCTCTGTAGGGAAGGACATCCCCACTCAATAACTCCTACAAATAAAATGCAAGTTTCTCTGGCAGAGTAAGAAGTGTCCTTTATTTACTTGCTGTAATGTTCAGTGTTACTTTTATATACATAGTTTGGTGCATGTTGTTTTTTGTTTATTTAAGGATGTGAACTAGAAAGGAATGTTTGTAAATGTCTAGAATGAGTACAGTATCCACTTTTTGTCTGGGTTTGTTTTTAATGCAAAGAGAGCAAATCAGTCCATTTAAAGGTTATTTTGTTGCATTTGTGTTCGTATAACAAGTTAAATAGATTCTAAATGTAAACAATGGGATACAAATACATGAGAAAAGGAGTAAACACAGAGATGTAAAGTTACATCTCAGAAATATACATCTGTTGGGAGAAAATAAGTGTTACCAAAAAGAAAAGCTTTTGTAAAAGGGGGAATACAAAGTACGGAGTCAATTAAAAGACTAAAAAAAGTTATAAGAAATATGTAAAAATGAGTCAAGAGAGAGACAAAGAGAAATAAATGCAAGTCAATAGATAATAAATAAAAAGTCATGTGATCAGGGGGCTGTCAGAAGAGGCTTAGATACAAGGTAATCACAGAGGTAAAAGTATATTAAAGGGACACTGAACCCAAATTTTTTCTTTTGTAATTCAGAAAGAGCATGCAATTTTAATCAACTTTCTAATTTACTCCTATTATCAATTTTTCTTCTTTCTCTTGCTATCATTATTTGAAAAAGGCATCTGAGCTTTTTTTTTTGTTTCAGTACTCTGGACAGCACTTTTTATTGGTGGATGAATTTATCCACCAATCAGCAAGGACAACCCAGGTTGTTCACCAAAAATGGGCCGGCATCTAAACTTACATTCTTGCATTTCAAATAAAGATACCAAAAGAATGAAGAAAATTTGATAATAGGAGTAAATTAGAAAGTTGCTTAAAATTCCATGTTCAATCTGAATCACGAAAGAAAATTTTTTGGTACAGTGTCCCTTTAATATAACAGTGTTGGTCATGCAAAACTGGGGAATGGGTAATAAAGGGATTGTCTATCAGTGTAAACAATAACAAAATGGAGTTGACTGTCCCTTTAAATTGAGTTAAACTAAAGACTGGAAATGCAAAAGCTTTCAGACACCTAAGGTTTAGAAGAGGGTGGAGAAAATGGAAGAAAGTAAAGCAAGGGTTAAATAAGTGTGAGCTGAAAGAAAACAAACAGGGCAGGAATTGTTCACAGAAAGCAAGAAATGGTGATAATGGACAACAGAGAAGCCAAGGAGGGATTTATACCAAACCAAACTCAACTTAAAGTTTAACGCTAGATCAGTTCTAGCTGTGTTTTTGCTGCTAATCTGCCTGATTCTCCTGGAGTTTTAGAGTTTCCTGTCTCACTTATACAGTGCCCAGTTACAGTCCAGCCAGGCACCTGGAAGTTATAATATCAGTTTCTTCTGTGGGATTTATAAAGTCAACTCTGATGTTTAACTTTTAGCTGTAAAATATTAAATGTCACAGGATGAAACATTAATAAGTTATCAACTATAAGAGACAAATTCTGGGAACACGTGCAAGAATTTGTGTGTTAAAGAGAAAGGAAGTATTAGAACGAGGGGCAGTGGAGCAAGAGGTTAAATAGTGTGCAGTAGAAGACATTAAAAACAAAGAACAAAGGCTGAAAGGAATAGGGGTTTATAAAGAAAAGAGAGTGAAGTAAATTGAGTTTAATAGAAGTAAACTAAAAGAAACAGAGCACAAAGGGACAGTCTAGTGAAAATTAAACTTTCATAATTCAGATAGCACATGCAATTTTAAACAAGTTTCCAATTTACTTTTATCATCAAATTAGCTTTGTTTTCTTGGTGTTCTTTGTTGAAAGCTAAACCTAGGTAGGCTCATATGCTAATTTCAAAGCGCTTTATGTCCGCCTCTTATCTCAGTGCATTTTGATAGTTTTTCACAGCTAGACAGCGCTAGTTCATGTGTGCGATACATAACATTTTGCTCACTCCTGTGGAATTACCTAGGAGTCGGCACTGATTGGCTATAATGCAAGTCTCTCAAAATAACTGAGATAAGGTGCAGTCTGCAGAGGCTTAGATACAAGGTAATCACAGAGGTAAAAAGTGTATAAATATAAGTGTTGGTTTTGTAAAACTGCTGAATGGATAATAAAGGGATTTTCTATCTTTTTAAACAATAACAATTCTGGAGTAGACTGTCCCTTTAACATGAAATGGTCATGAGAGTAGAGTTAAAAATAAATAATGGACAGGCTTGCAGGGGTTAAATCAAAATAAAGGCCAAATAAGCAAGAGTTCAACATAAGAGATGGTCAGGAGAGCAGGGGTTAAAAATAATTAAAGGACAGGCAAGCAGGGGTTAACAAGGAAAAAGGTGAGCAGCGACTACTGACACAGGTAAACATGGGTTAACATGAAAAATAGTTATTGAGATGTGTAAAAGCCATGCAAGCTAACATAAGAACTAAGATACATGGGGTTTCAGATATTTAAAAGCCAGGCAAGCAGGGGTTAACATGATAAATAGGAGAGAAGGGGGCACAGAAATATAAAGGTCAGGCAAGCAGAGGAAACAAGGGCTTACACATATAGTGAATGATCAAGCAAACATGAAGTATAGATCAGGTGAGCAAGCATTACAAACATATACTGTGTCTGGTGAGCTGAGGTCACACAAGACAATATGGGACAAAAAAAAAAGAAAATGCCAACAAGAGCAGAGGTTAAATTACATTGCCAGTCAAATTGGGGGTTAATCAAGAGGAAGGGCCAGGTCAGTAGGGGTTAAAACGACATAGAATGCCTTGACATATTGGGGTTAAACTAACATACACACAATCAGGAGAACATGAGTTGGAAGACAAATATTACTCACTTATTACAAATGTTTAATAATTATGCTAACTTTTTTTTGGAGCAATAGTTTATGTACTGTAGTGTGTACTGAAAGAAAATGTGATTAGCTTAAAGGGACCATCCAGACAAAATTGGAATCCAAAGGTTTGCATTACAGTTTTAAATAGAAGCATTTTTGTAGTATACATGTATTAGCAAAAATGCTTCTTATAAAAGCTATAGCTGTTTCAAATGTGTATCTAAGTATGCACCGTGCACCAGCATTTTAAACACAGCACTTGCTCAGAAATCCTAAGGTTCTTGTACCATCTGGTAATCACTCAATTTGCATAATTACTGACAAGAGTTATACCCCACTGGCGCTCTAATCAGCTGTGATATTTAAAATGCTGGTGTGCACTGAGAATGCAAATGAAGAGAAAAATGTTAACACTAAAACAGTGATAACTTTTACTAGAAGCATTTTTTTCCAATACATGTATGCTGCAAATATGTTTCTGTTTTAAAGATGTAATTAAAGGGACAGTCAACACCCGATGTAACTTAAAGGGACACTGAACTCACATTTTTTTCTTTCATGATTCAGATAGAGCATGCAAATTTAAGCAACTTTCTAATTTACTCCTATTATCAAATTTTCTTTGTTCTCTTGCTATCTTTATTTGAAAAAGAAGGCACCTAAGCTAAGGAGCCAGCATTTTTTTGGTTTAGAACCATGGACAGCACTTGTTTATTGGTGCTGTCCAATCAGCAAGGACAACCCAGGTTGTTCACCAAAAATGGGCCAGCATCTAAACTTACATTCCTACTTTTCAAATAAACATAACAAGAGAATGAAGAAAATTTGATAATAGGAGTAAATTAGAAAGTTGCTTAAAATTGCATGCTGTATCTGAATCACAAAAGAAAAAATTGGGTTCAGTGTCCCTTTAAGGCCATACCTTAGATTAGGAATAGAAGATGCAGCTACACCGCATCGCATGTCGATGAGCTCTAACGGTATTGGAGTAATCAACGAAAACACATAGGTTTATTCCATGAAGATATGGCTGCCAAGCTCCTCCTTCGTCCCCTTCTCTAATGTTTTAACATGCTTGTTCATTTTTTAAAGGGTGATGGTTGTTTTGATAATGCGCATGCGCATTATCTTCTGCACCCTCGCAAACCGACCGAGAATATCATTGCAATTGAAGGATTCAATTAAAAAAACATAATTTATGTAAGAACTTACCTGATAAATTAATTTCTTTAATATTGGCAAGAGTCCATGAGCTAGTGACGTATGGGATATACAATCCTACCAGGAGGGGCAAAATTTCCCAAACCTCAAAATGCCTATAAATACACCCCTCACCATACCCACAATTCAGTTTAATGAATAGCCAAGCAGTGGGGTGATAAAGAAAGGAGTAGAAAGCATCATCAATATAAATCTGGAAATAATTGAGCTTTATACAAAAAATCATAACCATCATAAAAAGGGTGGGCCCCATGGACTCTTGCCAATATGAAAGAAATGAATTTATCAGGTAAGTTCTTACATAAATTATGTTTTCTTTCATGTAATTGGCAAGAGTCCATGAGCTAGTGACGTATGGGATATACAATCCTACCAGGAGGGGCAAAGTTTCCCAAACCTCAAAATGCCTATAAATACACCCCTCACCACACCCACAAATCAGTTTAACGCATAGCCAAGAAGTGGGGTGATAAGAAAAAAGTGCGAAAGCATAAAAAATAAGGAATTGGAATAATTGTGCTTTATACAAAAAAATCATAACCACCACAAAAAAGGGTGGGCCTCATGGACTCTTGCTAATATGAAAGAAATGAATTTATCAGGTAAGTTCTTACATAAATTATGTTTTCTTTCATGTAATTGGCAAGAGTCCATGAGCTAGTGACGTATGGGATAGAAATACCCACGATGTAAAACTCCACGCAAGAGTCACTAGAGAGGGAGGGATAAAAATAAAAACAGCCAATTTCCGCTGAAAAAATTAATCCACAACCCAAAAAAATAAGTTTATTCTCATAAATGAAAGAAAAAAACTTAAATCAAAAGCAGAAGAATCAAAGCTGCCTGAAGAACTTTTCTACCAAAAACTGCTTCTGAAGAAGCAAATACATCAAAACGGTAGAATTTAGTAAATGTATGCAAGAGAACCAAGTTGCCGCTTTGCAAATCTGATCAACTGAAGCTTCATTCTTAAAGGCCCATGAAGTGGAGACTGATCTAGTAGAATAAGCTGTAATTCTCTGAGGCAGGGCCTGACCCGACTCCAAATAAGCTTGATGAATCAAAAGTTTTAACCAAGAAGCCAAGGAAATAGCAGAAGCCTTCTGACCTTTCCTAGGACCAGAAAATAAAACAAATAGACTGGAAGTCTTCCTGAAATCTTTAGTAGCTTCCACATACTATTTCAAAGCTCTTACCACATCCAAAGAATGTAAGGATCTTTCCAAAGAATTCTTAGGATTAGGATACAATGAAGGGACAACAATTTCTCTACTAATGTTGTTAGAATTCACAACCTTAGGGAAAAATTGAAAATAAGTCCGCAAAACTAAACTGCCTTATCCTGATGAAAAATCAGAAAAGGAGACT
Source organism: Bombina bombina (assembly GCF_027579735.1). Classification (NCBI taxonomy): domain Eukaryota; kingdom Metazoa; phylum Chordata; class Amphibia; order Anura; family Bombinatoridae; genus Bombina; species Bombina bombina. Next base: position 115,344,418 of record NC_069505.1, read on the forward strand.
CACAAGAAAGAGCATAGCTAAGAAACTCTTCTAGCAGAAGAGATAGCCAAAAGGAACAACACTTTCCAAGAAAGTAGTTTAATGTCCAAAGAATTCATAGGCTCAAATGGAGGAGCCTATAAAGCCTTCAAAACCAAATTAAGACTCCAAGGAGGAGAAATTGATTTAATGACAGGCTTAATACGAACTAAAGCCTGTACAAAACAGTGAATATCAGGAAGTATAGCAATCTTTCTGTGAAATAAAACAGAAAGAGCAGAGATTTGTCCCTTCAAGGAACTTGCAGACAAACCCTTATCCAAACCATCCTGAAGAAACTGTAAAATTCTATGAATTCTAAAAGAATGCCAAGAGAATTTATGAGAAGAACACCATGAAACTCTATAATAAATCTTTCTAGAGACAGATTTACGAGCTTGTAACATAGTATTAATCACTGAGTCAGAGAAACCTCTATGACTTAGTACTAAGCGTTCAATTTCCATACCTTCAAATTTAATGATTTGAGATCCTGATGGAAAAATGGACCTTGAGACAGTAGGTCCGGCATTAACGGAAGTGGCCAAGGCGGGCAACTGGACATCTGAACCAGATCCGCATACCAAAACCTGTGTGGCCATGCTGGAGCCACCAGCAACACAAACGATTGTTCCATGATGATTTTGGAGATCACTCTTGGAAGGAGAACTAGAGGCGGGAAAATGTAAGCAGGATGATAACACCAAGGAAGTGTCAGCGCATCCACTGCTTCCGCCTGAACATCTCTGGACATGGATGAGAGGCTATGAGATCTATCTCTGGAAGACCCCACATCTGAACAATCTGAGAAAACACATCTGGATGGAGAGACCACTGCCCTGGATGTAAAGTCTGACGGCTGAGATAATCCGCCTCTCAATTGTCTACGCCTGGGATATGCACCCAAACCTGAAAGACTCGCATCTGTTGTGATCACAGTCCAGGTTGGCCGAACAAAAGAAGCCCCTTGAACTAAACGATGGTGATTTATCCACCATGTCAGAGAGTGTCGTACATTGGGATTTAAGGATATTAATTGTGATATCTTTGTATAATCCCTGCACCATTGGTTCAGCATACAAAGCTGTAGAGGTCTCATGTGAAAATGAGCAAAGGGGATCGCGTCCAATGCTGCAGTCATGAGGCCTAAAACTTCCATGCACATAGCCACTGAAGGGAATGACTGAGACTGAAGGTGCCGGGAGGCTGCGACCAATTTTAAACGTCTCTTGTCTGTTAGAGACAGAGTCATGGACACTGAATCTATCTGGAAGCCTAAAAAGGTGACCCTTGTCTGAGGAATCAAGAAACTTTTTGGTAAATTGATCCTCCAACCATGTTTCCGAAGAAGCAACACTAGTTGATTCGTGTGAGATTCTGCAGAACGTAAAGACTGAGCTAGTACCAAGATATCGTCCAAATAAGGAAACACCGCAATGCCCTGTTCTCTGATTACAGAGAGTAGGGCACCTAGAACCTTTGAAAAGATTCTTGGAGCTGTTGGTAGGCCAAATGGAAGAGCAACAAATTGGTAATGCTTGTCTAAAAAAGAGAATCTCAAGAACTGATAATGTTCTGGATGAATCAGAATATGAAGGTATGCATCCTGCAAGTCTATTGTGGACATATAATGTCCTCGCTGAACAAAAGGCAGAATAGTCCTTATAGTCACCATCTTGAAAGTTGGTACTCTTACATAACGATTCAAAATTTTCAGATCCAGAACTGGTCTGAATAAATTTTCCTTCTTTGGGACAATGAATAGATTTGAATAAAACCCCAAACCTTGTTCCTGAAAAGGAACTGGCATGATTATCCCTGAAGACTCCAGGGCTGAAACACACTTCAGGAAAGCCTGAGCTTTTACTGGATTTGCTGGGATACGTGAGAGAAAAAATCTACTCACAGGAGGTCTTACTCTGAATCCTATTCGATACCCTTGAGAGACAATGCTCTGAATCCATTGATTTTGGACAGAATTTTTCCAAATATCCTTGAAAAACCTTAATCTGCCCCCTACCAGCTGAGCTGGAATGAGGGCCGCACCTTCATGCGGACTTAGGGACTGACTTTGGTTTCTTAAATGGCTTGGATTTATTCCAATTTGAGGAAGGCTTCCAATTGGAACCAGATTCCTTGGGGGAAGGATTGAGTTTTTGTTCTTTATTTTGACGAAAGGAACAAAAATGGTTAGAAGCCTTAGATTTACCCTTAGGTTTTTTATCCTGAGGCAGAAAAAACATAATTTATGTAAGAACTTACCTGATAAATTCATTTCTTTCATATTAGCAAGAGTCCATGAGCTAGTGACGTATGGGATATACATTCCTACCAGGAGGGGCAAAGTTTCCCAAACCTCAAAATGCCTATAAATACACCCCTCACCACACCCACAAATCAGTTTAACGAATAGCCAAGAAGTGGGGTGATAAGAAAAAAAGTGTGAAGCATAAATATAAGGAATTGGAATAATTGTGCTTTATACAAAAAAATCATAACCACCACAAAAAAGGGTGGGCCTCATGGACTCTTGCTAATATGAAAGAAATGAATTTATCAGGTAAGTTCTTACATAAATTATGTTTTCTTTCATGTAATTAGCAAGAGTCCATGAGCTAGTGACGTATGGGATAATGACTACCCAAGATGTGGATCTTCCACGCAAGAGTCACTAGAAAGGGAGGGATAAAATAAAGACAGCCAATTCCGCTGAAAATAATCCACACCCAAACAAAGTTTAAAACTTATAATGAAAAAAACTGAAATTATAAGCAGAAGAATCAAACTGAAACAGCTGCCTGAAGTACTTTTCTACCAAAAACTGCTTCAGAAGAAGAAAACACATCAAAATGGTAGAATTTAGTAAAAGTATGCAAAGAAGACCAAGTTGCTGCTTTGCAAATCTGAACAACCGAAGCTTCATTCCTAAACGCCCAGGAAGTAGAAACTGACCTAGTAGAATGAGCTGTAATCCTTTGAGGCGGAGTTTTACCCGACTCGACATAAGCATGATGAATTAAAGATTTCAACCAAGATGCCAAAGAAATGGCAGAAGCCTTCTGACCTTTCGTAGAACCGGAAAGTATAACAAAAAGACTAGAAGTCTTTCGGAAATTCTTAGTAGCTTCAACATAATATTTCAAAGCTCTAACTACATCCAAAGAAAGCAATGATTTCTCCTTAGAATTCTTAGGATTAGGACATAATGAAGGAACCACAATTTCTCTACTAATGTTGTTAGAATTCACAACCTTAGGTAAAAATTTAAAAGAAGTTCGCAACACCGCCTTATCCTGATGAAAAATCAGAAAAGGAGACTCACAAGAAAGAGCAGATAATTCAGAAACTCTTCTGGCAGAAGAGATGGCCAAAAGGAACAAAACTTTTCAAGAAAGTAATTTAATGTCCAAAGAATGCATAGATTCAAACGGAGGAGCTTGAAGAGCCCCCAGAACCAAATTCAAACTCCAAGGAGGAGAAATTGACTTAATGACAGGTTTTATACGAACCAAAGCTTGTACAAAACAATGAATATCAGGAAGATTAACAATCTTTCTGTGAAAAAGAACAGAAAGAGCAGAGATTTGTCTTTTCAAGGAATTTGCAGACAAACCTTTATCCAAACCATCCTGAAGAAACTGTAAAATTCTAGGAATTCTAAAAGAATGCCAGGAAAAATGATGAGAAAGACACCAAGAAATATAAGTCTTCCAGACTCTATAATATATCTCCCTAGATACGGATTTACGAGCCTGTAACATAGTATTAATCACAGAGTCAGAGAAACCTCTTTGACTAAGAATCAAGCGTTCAATCTCCATACCTTTAAATTTAAGGATTTGAGATCCTGATGGAAAAAAAGGACCTTGAGACAGAAGGTCTGGTCTTAACGGAAGAGTCCACGGTTGGCAAGAGGCCATCCGGACAAGATCCGCATACCAAAAACCTGAGAGGCCATGCTGGAGCCACCAGCAGAACAAATGAGCATTCCTTCAGAATCTTGGAGATTACTCTTGGAAGAAGAACTAGAGGCGGAAAGATATAGGCAGGATGATACTTCCAAGGAAGTGAAAACGCATCCACTGCTTCCGCTTGAGGATCCCTGGATCTGGACAGATACCTGGGAGGTTTCTTGTTTAGATGAGAAGCCATCAGATTTATTTCTGGAAGACCCCATATTTGAACAATCTGAAGAAATACCTCTGGGAGAAGAGACCATTCGCCCGGATGAAACGTGTGGCGACTGAGATAATCCGCTTCCCAATTGTCTATACCTGGGATATGAACCGCAGGAACTAGACAGGAGCTGGATTCTGCCCATACCAGAATTCGAGATACTTCTTTCATAGCCAGAGGACTGTGAGTCCCTCCTTGATGATTGATGTATGCCACAGTTGTGACATTGTCTGTCTGAAAACAAATGAACGATTCTCTCTTTAGAAGAGGCCAAGACTGAAGAGCTCTGAAAATTGCACGAAGTTCCAAAATATTGATCGGTAATCTCACCTCCTGAGATTCCCAAACCCCTTGTGCTGTCAGAGACCCCCACACAGCTCCCCAACCTGTAGGACTTGCATCTGTTGAAACTACAGTCCAGGTCGGAAGAACAAAAGAAGCCCCCTGAACTAAACGATGGTGATCTGTCCACCACGTCAGAGAGTGTCGTACAATCGGTTTTAAAGATATTAATTGAGATATCTTTGTGTAATCCCTGCACCACTGGTTCAGCATACAGAGCTGAAGAGGCCGCATGTGAAAACGAGCAAAGGGGATCGCGTCCGATGCCGCAGTCATAAGACCTAGAATTTCCATGCATAAGGCTACCGAAGGGAAAGATTGTGACTGAAGGTTTCGACAAGCTGATATCAACTTTAGATGTCTCATGTCTATCAAAGATAGAGTCATGGATACTGAATCTATCTGAAAACCTAAAAAGGTTACCTAAGTCTGAGGAATCAATGAACTTTTTGGTAAATTGATCCTCCAACCATGATGTTGAAGAAACAACACAAGTCGATTTGAATGAGATTCTGCTAAATGTGAAGACTGAGCAAGTACCAAGATATCGTCCAAATAAGGAATGCCACAATACCCTGTTCTCTGATTACAGACAGAAGGGCACCGAGAACCTTCGTAAAAAATTCTTGGAGCTGTAGCTAGGCCAAACGGCAGAGCCACAAACTGGTAATGCTTGTCTAGGAAAGAGAATCTCAGAAACTGATAGTGATCTGGATGAATCGGAATATGCAGATATGCATCCTGTAAATCTATAGTAGACATATAATGCCCTTGTTGAACAAAAGGCAGGATAGTCCTTACAGTTACCATTTTGAATGTTGGTATCCTTACATAACGATTCAATATTTTTAGATCCAGAACTGGTCTGAAGGAATTTTCCTTCTTTGGTACAATGAAGAGATTTGAATAAAACCCCAGTCCCTGTTCCAGAACTGGAACTGGCAAAATTACTCCAGTCAACTCTAGATCTGAAACACATTTCAGAAATGCTTGAGCCTTCGCTGGGTTTACTGGGACACGGGAAAGAAAAAAATCTCTTTGCAGGAGGCCTTATCTTGAAGCCAATTCTGTACCCTTCTGAAACAATGTTCTGAATCCAAAGATTGTGAACGGAATTGATCCAAATTTCTTAGAAAAAACGTAATCTGCCCCCTACCAGCTGAGCTGGAATGAGGGCCGCACCTTCATGTGGAATTAGGAGCTGGCTTTGATTTTCTAAAAGGCTTGGATTTATTCCAGACTGGAGATGGTTTCCAAACTGATACCGCTCCTGAGGATGAAGGATCAGGTTTTTGTTCCTTGTTGTGACAAAAGGAACGAAAACGATCATTACCCTGGAAAGAAAGGGAAAGCAGAGTAGACTTAGAAGACATAACAGCATTCCAAGTCTTAAGCCATAAAGCTCTTCTAGCTAAAATAGCTAGAGACATATACCTGACATCAACTCTAATGATATCAAAGATGGCATTTCAAATAAAATTATTAGCATGTTGAAGAATAAAAATGCTATGAGAATTATGATCTGTTACTTGTTGCGCTAAAGCTTCTAACCAAAAGATGAAGCTGCAGCAACATCCGCTAAAGCAGGTCTAAGAAGATTACCTGAACACAAGTAAGCTTTTCTTAGAAAGGATTCAATTTTCCTATCTAAAGGATCCTTAAGGAAGTACCATCTGCCGTAGGAATAGTAGTACGCTTAACAAGAGTAGAGACAGCCCCATCAACTTTAGGGATTTTGTCCCAAAACTCTAATCTGTCAGATGGCACAGGATATAATTGCTTAAAACGTTTAGAAGGAGTAAATGAATTACCCAAATTATTCCATTCCCTGGAAATTACTTCAGAAATAGCACTAGGGACAGGAAAAACTTCTGGAATAACTACAGGAGATTTAAAAACCTTATCTAAACGTTTAGATTTAGTATCAAGAGGACCAGAATCCTCAATTTCTAATGCAATTAGGACTTCTTTAAGTAAAGAACGAATAAATTTCATTTTAAATAAATATGAAGATTTATCAGCATCAACCTCTGAGACAGAATCCTCTGAACCAGAAGAACCATTATCAGAATCAGAATGATGATGTTCATTTAAAAATTCATCTGAAAAATGAGAAGTTTTAAAAGACTTTTTACGTTTACTAGAAGGAGGAATAACAGACATAGCCTTCTTAATGGATTTAAAAACAAAATCTCTTATGTTATCAGGAACACTCTGAGTATTAGATGTTGACAGAACAGCAACAGGTAATGTAACAGTACTAAAGGAAATATTATCTGCATTAACAGTTTGTCATGACAAAACAGTACAAACAACAGCTGGAGGAACAGATACCATAAGTTTACAGTAGATACACTTAGCTTTGGTAGCTCCAGCCCCAGGCAGCGATTTTCCAGAAGTATCTTCTGACTCAGTTTCAACGTGGGACATCTTGCAATATGTAATAGAAAAAACAACATATAAAGCAAAATTGATCAAATTCCTTAAATGACAGTTTCAGGAATGGGAAAAAAATGCCAGTGAACAAGCTTCTAGCAACCAGAAGCAATAAAAAATGAGACTTAAATAATGTGGAGACAATAGTGACGCCCATATTTTTTTAGCGCCAAAAATGACGCCCACATTATTTGGCGCCTAAATGCTTTTGGCGCCAAAAATGACGCCACATCCGGAACGCCGACACTTTTGGCGCAAAAGAACGTCAAAAATGACGCAACTTCCGGCGACACGTATGACGCCGGAAACAGAAAAAAAAATTGGCGCCAAAAAAGTCAACGCCAAGAATGACGCAATAAAATGAAGCATTTTCAGCCCCCGCGAGCCTAACAGCCCACAGGGAAAAAGTCAAATTTTTAAGGTAAGAAAAAAATTGATTTATTCATATGCATTATCCCAAATATGAAACTGACTGTCTGAAATAAGGAATGTTGAACATCCTGAGTCAAGGCAAATAAATGTTTGAATACATATATTTAGAACTTTATAAAAAAAGTGCCCAACCATAGCTTAGAGTGTCACAGAAAATAAGATTTACTTACCCCAGGACACTCATCTACATGTTGTAGAAAGCCAAACCAGTACTGAAACGAAAATCAGCAGAGGTAATGGTATATCAATAAGAGTATATCGTCGATCTGAAAAGGGAGGTAAGAGATGAATCTCTACGACCGATAACAGAGAACCTATGAAATAGACCCCCTAGAAGGAGATCATTGAATTCAAATAGGCAATACTCTCCTCACATCCCTCGGACATTCACTGCACGCTGAGAGGAAAACCGGGCTCCAACCTGCTGCGGAGCGCATATCAACGTAGAATCTAGCACAAACTTACTTCACCACCTCCATAGGAGGCAAAGTTTGTAAAACTGATTTGTGGGTGTGGTGAGGGGTGTATTTATAGGCATTTTGAGGTTTGGGAAACTTTGCCCCTCCTGGTAGGAATGTATATCCCATACGTCACTAGCTCATGGACTCTTGCTAATTACATGAAAGAAACTCCCTTTCCTCCAGTAACAGTTGAAATAATAGAATCCAACTGAGAACCATATAAATTATTACCCTGGAAAGAAAGAGATAGTAATCTAGATTTAGATGTCATATCAGCATTCCAAGATTTAAGCCACCAAGCTCTTCTAGCTAATATAGCTACGGACATGGATCTAACATCAATTTTGATAATATCAAAAATGGCATCACAAATAAAATGATTAGCATATTGCAGTAAGCGAATAATGCTAGATATGTCAGAATCCAATTCTTGTTGCGCTAAATTCTCCAACCAGAAAGTTGATGCAGCCGCAACATCAGCCAAAGAAATTGCAGGTCTGAAATTAATCCACAACTGAATATATATAGGCTTTCCTTAGATAAGATTCAAGCTTCCTATCTAAAGGATCCTTAAAGGAAGTACTATCTTCCATAGGAATAGTGGTACATTTAGCAAGAGTAGAAATAGCCCCATCAACTTTGGGGATTTTTTCCCAAAACTCTATAGAATTTGCTGATAAAGGATACAATTTTTTAAACCTTGAAGAAGGAATAAAAGAAGTACCTGGCTTATTCCATTCCTTAGAAATCATATCAGAAATAGCCTCAGGAATAGGAAAAACCCCTGGAGAAACCACAGGAGGTTTAAAAACAGCATTTAAACGTTTATTAGACCTAACGTCAAGAGGACTGGTTACCTCAATATCCAAAGTAATTAACACTTCTTTTAATAAAGAACGCATATACTCTATTTTAAATAAATAAGTAGATTTGTCAGTGTCAATGTCTGAGGAAGGATCATCTGTATCAGATAGATCCTCATCAGAAGAGGATAAATTATTATGTTGTTGGTCATTTGAAATTTCATCAACTGAATGAGAAGTTTTAAAAGACCTTTTATGTTTATTAGAAGGTGGAAATGCAGACAAAGCCTTCTGGATAGAATCAGAAACAAATTCTTTAAAATTCATAGGTATATCATGTACATTAGAAGTTGAAGGAAGAACTGCAACTGGCAATGTACTATTACTGATGGACACACTAAAATGTAAAAGTTTATCATGACAACTATTACAAATGACATTCGGTGAAATAATTTCCACAATCTTACAACAAATGCACTTAGCTTTGGTAGAACCGATGTCAGGCAGCAATGTTCCAGCAGAAACTTCTGAGGCAGGATCAGATTGAGACATCTTGCAAAATGTAAAAGAAAAAACAACATATAAAGCAAAATTATCAATTTCCTTATATGACAATTTCAGGAATGGGAAAAAAATGCAAATAGCATAGGCCTCTGATATCAGAAAAAGGCAAGAGGCAAATATCAATGGGGTATTAAAATAATGAAAAAGTTTGGTGCCAATAATAACCGGAAATGACACACACGCGTCACTAATGACGCAACCATGTGTAAGGCTTCGGCTTCAACTATGACGCCGGAAATGACGAAGTTACGTCATAGATGTATTTTTTGTGCCAAAAAAATTATTGCGCCAAGAATGACGCAATAAAATCTAGCATTTGGCGCACCCGCGGGCCTAATACTGCCCGCAATTTGCAAGAAAGTAGAAAGTTACACAAAAATTACTGCGCTAGCTGTCTGTACAATTAGTCAAGAAATAATGAATTCACCCCAAAAAACTGGTGGTAGAAATACAACTTCAATAAGAGTGTAAAATTTAGTTAATGTCAATATTGGTACCTCTAATATTTTTATCTGCCTTAAAAAGACACTATATATTTATTATGGATATCACAATCAATATAGTTGCAATTAGATATACTTAGATAAAAAAGTAGAACCAACAGGCATTTCTTTCATGACTTAAAGAGTAGGGTAGAAATAATACCAGTAATGTTACTACCAATAGGATCTCTTCTATCCTCTCAGTGGATTTCTCCTTAGTAGTTGAAGTGGTGGTGCTGCTCCTTCACACAGGGCACTCAGGGGTGCGCTGACTTTAAAAAACTGGAACGAAAAAAGCACAGAGCGCATCCACGACTCAAGGTGAATCAATAAACAATTTATTCAAAGCAATTAATATGTTGCACTTACAAGAAGTATTAAAAAATGACGCCTTAAACAAACATTTCAACCCGTCAGCTCAATGAACTCCGCTTCTACAGTACTCATCAGCCGGATACAATGTCCACACTTGATATCAAGAGTTCCTTACTTGCGGGCTGTTTCTCCCGGCTTGTCTCGGCTTGTTTTGAGTTCCAATGCGGCTGCAGGAAATAGTGATGACAAATGACAGGCTGCTCCTCCGTCTACGCGTTTCGTCCCGCCTATTAGGACTTTTTCAAGACCCAGAGATCAGCTAATCCTGTGCGGTGGAATCCTCCCTTATGTATGCGCCCCGACACACCTCTTATGTGTTGCGTGCTGGCTTAGTGGTTTGCTAGTTCACACACCCCTCCGATGGACCAATGTGTGCTCAATACATCAGAGCCTTATGTCCATTGAATGTCCCTGTATTCATTTTACATAAATATATTGCACAGCGGTATTGCCTGAAATGATACTTATATTAACATTTATAGGAATATTGCTTTCATGCTGGTAAAACATTCGATTTGAGACTTTATTATGAACTGGAATAGTACCAAGAGAGTACCTATTAAATCTAGAGGCAATTGCCACTCCACATTTGTAGTTTATGGTCTAACCTGCGAATGTGGGAGGATCTATGTGGGCAGAACTAAGAGAAAAATAAAGAGGAGATGTTATGAACACATCAAAAACATAGAGAATGGGTTAAAAACACATAGTGTTTCAGAACATTTTAGAGTATACCATCAGCAAGACCCAAGTAGCCTTAGAATTAGTATATTGGAAACTGTTCCAATAGGTGTTAATCCTCATCAAAGATTAACCATTCTCAGACAAAAAGAAACTAAATGGATACAAGAGCTGGGCAGTTTAACCCCTAATGGATTAAATATTGACCTTGATTTACAGGCATTTATGATATAGAGAGGATAACATCTATTGTAAATTCACATTTAGTAAATTTTGATGAGGTTTTTGATAGGGATGTTTTAACAAAATATGAGTGTTCAGATTTTAAATTAATTTTTTTGGAAATAATTGTGTATTGTTGATGTATTTTAGATGTTTTAATATTATCATGAATTTATATGCACTCGTAATTATTTTATTTATATTGTTTTATGGTGATAAACCATTATTAGTTTCATTAACACAACTGTTTTTAAGAATTAAGTGTTTTACATTAGTAGAATTATTGTATACGGTGTAATATTAAATATACTATTGTCCGTTGATTTTATAAGCTTTGAATGAAGATTTATGTTATTATGTTTTTATGTATAGCGCTTGTCCTCTGGTCCGAATGTTTTACCAGCATGAAAGCAATATTCCTATAAATGTTAATATAAGTATCGTTTCAGGCAATACCGCTGTGCAATATATTTATGTAAAACGAATACAGGGACATTCAATGGACATAAGACTCTGACGTATAGAGCACACATTGGTCCATCGGAGGGGTGTGTGAACTAGCAAACCACTAAGCCAGCACGCAACACGTAAGAGGTGTGTCGGGGGCGCATACATAAGGGAGGATTCCGCCGCACAGGATTAGCTGATCTCTGGGTCTTGAAAAAGTCCTAATAGGCGGGACGAAACGCGTAGACGGAGGAGCAGCCTGTCATTTGTCATCACTATTTCCTGCAGCCACATTGGAACTCAAAACAAGCCGAGACAAGCCGGGAGAAACAGCCCGCAAGTAAGGAACTCTTGATATCAAGTGTGGACATTGTATCCGGCTGATGAGTACTGTAGAAGCTGAGTTCATTGAGCTGACGGGTTGAAATGTTTGTTTAAGGCGTCATTTTTTAATACTTCTTGTAAGTGCTACATATTAATTGCTTTGAATAAATTGTTTATTGATTCACCTTGAGTCGTGGATGCGCTCTGTGCTTTTTTCGTTCCAATTGAAAAAAAGACAAAACCCAGGTAAGAAAAACATTTCTTAAAAATTTTTATTTTCCCCAAATATGAAACTGACAGTCTGCAAATGGAAATACATGAACCTGACTCATGGCAAATATAAGTACAATACATATATTTAGAACTTTATATAAATGCATAAAGTGCCAAACCATAGCTGAGGTGTCTTAAGTAATAAAAACATACTTACCAAAAGACACCCATCCACATATAGCAGATAGCCAAACCAGTACTGAAACAGTTATCAGTAGAGGTAATGGTAAATTGAGAGTATATTGTCGATCTGAAAAGGGAGGTAGGAGATAAATCTCTACGACCGATAACAGAGAAACTATGAAATAGACCCCCGTTAGGGAAATCATCGTATTCAATAAGTGATACTCCCTTCACGTCCCTCTGACATTCACTGTACTCTGAGAGGAATCGAGCTTCAACAATGCTGAGAAGCGCATGTCAACGTAGAAATCTTAGCACAAACTTACTTCACCACCTCCATAGGAGGCAAAGTTTGTAAAACTGAATTGTGGGTGTGGTGAGGGGTGTATTTATAGGCATTTTGAGGTTTGGGAAACTTTGCCCCTCCTGGTAGGATTGTATATCCCATATGTCACTAGCTCATGGACTCTTGCCAATTACATGAAAGAAAGAAGGTTTATACCTAATAGTGGAAGGAGTTTGGCGGCCAAATTTTCAAGGAATAAAGCTATGTATTTTCGGTGATTACTCCAATACCGTTAGATCTCATTAACATTGATGCGGTGTAGCTGCATCTTCTATTCCCAATCTAAGGTATGGCCTTAAATTACTTTGGGTGTTGACTGTCCCTTTAATCTATGTGCATTTCCATTTTGACCGGAATGTCCCTTTAAGTGCCTTATGAAGCATGTGTAATGTAAGGGCAAAATATTCTAGTATGGTGTAAACACAAATTAGATATTAGTCATGGAGGGTCAAAATTAAATTTATAAAATATAGAAGTTAATTAAAAACAAACAACAAACTTTCCTATTTACATTCATAATGAAATGTATCTCTTACTTTCTCAATAGTAAACATGGATAGGGTGAACAAGGCGTGCACAATCCTGAGCATATTTCTGTATGCTCTCATGGAGAGGAAAAAAGTGTGCCAAGAAAAAAATTGTAAAAATAAAAAAAAAAAAAAATGTGCATGCTGATACTGAATCATGCAAGATTTTAATTTCCATGTCTCTTTAAAGATTGTATTAATTAAAAGGTACAATATTATTAAATACAGTAAAATTGCATAATCAACAAAAACATAATGAAAAGACAACGCAATAAGTTTTCTTTATTGCATTGTCTTTTTATTATGTTTTTTTTTCTTCATTAAAGTGTCAGTAAACCTAAAAAATAATGTTATATAATTCTACACATAGTGCAGAATTATATAACATTATTTTAGTGGTATAGTTATAAAAGCCTTATTTCCCCTTGAATATTTAAAAAATATATGCCGCTTTTACAGACCCGCTCTCTGCTCTCTGCTGAGCGGGTCTGTTTTTTTACTCAGCGCATCGGGCCAGCTGTATAGTCACATCCCGGCCCGACCGCGCCATAAAAGACTAAGTGCAGCTCGCTCCTGCTCTGTCTGACAGCATGAGCGAGCTTCACTTAATGCTATGGCGCGGTCGGGCTGGGCTGTGACTATACAGCTGGCCCGATGCGCTGAGTAAAAAAAACAGACCCGCTCAGCAGAGAGCGGGTCTGTAAAAGCGGCATACTTTTAAAATATTCAAAGGGTAAAAAAGGCTTTTATAACTATAGCACTAAAATAATGTTATATAATTCTGCACTATGTGTAGAATTATATAACATTATTTTTTAGGTTTACTGTCCCTTTAATTTCTAATTAAAGGGCCATAATACCCAAATGTTTAAACACTTGAAAGTGATGCAGCATAGCTGTAAAAAGCTGATTAGAAAATATCACCTGAACATCTCTATGTAAAAAAGAAAGATATTTTACCTCAAAAGTCCCTCAGTAGCCACCTCCCATTGTAAAGGATTTCTAAGCAGCATTTTAGTGTGTTTGTCCTGGGACATCTGAAGGGACTAGCATCGTGCACTCTCATATTATTTCACCAATCAGGTAAAGGAAGCTTTCTATGAAATCTCATGAGAGTTAAGTCAAATCTCATGAGATCACAGTAAGAGTTCATGACCTCAGCACTGCTGATGCTGATTGGCTGCTGTTCATTTCTTCATTTTATTTTATTTTTTTACCTGCAGCTGGGAGCAGCTGAGTATAACTTTTTACACAGAACTTACTCTGCTGAGCTGAGGAAATTGTGAGGTAAAATATCTTCCTTTTTTACATAGAGATGCTCAGGTGATATTTTACTGTAAGCTTTTTATAGTTATACTGCATCAGTTTCAAGTGATTTAGCATATGAGTATTATGTCCCTTTAAGACATACTTAAAAACTAGAGAGATCTCAATGTATCCTTCCTGGTAAAATATTTTATAAATAAATAAATAAATTAGCAGTACAGCACATTTTTTTTCTGATACATTTCAAAGTTAGTCCCAGTTTAGCTCTCTTGTGTATCATGTGAGAGCTATCACAAATACATCAATACTGTGAATGTTTGGCACATGCTCAGTTGGATATGATGCCTCTGTGTGCATATTAAAATATTGTGCACATTCTGATAATGGAAGTCATTTGAAAAGTATTTTTTTTTTACAATGAATCATTAAAGTTTAAGTTTGACTTTACTGTCCCTGATAAAAATCAGTACAGTACAATACCACATTACAAATGAACGAATTAATTTCCTTGACCTTCTATGTCGTCAAGCTCCGGCCCCTTTAGACCAACCCAAACCCACTCTTGAAACCAACATAAATAACAGGCACCAGACTTAGTTAATGGTATAAATTGGCCGCAACCGTTTATTCAAATAAATAACTTTGTAAACTTTAATAACTTAATCAATAAAGTACAAATAACTGTAAACATTTCACCACACAAAAAACCACCCAGCGGTGCTAGTCCTTCCTGCGTTTTCTTCCAATCTTACTATGGCCGTAGCTCCTTTAACTGGACCCAACCGTGCAAGTGGTTGGGCCCGTAAACGAAAATCCATCTAAGTTTTCTAAGGAACCCCATGCCCTTAGAAAACCCCATCTTAAAATCCCTCCATGGGAATTCAACATACCACCACACTTGCCAACTGGCCATAATATTCTGTAAATTAGGGCTAGCACCACCGCCTTTCAACTGCGACAAAACCTGAAACAGAAATAAAAAACACTCCTTTCCATATTAATACGGGGACGGGCGGGTGGGGGATGTTCTCTCTTACTATGCAAAAACAGTCTGCTGGTTTTCCCGCTCTGCATGTCCCTTTTAAAACCTCCCCTCGTTCCTCGTCTAATCCCTCCTACCTCAAATAAGGGCCTCTTCCTCCACAGGTCATGGCTCCTTCCGACCATGCCTTGCAATCTCCAGGAGCCCCTTGACCTTCTATGTCGTCAAGCTCCGGCCCCTTTAGACCAACCCAAACCCACTCTTGAAACCAACATAAATAACAGGCACCAGACTTAGTTAATGGTATAAATTGGCCGCAGCCGTTTATTCAAATAAATAACTTTGTAAACTTTAATAACTTAATCAATAAAGTACAAATAACTGTAAACATTTCACCACACAAAAAACCACCCAGCGGTGCTAGTCCTTCCTGCGTTTTCTTCCAATCTTACTATGGCCGTAGCTCCTTTAACTGGACCCAACCGTGCAAGTGGTTGGGCCCGTAAACGAAAATCCATCTAAGTTTTCTAAGGAACCCCATGCCCTTAGAAAACCCCATCTTAAAATCCCTCCATGGGAATTCAACATACCACCACACTTGACAACTGGCCATAATATTCTGTAAATTAGGGCTAGCACCACCGCCACCGACTGGCCTGACACCTCAGCCCAGTCCCGCCAGACCACCAACCGCACACAACGCTTCCTTGAAATTAAGAATAAATAGCTGCAGGCCAAAATCATTCAGGTGAACACCGTCCGGCATATAAAACTCACCCTCGCCAACCTCAGCCAAGTCTAAATGATGTACCACCGAACCCCCAAGCCTCCGAACAAAGGCCCCCATGATCTTGTTAACTTTACGCCTACTCTTATCCAACCGAACAGGGTCCCAGGCTGCCCTCCACACCAACCGTGGTAGAATGTCAGACCAAATAAAAGTCAAAAACAACACCCTCAACCTCCCAATGTCCCTCTTAATTTTTCTCACCAAATCCCTCTGAGATAGACAACCCAGATCATTTCCCCCAGCATGGATCAATAAGATAGTAGGAGGCTGAAAATGCCTGCAATAATCCATCACCAAAGGCAACAATCCGTCCCATTTGAGCCCCCTGACACCGAACCATTTCACTTCACACTGGGACTTAGGAATACCCAACTGTAAACCGTCCATTTTCACTGCAGCCGCTCTCCGGGCCCAATAAATAAACGAATGACCGACCAGCCACAAACGTTTCAAACCTGAAACACAGAAAACAAATGAAAACACCACCCAAAAAACCCCCTCAAAAAGCCCTACTCAGGGCGAACATACAGGCGAAAACGCTTAGAACCCCACCTACCAATGCCCTTAATTTCAGCCTCCGAAAGCCCCTGCATGGAAGCCTCCGTTGCCGCTCCAATACGAAACGAATGAGACCCGAAATCAGCCAAATTCAGGCCCAAACAAACCAGAGCTTTTTTGAGTACTGCCCTAAATTGAAATTGCGACAAAGGTCTCCCATCCTGGTGGACCAACAATGACCCACCAAGTACTGGCCGACAACCCAAGTACACTCGCAAGCACTGGCATGGACAAACCTCCAAACCGTTAGAAAAAAGGACTACCATCCTACCCTTCCCTCGCTGGTCTGTTTTACTCTTTCTCAAAATTATCTCCACCCTGGCGTCATAAAGAAACACATCCGCAAAACCTAAACCCCCCATAGAATTTAAGTTTTTGCTGACCAACTCGGATATGCGGAAGGCCCCGAAGAAAGCCAAAACATAGGCCGCTCTAAACAACGAAATTTCGAACACCGACGAACAAACAACCTCCAAGATCCCATATAACTTTTTCAACAGCATAAAGGTAATCGGTCTCCTACTATCAGGGGAGGGGCCCACCGAGCCCCTCTTTAAACCCTTGAGTACTTGGCGAACCCAAAAAACTCTTGTCACATCCTGAACACCCAAAAATTTAAAGCGAAAAGACAAAGCAGCAAGCCGCTTATCCATCGCCGAAGCCGACAGTTTTTGAACTTCCCACTCCCTCATCCAGTCCAGCAGGAAACCCGTAAGCTCCAAGCCCCCTTCAACAACACCATATGCCAATAACCTGGACTCCCAGTCCCTCCACACCCTAGCATAGGAAGCCCAAGTACCTGGAGCCAAGGAAGCCCTCACCAGTCTATCCAGTCCTCTACTCCAAGCCTCCACAGGGAAACCGGGCACGGGCAACCAGTCACGTCTGCCCGGGGGGCCAACTCCCGAAATCGTCGAAACTGAAAACGAGAAAGGGAGTGGGCTATAGAATTATACACCCCCGGAATATGCTTGGCCTTAATGCACACGTTCATTCTCAAACATTTCAGAACCAACAGACGCAACAAGCGCAAAACAGGCAAGGAAGAAGAAGTCAAAGTATTCAAAGCGTAAACCACCCCCATATTGTCAGTTGAAAACAATACCGACCGATTACACAACTCATCCTCCCAGACAAACAAGGAGACAACAATGGGGAAAAGTTCCAAGAACACTAGATTTTTTACCAGACCCAAGGAAAACCAATCCTCAGGCCACCTGTCCGCACACCACTGACCCGAGAAATACGCACCAAAACCACAACCACCAGCGGAGTCAGTCACCAGCCCCAACTCTTCATTAGACAACCTAGGTGCCTGAAACAATGCAGAACCGTTGAAACCCATCAAAAAACGCCTCCAGACTATTAAGTCATCCTTCAGTTCCTTAGACAACCGAACAAAATGGTGCGGCTTGACCACACCCGCCGTCGCTAGCGACAACCGTCTGCAAAAAACCCTCCCAATCGGGATGATT
This sequence comes from Bombina bombina, assembly GCF_027579735.1. Lineage (NCBI taxonomy): Eukaryota > Metazoa > Chordata > Amphibia > Anura > Bombinatoridae > Bombina > Bombina bombina. Next base: position 115,362,521 of record NC_069505.1, read on the forward strand.
CGGCACGCAAAATTGAATTTGCCTACCAAAGACTGAAGCTCCCGCAACGTAATCTTCCTTACCGACATGCAGCGGTCAATTAACTCCAACAGATCCGCCAGCTTATCGCATGGCAGTCTGCACTCCAGTCTCACGGAGTCAATCGTGATACCCAGAAAATCAAGGGCCGTAACCGGCCCTTCCGATTTTTCCTGTGCAATTGGTACTCCAAATTCCAAGGCCACCTGACAACAAACCTCCTGCAGCCTCCTACAAGCCGGAGAACCCGCCGGTCCAACAAACAAAAAGTCGTCCAGGTAATGTACCAGCGAGGACAAGCCTGTCCGCTCTGATACCACCCACTCAAGGAAAGTACTGAAATGCTCAAAAAAGGAGCACGATATGGAGCAGCCCATTGGCAGACATAAGTCAACATAATACGAGCCCCCCACACAACAGCCCAGCAAACGGTGCAAAGTCGGGTGAACAGGCAACAACCTGAAAGCCGACTCAATGTCGACCTTGGCAAGCAAAGCCGAAGGCCCCGCCCCTCTCACCAAGTCCACAGCTTGGTCAAAGGAGGCATATTTAACCGAAGACAATTCATGAGGGATACCATCATTTACAGATCCCCCTTTCGGGAAAGACAAATGGTGAATAAGCCTAAACTTCCCAGGCTCCGTCTTCGGTACCACCCCTAGCGGAGAGATTCTCAAGTCAGGAATAGGCGGGGAACCAAAAGGACCAGCCATGCGCCCCAACGACACCTCTTTCGCCAACTTCTCAGTGACAACCCCCGGCCCCACACGTGCCGATTTCAAATTGCCCCTAAATACCCGACTGCCCCCTTGCGACGGGATAACAAAGCCAAATTGAAAGCCATGATACAATAAGGCCGCTCTCTCCAGACAACCCCGACGTCTAGCGTACCTGACGAGCCAGGGCTCCATCGCGCCTAGCCTCACCGGAGTCACCCCCTTTGTCAGCCGAATCCCCTGCTCCCCCTGATTTACCCTTCCTGAAACACTTCGTGTAGGAATGGGCTCCCCCACACCCTGAGCACTCGTGTTTAAACTTACACGCGGAACCCCATTTGCACAGCTTTTCATTAAATGCAAAGCAGCACCCTTTTTTAACTGACGCCGGGGACCCACCCGAGGGTGGACCACCGGCTCCTGACCGAAAGGACTGGGAGGCTCTCAAAGGTGTCATTATCTTCAACCACAATCCCATGTCCCGGTCATCCCACCTCATCTCCGGTTTAACAGACAGCCGTTGCCGGAAATTCTCGTCATAGGACCACCAGGCCATACCCCCGTATGTTCTCTGAGCGGCCGCAATCTCATCCAGGTAGCAGAACAAAGAACCACCCTGCTCTGGGAACCTACCCAAAAAAACGCTCGCATAAATCACAAAGGCTTGGAACCAATTTGTGAATGTTTTCGGCAATTTTCTATAACGTTTTTTCCTTTCATCTTCCTCCTTCTTGGCCACATCCTTTTTTGAATCCTCAGGGATCTCAAAGGATTGCTCAAGCGGAAGAAGGGAAAACAACTCAATAAACTCCCGTTTACATATCTTATCTTTCACCTCCACGGCCAGATGCATCCCTAGGGGGCCAATGGAGCAAAGACAAGAACGGGACATTGCTGTATCCGCCACCCTCATTTCAGGCCCATCAACCTGTTTCTGTAAACCAACCACAGCCACTGACACTCCCGCGCCCTGAGACACCACAGGAGCACCCACGTTAGCGCCCAGTGAAACGACCGTACCCACCTCCAGTCTCCCTACTGCCGGCGCACTCGACAAACTCGGACCAGGGACCCAAGCCCTAACCACCGACCCCTCCTTAGCAGGTACAGACCCTTCCAGTTGCAACAGTAAATCCCTCAGACCAGAAACCACCCTCCCAGCCATAGAATCACTAGCATTTCCCGCAACATTCACCCCCACCAAACCTGTCTCACCTGTTGACGCCTCTGCCGATTGCACTCCCTGCGCTGGTTCTCGTGTAGCAATCTGGAGCCTGCCACCACGTGGCTCCGTTCCATGCATACTATCTTCCTGCAGTATGGCCGCCGTCCGTGTCATTTGGGCCAGCTGCCGTGGCTGATCCTGCAAAACAACAGCACGTGAACTCATATTCAGAGGAGGAAAACCCCTATTCCCCCGTCTCACCTGATGTAGACTGGCCATCCTGGCCGTAGGCCCACCCCTACCCCTCTTCGGCGCCCCTCCTCCGTCACCCCCTGACCAGGGAGCCTCCGCCCCCGGCCGTCGTCTACTCCCCCCCCTAGAAATACCAACCTGGGCCTGCGACCTAACCGGCCGTCTATACCCTCCCCCACCCCCCCGAGTGAGCGCCGTATCTGAACTGGCTCCACTCTGTACCTTAGGCCTCTCCATCCCCCTTCCCCTGCCCCTACCTCTCACCTCACTACCAGCAACCTGCAAGGCGTCTCCCCCTTCGCCTTCATCAGGCTCAATCCGAATTGATTCGGTCTAGGAGCCGTGTAGGCCGAGGAAATCCTCCTCCAGGCCGTCATTGAGGTCCGCCGCAGCGGACGGGCCAGGACGCGGGCCAGGCCGTTGCGCCGCCGCAGCACCATCTGGAAAACAAAAACTCACATGTGAGCCCCCCACACCAACATCCCTAACCCTCCCACGATTACCTGGGGGCTTAGGAGAGGAACACATATCAGAAGAAACATTCGACAAACCACCAAAATGACAAACAGACTTTCCACTCACACCAGGGGAAGAGGGGACAAACTCCTCATCAGACGTTTCAAGTGCCAGCCCCACAGCCCCAGAATCCAATTCAAAATCCTCAAGCTCCTCTTCAGAGCCGTACTCACAATCTACTAATAACCCTTGATGCCTCCCATCCCCCACCTGACCCAACCCATCCTGTGGCAGTTCACTAGGCCCAGCCGACACATCCAGAGGCAAAATAACAGGGCCCCCCCCGCCCCCCTCACAGACACAACATTTGGCGCCAAGCTATTATCCCCTTCACTATCACTATCGGGAACAACCCCCCCAAACGAAAACGGCACCCCGCTAGGCCCAGAAACCACCACATCCCTCCCAGCTCCCAAGCCACTGCTCCCAGGCCCCTCCCGGCCGTACACCGGCTGAATATCACCTGCTGCCACATGTGAGGCCGTCGTAGCCGTCACCTGCCGCTCCGGTTCCGCTCCAGTTCCGCGCCGCTCCTCACCGCCGATGATGTCATCGCCTGGGGCCTAGAAGATGATGATGCCCCCTCTGCCGCGGCCGCTGTCTTCCTGCTCGAGCCGGATCCAATCTTCCTCCCCGCCGGCCTACAGCTCACCTCCGGACTCAGCCTAACTGGAGGCCTTGAAGGCCTCGACGACCTCTTCCTCAGCGGGACGCCACCAGTCTCCGGACCGGCAACTGAAGCCCCCAGAAGCGACCGGACCTGCGACTCCAACCAGGTAGGTCCTTTTTCAGCTGCCGCCTCACGAAGCCTGCACAACAGCTCCTCCACAGAAGCCATAGGCATGCAGGGCGGGAGAACCAACAGAGGATGTTCTCTCTTACTATGCAAAAACAGTCTGCTGGTTTTCCCGCTCTGCATGTCCCTTTTAAAACCTCCCCTCGTTCCTCCTCTAATCCCTCCTACCTCAAATAAGGGCCTCTTCCTCCACAGGTCATGGCTCCTTCCGACCATGCCTTGCAATCTCCAGGAGCCCCTTTGTTCTCTTGATATTTTTATTTAAAAAGCAGGAATGTAAGCTTAAGAACCAGCCATTTTTTATAGCCACCAATCAGCAAGCGCTCCTAAGCTTGCATTCCTGCTTTTTAAAATAAAGATAACAAGAGAACAAAGACAATGTGATAATAGGAGTAAATTAGAATGTTGCTTAAAATTGCATACTCTATTTGAATCATGAAAGAAAACAATTGGGTTTAGTATCCCTTTTAGTTTACATGATACTGTCATTAGTACCTAATTTGAGCATAGCCAAATTGTGTATTTATAAACCACCAACATATTTTATGCTCAAAATGAGCAACACAAAACCTAATATAAAAAATATTTTATAATATGTAATAATAATCATTTAATATTACTATTTAATATTATAATAGTATTATATTATATATATATATATATATATATATATATATATATATAAATATACACAGTATATATATATATATACACACATATATACACACACACATAAATATATATATATATATATATATATATATATATATATATATAACACCTAAGGCTTAAGACAAAGCTGTTTGTTTTCCTGAAACGTCACAGATAAAAGTTGGTAATACACTAGAGTTTGGTTTCCTTGTGGCTGTAACTGAACAAGGTTTGCTTTCCTATTTAATAATCAAACAGCGCCCTATAAAGTTGCTCTGAGCTTTGTAAGTGAGAGTGCCCTCTCTTCGGACTATAATATTATTTATATATCTATATGTATGTCTTAACTATAATATTATTTATATATCTATATGTATGTCTTGACTATAATATTATTTATATATCTATGTATGTCTTAACTATAATATTATTTATATATCTATATGTATGTCTTGACTATAATATTATTTATATATCTATATGTATGTCTTGACTATAATATTATTTATATATCTATATGTACTGTATGTCTTGACTATAATATTATTTATATATGTTTGTCTTTTGCCAAAATATAAAGACTGTGAATTAATTGTAAAGCATATTGCCAGAAGCTTGTTACATGACTAAAGGCTGGGTTTTTAGGCTTCAATACATTGTGCTTCTATTTTCTGAAAACAGCAACTAGCCCCTATAATTTGTCCAGTACCAAAGATAATATAGTGAAGAGAGGCACTACATAGAAAAATGAACACGCATAAGAACATATTCACATGTTTTTAACCCCTTAATGCCGGTATAATAGTGTTCACATCGGAAAGATGCTCCAATGTAAATGCTATTTGTAAAAATGAAATCACGCAATCTTTCATGCGATTGTGTGATTTCAAGGCCATGATCAGATCATGGGGGGGCTGCCTAAGCTGCTACGCCTGCCCCACAGGTCAATCCTTGCCTAGGTCAAAGAGGGAAGCTGCAGGACAGGTTAAAAATCACTGCCATATAGGGTAGGACATTTCATGCCATCTTAACGACGTTAAAGCTCAGTGCTGTCAGGACAGTAGTGTTCTGAGAAAAGATTGCCAAACTGTAAGATCTGTAGTGCGAAAATCTTTACAGAATTACACTGAGATTAGAGACCATTTCATATATGGAACTCCTCATGTTCAGCCTATTTTACAAAAAACAATTACGCTTTGTATTTTGTACTTAAAAGTATGAATTCCAAAGTGATTTTTGCACATCCAGTGTACTTAAATTGCAATCTACGCTGTGCATATTTAATACGTTTTTTTCCTGAGTAATTTAAAAATGATAAATTTTTTATAAAATATAATTTTTGGTAAAGAATGTTCTTAATTTTTTTGATGCATTTTAACAATAAAATTTTGCTTTTGCATATTTTTTGTGAATGATTCGATTATTGATTTTGTATTGTGCACTTTTGTGTCTAAATCTCCTCCTATACAGGGAGTGCAGAATCATTAGGCAAGTTGTATTTTTGAGGATTAATTTTATTATTGAACAACAACCATGTTCACAATGAACCCAAAAAACTCATTAATATCAAAGTTGAATAGTTTTGGAAGTAGTTTTTAGTTTGTTTTTAGTTATAGCTATTTTAGGGGGATATCTGTGTGTGCAGGTGACTATTACTGTGCATAATTATTAGGCAACTTAACAAAAAACAAATATATACCCATTTCAATTATTTATTTTTACCAGTGAAACCAATATAACATCTCAAAATTAACAAATATACATTTCTGACATTCAAAAACAAAACAAAAACAAATCAGTGACCAATATAGCCACCTTTCTTTGCAAGGAAACTAAAAAGCCTGCCATCCATGGATTCTGTCAGTGTTTTGATCTGTTCACCATCAACATTGCGTGCAGCAGCAACCACAGCCTCCCAGACACTGTTCAGAGAGGTGTACTGTTTTCCCTCCTTGTAAATCTCACATTTGATGATGGACCACAGGTTCTCAATGGGGTTCAGATCAGGTGAACAAGGAGGCCATGTCATTAGATTTTCTTCTTTTATACCCTTTCTTGCTAGCCACGCTGTGGAGTACTTGGACGCGTGTGATGGAGCATTGTCCTGCATGAAAATCATGTTTTTCTTGAAGGATGCAGACTTCTTCCTGTACCACTGCTTGAAGAAGGTGTCTTCCAGAAACTGGCAGTAGGACTGGGAGTTGAGCTTGACTCCATCCTCAACCCGAAAAGGCCCCACAAGCTCATCTTTGATGATACCAGCCCAAACCAGTACTCCACCTCCACCTTGCTGGCGTCTGAGTCGGACTGGAGCTCTCTGCCCTTTACCAATCCAGCCACGGGCCCATCCATCTGGCCCATCAAGACTCACTCTCATTTCATCAGTCCATAAAACCTTAGAAAAATCAGTCTTGAGATATTTCTTGACCCAGTCTTGACGTTTCAGCTTGTGTGTCTTGTTCAGTGGTGGTCGTCTTTCAGCCTTTCTTACCTTGGCCATGTCTCTGAGTATTGCACACCTTGTGCTTTTGGGCACTCCAGTGATGTTGCAGCTCTGAAATATGGCCAAACTGGTGTCAAGTGGCATCTTGGCAGCTGCACGCTTGACTTTTCTCAGTTCATGGGCAGTTATTTTGCGCCTTGGTTTTTCCACACGCTTCTTGCGACCCTGTTGACTATTTTGAATGAAACGCTTGATTGTTCGATGATCACGCTTCAGAAGCTTTGCAATTTTAAGAGTGCTGCATCCCTTTGCAAGATATCTCACTATTTTTGACTTTTCTGAGCCTGTCAAGTCCTTCTTTTGACCCATTTTGCCAAAGGAAAGGAAGTTGCCTAATAATTATGCACACCTGATATAGGGTGTTGATGTCATTAGACCACACCCCTTCTCATTACAGAGATGCACATCACCTAATATGCTTAATTGGTAGTAGGCTTTCGAGCCTATACAGCTTGGAGTAAGACAACATGCATAAAGAGGATGATGTGGTCAAAATACTCATTTGCCTAATAATTCTGCACTCCCTGTATGAATATGCAGCATACACCCCCTTAGCGAGACACCCTGTTTTCAGCATAAAAAGTGGCTTTAGATCATTCCACCAGGGAACTAGAAGTACTGGTGAGCATTCTTTAATAATGTTGTCAGCCCAGAGACCTTTAGATTATCGGGCCCTAAATTTACAATGACCCTGCTTTTTGAAATATAGTTTCTAACTCAAGGAAGCATTCCTTATGACAATTTATAGGTTAACCGTCTGTAGTCTGGGAGGGATTGTGTGCTAGCAACATGGCTGGGCAACTATTTGTATAAAGAAAAAGAATAGGTTAAAAGCAACCCATTAAATGCTTTTCCCTCTGCTTTACCTGTGCTGTCCTCAGGCCCACAAGGTGATCAATGACTGAAGACACCCAGTGAGATCAATGGAGAGAATATTTTTTAACTGGATCACAACTTCAATAAGCAGGATCCCGAGAGGAACGTGAAGATCTGCCCAGTAAAACTCCCCCACATTGTTCCCCTGTGCTTGTTTCCAGTTATTTTGACTGGTGTTGGGACTTAGCTAGCCAACGGGCCCACCAGGAATGTGCTTGGTGTGCCCGATGGCCAGTTCGGGCCTGGGCTATAGCTATAATGAGGGATTGAACGAGATTGAGGGTTTGTTCTATGGTTATGATGATGGTATAAGCTAGGTGAAGCTAGACTAAGGGCTCAGTCTATGTCTAGATAAATTATAATCTAGACAAAGTTTGGGCTATGGCTAGGATATGTGCAAGACTGATGGTTTGGGCTATGGCTACGATGAGGGTATAAATTAGACTAAGAGTTTGGGCTATGGGTAGGGTGAGGGTATAAGCTACATTTAAGGTTTGGGCTATGGCTAGGGTGAGAGTATGAGTTAGACTGAGGGTTTAGGCTATGGCCAGGGTGAGGGTATGTGCTAGACTGAGGATTCAGGCTATGGGTAGCGTGTGGGTATGAGTTAGATTGAGGGTGTGAGCTACAATGTTGGTGCAGGTGATGACTAGGGTTGAAAGTATGAGCTAGGCTGAGTATTTGAGTTGTGGCTAGGCTGAAGGTATGAGGGTTTGGACTATGGCTAGGATAAGGATATAAGTTAGGGTGAGGGTATGAGCTAGACTGAGGATTTGGGTTATGGCTAGGACGAGGTTATGAGCTAGATTGAGGGGTTGGGCTATGTCTAGGGTGAGAATATAAGATAGATTTAGGGTTCAGACTATGGCTTAGGTAGTTGTTTCATCAGTGTAGTAGCTCATGTGCCTTATTGCTTATGATTGAGGAGATAAGATAAGAGCTATGACTAGTGCAACATGGGTAGGGGTTTGGACCATGGCTAGGGTTTGGAATCTGGTAAGGCTAAGAACTAAATTGAGGGTAAGGGTATGAGCTAGACTGAGGATTTGGGCTATGGCTAGAGTGTGGGTATGAACTAGATTGAGGGTATGGCTAGGGTTTGGAATCAGGTAAGGCTAAGAACTAAATTGAGGTACGGGTATGAGCTAGACTGAGGAATTGGACTATGGCTAGAATGTGGGTATGAACTAGATTGAGGGTATGATCTACAATGTTGGTTAAGGTTATGGCTAGGGTTGAAAGTATGAGATAGGCTGAGGATTTGAGCTGTGGATAGGCTGAAGGTATGAGCTAGACTGCCGTTTCAGTCTATGGCTGAGGATTCTATCTATGGCGATGGTATGAGCTAGATTTGGGGGTTGGGCTATGGCTAGGGTCGAAGGTATGAGCTAGACAGCTTTTTAGCAAGGTTTGGTATTTGGGCTACAGTTAGGGTTTGTATTATGGATAGAGTAGGGTTGGGCATTCATTTCAGAATGAAACCATTTTCATTCCAAAAAAAAGGAATATCAAAAAGAATGCACAGGGGAATTTAATGAAAACAAAGGAACAATACAGAATTCAACAATATGTATTAATTTTCTAGAAATGGCTAATATATGTACCTACATGCGCCAGAGGTAACTGGAGGCTTTGGACGTTCAGCTCCCGAGCCTGCACTAACTTTAGTGCAGGCCCCAGGAGCCGAGCATGCAAAGCTTCCAGTTAGCTTCAAGAGGAGCTCGTTAGTGCACCCTCTACTACAGGTGAATTTTTTATTTTGCAAATGTTTAAAGAATATTCAGTATTCGTTTTGTTTTAAACTAAATGAATACTGAATAGTGCAGCAACTGAATATTCGGGGAAACAAATTTCCCCAAATATTTGGTATGAAAATTTCATCCATACCAAAAAAAATTATCGGCTGCAAATGTCTTATTGGCTATAGCTTTGGGTTAGTGTTAACCCCCTGAATGATACCCAGGTCTGCAGTAAACTGGAGTCATCTCTACTATCCAAAGGGTTAAATTAAATTTGCCTCTCCCCCAACAGAAATGTGTTATTGAACTCATGAAGACATCATGGTTGCTGTATTTTTGCAGCTGCATTGTTTTTGAGTTGAAACTATCAATGAGAACATTAACTGTACATCAGTTGCTGAATATGGGATTCCCTGTAAACTTTTGTTCTGTTATCTGGTCAGACTTGCATCATTTTCTAAAACAAAAGGTACTAGGACATGGGTGGAGATTTTTTTTTTTTTGTAAGTATGAGCCAAAACCGATGATTTTATTCTAAATATTACTTTGAGTGCTCAGGGTACCTTAAAAAAAATAAGACGCCATTAAAGAATAAAAAAATAAATAAAACAAAGTATTATATATAAAGTTCCAACTTAAAGGGACAGTATACACTCATTTTCATATAACTGCATGTAATAGACACTACTATAAAGAATAAGATGCACAGATACTGATATAAAAATCCAGTATAAAACTGTTTAAAAACTTACTTAGAAGCTGTCAGTTTGGCTTTGTTGAAAAGGTAGCTGGAAAGCCCACTGCAAGTGGCAAATAAGACACTCCCCCTCCCCCTTCTTTTGCATATGAAAAGACCCTTTACACAAACAGGAGCAAGCTGGAGAAGGTAGCTGACAGTATTCACATAAAACTTTGGGGCTTGGTTAGGAGTCTGAAAATCAGAGCAATGTTATTTAAAAATAAGCAAAACTATACATTTATTTAAAAAAAACAACTTTATGGGCTATATAAATAGATCCTCAACAAAACATTTATGCAAAGAAAAAATGAGTGTATAATGTCCCTTTAAGTGCTGACTACATATCATAAATTCATACAAAAAATAAAATAGTAAGCACTACGTTTGCAGTCAATGAAACCACACAGAAGAAGAATGTCAGCTGATTCAGGTTTGCCATCCCCGCACATAGAGATTAGATGACCTGCCTGAGGTCTTGACCTTGGATAATCAGAAGTTTGTCAAGTTGCAATTTCACTTACTTGCCAGATCATAAATATTTGAAGCGAATGAATAATACATCAAGATTATTCATATATTCATTTGTAGCTCAACTTTTACAGAACATGAGCAGAGCGGAATTTATTTTCTAGATAAGGTGACTGCTTGGTTTGTTTCAGTATCTATTGTTAACCACATAGTGACCAGAACTTTTATACTCTGCTACCATTTTTTAACATGCACTAGCAACAAATTGTTTTTATATTTTATTATATGTATAGTCTTATTTATTTTTATTTCTATTTTTACATCTACTAGCAACTTTATATTCTCTAGGTATAAAATTTGATTCTTTTTTCCAGAATGGTTTTGTATAGTATAGGGAATGGACATAACTATATACTAATTGTTTAAATTATATTTCTTTCACTGTGCCCCATCCTTAAAGGGATAGGGAAGTCAAAATTAAACTTGCATGATTCAGATAGAGCATGTTATTTTAAGACACTTTTAAATTCACTTCTATTTTCAAATGTGCTTTGTTCTCTTAGTATCCCTTGTTAAAAATGCATACGCACATATCATACACTAGTGGGAGCTGCTGCTAATTGGTGCCTGCACACTTTTGTCTCTTGTGATTGGGTAAATAGATATTGTCAGCTTCCTGTCAGTAGTGCAATGCTGTCCCTTCAGCAATGGAGAACAAGAGAATGAAGAAAATTTGATAAAAGTAAATTGGAAAGTTGTTTAAAATTGTATGTACTATCTGAATCTTAAAAGAATATTTTGGGGTTTACTATTCCTTTAAGCTCCTTTTGTAATTGTAAGTGTATTACTGGGTATTTATATTTCGCCATATCATATTTCCGTACAGACAGAACGCTAAAAATGCGACTGCTATTTTTCTGTCTCGTGTAATCTATAGATAATCGCATGGATAGTTTTTTCTTCACCATTTGAATAACATACATGGTTGTTTTTTAGATTAAATGATATATACTGGGCATAGGTAAGGAATATATGAATATATATTTATTCCCCTTCTCTACATATCTAGTATTGATCTCAATCTATTATGAACACTTGTGTCAATTGTGTAATTTGATTATCTGCTTGTTCCTCCTCTGCAATCTGTCATATTGTTTTATCCTTGCCCTTGTATAGTATCTGTCACTGTGTTTTCAATGTTTTTAGAATCACATGGGTCTGTCGTACGGTATCCGGTTGCCATGGCAACCAATGACGTAGGAGTGTACCACGCGTTTGAGGGACTTCCGGAATGCCACCGACAGTACCGCGGGTGGGAGTCAGGAGCCTTTATAAGGCTGGTAAGTAATATGTATGTTTGTAATGTCGTTTTGAGGACATGGGAATCCCCAAAACGCCATCCTAAATAAAAAAAACTTTTATACTCAGGACCCGGTGAGTATATTGGGACTGAGTGCACCCTGGGCTAAAAGAAATTTATGAAGTGTTACTGAGCGTGCTGCACCACCACTGTGAACTATATATATATATATATATATATATATATATATCATACACACACATATATTATAGCTCACCTGTCGGGTACACTGCTTTATCTGTTTAGTCTGGGGTGAGAGGCTTTATGCTGGGGTATTTATTTTACACAAAATATTTATTTTGGCAAAAAGTTCAATAGGTATGATCATAGTTTGGAATTTATATTTTAAACTAGTTTCTATCAATCACAGTGCTAAAGAATGTTTTGGACGAACTTCATGCTGTGATAAAGTTGCAGCAATGATCATAAAATAACATCTTTAAATTATTTAGGGTGAGATTACAAGTGATGCTCTATTTGTTTTATTTTTTTCTCATGCGCAAACTTTGCTAGAAGTAATTTTTTAACACGGGCGAAACCCTAGCCATGCTAACTTCAGGACTTCAGATATTGCGAGCGCATTAACTTCTTCTCCCCCCCATAGACTTCAATGTAATGCGCCGTTTTAAAAAACCTAACACTTCTCGCCCACACACAACCCGACAAGTGTTAGACCAATGGTGCTAAGCTGAAAGTGAGTTATGGATATTTTACATTCCAATGTTCTTCACATTTATTTATTTTTTAAATATTTATTTCTATATATGAATATATACAGATATAGTTATATAAATATCTACTTAGAAATACAAAGAACCTCTTTTTCTAAGTAAAAGGGCTCCAAAGTGTGTGTGTGTGTATGTATATATATATATATATATATATATATATAAAAGTGTTTATATGTATGTATATACATCTATACACATATAAACTCATAAATACATATGTATATACAGTATCTCACAAAAGTGAGTACACCCCTCACATTTTTGTAAATATTTTATTATATCTTTTCATGTGACAACACTGAAGAAATGACACTTTGCTACAATGTAAAGTAGTGAGTGTACAGCCTGTATAACAGTGTAAATTTGCTGTCCTTTTAAAATAACACACAGCAATTAATGTCTAAACCATTGGCAACAAAAGTGAGTATACCCTTAAGTGGAAATGTCCAAATTAGGCCCAAAGTATCAATATTTTGTGTGGCCACCATTATTTTCCAGCACTGCCTTAACCCTCTTGGGCATGGAGTTCACCAGAGTTTCACAGGTTGCCAATGGAGTCCTCTTCCACTACTCCATGATGACATCATGGAGCTGGTGGATTTTAGAGACCTTGCGCTCTCCCACCTTCAATTTGAGGATGCCCCACAGATGCTCAATAGGGTTTAGGTCTGGAGACATGCTTGGCCAGTCCATAACCTTTATTGGAAAAAAGATTAAACTTCTTGCGCTATAAATCCAACAGCAAGGACCAGGACCACAGATGGATACTAGTTCCCTACAAACTAGCAAAAGGAATATTGAAGTGAAAAAACAAGTACTCTGGGCGCCTTAAAGGGCAGGTCAAAAAAATGTCCTAATACATATGAAAAAAATCTTTTAACAAATGATAGGTAAATGATCAAGAAAAAAAAAAAATCTTTTAACAAATGATAGGTAAATGATCAAGAAAAAAACAACAGCCAATTGAAATGAATGTTAAAATATAATTTAATTAGACTTTACTAAATGTATTTAAAGAGTTGTAAGCGAAATAATTAATACAATGAGATAAATATAAAAAGGCAATACTAAATGTACATAAATGTATGCATACATTTTTTTTTTATATAAAATAAGTGATTCTCTGTAAGTGACCTATCTATGTAGAGAGAAGACCTCTAAAGACACTTCAAAAAACTTAGCCTCTGCTGCAGACAGGGTTAAGGAAGCAAAAAAGCAGTACTAATGAGAGAAAACGAATCCTGGTGATTTAAGCAAAATAACAATGAGCTGCAACAATGATGCTCAATTCAATTTCAAAGGGTTCCCAGAGCATGAAACAGCTCTGGGAACCCTCTGTGTGTGATGGGAAGAAAGCCGCCAAGCTCCTCTCCCCTGCAAACTCTGGAATTCCACCCTCAGCTGTGTGATGTCCGTTTGTTGCTTCAGTGTTTCCTGGAGTACGGTGTCCTTAGTGAGCTGTTTCATGCTGGTGGTATAACTGCTACACTGGATTACAAAAACACTTGGAGCTCCTGAACAAATTAAGGTACTATTTCTTCACGGCTATATCCTGCGCAGGATTGCCGTTTTACACCAATCCTAAAACTTTTAAATTGAATTGAGCATCATTGTTGCAGCTCATTGTTATTTTGCTTAAATCACCAGGATTCGTTTTCTCTCATTAGTACTGCTTTTTTGCTTCCTTAACCCTTTCTGCAGCAGAGGCTAAGTTTTTTGAAGTGTCTTTAGAGGTCTTCTCTCTACATAGATAGGTCACTTACAGAGAATCACTTATTTTATATAAAAAAGTTTTTATGCATACATTTATGTACATTTAGTATTGCCTTTTTATATTTATCTCATTGTATTAATTATTTCGCTTACAACTCTTTTAATACATTTAGTAAAGTCTAATTAAATTATATTTTAACATTCATTTCAATTGGCTGTTGTTTTTTTCTTGATCATTTACCTATCATTTGTTAAAAGATTTTTTTCATATGTATTAGGACATAATCAACTCATATATTTTTTTGACCTGCCCTTTAAGGCGCCCACAGTACTTGTTTTTTCACTTCAACAGTCCATAACCTTTACCCTCAGCTTCTTTAGCAAGGCAGTGGTCGTCTTGGAGGTGTGTTTGGGGTCGTTATCATGTTGGAATATTGCCCTGTGGCCCAGTCTTTGAAGGGAAGGGCTCATGCTCTGCTTCAGTATGTCAAAGTACATGTTGGCATTCATGGTTCCCTCAATGAACTGTAGCTCCCCAGTGTAGGCAGCACTCATGCAGGCCCAGACCATGACACTCCCACCACCATGCTTGACTGTAGGGAAGACACACTTGTCTTTGTACTCCTCACCCGGTTGCTGGCACACACGCTTGACACCATCTGAACCAAATAAGTTTATCTTGGTCTAATCAGACCACAGGACATGGTTCCAGTAATCCATGTCCTTAGTCTACTTGTCTTCAGCAAACTGTTTGCAGGCTTTCTTGTGCATCACCATGCAGACCAATTTAATGCAGTTTGCAGTGTATGGACTGAGCACTGACAGGCTGACCCCCCACCCCTAAAACCTCTGCAGCAATGCTGGCAGCACTCATACATCTATTTCCCAAAGACAACCTCTAGATATGATGCTGAGCATGTGCGCTCAACTTCTTTGGTCGACCATGGCGAGGCCTGTTCTGAGTGGAGCCAGAGGAAAGAAGTGTAGAGGAGCACCTGCTTGTTAAAAGTTCATCTTTATTTGAAAATCCATTAAAACATTGTCACCAACATGATAACAGTATAAAACAATCAGGCGAGGGCTCAGACATAGCTGTGACCCCTCATCTGATTGTTTTATACTGTTATCATGTTGGTACTGTTATCATGTTGGTGACAATGTTTTAAAGGATTTTCAAATAAAGATTAACTTTTAACAAGCAGGTGTTCCTCTACACTTTTTTCCTCTGGCTACTTATTGACCGCTAAGAGTAGAGCACAGCTGCTGCACTGGAAAGTCTCCATCACTCAGGATTGGCTACTAGGGGTTGAGTGACAGAGCCACAAACCAATCATAACCGACTGCTAAGAAAACATCTGAAAGAGGATATCGAGGAGGACGAGAGCAGAAACCCTCACGCTGGAACCAGCGTATCCGGATACGAGCCAAACAAGTAAGCCTTAAAGCGTTTTTTGGGCTCAAATGGATGAGTATATCCTAGGACCGGACGGCCCAAGACATTTGGGGTAAGCGGTTCCCAACAGATCACAATGTTGAGGGCTTATTGGAGCGCTTTGTGTCACTCTTAAAAGTACCCAGCTCTATATGGTCATTTAGTAACTTTTCCTTCCCTGTCATTGACATACTTGTACCCTTATAGGGTTTTTTGAATCTTTGGGACTACAGACTATGGATTACTGTGTGCATCATTTCTTTTTTGTACTCTATTCTGAGTGGAACCTGTCCTGTGAAACCTCTGTATGGTCTTGCCCACCGTGCTGCAGCTCAGTTTCAGGGTCTTGGCAATCTTCTTATAGCCTAGGCCATCTTTATGTAGAGCAACAATTCTTTTTTTCAGATCTTCAGAGAGTTCTTTGCCATGAGGTGCCATGTTGAACTTCCAGTGACCAGTATGAGAGAGTGATAACACCAAATTTAACACACCTGCTCCCCATTCACACCTGAGATCTTGTAACACTAACGAGTCACATGACACCGGGGAGGGAAAATGGCTAATTGGGCCCAAATTGGACATTTCCACTTAGGGGTGTACTCACTTTTGTTGCCAATGGTTTAGACATTAATGGTTGTGTGATAAGTTATTTTGAGGGGACAGCAATTTTACACTGTTATACAGGCTGTACACTCACTACTTTACATTGTAGCAAAGTGTCATTTCTTCAGTGTTGTCACGTGAAAAGATATAATAAAATATTTACAAAAATGTGAGGGGTGTACTCACTTTTGTGAGATACTGTAAAATACTGTACATGCATACACATTTTATATTTTATATATATATATATATATATATATATATATATATATATATATATATATATATATATATATATATAGTTAGTGTGACCATATTGCCGCTTTAAAATTTCATATGTGTCCCTTTTTAAGATGGCAATATGGTCACTATATATATATATATATATATATATATATATATATATATATATATATACACACACTATATAATATATATATATATATATATATATATATACACACAATAATTTATTTTCTAAGTGAAAAAATTGAAATGTAAAATATTTACATTAAAAACGCAGTAAAACATATTAAAAATATTTTTCATGTTTAAATGTATTTGAGTGGAAAGGGCTCCAAAGTGTGTATATGTATGTTTGTATATAAACACATAAATACATATGTATATACATACATACATACATACACATATTTATATATATATATATATATATATATATATACTGTATACATACACACACACACACATACATACATACATTGTTGCCCTTTCCAATCAAATAACTTGTCATATACCATATACCTTGTAAACCTTATTAAAAAAAATATATAATATTTATATGAAATATTTTTAGCAGAAAGTTTATATATGAGTGTTATAGTTTATTTTAATGAACGTATGTGTTTGGTAAACTTTTTTTTTTTAACCCTTACACTAGGTCTTCAGGCGCACTATTGAGCGCAACTTTTGTTTATGCTTGAGCGCAACCGTTTACTTGTAATAGATACACTAGTTAGCGTGGTCGTGATATTGCTTATTGCCACCCACTCTAACTTTAATGCACTACTTGTAATCTAGACATTATTGGTAGTTTTACTCAGTACAGTATAATTTAGTTTATATTTATTTAATTTAATCCTTAAAGGGACAATGTACTCAGGCAAGCAGTTGGTAAGAGTTAATTGTATTCCAAGCAGCTGTAGCAAAACTATTTCAAATGGGATAGGCTCTATACTCACTGGGAGGTCTTTTTCTGTTGCTGCCTCTTGCGTACATATCTTTCTATAGCCAGTATCACAGTATTTATATTTTTAGTATAGGTGGCAGTTTTAACAGGCAAATGTAGCTATTTCAAATGACAAAATTAAGGTAAAATAGCGGTTTGTAAACCATTTTATACACTCCAGCAGGTAAAATTAATTATTGCCAACAATGTCCCTTTAATGCATAATCATGAGGCTATTTAACCCTTTTGGGAACAGAGGAGCACAGCTTAATCTTCTCTGACAACCTATGTGTTAAATAATGGAAGTAAAGAAAGAATATCTTTATATGCATTACTGTTAGTTATTTTGGGCTAACCCATGGATGTGACACTTTTTATTTAGCCAACAAAAGTATTATTAAAAGGGAGGAAGTGGTTAGACATAAGCTCTTTATAGCACACACATTGTGCTGCTCTATATATGGGGTGATGCATAGATAACACACCCAAGAATATTAATTTAACACAATACCCTTTAGTAGTTTTATCCACTACACCTTCTTATAATTAACAGAGTTATTTTGATATGCTGGGCTGGTTTGTTTAGCTTTATGCTGCCGTGTCATTAATAAAAAACATATTGTTATTACTGACTGGGTCATCTCATTGCTAAGACCCAAGTCCTTCTCTCGCTACCCAATCCACAGGCATGTTCTAGAGCGGCGGTTTTCAAACTGTGGGGCGTGCCTCCATAGGGGGCGCAAGAGCAAATCAGGTGCGGCTCGGGAGAGCCAGTTTGTTTGTTTTTTCTCAAATTTGCACACTTCTTATGTTCTTCTGAGCGAGTAGTGCATGGCCGCCTTAAGGCGAGTGCTGTGGGACAGGGCGGATGTGTAAGGTGTGACATTGTGTGTGTGATTACAAGGGGCACACTAATATGTTTTTCGCTGGAGCTCTAAATGCACTCAAAGTAAAAAAATGAGTGCGGCCGGGTTAGTGTGCATATTACAAGTTCAAAGTAAAACAGTAGGTGCAAGCGAAAGACTCAGGTGCGCTAAATTCAAGACTTTGGATATTGTGAGATTTATGAGTGTAATAGTTTAATATGTTTTTGATGTGTTTTGTGAAAACCTTTTTTTAACCCTTATACTTTACATCAGATTTCAAATCACGCTAAATATTCTAGAGCAGTTTCGTCTTTCTCTCAAGCACTACCTATAACTTTCAACTTGTAATATGAGCGCTATTTAAAACGGTTGCAATCTCTATTGAAAGTATAGGTTGTGCTAGAGTGATGCCGGTAGCACTAACCATTCTCTGGTAAATAATTTTTACCAGGGACTTGTAATATCAAGTGGTTCACTAATGTGGTACAACCAATTACAACCAATCAATATGAACCTCCTGCTCTTATTAACATTAACAGGGTTGGCTCTTACAGCCTCCTTCATAGTTGACTACAGTGATGAGTCTTACATGAAGACGACCCTTGTTACTGTAAATATGAGGTAGATCACTGACTGGCTGTACCACTGGGTAAGACTAATGTCCCTTTAAACAATTAAAACATTTTTGCAGCTATAACTCTGCTAGCCGAGCCATTCTAATCCCCTGTGCTCCGGCCGTCCACTTCAAAACTTAATTTTTTTGTGAGCTAATGGTTTGAACGGTTCTCCATTCGACCCTCTAACTACAAAAAAATTGCCGTAGGGCTAAAGTGCCGATTGGAGAACAGTTCAAACCATTAGCTCACCAAAAATATCATTTTTGAACTGGGCGGCCGAAGCGTGAGGTATTAGAATAGCACGGCTAGATTAAAAAGCAAGTTACAGCGCATCTTTTTTTAGAAGTGATCACTTAAAGTCCCTCTAAAATATTGCTTAGATTCTGGACCTGATTTTAAAACAAGTAAAGTTTACCATTACTTTAAGAACTGCAGTAAAAGATGGCTTTAAAAAAGTGTGTGTGTATTTTTTAAAGACAAATATTTTCAATGGTAGTTAATAGCAGTGGATGAAGTGAATAAGTTTTCTGATGAGTGACTTTAAATAACCTCTCACAAGTATTACATGTTAATGCAATAAAATAACGGGTAATGTATAGGGATTCCTGGGCATGGAATAAGCCCACACATTTGTTTCTAAGGTTCTAAAGCAGAACAAAAGATAAACAAATTAGATGAGCTAAGAAAACTCTATTTGTATTAAACTGACATTCTACTGTCAGCATAAAAGATTCAGACAAAACCATGTAATTTTTAGAGACTTTTCAAGTTACTTCTATGATCAAATGTACTTCATTCTCTTGGTATCCTTTGTTAAAAATAAACCTAGGTAGGCTCAGGAGCAGCAGCATGCTAGATGGTGATTGATGGCTATACACATATGCCTCTTGTCATTGGCTCACCAGATGTGCTCAGCTAGGTCACATGTGTGTATTGCTGCCCTTAACTATCACCTAGATTACGAGTTATGCGCCCTATAAGGAAATTAACTAACGCAACAAAAGATGCGTTATTTAACCCTCTATAGCGCAGCCATTACAAGTTTTGAAACAGCCTGCTTGTGGTGTGATATGGTTGCGTTGAGCTCCATACCGCACACAATTCAAGCGCTGTTTTGACGTGCTCGTGCACACTTTCCCTATAGACATCAATGGGGAGAAGGTGTCAGAAAAAAACCTTACACCTGAAGCGCGGATCGAAAAGCTCCGTAACGCAGCCCCATTGATGTCTATGAGGAAAAAAAAGTTACGTTTAAACCTAACACCCTAACATAAACCCTAAGTCTAAACACCTCTAATCTGCCGCCCCGACACCTAGATAATGTTATTAACCCCTAATCTGCCGCTCCCGATATCGCCGCCACCTAAATAAATCTCTTAACCCCTAATCTGCTGCTCCCGATATCGCGCCACTATACTAAAGCTATTAACCTTTATTCCCCTGCACCCCAACATCGCCCACACTATAATAAATCTATTAACCCCTATTCCGCCGCTCCCTGAGATCGCCGCCACTAAATAAAGTTATTAACCCCTAAACCACATCACTACCACTAAATAAACCTATTAACCCCTAAACCGCCAGCCCCCCACATCGCAACAACCTAAATTAAACTATTAACCCCTATACCTAACCCTAAACCTAACACCCCCTAACTTTAACATAATTAAAATAGAGCTAAATTAAAATTACAATTATTAACTAAATAATACCTATTTAAAACTAAATACAAACTTACCTGTGAAATAAAACCTAAGCTGCCTTATACTAAAACCTTACAAAAAATAAAAAACACTAAAATTACAAAAAATAAAAAAATCTACCATTACAAAAAATAACAAACGAAATTATCTAAAACAATAAAAAATATTCCTATTCTAATACCCTTTAAAAAAAAAAAAAAACACCCCAAAATAAAAAAGCTTAATCTAGAATAAACTACCAAGGGCCCTTAAAAGGGCCTTTTGTGGGCCCTTTGTAGGACATTGCCAGCTTTTTTGCTACAAAACAAACACCCCCTAACAGTATACAACCCCACCCCCCAAACCCACAAAATAAAAATAAAGTAAAACCTCATCAACCCATTGCCCTGAAAAGGGCATTTGTGTGGGCATTGCCATTAAAACGGCATTTAGCTCTTTTCCTGCCTTTAAAAGCACATTCAGCTCTTTTATGAAATGCCCAAGCCCTAATCTAAAAATAAAAACCCACTCCAAAACGAAAAAAATACATTACATAAAATAACAAATTATCAAAAATAATAAAAATTATTCCTATTCTAATACCCATTTAAAAAAAAACACCCCAAAATAAAAAACCTAATCTAGAATAAACTACTTAATAGCCCTTAAAATGACCTTTTGTAGGGCATTGCCCTAAGTTAAACAGCGCTTTTACCTGAAAAAATACAAAGACTCACTAACATTACAAACCCCCACCCCCACCCCACAAAATAAAAAAAACTATCTAAAAAACCTAAGCTACCCATTGCCCTGAAAAGGGCATTTGTATGGGCATTGCCCTTAAAAGGGCATTTAGCTCATTTACGAAAAGCCCAAACCCTAAACTAAAAAAAACAACCCACCCAAAACACCTTAAAAAAATCCTACCACTAACCCCTGAAGATCCACTTACAGTTGCTGAAGTCCCGCTTGAAGGATCTTCATTCCAGCGGCTCCATCTTCATCAAGGCGGCTCCATCTTCATCCAGGCCGCATCTTCTATCTTCATCCTTCTATCAACGCGTTTTGGCCACGAATAGGCCTTTATCAAGACCATCGTCTTGATAAAGGCCTATTCGTGGCCGAAAAGCGTTGACATACTGGTGAGCTTGATTCTTATTACCACTATTGTCTCTTATATACAGTGTTGCACTATTGTATCTTTCTTTTTCAGGTGCATATTATTGCTATCTATTTTTATTGTTACTTTTATTGTATTTTTTGCATATGTGACTGTGGACTTTACCAAGATATTTTAACTAAACATATGTGAATTTGGTAATCACTATCCCTGATTCCTTGGCACCAAGGGTGCCGAAGCGGCCCTTTACCAGGGGCCTCCATTTTGTTTTTTCACATCTGTGACCTATATCACAGCATCTGGATCTGATTACTATCAACGTAATTTTTAATATTTTTTATTATCTTTTTCTCACGTCCCAAGGAATTACTATTCTTTTTCTTTTTTCACACTGGATTTAAGTATTGATTTTTCACAGGATCTGAAAGTTTAAGGATTTGTTTTTTTGGGTTGCTTTTTTACATACACAATTTTTTTTCCCACCATCACATCTTCACAACACCTGGAGGACATTTTGACAAATTTATGCGGAACTATCATTTTTGATTGAACATTATCACTAGCGCTAGTGTGAAAACACTCCACTTTTGGATTGGGTTGGTACCTGCCCCTTTTTTACCCCGCTCCCCCCACCTCACTTTTTGAGGTCCTCATGCTAGGACTTACACGTTATGTTTTGTTGCATTGAGTTTTAAAAAAATGTTATTGCTTAAAAAAAAATTTTTATTGCTGATTTGTAAGTGTTTATTGTTGATTTTACACAATTCACACCACCCTAGATCACATGTTATACTACTCACTAGCAGGCATTTCACTCACTAGATTCCACTATCAGTTATTCAACACACCAGTCCATTACTTTGTGGACTCATACACGTTGTTTTGGATATAGCTTAACCTGTGCCTTACATTACGACTTGTAAAGCCAGCTTGTTTTAACTTCTGTACCTCTTAGAAATTTCATGGATCCATGGATTTTATTATAACACTTTTTATTACAACATTGTATTTTAACATTTTATCTGCGACTCAACTTGATTGTTTATGTAATAAAATTATCTATAACATCCTTGAGTATTTAGCCTTTTAAGCTATCTTAGCGCTTACTATCGCTTCTTATTTGATAAAAGTAAATTAGAAAGTTGTTTAAAATTACATGCCCTATCTGAATCATGAAAGTTTTTTTTTACTTGACTGTCCCTTTAAAGGCAACCCTGCAGTAGGATTGTACACATTCTGCCCACGCTTTTGTATAGACTGACAAAGCATAGGAACTGCCTCATGGTGTAACATATTCATTCACTTTAAAGTTGAGTATAAAGCTAAAGATCTCACTCACAAGTGTATAAGCTTTCAGAATAAGCGCAGTAATCTCTAGTGGCAGTACACTACTACCCAAACAGGAGTTAGTTGAAAGATACTTTATTAACCCCTTAATGACCGCAGCACTTTTCCATTTTCTGTCCGTTTGGGACCAAGGCTATTTTTACATTTCTGCGGTGTTTGTGTTTAGCTGTAATTTTCCTCTTATTCATTTACTGTACCCACACATATTATATACCGTTTTTCTCGCCATTAAATGGACTTTCTAAAGATACCATTATTTTCATCATATCTTATAATTTACTATAAAAAATGTTATAAAATATGAGGAAAAAATTGAAAAAAACACACTTTTTCTAACTTTGACCCTCAAAATCTCCAACACTTCAACAACTACCAAAAAACTCCCATGCTAAATAGTTTCTAAATTTTGTCCTGAGTTTAGAAATACTCAATGTTTACATGTTCTTTGCTTTTTTTGCAAGTTATAGGGCAATAAGTACAAGTAGCACTTTGCTATTTCCAAATTTGTTTAAAAAAATTAGTGATAGTTACATTGGAACACTGATATCTGTCAGGAATCCCTGATTAACCCTTCACATATATATATTTTTTAAAAGAACACAACCTAAGGTATTAAACATGGGGTATTTTGACTCTTTCCATGCAACTATTTTACCACCAATCAATGCCAAAGTTTGAAAAAAAAAAAAAAAAAAGTGGTGATTTTTTGACAAAATAGCAATTCAAGAATACATTTACTGAGAACGTTAAGGGTTACTGCCAAATAACACCCCAATATGTCTTCAGCAGCATCTCCTGAGTACAGTGATACCACCCATGTATAGGTCTGTTGGGTTCTCTGGGGGCTAAAAGGCCTTATTTTTAGGGGGCGCATTCCCGTTTTTTAACTTGGAATTTTCACATCTGTCATCATGCACCCATGTCCTATTTGGGACATTTCTGAAGCCGGACAATGCAAATTACCCCCATCAAACCATATATTTTTAAAAAGTAGACACCCTAGGGTATTTCAAATGCTGGTATTTTAACACTTTGCATGCACTAATTCAACCACCAGTCTTTGTCAAACTTTTGGGTAGTCATTTTGGTGTGTTATTTTTCACACGCATTGTACTTTAGGCATGGATTCTCAGTTCCTGTTATATGTTACTGACCAAAAACACCTCAATATGTGTTCAACAACAACTTCTGAGTACAGTGATACCACCCATGTATAGGTGTGTCGGGTTCTCTGGGGGCTAAAAGGCCTTATTTTTAGGGGGCGCATTCCAGTTTTTCAACTTGGAATTTTCATATCTGTCATCATGCACCCATGTCCTATTTGGGACATTTCTGAAGCCGGGCAATGTAAATTACCCCCATCAAACCATATATTTTTGAAAAGTAGACACCCTAGGGTATTTCAAATGCTGGTATTTTAACACTTTCCATGCACTAATTCAACCACTAGTCTTTGTCAAACTTTTAGGTAGTCATTTTTTTGCATTATTTTTCACACACATTGTACTTTAGGCATATATTCTCAGTCCCTGTTATGTGTTACTGCCAAAAAAAACCTCAATATGTATTCAACAACATCTCCTGAGTACAGTGATACCACCCATGTATAGGTGTGTTGGGTTCTCTGGGGGCTAAAACGCCTTATTTTTAGGGGGCGCATTCCAGTTTTTCAACTTGGAATTTTCATATCTGTCATCATGCACCCATGTCCTATTTGGGACATTTCTGAGGCCGGGCAATGTAAATTACCCCCATCAAACCATATATTTTTGAAAAGTAGACACCCTAGGGTATTTCAAATGCTGGTATTTTAACACTTTCCATGCACTAATTCAACTACTAGTCTTTGTCAAACTTTTAGGCAGTCATTTTTTTGCATTATTTTTCACACACATTGTAATTTAGGCATATATTCTCAGTCCCTGTTATGTGTTACTGCCAAAAAAAAACTCAATATGTATTCAACAACATCTCCTGAGTACAGTGATACCACCCATGTATAGGTGTGTTGGGTTCTCTGGGGGCTAAAAGGCCTTAATTTTAGGGGGCGCATTCCAGTTTTTCAACTTGGAATTTTCACATCCCATGCACCCATGTCCTATGTAGGACATTTCTGAAGCCGGCCAATGTAATTTACCCCCATCAAACCATATATTTTTGAAAAGTAGACACCCTAGGGTATTTCAAATGCTGGTATTTTAACACTTTCCATGCACTAATTCAACCACCAGTCTTTGTCAAACTATTGGGCAGTCATTTTTTGTGTGTTATTTTTCACACACATTGTACTTTAGACATGAATTCTCAGCTCCTGTTATGTGTTACTGCCAAAGAAGACCCCAATATGTGTTCACCAACATCTCCTGAGTACAGTGATACCACCTATGCATAAGTTTCTTGGCTTGTTCGGGGGGTGTAATGCCAAATGTCCAACATGCGTTTGTGATTTTTTTTTTCACATTTAACATATTTTCTTTGCCTATTGTCTTTTTTGGGGTATTTTAACATACCCCAATTTATTTGTTTCCATGAATGTGCATATTTTTGAAATGTTGACACCCCAAGGTATTGTATATGGTGTGCTTTGATGCATTTGAAGTAACTGTTTTAGCCAAAAAAATTGGAGAAAGTGTATGGTGGCAATTTTTCAATTTTCATTTTTACACACACATTGCTTTTTGACTATGATTTAGGAGAGACTGTTGTAAGTTAGTGCAAAAAAATACTTCAGGTTGTTTTCTGCTGGGCACCCTGAGTACACCTATGCCCCCCATGCATAGGTTTGCCAGGATTTTGGGAAGGTTATGTTACAATTTTATGACTTGTGATTTTAGTTATTAAGTGAGAGTATTTCTTCTGATAGGCCTATCTTTAGTTTGGGGCCTATTGTAAACCCCACTTTTATTTATTGCCATGAATGTGCATATTTTTGAAAAGTTGACACCCCAAGGTATTGTATATGGTGTGCTTTGATGCCTTTGAAGCAACCGTTTTAGCCAAAAAAATTGGAGAAAGTGTATGGTGGCAATTTTTCAATTTTCATTTTTACACACACATTGCTTTTTGACTATGATTTAGGAGAGACTGTTGTAAGTTAGTGCAAAAAAAATACTACAGGTTGTTTTCTGCAAGGCACCTTGAGAACACCTATGTCCCCCATGCATAGGTTTGACAGGGGTTTTTGTAAAAAAAAAAAAAAAAGAACAGCCCCATTTTAGAAAAAAAAATATATTAGTGAAATGTAAAAATCTGGCACATTAAAAGTAAAAAAATAACAACAAAAAATTTAACAGTAAACATAACAAAAAAAAATAACAGCAAATGTATTTATTTTTTAAAAATTGACCATTGTATGGTACTGCTTGAAGCAGTCCCCAATGCAGAGTCCAGGCTGTCCAGGGCAATCAGGACAGTGATATACAGTGTCCCTTCTCTGCCCCCTCTTGGTACAGACTCTGCATTTTTTTGTGGTCTCTGCTTTGCGGCAGTAGGGGGGATTTTAAAAATAAAATGAGTAGCCCCAAGTCTGCTCTCTCCCATCACCGCCCGGGGAGCAGGTGCATCATGGTACAAAATCCCTGAGATGATCTGGAGCTGAAATTGTAAAAAAAGTCTGTTTCATTCCGGGGTTTGCTTTTTTGAACAACAAAAAAGCGTTGTGGGTTGCAATCTGCATTAGGTAAATTGCAACCTTTTTGTACCAGGCCCTTGTCTTCCGCATAATTAGGTAGGGCTGCAGCAGCTGATCTGCCAGATCAACCCCACCCATATGCCGGTTATAAGACTTGATGCACACTGGCTTCCTTATGATCTCAGCTCTGCCACGTACAGAGACCGCCACCATCCTCTCTGTGTGGATGGTGGTAAGAAGGTATACATCCTTCTTGTCTCTGTACTTAAGTGCCAACAGCTCCTCTTGGCGCAGAGCTGAGGTCTCCCCCCTTTGTAGCCAGGTGCGTACAAGTTGTCCTGGGAAACCTGTGCGGTTCTTTTTAATAGTACCGCAAGCTACTGTATCAAAGCAATACAGTAGCTTGAACAAAAGGACACTTATATAAAAATTGTCTAAGTACAAGTGATACCCTTTGTTCATTAGGGGTAATATCAGGTCCCAGACAATCTTGCCAGTGGTTCCCATATGTTCTGGGCAACCTGGAGGGTCAAGGTGGCTATCCTTTCCCTCATACACCCGGAAGGCCTGAGTATACCCAGTCTCGCTCTCACAGAGCTTATACACCTTTACCCCATACCTGGAGCGCTTGGAAGGAATATACTGCTTGAATCCCAGCCTTCCCTTATACTTCATCAGGGATTCATCAACGCATATATTCCTTCCAGGTGTATAAGCCTCTGCAAACCTGGCAGAAAAGTGGGTAATCAGGGGGCGGATTTTATACAGCCTGTCAAATTGGGGATGCTCCCTAGGGGGGCACAGGCTGTTGTCGCTGAAGTGCATGAAATGAAGAATCATTTCATACCTCTGCCTCGACATACTCTGGGAGAAAATGAGGGTAGAGCAGATGGGGCTACTGCTCCAGTAGGAGCGAACGGAGGGTTTCTTTATGATGCCCATCAGCATAGTCAATGCCCAGAATTTTTTAAATTCTGGCACATTGATGGGGGCCCATTGCTGCTTTGCCAAATATGTTTCAGGCTTTGCAGCACGGTACTGATGGGCATATAAATTAGTTTGGGCGACAATGTTCCCCAATACATCATCACCCAGAAACACCTCCAGAAACTGTTGGGGGCTAAAACCTGCCACATCTATATTTATGCCAGCATTTGCTGTGAAGGGTGGGATATCTGGCCTCTGGAGATGAGGCGTTACCCACTCTTCAGCAGCAATGGCAGCAACACGCCTCCTTCTAGCAGGGGGGCTGGCAGGTGGGCTAGCAGCCACAGATACATCACTATCAGTTGAGACTGCATCTAATGATGTATCTGAGCATATGGCAGGGTCAAAATTGGGGTCTGAGTCAGACATAGAGGCATCTGACTCTGACGCAAGGATGGCATATGCCTCCTCAGCACTATATGTTTTCTTTGACATTATTGTATCTGTCACAGAAAACCAAAAATTAATTAATTAACTAAATGGCCTTTGTTTTTTTTTTAAAAAAGTACAGCTATGCTAATGCCAGTGATTTATAGCGATCACTGGCAAGCTAGGGGTTAAATACTCTTTAAATTAAATTAACTAAATGGCTCTGAAAGGAGCCTTTGGGTTTTTAAAAAATTACAACAACAATAATTAACCCCTAAAAAATGCACAGACAGCAAAAAAGTACAGCTATGCTAATGCCAGTGATTTATAGCGATCACTGGCAATCTAGGGGTTAAATACTCTTTAAATTAAATTAGCTAAATGGCTCTGAAAGGAGCCTTTGGGTTTTTAAAAAATTACAACAACAAAAATTAACCCCTAACAAAATGCACAGACAGCAAAAAAGTACAGCTATGCTAATGCCAGTGATTTATAGCGATCACTGGCAAGCTAGGGGTTAAATAGTCTTTAAATTAAATTAAATTAGCTAAATGGCTCTGAAAGGAGCCTTTGGGTTTTTAAAAAAAAATACAACAAAAATTAACCCCTAAAAAAATGCACAGACAGCAAAAAAAAGTGCAGCTGTGCTACTGCCAGTAATTTATAGTGATCACTGGCAAGCTAGGGGTTAATGGCTCTGAAAAGAGCCTTTGGTTCTATATTTTTTAACAAATAAAAGAAATAAATCTCTCTCTCTGCTAAAATACAGGTCTCTCTCTCTCTCCAACAAAATAGCAAGTGAGGAGAGGGAGGGAGATCCACACTGATCAGAGTCAATATTTACAAATATTGACCTGATCAGACAAATGGGAGATTTTATTATTATTATTTTTTTTTTTGTGGGAAGGCTCAGATTGGGTGACCCTAGCTTGCCCCTATGATGAGGCAGGCTAGGGACACCCCCAGAGGCCCCATGATGCACTGGGCATCGCCATTTTGGAAGCCTCATGGGGGAGGGGGGTGGCTATATGTGGGGGCTTTTTTATTTTATTAGCGGTTTTTTTTCCCCATTTTTTATTTAATTTATACACTAACTAAGTGCCTCGACCCACCGAGGCACATAGCACACTAGCAGAGCATCGGAAGCGTGTCCGATCGCTTCCGATGCTCTGCCGGGCTCCACGTGGAGCAAAACCGGAAGTGATCACTCAAGGGGGAGTGATCAATCCGGTCCCGGCACTCCGGAACAGCACTGCAGGGATGCCTAGACATCGAGGCATCTCTGTGGTACTGTAATAGTGTCTGGAAGCGATCTTGATCGCTTCCAGCACTCACTTTAGCCGAGGACGTGCAGGGTACGTCGTCAGGCGTTAACTGCCTTTTTTTTTCAGACGTACCCTGCACGTCCTCGGTCACTAAGGGGTTAAAATACTTTATTATATACATAGGTGTCACTATATATCATATTGAGAAATATATATTTTATTATTTTCACTGTTTTTTGGTGAGCATCCCTAAGCTGATTTTGTGTATAAACTGGATGCTATGGGCCCCCCAGCACATTCACATTACGAGAAAGCATTGCGCCCATGAGAGCACGCTTCTATAGGCTTCTATCGGCATCAGAATCTTGTGCAGAATTTTTAAATTTACACATATTAACACATAAATATATATGTATATAATCATATACAGTACATATATATATTTTTATTATGGTCTATGGGAACACACAGTTCCCATAGACCCCAATGTAAAAGCACTTTTTTCAGTGCTTTTTTTTTTTTTCTAACACCCCACTCCCACCAACTTTAAAGCCCCAAAACTGGCTTGTGCAGTTTTTTTTTTTATTAAAAAAAAAATGCTAGAATTTTTTTATATAAAAAAAACTACAATGCCCTCTATTTTGAGGGCATGCGGGGCACTTTTAGAAAAATAATCATAGATCTAATCTCTGGTTAATTTTCGGAGCTACCACAAGGTCGCAGTACATTTACAACTTCTGTAAAGTTGAATAGGATTTTGTGATCCCGGTATTTTTCACAGTAGAACTCATTCTAGATGCCAAGGAGTTATGAGATAGATGCGACGCCATTGATTATAAAGAAGCTTAAATGGACATGAAATCCAGATTATTACCCACTCCACAGTTTTGCATAACCAGCACTGTTATTTCTTTCATGTAATTGGCAAGAGTCCATGAGCTAGTGACGTATGGGATATATATTCCTACCAGGTGGGGCAAAGTTTCCCAAACCTCAAAATGCCTATAAATACACCCCTCACCACACCCACAATTCAGTTTTTACAAACTTTGTCTCCTATGGAGGTGGTGAAGTAAGTTTGTGCTAAGATTTCAACGTTGATATGCGCTTCTCAGCAGGCTGGAACCCGGTTCCTCTCAGAGTACAGTGAATATCAGCGGGATGTGAAGAGAGTATTACCTATTGAATGCAAGGGTTTTCCTCACGGGCGATCTATTTCATAGGTTCTCTGTTATCGGTCGTAGAGATTCATCTCCTACCTCCCTTTTCAGATCGACGATATACTCTCATATACCATTAACTCTACTGATAACCGTTTCAGTACTGGTTTGGCTATCTGCTATATGTGGATGGGTGTCTTTTTGGTAAGTATGTTTTTATTACTTAAGACACCTTAGCTATGGTTTGGCACTTTATGCATTAATATAAAGTTCTAAATATATGTATTGTACTTATATTTGCCATGAGTCAGGTTTATGTATTTCCTTTTGCAGACTGTCAGTTTCATATTTGGGGAAAAACATATTTAGGAAATATTTTTCTTTCCTGGGGTTTAGTCTTTTTTTCAAATTGACTGCTTTTTTCTTTAAAATTTTGCGGGCAAAATTAGGCCTGCGAGTGCGCAAAATGCCAAAGTTTATTGCATCATTCTTGACGCGGGAAATTTTTTGGCGCGAAGGTACGTCCGATGATGCAAATTCGTCATTTCCGGCGTCTTAGATGACGCCGAGTTCCTTGCACAAGGTTGCGTCGTTAGTGACGCAAGTGTGTCATTTCCGGATGTTGTTAGCACCAAAAAAATTTCAGTTACGTTGTGCGTCATACTTGGCGCTAAATAATTTCATTATTTGAAACCCCATTCCTATATGCCTCTTGCCTTTTTTCTATGTCAGAGGGCTATGCTGTTTGCATTTTTTTCCCATTCCTGAAACTGCCATATAAGGAAATTGATCATTTTGCTTTATATGTTATTTTTTCTCTTACATTTTGCAAGATGTCTCAATCTGATCCTGTCTCAGAAGTATCTGTTGGAACCCTGCTGCCTGATAACAGTTCTACCAAAGCTAAGTGCATTTGTTGTAAACTTGTGGAAATTATACCTCCAGCTGTGGTTTGTAATAGTTGTCATGATAAACTTTTAAATGCAGATATTGTGTCCATCAGTAATAGTACATTGCCTGTTGCTGTTCCTTCAACATCTAATTAACAAGATACACCTGTGAATTTAAGAGTTTATTGCTGATTCTATTCAGAAGGCTTTGTCTGCTATCCCGCCTTCTAATAAACGTAAAAGGTCTTTTAAAACTTCTCATATGGTTGATGAAATTTCAAATGACCGACAACATACTGAATTATCCTCCTCTGATGAGGATCTATCTGATTCAGAAGATCCTTCCTCAGATATTGACACTGACAAATCTTCTTATTTATTTAAAATGGAGTATATTCGTTCTTTGTTAAAAGAAGTGTTGATTACATTGGATATTGAGGAGACTAGTCCTCTTGATATTAAAACTAGTAAACATTTAAATTCTGTTTATAAACCTCCTGTGGTTATTCCAGAGGTTTTTCCAGTTCCTGATGCTATTTCTGATATGATTTCTAAGGAATGGAATAGGCCTGGTACATCTTTTATTCCTTCTTCAAGGTTTAAAAAATTGTATCCTTTGCCAGCAGTTACAATGGAGTTTTGGGAAAAGATCCCCAAAGTTGATTGTGCTATCTCTACTCTTGCTAAACATACTACTATTCCTATGTAAGATAGTACTTCCTTTAAAGATACGTTAGATAGGAAACTTGAATCTTATCTAAGGAAAGCTTATTTATATTCAGGTCATCTTCTCAGGCCTGCAATTTCTTTGGCTGATGTTGCAGCTGCATCAACTTTTTGGTTGCTTATATTTTCCCGCCTCTAGTTCTTCTTCCAAGAGTGATCTCCAAAATCATCATGGAACAATCGTTTGTGTTGCTGGTGGCTCCAGCATGGCCTCACAAGTTTTGGTATGCGGATCTTGTTCGGATGTCCAGTTGCCAACCTTGGCCACTTCTATTAAGGCTGGACCTTCTGTCTCAAGGTCCGTCGTTTTTCCATCAGGATCTCAAATCATTAAATTTGAAGGTATGGATATTGAACGCTTAGTGCTTAGTCATAGAGGTTTCTCTGACTCAGTGATTAATACTATGTTACAAGCTCATAAATCTGCTTGTAGAAAGATTTATTATCGAGTTTGGAAGATTTATATTTCATGGTGTTCTCAAAAATTCTCTTGGCATTCTTTCAAAATTCCTAGAATTTTACAGTTCCTTCAGGATGGTTTAGATAAGGGTTTGTCTGCAAGTTCCTTGAAGGGACACATCTCTGCTCTTTCTGTTTTATTTCACAGAAAGATTGCTAAACTTCCTGATATTCACTGTTTCGTACAGGCTTTGGTTCGTATCAAGCCTATCATTAAATCAATCTCTCCTCCTTGGAGTCTTAATTTGGTTTTGAAGGCTTTACATGCTCCTCCTTTTGAGCCTATGAATTCTTTGGACATTAAACTACTTTCTTGGAAAGTGTTGTTCCTTTTGGCCATCTCTTCTGCTAGAAGAGTTTCTGAATTATCTGCTCTTTCTTGTTAATCTCCTTTTCTGATTTATGATCAGGATAAGGCAGTTTTGCGGACTTCATTTAAATTTTTACCTAAGGTTGTGAATTCTAACAACATTAATAGAGAAATGGTTGTCCCTTCCTTGTGTCCTAATCCTAAGAATTATTTGGAGAGATCCTTACATTCTTTGGATGTGGTGAGAGCTCTGAAATATTATATTGAAGCCACTAAAGATTTCAGGAAGACTTCTAGTCTATTTGTTATATTTTCTGGTTCTAGGAAAGGTCAGAAGGCTTCTGCTGTTTCCTTGGCTTCATGGTTAAAGCTTTTGATTAATCAAGCTTATTTGGAGTCGGGTCAAGACCCGCCTCAGAGAATTACAGCTCATTCTACTAGATCAGTCTCCACTTCATGGGCTTTTAAGAATGAAGCTTCAGTTAATCAGATTTGCAAAGCAGCAACTTGGTCTTCTTTGCATACATTTACTAAATTCCACCGTTTTGAAGTATTTGCTTCTTCTGAAGCAGTTTTTGGTAGAAAAGTTCTTCAGGCAGCTGTTTTGATTCTTCTGCTTATGTTTTAAGTTTTTCATTGAAAAATGGCTGTTCTTATTTTACCCCTCCCTCTCTAGTAACTCTTGCGTGGAGTTCCACATCTTGGGTATTGCTATCCCATAAGTCACTAGCTCATGGACTCTTGCCAATTACATGAAAGAAAACATAATTTATGTAAGAACTTACCTGATAAATTAATTTCTTTCATATTGGCAAGAGTCCATGAGGCCCACCCTTTTTATGGTGGTTATGTTTTTTTGTATAAAGCACAATTATTTCCAAATTTCTTTGTTGATGCTTTTTACTCCTCTATCACCCCACTACTTGGCTATTCGGTAAACTGAATTGTGGGTGTGGTGAGGGGTGTATTTATAGGCATTTTGAGGTTTGGGAAACTTTGCCCCTCCTGGTAGGATTGCATATCTCATATGTCACTAGCTCATGGACTCTTGCCAATATGAAAGAAATGAATTTATCAGGTAAGTTCTTACATAAATTATATTATTTATACACTTTTTACCTCTGTGATTACCTTATATCTAAGCCTCTGCAGACTGCCCCCTTATTTCAGTTCTGTTGACAGACTTGCATTTTAGCCAATCAGTGCTGACTCCTAAGTAACTACACGTGCGTGAGCACAATTTTTATCTATATGGCACACATGAACTAATGCCCTCTAATTGTGAACTTTTTAAAAATGCATTCAGATAAGAGGCGGCCTTCAAGGGCTAAGAAATTAGCATGCGAGTCTACCTAGGTTTAGCTTTCAACTAAGAATACCAAGAGTACAAAGCAAAATTGATGATAAAAGTAAACTGGAAAGTTGTTGAAAATTAAACGCTTATATTTGACTAGACTGTCCCTTTAACTCTAGGTCAATAAAGTACTTTTATTCAATAAAGCCAAATTAACACCAATTTTAGATGAAACAGATAAAGGAGTCAATAAAATCCTTAAGAAAAAAACTTTTGAACTTATGCACAAAAATCTACATAGAATTTAATGGTGATTTTAAGTAGAACTGGTGTTTTTCTAAAGTAGTGTACAAGTGCAATATTCCCTTCACCTAGCTTTAAACTCAGTATTTCTTTTAAATGCATTATTTCCATTTATTTTGGGAAAGATTGCAGTGACTTTTTTCTGTGATCTTCCTCTGATACATCCAGCATATAAAACAGCAGATTTTCCGCTGATTATTAGTTCTATCCCCACGCTGAGTTTTTGTTAATTTTACAATCTCTTTCTCTCTGTTTTAGAGTCTTAATATACCAGCTGGCCTCATTCACCTGTTTGTCTTAAACCATATGAATGCCGTCTGTGAGACACAGTCAGACTCTTAATCAGATCCATTACAGGCTTTTAGTAAAGTTGGCTCACTCTTGAGATAATTAAATAGTGAAGAGGCTATTTCGGTTTACAAATCTCCCGTTCACAGATGCTTTCTTGTTTCGGACTTGTGACAATGGTGAATGCGCATAGTGTCAAGGCCCCAAGTACCCTAATTAACCCCTTGACTATCCAGAAGATTGCAACACCTTGCTATGTATTGTGTCACTGTCAGTTCTGGCAGGTAGGTGGTTAAGTGGTCACTCTGGAATAAACACTACTAGAGGAGATGTTGTTGGTTGGTTTGACGGCATGCTAATTTGTGTATTCTTTTATCTGCTAGAACAAAAAGGTTCTTTCACACACACATTTTCTCATTCTTTATTCTATGATGCAGTTGCCTATACCACACTTAGAAAGAATGCCTGTTTGAATACAAAGTGATATCTTCAAAAAGTTGAGTTTGCTGAGAAAATGCCAAAGGTTCTATTAGGTGCACTGGGAAAACTTTTCCTCCTACACATAACACTTTTGAGACTGTACAACATTTTATGCTCTCATTTCCAAACCAGTAGGCTCAGATTGGAGGGTGAACGGTTCAGGAGTGGTGTCTGGGAGTCCCATGATGAGTATATCCTAGCAGTCAAGGGAAGATCCTGGATAGTCTATAAATAGGGTCACACTCTCAATTGGATTAATCACTCTCGCTCTCTCATACCTTCTTCTCTATCTCACCCTTTCATCCCTCTCTGTAACCCCCTTAACATTGTTATGACTTTAAGGACACATCCTGTACCGTGTATGGCAGCTGTGTCTAAGGCTGACAGAGATCGGTTATTGCCAACAGTGTCAAGACTGTGGTATTTCTGCATGCCTCACGAGTGAGGCATTGTAGAAATAGCATAATGGAGGTCACCCCAGGCTAGCAATCACAGGGACATAGCTGCCCTGTGATCGCATGCCTATCAGTGATTGGGATCAGAGGAACCTCCATTACAGGAGATACATGCTACGATCATGGTGCATCTCAAGCTGTTGCTGGATGCCAGCATGTAAGGCTATCCAGCAACCAGTAAGTCAAATATAACTGTTGATGTGTATACAATCACTGTGACAGACAGTCACAGTGATTTCATACTTAAAATGGAGCATAGAAACTAGAATGTTGCAGTGCATGCTGGTATCAGGCTCACTGGCCAATCACTAGATGCCTTTTGGAGTAAGGCAATCCATTAATGCCCCAAAAATGCCCAGCTAGTCACAGTAATCATGTGTCAAAAATGACAAGCCGTTGCTTTAACAATGGCTTGTGTTGACCCCTCCCCATTTCTTCATGTGAATTGAACACGTATGTGATTATAGAGGGTAAAGTTCTTGTAATAAAATGTATTTATATATGTTAAAATAGCTTTTATTTTAATAAAGTATATTTTTTTATAATTTTATGTTAATAAAAGGGTGTTTTTTTTGTTTTTTTCTAAATTTTATTTTCTGTCCTTGGCGATAATAAGAGTTAAACATAAAATGCCAAAATACCTTGAGCTAAATACTCAGAGGTGTCTAAATTTTGCAAATAAATACTTCTGTGTAGCAGTTTTAATTTGAATGATCACTATTTATCTTACAACCCACACAAAGAAAGTTTTAGCATTAAACCAATAATTCAGTTTTTGCAATATTAGTCCTATATTTCCTAAAAATTACTTGGAAACCTAGACATTTGGGATATTCATAAATCAGGACAAAATATTGAACCTATTTGGAGGTATTTTTCTTTAGCTACGCTGGTTTTGTAGATATGGTTATTAAAGAAAACTGTAAAAAAAAAAAAAATTTCGGGGTTTTTTTATTCATATTTTCAGTATTAAATTCCTATTTATTGTTTTTTTCTGTTGCCACAGCAAAGCCTTATTTGTCTGTTATAAGAACTGTGTGTAATATGTATGGGTGCATATAGCAAGAGAGCGGATAATTATGGTGAAACCAATACTAAATAAAAATACACCAAAACGGCATGTACCATTTAAGAACGGAAACTGGGGGCAAAAATTCAGTCCTTAAAGGGACACTAATTTCTTTAATGAAAGGGACACTAATTTCTTTAATGATTCCGATAGACCATGCAATTTTAAGCAACTTTCACATTTTCTCCTATTATCAATTTTTCTTCGTTCTCTTGCTATTTTTATTTGAAAGCAGGAATGTGATGCATAGGAGCCGGCCCATTTTTGGTTTAAAACCTGGGTTATGCTTGCTTATTGGTGGGTAAATGTCAGCCTCCACTAATCAAGCGTTATCCATGGGGCTGAACCTAAAATGGGCTGGCTGCTAATATTTACATTCATGATTTTCAAATAAAGATAGCAAGGGAACAAAGTAAAATTGATAATAGGAGTAAATTAGAAAATTGTTTAAAAGTGCATGCTCTATCTGAATTATGATTAAAAAAAAATTGGGTTCAGTGTCCCTTTAAGGGTTGATTTCTCTTTGTAATGTCTCATATCCTTTTTCATACCTCCCTCTCTCTCACATGCCCCTTCTCTCTCATCCATCCCTGCCTCTTTCTCTCCTTAAAATAAAAGGGAGAGATAGGTGCGCTAGGCCAAATTGATAACCAAACACCCCCTTAAAAAGACAAATATCCCTACAGTTGTCTAAAATAAGAGAGAAAATATACAGGTACTAAGGGAGGCGCTAAAAAAAGCCAAAGGTATCAAGCACTTATAAATTTTAATAAAAACACATAAGCATACAATAACATATGTAAAAGGGACGTCTCCCCAAAACGAAATACTACTAAATAAAAAATAAAATACTAAAAAATGCAATTGATAAAACTTCCGCAGATTTAAAATCATACAATCTGTATAGAGCAGTCCCAATCAGTTCGTTATAATAGGGTCAGATAGAAATGTCTTTTCTCCATATAAAATGTAACTGAGTATGTGGTCAGCGTCTCACTAGTCAAATACCACCAAGCTGCCAAATTGATAGAACAATAGCTGCCAAACAGTGTAAGTAGATAATTATATACTTGAAATTCCAAAGTTCTCTTACTGTGTAAGATATCACTTTAGCAAAACATTCAGCCGTGTACTTTACCAGATCAAGATCTTCTTGATAAAGCCCATAGGAGGGCGAAACGCGTCATATGTGTTGGCAGTGTTGTTGTTTCTGTGACAACAATCTACATATCTTTTGATTCCTACTTAATAACCCGGGTTATACATTTTGGAACTATCTTCTCCTAAATAGGAGTAA
Organism: Bombina bombina; assembly: GCF_027579735.1. Taxonomy (NCBI): domain Eukaryota; kingdom Metazoa; phylum Chordata; class Amphibia; order Anura; family Bombinatoridae; genus Bombina; species Bombina bombina. Next base: position 115,400,603 of record NC_069505.1, read on the forward strand.
ATCATCTGTAGGACTTGTGTTTGGCAGCAATTCTGGGATATCCTTCACTTTGTCCAGTATCCAATCCCTTGCGTGCTATAAGCACTAAGTGCAGGGCTCATCTGAGAGGCCCGTGACTACAGGTCATAGAAGTAAGCGCAGGAATCGGCTTCTTCTCCTAACCGGAACATCTTTCAGTGACGTCAGACGCCGGAAAGTTTCAGTCGGCCCCGCTCGAGGTGAATACCGGGCGAGGGGAAAAGACATCCACCTCACGGATAAGGATCTGGTAAAGTACACGGCTGAATGTTTTGCTAAAGTGATGTCTTACACAGTAAGAGAACTTTGGAATTGCAAGTATATAATTATCTACTTACACTGTTTGGCAGCTATTGTTCTATCAATTTGGCAGCTTGGTGGTATTTGACTAGTGAGACGCTGACCACATACTCAGTTACATTTTATATGGAGAAAAGACATTTCTATCTGACCCTATTATAACAAACTGATTGGGACTGCTCTATACAGATTGTATGATTTTAAATCTGTGGAAGTTTTATCAATTGCATTTTTTAGTATTTTATTTTTTATTTAGTAGTATTTCGTTTTGGGGAGACGTCCCTTTTACATATGTTATTGTATGCTTATGTGTTTTTATTAAATTTTATAAGTGCTTGATACCTTTGGCTTTTTTTAGCGCCTCCCTTAGTACCTGTATATTTTCTCTTTCTCTCCTTCCCATATTACATTTTCTAGCCTATATAAATATGGATCACTAACATTTTTGTTGCAGTGGCAATGTGGTGGCTGCTACAATATTGCAGTGGGATGTTGCTGTAGCCACTAATGTCTCCAGGGGCTTAATGTAGCATTATTACTTGTGCACCGAGTAAACTCCCTTTAACCCTGTGGAAGCCAAATAAGCTAGTTGAAATCAAATATTTTGACCTAGTCCTTAAAGGGACATGAAACCCCAAATTTTGCTTTCCATATTCATATAGAATACAATTTTAAATTTACTTCTAATTTGCTTCATTCTCTTGTTATCCTTTGTTGAAGAAGCACCAATGCATTACTGGGAGCTAATTAACATTGGGTGAGCCAATAAGATGAGGCATATATGTGCAGCTACCAATCATGAGCCTACCTAGGTATCCTATTCAACAAATTATATCAAGAGAACAAAGCAAATGATAAAACAGAAGTAAATTTGAAAGTTATTTAACCCCTTAACGACCAGCGCCGTACCCTGTGGCCCTCTCTGCATCGGACAGCGGTGGTGCCGATCGTTGTTGGGTGGGAGGATAAGGAGGGAGGTGGGTGGGCGGCCCATCACTGAAGGAGGGCGGGAGTGGGTGGGATAGCTTAGTCATGCTACAGGTAAGCCAAAAAAAAAACCTGCATCATTGAGGGGGAAGGAGGGACAATGAGAGGGATCATATGTGGGATCCGTTGCTATAAAGGGATCTGGGAGGGGGAGGGTGGTAGGGTATTGAAGGGGGCAGCTACACTACAAAAAAAAAGCTATTTTATTTTTTTATAAACAATTTACAGCAAACTGGGTCCTGGCCGACAGCCAGGAAGATCCAACACTGCAGAATATTTATAAAAAAAATAAAATATATATATATATAATAAAAAAAGCCTTTTATATTAGTACTGGCAGACAGTCTTTTGGGGAAGTTTTTTCCTAAAATGCCCGGTGCTTAAAGGGACAGTCTACACCAAAATGTTTCTTATTTAAAAAGATAGATAATCCCTTTATTACCCATTCCCCATTTTTGCATAACCAACACAGTTATATTAATATACTTTTTACCTCTGTGATTACCTTGTATCTAAGCCTTTGCAGACAGCCTCCTGATCTAAGTGCCTTTGACAGACATGCAGTGTAGTCAATCAGTGAAGACTCCTAAATAACTTCACGGGAGTGAGCACAATGTTATCTATATGACACATGTGAACTAGCACAGTCTAACTGTGAAAAACTTTCAAAATGCTCTGAGCTAGGAGGCGGTTTTCAACTGTTTAGAAATCAGTTTGAGCCTAGCTAGGTTTAGCTTTTCAAAAATACCACCAAGGGAACAAAGCAAATTTGATGATAAAAGTAAATTGGAAAGTTGTTTAAAATTGCATGCCCTATCTGAATCATGAAAGTTTAGTTTTGACTTTACTGTCCCTTTAAGGGGTTAAAAATCACATACTGTATCTGAATCATGAGAGAAAAAAAATTAGGTTTCATGTCCCTTTAATATTTTTCAATTTATGATTAGGACAATTTCCTTTAGACCCATAAGAAAAGAACTCTCTGCAGAAGTAAGCCATGTTAGTTGATGCATATAATAATATTTGGCTCTCCTAGGGCTTACAGACTCGCTAGCATTACATTCAGTCTGGCGAGGAATGTGTAGAAATGTGAAAGGCTGTGAACCAGAAAATTAGCATGGGCTTCATTAGGAATGTAACTACTTGCATTGAGTTAAGGGACATTAAACTCAGAGCAAAGCTATCGTGCATATAAAAGAGCAATATTTAATATTTTATTTTTTGTTTGTGTAAAAGGATCGCTTTTAAACTACTAGGAAATGCATGTTTGTGCACAACGTATGCCTAGGTCGCTTGTTGGCTTATAAGGATAACCCCTGCAGCTATTATTTATTGGTGCTCATGGAAATGTCCAACAAACATAAGATTTAAAAAAAAAAAAAAAAAAGTATTTTTTTTAAGTAAAGGAAAATACATGAAAAAAAAACTAAGCTATTTTAGATTGCAGCATAGGGAAAAACATTATATAATTATATACTTGGGTATATTGTTGTTCTGTTTAAAAAGTGTATTCGAGTTTTTGTGTTTTTTTAGTTAAAATCTGCTGACATTTTTATAGATAGGAAAATTGATGCGTTTTCCTACAGGATTATAATTTACCCAAACACTAGTCAGAAGTTTTGATCAAATTAAATGTAATATATCTGTTTTATAGGGATATTAGTATGAGATTGTAATATAAAATGTTTAATCATGTGTAGTTAAAAAAATTGTTTGCAATATATGTTAATTTATTTTGTCCTCTTTTCTTGTAATTAAAATGGTTGGTTTTCTAAATTATACTGAGTTTCTTGAAAAGCAATGGGTGTGGCCATGTTTAAAATAAAGTTTCCCCCTTATCTATCTCTACTACTGAGTTCCATTAGGGGCAGATATAAAATAGGCAATAAAAAGACTGTTAAACAAGACTGTGTGGAACTAACAGGGTTTTCACAAACTCTTGTTTGCACAGACTTTTTAATCACCTGTTGTATATCTGTCCCTTATTGTCCTGAGCAGGAAAGATAAACAAGGGGAAAACGTAAGTATAAAAATGGGGGTACACATTACTTTATAGAAACTGAGCATTTGCACTTATATTTTCAATATTTAAACAACTAATATAAAATTGTAAAAAAGACATCTGCATTTATTCTAAAGCTACTCTTTGCATTCAATACATTATTATGTCTAGCAAATATTTACAGTTTAATGGTAGATAAAAGAAGAAGGCGCCACAATAGTGCACAATCAGTGGTGTTAGGTCTTCGCACACACATACAGGTTGTACTTACAAAATGTAAGGCACTTGAGAAGTGCCACAGAAGCCTTCTGGACCTGTAATAGCTGCCCAGATAGCTATCCTCTTGCATTTGTGGGAATGAAGAGACTCCAAAACCAAGATCGTAGTAACCGGTCTGTGTAGGGCAGTCGGAACTCAGTATCCCAGAGTGATAATGGTGGATATAATGCTCATAAACCTCAAAGATATATGGTATCCAAAAGCTTGTTAATGAGCACGTCCATATAAAGATGCAAATAGATTGCAATCATTTGCAGCCCTTTGCAGAGTTGATGAGTGTTCTGTGCAGTTCAGCTGCCCGTCAATTGCAAACACCCCGGGAGCCTGCACTTCCTATGAAAGTCCAGACAACAAAAGTAATCCATCACTAATTATTTGTACACCAAGTTTTCTAACAACACATGACTTCAAGATCTCAATCACGGATTTAGAGTGATTGTGATCTGTGTAATCCCTACACAATTCATACAGTCATATACTGTTTTAGCACTCCAATATAGACTAGCAACACTGTTGCACACTGCTTATTAGTATCATATTTATATTTTGATACTTTTGTGTCACATGCTGTGAGTGGTGCATATTTATATATATATATATATATATATATATCTACTTTTTGCACTTTTTAATATTTAGTAGTAAGCGCATCTAACTCATCACACCCACATATATTTACAGTTTATATCCCTTTAATGCAAAAGCATTACAATGCATATCTAATCCAATAAAGGGTGTAGCAGTTTGTACAGAACAAGATCGTTTTTTACTTTCTTGAGTATCTCATAGGAAAAAAGACAAGAGAGACAGAACAATTAAAGGGACATAATACCCAAATGTTGAAGAACTTGAAAGTGATGCAGTATAGCTGTAAAACGCTGACTAGAAAATATCACAATGTAAAAAAAGAAGACATTTTACCTCAAAATTTCCTACTAAATCCCATTGTAAAAAGACTAATCATTGTAAAAACTAATCAGGAGGCTAGTCCCAGGACTTGCAAGGAAGCATGCCTCAGTCATGTGTCATGTCATGTGCAGGCACAGTCATGTTATTTCCCTACTCAGAACTGTGAAATCTCATGAGATCACAGAAAACAAAGTGTGACATCAGCACTGATGAGGCTGATTGATTGTTTTGTCCAGCATGCAGCTGATTATATTTGAAGGATAAATGTTTTCAGAGAATTTTGGTGAGCTGAAGAAATTTTGAGGTTTTTTTTTACATAGATATGTTCAGATGATTTAAAAGGACATGAAACCAAAATTCTTTCTTTCATGATTCAGACACAGCATGTGATTTTAAACAACTTTCCAATTTACTTTTATTATCTACTTTGTTTAGTTGTCTTGGTATCCCTTGTTGAACATTATATCTAGGTAGGCTTAGGACCTGCTGATTGGTGGCTGCACATATATTTATCATTTTATTGACTCATACAGTGGGTTAAATAGCTCCCAATAGTGCATTGCTGCTTTTTCAACAAATACAAAGAGAATGAAGCAAATTAGATAATAGAAGTAAATTGGAAAGTTGTTAAAAATTGCCTGCTCTGTCCGAATCAAGAAAGACAATTTTTGAGTTTAATGTCCCTTTAACTTCCCATGCAGGCAGTTGCAGAATTCATACAGGTGTAAGTAGGTAATTAAAGGGATACTCCATAAACTCATATTATTCATATGAAAAATCCCCATTTAAACATGTTAAAAAGATTATTGTATGAAAAAGTTTGAGGTAAAACTATTGATTTTGAAGCTAATAGAAAGTGTATGTCTTTGTGCAAATGGCTGATTAGCAGGACTATAATTATACAGTGACATGTCTCAGACATAAAAGGTTGTTTTTATTCTCAGCTTTTTCCACACAGGAACATGTGTCCTCTTTCAGAAAATAAAACTACTTAAAAGGAAAAGTATATTTTATTATAAAAAAAAATATCAGTCCAATCAAAATATTTGTCAGGATTTACAACCCTCTCCAGTATTTCAAGTGTTAAAGAGACAGTCAACTCAAAATGTGTTATTGTTTAAAAATATAGATAATCCCTTTATTACCCATTCCCCAGTTTTGCATAAACCATTGTTTTTTTTTAACCTTTTTGTAGCAAGTACCTCTGTAGGCATTCATTTTATTTCTATGTACCCCAATTGTAGCACAAATATTATTGATCTTTTACATAAGCAAAAATGTGAATCACATGACTCACTTGATTTCACAAGCTTGTATCAGATATGTTAAATTAAGTAAATATATAGGAATCTAATATTTGTTTTATGTTTTCCAGAATTTCATATTTGGCAATATTACAACAGAGAATAACATAAAACACAGATATTTAGTCCATTAATATTATAATTACAGTATATGCAATTAATGTGCTTCTTAGAGGAAAATAAACTATTTTCTGCACAATGAGGAAAGTAATATTTGTGGTACCATCTTTCTATGTTTAATAAACCATTATATACACAGTTTATCTGTCTCAATTTACTGTGGCATACTTCAGTATGATGCACGTTGCCTATTTCACAGCGGCACATTTATCTGCCACTGGTCTCTGTGACACTTAGTCAAAGTATTACACGTTCTTTGTTCACGTTAGTGAAGTTCAACTCCAGCCCTCATATGTCACTAATGAGCCAGAATCTAAGGTTTTACAAATTTCAGGTGAATCAGTGATTGGGCAGTGGTAGGGAAATACACTCTGCCCTGTTAGGTAGAAAGGAGAATCACAGCTTTCTTTGATATTTCATCAGGAAAAAAAATAATGAAGGCCAATCCCTGCAGTACCTAGGGTTGCCACCCTTTAGCCATGTTTTCCTGGACACTTATCAGTTACACATGCTGCAGGGTGTGCAGAGGGAAACGTGCATTGCACAGCTGGACAGCTCAGAAATAGCGACCCCGGACAGCAATATTCATATTCCTCCCTGCTTTCCCTGCAGCATGTGTAACTCATAAGTGTAAAAAACATTGCTGAGGGGGCAACCCTAGCAGTACCCCTTGCCAATGCCCCAAGTACCCCCAAGGGTACACGTACCACAGGTTGAGAAATGAGGACATAAACGATACAGGTAATATACTTTTTACTTCTGTGATTACCTTGGATCTAAGGCTCTTTTAACAGCCCTCTGATCACATTACTTTTTATTTATTATCTATTGACTTGCATTTTAGCCAATTAGTGCTGTGTTGTGCACAACCCACGGACGAGAGCACGTCATCTATATGGCCCACATGAACTAGCAGTCTCCTGATGTGAAAAGCAAATAAAATAGCATGTGATAAGAGGCTGTCTGTAGTGGCTTAGAAACAGGCAGACATTTAGCGGTTTAAATGTTATAAAGTATATTAATATAACAATGTTGGTTGTGCAAAACTGGGAAATGGGTAGTAAAGGCATTATCGATCTTTTTAAACTAGAACAATTTTAGTGTTGACTGTCCCTTTAAATATTTAGCTAGAAAAAAAAAATCAGCAAAATAGCTATTTATACTGCAAATATTTCTTCCTAGACTTTCTATACAAGCATACTGAACATACTCTGTTAGAATATAATACACAGAGAACTAAGGGTACTGGCTCATGTCCCAGTGTAAACCACACATTGTGTTTGTATGTGTGCAAGTATTTAGTATAGTTTTTTTAATTAAGAAACCTAAACTGATATAATGTCCCCTGAGGCTGCAAATATTTTCTTCCCTGTATGTGTCTCCAACAATACTGCATGGAATCTAAATGTAATTGCAATTATTTAAATGGTTTATATTAATGTACCTTGCTGGAATTTTTATTTGGAAAGGAACTGAGGTAAATTTCCAAAAAAAACATGGTAAAAATAAAGCAAGAAAGGGTGAGGGTTAACTCATAAACAACCACAAAGAGCTGCAAATCTTTGCTACTGTGAGCGTTTGGGCACTCGTTTTTTAATAGTCAGACACTTACTTGGTGCGATATAGACAGAATCTCGTTCTTCTCAGTTAACTTGTTGAACTGTCTGGGTTGTGCCAGACTTAGACTTAGTCACTTAGTATTAACGATAGCAGCATAACCAACAAACAGAACTCCATTTGTGCAAACGATACTATGTTACTCTGTGTCCACAATAGACATATTTGATTTACTAAATATGTAACAAAATAATAAATCTTCTGTTTACTTGACGCTACCATGTTACACTATATAGCTGATAGACAAGTGGTTGTACATCGTAGTGCTTGACTCAATAACAAATCCAATAGTAATATGGTTAAAGGATTATAGAGGATATTTGATTCTCTTCATACCGGCAAACAGCCCTTTGATATGCTAACCTATAGGTTCACATGATGCTATATATTCAGACCTTGTGTTGTATATGATAAGCTGTACTAAGTGCGCATGAAATGTTACATCAATCATAGAGCGATTATAAGGTCACAAGGCAATTTTCAACTACATTTGGAGATGGCATACTTGGTTATAACAATCTCAGATTGTGAGCTGATACCTTATGGCAAATATGTAGCAATATTGATTGCTTGAATTTTAGCTTTTATTATAGTACTATATCTCATTATAGGTAAAATAACACATAACAACTAACCACGTACAGATTGGAATCTCTATTACATAGTTATCCAAGTAGATGAATATAATAAGTGGATAATATGCCAATCACGGTCCCCTATATGTAAGGTGAATATATATTGAGAGAGACTATAAGGTGCTGAAGTGTGAATAGGCTTAACAATACCAAATATCACAGAACACAGATAATCATGGTAGTTCCAGGTTACATAGTAACAGAATATATCGTTACATCAGAATAATGTGAAGGTGTATTTACAATAGTAGACTATTTATTTTGACCCAGTGGGTAATGTATTATAGTTACAAGTGAACTTCTCACGATAGTTATTGAACTTATACAAGCTGGTCACACTGCTGCAATAGAACAGTATATTAATACTAGTGATATACAATCATCGACTTTGACTTAGTATAGAAGGAACTGTTTTTCAACACTGACTAGAGCGAGTGTAGTTGTATATGTGTACATTGATCAATATTCAAATTTGAGAAATAAGCCTATTATTGATCATTAAATCACAAAAACATAGTATACAACACTGTAGCCAGTACCAGTTAGCTTGGGGAATCTTTATTTTTTTACAGATAGGCATAGATAAATAATATTAATTCCCCCTAGTGTGACTCATAGTTCTATACCACACCGTAGTGTCTGTGACGTTTTTAAGTGTGTGTCAGCCTTATTTTAAGTTTTATAGTTAATAAAAGTTACATTTTAGAAACCCAGTACCACATTTCCTGTCCAACAGTCTGGGCCCAGAGTGCTTTTATGTGCATACATTCCAGTACATATTCGCAAGTCTCTGGCGATACTCTACTTTGCACCAGCACCATTCCCTTTGGTAAATACAGGTAATAAGTGGTGAATATCACATATAGTTTCACTATTTAAAATATAAAGGGAAAGCCCTTGTAGTGCCATTGTTCTTGTGTTGTATCACAAGCTTTGCAACCATACAAGGCACCCCAAGGATTTTAAGAAAAAAAAATAAAGGGACAGTATGCTGTATTTTTCCCCCCTTTATGTGTTTTGAATGACTTGTTATACCAGTTGCAGAGTAAACAATTTATGAAACATTGCTTCTTTAGGTTTAATTTTGAATGTGAAATAGCTAGTTTTGTTCTTTGACACTACAACCCATCAAAATGAGTTGAGCTTGCAGGGAAATCAGATATTTGTGTTATCACTTTCTGTACACACAATTTCTGTAACAAATCCCATTACTTAGAACATTTGGAAATGTTATTGCTTATTTCTCCTACTATCTCACCAACCTCCCACTGGGAGTGTAATTTCTTATTCTAGCTATGTTTACACAGCTTTTCTATAGCCAATACTTAAAGGGACACTAAACCCCCAAAATTTCTTTCATGATTCAGGTAGAGAATACAATTTTAAACAACATTCCAATTTACTTCTATTATCTTTAGATATCCTTTGTTGAACAAATAGCAATGCACATGGGTGAGCCAATCACATGAGACATCTATGCGCAGCAACCAATCACCAGCTACTGAGCCTAACTAGATATGGGTTTCAGCAAAGTATATCAAGAGAATGAAGTAAATTAGATAATAGAAGTAAATGTTTAAAATTGTATGCTCTTTCTAAATCATAAAATAAAAATGTTGGGATTAATGTCCCAGCATCTAAACATACATTCTTGCTCTTCAAATAAAGATACCAAGAGAATGAAGAAAATGTGATAATAGGAGTAAATTAGAAAGTTGCCTAAAATTGCATGCTCTATCTGAATCACAAAAGAAAATGTTTTGGTTCAGTGTCCCTTTTAGTATAGAAACATTCGGTGTAGCTAGGGAAACCCCAGGTAAAATCTGCCATTTCAAATGCCGATATAAAGGTAAATGAGCAGTTTGTAAACAATTTAATACACTCTAGCAGGTAAAACGTTTCATTGGTAACAAATTAGGGTAAATGGTCCCTTTAATTTCCTAAATAAAAGAGGCATATCACAAAAATACAAGCAAATCAAAGAAACAATAGTAGCTTGTTGTTAGTCCTGTTCTGTTTCTGAAGTAGATTAAATAATAAAGAACACATATTTAATAATGATAATCAATAAAGAATAAACATCAGATTATATCCCTGGGCCTGTAGCCTATCTGTCAGGTTCATTTCCACATAAGATCAGACCATTGGCCCTGCATCCTAACCCCATACTCACATAAGATCAGACCATTGGCCCTGCAGCCTAACCCCATACTCACATCAGACCATTGGCCCTGCATCCTAACCCCATACTCACATCAGATCAGACCATTGGCCATGCATCCTAACCCCATACTCACATAAGATCAGACTATTGGCCCTGCATCCTAACCCCATACTCACATCAGATCAGACCATTGGCCCTGCATCCTAACCCCATACTCACATAAGATCAGACCATTGGCCCTGCATCCTAACCCCATACTCACATAAGATCAGACCATTGGCCCTGCAGCCTAACCCCATACTCACATCAGATCAGACCATTGGCCCTGCATCCTAACCCCATACTCACATAAGATCAGACCATTGGCCCTGCAGCCTAACCCCATACTCACATAAGATCAGACCATTGGCCCTGCAGCCTAACCCCATACTCACATCAGATCAGACCATTGGCCCTGCAGCCTAACCCCATACTCACATAAGATCAGACTATTGGCCCTGCATCCTAACCCCATACTCACATCAGATCAGACCATTGGCCCTGCATTCTAACCCCATACTCACATAAGATCAGACCATTGGCCCTGCATCCTAACCCCATACTCACATAAGATCAGACCATTGGCCCTGCAGCCTAACCCCATACTCACATCAGATCAGACCATTGGCCATGCATCCTAACCCCATACTCAGATCAGACCATTGGCCCTGCATCCTAACCCCATACTCACATCAGATCAGACCATTGGCCCTGCATCCTAACCCCATACTCACATCAGATCAGACCATTGGCCCTGCATCCTAACCCCATACTCACATCAGATCAGACCATTGGCCATGCATCCTAACCCCATACTCACATCAGATCAGACCATTGGCCATGCATCCTAACCCCATACTCACATCAGATCAGACCATTGGCCCTGCATCCTAACCCCATACTCACATCAGATCAGACCATTGGCCCTGCATCCTAACCCCATACTCACATCAGATCAGACCATTGGCCATACATCCTAACCCCATACTCACATCAGATCAGACCATTGGCCATGCATCCTAACCCCATACTCAGATCAGACCATTGGCCCTGCATCCTAACCCCATACTCACATCAGATCAGACTATTGGCCCTGCATCCTAACCCCATACTCACATCAGATCAGACCATTGGCCCTGCATCCTAACCCCATACTCACATCAGATCAGACCATTGGCCCTGCAGCCCCAAACCTACATGAAATTGGTATCCTGACATTGCAGCCCCTCTGTCAGCCTCACACATATATCAGACCTCAGATTATCCCTGGTACTGAAATTCTTCTGTACTGCTATATCCTTTGTGCCTCCTGACTGCTGTTTGGTACTTTGTTTTTCCCTGCATGTGGTGTGCTGTCTATCAGTCACTATGCATGGATTGGGGGGGGGGGGGGGATAATCCTGGGTCTGACTGCCACAATGCCTGTTTTCACACTGCTTGGCAGCTAGAATTGTGAAAAGTGCAGTATTAAGAAGCCATATTAAAGGGACATAATACTCATATGCTAAATCACTTGAAAGTGATGCAGCATAACTGTAAAAAGCTGACAAGGAAAAATCACCTGAGCACCTCTATGTGAAAAAGGGAGATATTTTATCTCAAAATTTCTTCAGCTCACCAGTAAGTAAGTTCTGTGTAAACAGTTATACTTCAGCTGCTGTCCTTCTGCAAGTTGGGGGGGAAAAATAGCCATCCAGCATAAGCAGTGCTGAGGTAATGCTTTGCCTTTGCTGTGATCTCATGAAATTTCACTGAAATCTTATGAGATTTCTTAGAATAGGAAAATAACATGATTGTGCCTGCACATGTCAGATGCATACTCCCTTTCAAGTCCTGGGACAAGCATCCTTACTGGCTGCTTAAAGTCTCTTTACAGTGGGGGTGTAAATACTTAGGGAATGTGAGGTAAAATATCTTCATTTCTTACATAGATGTTCAGGCTAGTCTACTTTTTACAGCTATGCTGCATGACTTTCATGTTCTTCAACATTTGGGTACCATGTCCCTTTAAGTCTTGGTGGAGCACTCTGAGTGCCCTTGCATGGAATAAATGCCATAGCTTGCTGACCCAGGTATATAATTTTAGATGCTTTGTGTGCTTTTTTTACTTATTTTTTCCAAAAAGTGGTTAAAAAGGCTATGTTTGGGAGCCATTGTTAGCAGCCACACACTGAGAGGGCCTGGGCTTGCATGTATACTTACATCTAGTCAGAATGCAGTGGGGTGTTTTTTAATACAACTGCATTATTCAATCATTTAGCCACAACCTTGCTGGCTGAAGTCTCACAGCTAAAGTGATCTCAAGCATACTGAGAAATTGCTACTCCCGTCATCCTGGGGAGGAAATGTCACACCTGAAGATCTTGATCTAAGGGAAGATTTGGGAGTTGGTGATAGGACTAAGGTTAACAATACGGAAATTAAAGGGACATTATAATGTAAAATATGCTCTCTTTTAATTTGCTCCCACTGATATCTTTTATCTGCTCAAGTGTTGAAATTGTTGAAAAATAGCTAATTTGACTTCATATTTTCATCTGAAATAGTTGCTTTTACCTTTTGAAATAACAACTTGTACTGAAAATGGTAATAAAAAAGCTTTGTAAACAAGACAGCAACATAAATCTGCCTCACGGTGGTTCTAAATTTCTGCTTCTTTTATTACTGTTGTCTTCAACCAGAAGAAACACAACATTATATCTAGAAATGTGTATAAGTAAGGCTTGGCATAATGACTGCATGCATACGTGTCCAAGGATATATATATGTGTGTGTTTGTGTGTATATATATATATATATATATATATATATGTTATCACCAAAGATGCATTTCTGACTCATATAAGAATTGTTAGACACAATGGACTTTGTTGTGTATGTGTAGGTTGACCATATTGCCACTTTAAAAAGGGACACATATGAAAAATACATATGTGAGGGCTGTTTTCAGGACTGTTTAAAGAAATGGTTTTGTATAAGAACCCTCACATATGTATTTTTCATATGTGTTCCTTCTTAAAGCGGCAATATGGTCAGCCTATGTATGTGGGATGGTCTGGCTGAGAGCAAATTGGCAACACTGAAAACTATGTACATTAATTTGCATATTTAGTGATGTCGCAGGATAAAATCTTTTCTAATACAATTGGTTCCTCTCACTTCCATACATATTTTTGAGCCCCAGAGGGATATTTTTATGTAACATATGGTTCTACTTTATTGCTAAGTATTTTGACAAATGAGATCATTCAGGATAAATTGTAATCTAAATATTTGTACTAATAAATAAACTGTAGTATGAACCACATTTTTGTTTTAAAACTGTATTAAATTTGTAAAAATAAACTAAAAAAACAATCAAATGCTGAAGTCTCATTGTGAAAATGAAAACACATTGAAAGTGAGGTGTTATAGAAATGTTTTTAATATCTAATAACAGTAATTATTTACTTTTCATAAATTAAAGGGACACGAGTATCTTTATTCAGAGAGCATTCAAATGTTATTATCAAATGTACTTATTTTTTTCTGTATTCTTTGTTGAAACTTAGCTTAGGTAATGTGCATTTGTCTTTTGCACAATATTGCTACAGTGTATGTAGTGTTATACATTGTAAACACTGCTGCCTTACAGTACTCAAAATCATATGGAACAAATATTCTGAAAAATTACTTTTTCTGGATATTTGTGTGCTGCACTATTCGGTATTTGTTTGGTTTAAATGAAAGAGAAAACTGAATATTTGTTAACATTTACATTATTTTTCTTTAATACTAATGTAAATATTCTTTTACAGCAGGTGGCACGGTTACAGGTGTAGGCTAAAAAACGTACCTATAAGCGTGGTGGAAAGTCGCACTAAACCGATCTTCATAGAGTACAGGGCTGAGCTAATAGTGGGATTAGTGTCGCGGATCCTAGAGTCTGTGCTAAAGGAGAAGGTCCCTCTGGGATCCGCCACCTAATCTTCCTATTAGCGCAGCCTTGGACTCTGTGAAGAAAGTAGGAATAGCACGGCTCGCAGCGTGATAGGTAAATATTAAACTTCATTTTAAGGATAACAGATATATGCAAATTCATTTCCTTAGTACATATTTATCATTCTTTAGTGCATTCTTTCAGATATCTGTTTAGTTAAAATGAAACAAATATCAAATATTTGCAATGAATTTGCATTTGTGACAAACCAAGTTTTAACACAGTACAGCATTTTCTGTTCACACAATTATCTTCCTTTAAAAGGGACACTCACGTCAAAATTAAACTTTTATGATTCAGACAGAGCATGCAATTTTAAACAACTTTCCAATTTAGTTCCACTACCACAAAGTGTAGTCTTTTTATATTTACATGTTTTGTGAGTTGCTAGCTCCTACTGAGCATGTGCAAGAATTCACAGAATATATGTATATACATTTGTGATTGGCTGACAGCTGTCACATGATAAAGGAGTGGAAATAGACATAACTTTGAAATTTATCAGAAAAAAATATACTGCTCATTTGAACTTCAGACTAAGGGCTACATTTATCAAAGCCATTCTCCTCTAATATCGTCTAAAATAACGCATACAAAGGGATCCTCATATTTATCAAAGCACTCTGCGCCTATAATTGCGCAAATCTGAAAGAAACTTCTTCGCACTTCACTTGCATTCGCCTAGGTGCACGGGAGCGCTCCCGAGTGAACCAATATACATTAGTAATAGGCGTAATTTAACAGCCCGACCTACAAATAAGCCTAGTTGCTTATTCATCATTGCTTTGCGCCGATAATTCCGGCTGTAATTGCGTGTTGTATATTTCGCCATACAGACTCAGTCGAACACCATTATAATACATGCTTTTACATCTTGTGATGCAGTACTTTACTCTTTCAACTAATTTTTCGAAAGTTCAGCGCAAAGAAGATACTGTTATTCCCAGTAATTTGCGCTTCCACAGGCGCATATGGTACTAAACGTTTTATATGTATATATCGATATATTGATATATTCATTTTTGTGTCAACTTATGGCACAAACAGCACAGAAACATTGTGTAATATAAATATTAGCTAATTAGTTACCTAAAAAACGTTTTTTTATTAATCAAAACATGGCGGCGCAAATATTTATAGGGAGTAAATAGGGAGTAAATGCCGTTTCCAACAGGCGCAATTTATCATTACTACGCCCCAGCTCGCCTGCGCAAAGTTACGTCTATTTTTTTGATAAATTTAGGCGCACATGTGCGCCTCTCCGGAGGCGAGCTGAGGTGCAGTTACAGGCGAAGAGCATACAGAGTTCGCCTAACCTTTGAAAAATCTAGCCCTAAGTGCTATTGCATTGTAATTTTATTATTCATTTGTTGATTATGCAAATCTACTGTATTTACTGCTCCTTTCATCTATTATACATTTTAAATGGCTGTGGAAGTCAAAATTAGATTTATCTAAAGTGAAAGAACACATTAGGTGCAAGTTAATTGTAAATTTGTTGAAGATTTTTCATTTGATAGTGTAATATTACTTATTTGGAGTGCAGATCCTGAATAATGTGTCTCCCTGTCTCACAGTGTCACTTGACAGCAATGTTGAGAGAGACAGGGTCAGTGAAACTGAGGACAATATGTTATCATTCCTATAGGCAAACAGATCTAGACCCACAGAGACACCCGCTGGCACATCAGTGATGCCACTGACAAAAGCTCACATTCACTGATACAAATGCAGCAAACTAGATACACAAACACACTGCCAAAAATGTACACACGTATTAACCCATTGACAGGTCTCATTGCATTGTATAGCTATGTGCTGTAGTTGTAATCTAGATGCCAAGTGTGGTTTACAAGGAGGTACTGTAAGTGACTCTGGGCCTAATGGTCAAAGGTTCTCCAGCTTGGAGAGAAATTAAAGTGAAGACTTCACAGGGTCTGAACTCACTGAATGCTTAAAAAAAAGGGCGGAACCCTCCAGCACTGTGAGATCTCTCTCATTTCTGTATCTGAAGGAGAGATAAGCCCAGTGCAATATAGCACTGCATGATATGAGAATTTTGTTACACTTTATGCTTTGTAGTTTATACTACTTTACACTTCAGTTTGGGTACTTTCAGTATTATTACATTTAAGCTTTGCACTTTATGTTTCATGTACTATTACTTTTAGATTTAGATCCCGCAGCAAATTTTACAAATTCTGATTGTTTAATTAGGATCATACTTTGTATATTTCTTTGTATCTTTTACAACTTACATTGCACTTTTGTATTTTCTCTTTTGTAAATTAAGGCACAGCTTCAGAAAGTGTGTGTGGGGGGAGGGGCAAGGGAATTCCCTGAGCTGGACAGGGTAGTTCCCAGGGAATGTCTGAAGCTCTCTCTCAAGTCTTGTGAAATGCTGTAAGCATTTTAAAAGGGACATTAACCCACATTTTTTCTTCAGAAAGGACATGCAATTTACTTTCCAATTTACTTCTATTATCTAATGTGCTTTATTCTCGATATCCTTTGTTGAAAAGTATATCTAAATATGCTCAGTAGCTGCTGATTGGTGGCTGCTTATAGAGGTCTCATGATATTGGCTCACCCATGTGCATTGTTTGTTTGTTTTTTTTAAACAAAGGATATCTAAAGAATGAAGCAAATTAGATAATAGAAGTATATTGGAATGCTGTTTGAAATTGTATTCTCTGTCTGAATCGTGAAAGAAAAACTTTGGGTTTCATGTCCCTTTAACCACCCTGGGGTCTCACTTATTTTTCTCGACAGCTGTATGCACGTGAAGTTTGCTCAAAAATCACAATACTTAACTGACAGAAAAGTAATATATACTAAACTATAACCAAAAGTAAGTTAAATTGTGAAAACATTTCAGTTTAATTTGTAATTGATGCAAACTGAGCAGTTATATCAACCCCAGATGATGTCTTCTCTCTCCCCTGTGAAATTATGTATCCCAGAGATGGTAGACATCTCTTATTTCTCTAGGACTTCCAGGTTCCATCCTTTTTCTTATATCTGTTAAAGTTACACAGAAATTGTCAAAGCATAATCAGAATATGTAAAATCACAATCCTAAATATACTGCTGTATACAAAATAAAATAAAGTGCAAACTTGAAATGTAATAAAATATAAAGGGGTATGAAACCCAAAAAAATTCTGTTGTGATTCAGAGAGAGCATACCATTTAATAAAAGATTTCAAATTTACTTCTATTATCAAATTTGCTTTGTTCCCATGATATGCTGTGTTGAAGTGATATCTAGGTAGGCATCTGGAGCACTACATGGCAGGAAATGGTCTTGCAAATGGATAACATTCTTGCAAAACTGCTGCCATATAGGACTCCAGAAATGGTCTGGCTTCTAAGCATACGTCCCTGCCTTTCAACAAAAGATACCAAGAGAATCAAGAAAAAATTATGATAGAAGTAAATTAGAAAGTTGCTTAAAATCGTATGCTCTGTCTGAGTATAAGAAAGAAAAATTTTGGGTTTCATATCCCTTTAACCTGAAGTGTAAACTATTATAAAATACAAAGCACAAAATGTAAATGCATCAGAACTCTCTCATGCAGTGATATATTGCACTGGGCTTGTCTCTCCTTCGCATAAAGAAAAGCAGGGAAGGCTACTTGGAGAAGTGAAGCAAAATCTGCCTCTTAAGAATTCCACTGGGGATCTTACAGTAGTGGAGGACCATTTTAGATGATCTCACCAGAATGGAGAGCTTTAGATCATCAGGCCCTATGTTTGGTGAGTGGAATTGATGCTTTAAAAGGTACATTCCGATGCAAAAAATTACTGTTTGCTTCACTATGGACTAGTTTACATTTCAATTGTAAACATTATTAATTTAGAGTAACAATAAATCTCCATTTGAAGTCTACAGAGTGTTTTTTATGTTACTTTCAGTTCACAAAGTTTTCATCTGGAAAGAAAATAAGCTTATTTTTTTAACCCCAGACATAGGACACAGTATCATAACACTACAGGACCTAGCATTAATCTGTTCACATGCTGTCATAACACTACAGGACCTAGCATTAATCTGTACACATGCTGTCATAACAATACAGGACCTAGCATTAATCTGTACACACGCTGTATCATAACACTACAGGACCTAGCATTAATCTGTACACACGCTGTCATAACACTACAGGACCTAGCATTAATCTGTACACATGCTGTCATAACACTACAGGACCTAGCATTAATCTGTACACACGCTGTATCATAACACTACAGGACCTAGCATTAATCTGTACACACGCTGTCATAACACTACAGGACCTAGCATTAATCTGTACACATGCTGTCATAACACTACAGGACCTAGCATTAATCTGTACACATGCTGTATCATAACACTACAGGACCTAGCATTAATCTGTACACACACGCTGTCATAACACTACAGGACCTAGCATTAATCTGTATACCCGCTGTATCATAACACTACAGGACCTAGCATTAATCTGTACACACGCTGTCATAACACTACAGGACCTAGCATTAATCTGTACACACACTGTATTTTAACACTACAGGACCTAGCATTAATCTGTTCACATGCTGTCATAACACTACAGGACCTAGCATTAATCTGTACACATGCTGTCATAACAATACAGGACCTAGCATTAATCTGTACACACGCTGTATCATAACACTACAGGACCTAGCATTAATCTGTACACACGCTGTCATAACACTACAGGACCTAGCATTAATCTGTACACACGCTGTATCATAACACTACAGGACTTAGTACAAATCTGTACACACGCTGTATCATAACACTACAGGACCTAGCATTAATCTGTACACACGTTGTCATAACACTACAGGACCTAGCATTAATCTGTACACACACGCTGTCATAACACTACAGGACCTAGCATTAATCTGTAAACACGCTGTATCATAACACTACAGGACCTAGCATTAATCTGTACACACGCTGTATCATAACACTACAGGACCTAGCATTAATCTGTACACATGCTGTATCCTAACACTACAGGACCTAGCATTAATCTGTACACACGCTGTATCATAACACTACAGGACCTAGCATTAATCTGTACACATGCTGTATCATAACACTACAGGACCTAGCATTAATCTGTACACATGCTGTATCCTAACACTACAGGACCTAGCATTAGAGTTTTTTTGTGTTACTTTCAGTTCACAAAGTTTTCATCTGGAAAGAAAATAAGCTTATTTTTTTAACCCCAGACATAGGACGCAGTATAAAAACACTACAGGAGCTAGCATTAATCTGTACACACGCTGTATTATAACACTACAGGACCTAGCATTAATCTGTACACACTCTGTATCATAACACTACAGGAGCTAGCATTAATCTGTACACATGCTGTATCCTAACACTACAGGACCTAGTATTAATCTGTACACATGCTGTATCCTAACACTACAGGACCTAGCATTAATCTGTACACACGCTGTCATAACACTACAGGACCTAGCATTAATCTGTACACATGTTGTATCTTAACACTACAGGGCCTAGCATTATCTGTACACACGCTGTATCATAAAACTACAGGACCTAGCATTAATCTGTACACACGCTGTATCATAACACTACAGGACTTAGTACAAATCTGTACACACGCTGTATCATAACACTACAGGACCTAGCATTAATCTGTACACACGTTGTCATAACACTACAGGACCTAGCATTAATCTGTACACAAGCTGTATCATAACACTACAGGACCTAGCATTAATCTGTACAAATGTTGTATTTTAACACTACAGGACTTAGCATTATCTGTACACACGCTGTATCATAACACTACAGGACCTAGCATTAATCTGTACACACGCTGTATCATAACACTACAGGACCTAGCATTAATCTGTACACACGCTGTATCATAACACTACAGGAACTAGTACAAATCTGTACACACGCTGTATCATAACACTACAGGACCTAGCATTAATCTGTACACACGCTGTATCATAACACTACAGGACCTAGCATTAATCTGTACACACGCTGTATCATAACACTACAGGACCTAGCATTAATCTGTACACACGCTGTATCATAACACTACAGGACCTAGCATTAATCTGTACAGACGCTGTATCATAACACTACAGGACCTAGCATTAATCTGTACACACGTTGTATCATAACACTACAGGACCTAGCATTAATCTGTACCCAAGCTGTATCATAACACTACAGGACCTAGCATTAATCTGTACAAATGTTGTATCTTAACACTACAGGACCTAGCATTATCTGTACACACGCTGTATCATAACACTACAGGACCTAGCATTAATCTGTACACAAGCTGTATCATAACACTACAGGACCTAGCATTAATCTGTACACAAGCTGTATCATAACACTACAGGACCTAGCATTAATCTGTACAAATGTTGTATCTTAACACTACAGGACCTAGCATTATCTGTACACACGCTGTATCATAACACTACAGGACCTAGCATTAATCTGTACACAAGCTGTATCATAACACTACAGGACCTAGCATTAATCTGTACACACGCTGTATCATAACACTACAGGACCTAGCATTAGAGTGTTTTTTATGTTACTTTCAGTTCACAAAGTTTTCATCTGGAAAGAAAATAAGCTTATTTGTTTAACCCCAGACATAGGACGCAGTATCATAACACTACAGGACCTAGCATTAATCTGTACACACGCTGTATCATAACACTACAGGACCTAGCATTAATCTGTACACATGCTGTATCATAACACTACAGGACCTAGTATTAATCTCTACACACGCTGTATCATAACACTACAGGACCTAGCATTAATCTGTACTCACGCTGTATCATAACACTACAGGACCTAGCATTAATCTGTACATTTGCTGTCATAACACTACAGGACCTAACATTAATCTGTACACATGTTGTATTTTAACACTACAGGACCTAGCATTAATCTGTACACACGCTGTATCATAACACTACAGGACTTAGTACAAATCTGTACACACGCTGTATCATAACACTACAGGACCTAGCATTAATCTGTACACACGTTGTCATAACACTACAGGACCTAGCATTAATCTGTACACACACGCTGTCATAACACTACAGGACCTAGCATTAATCTGTATACCCGCTGTATCATAACACTACAGGACCTAGCATTAATCTGTACACACGCTGTATCATAACACTACAGGACCTAGCATTAATCTGTACACATGCTGTATCCTAACACTACAGGACCTAGCATTAATCTGTACAAATGTTGTATCTTAACACTACAGGACCTAGCATTATCTGTACACACGCTGTATCATAACACTACAGGACCTAGCATTAATCTGTACACATGCTGTATCATAACACTACAGGACCTAGCATTAATCTGTACACATGCTGTATCCTAACACTACAGGACCTAGCATTAGAGTTTTTTTGTGTTACTTTCAGTTCACAAAGTTTTCATCTGGAAAGAAAATAAGCTTATTTTTTTAACCCCAGACATAGGACGCAGTATAAAAACACTACAGGAGCTAGCATTAATCTGTACACACGCTGTATTATAACACTACAGGACCTAGCATTAATCTGTACACATGCTGTATCCTAACACTACAGGACCTAGCATTAATCTGTACACACTCTGTATCATAACACTACAGGAGCTAGCATTAATCTGTACACATGCTGTATCCTAACACTACAGGACCTAGTATTAATCTGTACACATGCTGTATCCTAACACTACAGGACCTAGCATTAATCTGTACACACGCTGTCATAACACTACAGGACCTAGCATTAATCTGTACACATGTTGTATCTTAACACTACAGGGCCTAGCATTATCTGTACACACGCTGTATCATAAAACTACAGGACCTAGCATTAATCTGTACACACGCTGTATCATAACACTACAGGACTTAGTACAAATCTGTACACACGCTGTATCATAACACTACAGGACCTAGCATTAATCTGTACACACGTTGTCATAACACTACAGGACCTAGCATTAATCTGTACACAAGCTGTATCATAACACTACAGGACCTAGCATTAATCTGTACAAATGTTGTATTTTAACACTACAGGACTTAGCATTATCTGTACACACGCTGTATCATAACACTACAGGACCTAGCATTAATCTGTACACACGCTGTATCATAACACTACAGGAACTAGTACAAATCTGTACACACGCTGTATCATAACACTACAGGACCTAGCATTAATCTGTACACACGCTGTATCATAACACTACAGGACCTAGCATTAATCTGTACACACGCTGTATCATAACACTACAGGACCTAGCATTAATCTGTACAGACACTGTATCATAACACTACAGGACCTAGCATTAATCTGTACACACGTTGTATCATAACACTACAGGACCTAGCATTAATCTGTACCCAAGCTGTATCATAACACTACAGGACCTAGCATTAATCTGTACAAATGTTGTATCTTAACACTACAGGACCTAGCATTATCTGTACACACGCTGTATCATAACACTACAGGACCTAGCATTAATCTGTACACAAGCTGTATCATAACACTACAGGACCTAGCATTAATCTGTACACAAGCTGTATCATAACACTACAGGACCTAGCATTAATCTGTACAAATGTTGTATCTTAACACTACAGGACCTAGCATTATCTGTACACACGCTGTATCATAACACTACAGGACCTAGCATTAATCTGTACACAAGCTGTATCATAACACTACAGGACCTAGCATTAATCTGTACACACGCTGTATCATAACACTACAGGACCTAGCATTAGAGTGTTTTTTATGTTACTTTCAGTTCACAAAGTTTTCATCTGGAAAGAAAATAAGCTTATTTGTTTAACCCCAGACATAGGACGCAGTATCATAACACTACAGGACCTAGCATTAATCTGTACACACGCTGTATCATAACACTACAGAACCTAGCATTAATCTGTACACATGCTATATCATAACACTACAGGACCTAGTATTAATCTCTACACACGCTGTATCATAACACTACAGGGCCTAACATTAATCTGTACTCACGCTGTATCATAACACTACAGGACCTAGCATTAATCTGTACATTTGCTGTCATAACACTACAGGACCTAACATTAATCTGTACACATGTTGTATTTTAACACTACAGGACCTAGCATTATCTGTACACACGCTGTATCATAACACTACAGGACCTAATATTAATCTGTACACAGGCTGTATCATAACCCTACAGTACCTAACATTAATCTGTACACACGCTGTATCATAACACTACAAGACCTAGTATTAATCTGTACACACGCTGTATCATAACCCTACAGGACCTAGCATTAATCTATACACACACTGTCATAACCCTACAGGACCTAGTATTAATCTGTACTCACGCTGTATCATAACACTACAGGACATATTATTAATCTGTGCGCACGCTGAATCATAACACTACAGGACCTAGCATTAATCTGTACACACGCTGTATTATAACACTACAGGACCTAGCATTAATCTGTACACACGCTGTATCATAACACTACAGGACCTAGCATTAATCTGTACATATGCTGTATCATAACACTACAGGACCTAACATTAATCTGTACACACGCTGTATCATAACCCTACAGGACCTAGTATTAATCTGTACACACACTGTATCATAACACTACAGGACCTAGTATTAATCTGTACACATGCTGTATCATAACCCTACAGGACCTAGTATTAATCTGTACACACGCTGTATCATAACACTACAGGACATAGTATTAATCTGTGCGCACGCTGAATCATAACACTACAGGACCTAGTATTAATCTGTACACACGCTGTATCATAACACTACAGGGCCTAGCATTAATCTGTACACACGCTGTATCATAACACTACAGGACCTAGCATTAATCTGTACACATGCTGTATCATAACCCTACAGTACCTAGCATTAATCTGTACACACGCTGTATCATAACACTACAGGACATAGTATTAATCTGTGCGCACGCTGAATCATAACCCTACAGGACATAGTATTAATCTGTACACACGCTGTATCATAACCCTACAGGACCTAGCATTAATCTATACACACGCTGTCATAACCCTACAGGACCTAGTATTAATCTGTACACACGCTGTATCATAACACTACAGGACATAGTATTAATCTGTGCGCACGCTGAATCATAACACTACAGGACCTAGCATTAATCTGTACATATGCTGTATCATAACACTACAGGACCTAACATTAATCTGTACACACGCTGTATCATAACCCTACAGGACCTAGTATTAATCTGTACACACACTGTATCATAACACTACAGGACCTAGTATTAATCTGTACACATGCTGTATCATAACCCTACAGGACCTAGTATTAATCTGTACACACGCTGTATCATAACCCTACAGGACCTAGTATTAATCTGTACACACACTGTCATAACACTACAGGACCTAGTATTAATCTGTACACACACTGTCATAACCCTACAGGACCTAGTATTAATCTGTACAGGACGCTGTATTATATCCCAACATAACCTAGCATTCATCTTACAGGATGCTGTATAATAACCTTACAGGACATAGTAATAATCTATACAGGTTAGCATTACTCTGTACAGAATGCTGTATAATAATCCTGCAGGATCTATCATTAATTTGTACAGATCACTGTATTATATTCCTACAGGACCTAGCATTCATCTGTACAGGACACAATACAATAACCTTACAGGACCAAACATAATTACTATGTAAAGGATGCTGTATAATAATCCTGCAGGATCTCTAATTTATTTGTACAGAACACTATATTATATCCCACCAGGACCTAGCATTCATCTGTACAGGACACTGTAGCAACCAGTGAGTTAAAGACTAATCTAACACTGGCTCCCATTCATCAGTGTTGCACAAGATGATTGCTGTGTAACAATCACTAGCCATGAGGTTGGCTTACACATTAACATCTCCATAATAGGTAGTTTATACCCACATGCCTGGCTTGTCATTCATCCAAAAAGACCTCTTCATCCATCATCAGTTCAATGCTGCTGGTGCTGCTTGTGCCTTAATGCTTCGCTGCAACACGATCTTCTTGTTATTTAAAAGAGCTCTTTCTGCAAGCTGCTTTGTCAATAATTCTTAGGAAGTGTTCATGTGGCTTGTGAGTAGGTGGGAGGCTGAAACCCATTCTATTTGTGAGCATGTCAACTCTTGTCACTCATATGGGACAAGATTTGCTTGTGTGACATCCAGGAAATGCAATTGGTTTGCAAATTATTATTATTTTTTTAAAGAAACCGCTCTAGTGGACATTTGACCGTCATCTTTTACCTACAGAAATGTAAATGCTACTGGGTTTTCTCCAAAATTGTAAAACAAAACACTGTGTTCCAGAAAGAAATTCTCAGAAGAAAGTGAAGGTGATTGTATAACAAAAACATGCTTTAAAAAGGGACATGAAACCCAGACATTTTCATTCATGATTCAGATAGAGCATACATTTGTAAACAACCTTCCAATTTATTTCTATTATGAAATGTGCTTAATTCTCTTGGTATCCTTTCTCGAAGAAGCAGCAATGCACTACTGGGAGCTACCTAAGCCAATCACAGGAGACATATATGTGCAGCCACCAATCAGCAGCTATCTCTCTGCTCCTGAGCCTATGTACGTATACATTTCAACAAAGAATACCAAGAGAACAAAGCACATCAGATACAAGAAGTAAATTGGAAAGTTGTTTAAAATTGTATGATCTTTATGAATCACAAAAGAAAAAAAAAACAGTTTCATGTTCTTTTTTAAACACCTCTTGTTTTTGTGTAAAAAATGTGCAAGTATAGATAACAGAGGGCAATGTGGATCATGAGACAAGATTTTTTTTTTCAGAAAAGCAAGAGTTGTTTAATGTTCTTGATGATTAATAACAAAATGTATGCTTACCTGATGAATGTATTTCTTTACGGGCATGGAGAATCCATGAAACATTCTAATTACTAGTGGGATATTCACTCCTTGCCAGCAGGAGGCGGCAAAGAGCACCCCAGCAGAGCTGTTAAGTATCACTTCTCTTACCCATAACCCCCAGTCATTCGGCCTAAGGGAAATTGAAAAAGAAGATAACAAGGGTAAAGAGGTGCCTGGGGACTAGTAAAAAAAAAACTGCCATCTTAAATAGAATAAGGGCGGGTCGTGGACTCTCCATGCCTGGAAATAAATAAATTTATCAGGTAAGCATAAATTTTGTTTTCTTTCCTATGGCATGGTGAGTCCACGAAACATTCTAATTACTAGTGGGAACCAATACCCAAGCTAGAGGACACAGAATGAATAGGGAGTAAGAACAAGACAGGGAACCTAAACTGAAGGCACCACCACTTGATCTTTTCTCCCAAAAGAAGCCTCAGCTGAGGCAAAAGTATCAAATTTGTAGAATTTGGGAAAAGTATGTATGGTGGACCAAGTGGCCATCTTACAGATTTGCTCCACAGAAGCTTCATTTTTGAAAGCCCATGAAGAAGAAACAGCTCTAGTGAAATGAGCCGTAAGGCCTGTAATTCTCTCAGGAGGCTACTGTCCAGCTGTTTCAAAAGCTAAATGGATAACACTTCTCAACCAGAGAGAAAGAGTGGTAGAAGTGGCCTTCTGACCCCTACGCTTACCAGAGAAAACAACAAACAGGGCAGAAGTCTGCCGAAAATCTTTAGTTGCTTGAAGATACAATTTAAGAGCATGCACAACATCCAAGTTATGGAAAAGACGTTCCTTCTGTGAAGAAGGGTTAGGACAAAAAGAGGGAACAACAATTTCCTGATTAATATTGCGATTGACACTACCTTAGGGAGAAACCCCAGCTTAGTATGAAGAACCTCCTTATCAGCATGAAAAATAAGGTAAGGGCAATCACACTGCAGAGCCAAAAGTTCGGAAACTCTGCCAGCAGAAGAAACAAAACCTTCCAAGTTAGTAATTTTATATTAACAGAAAGCATCGGCTCAAACGGAGCCTGCTGCAAAACTCTAAGAACAAGGGTAAGATTCCAAGGGGGAGCAACAGATTTAAACACAGGCCTGACTCTGACCAAGGCCTGAACAAAAGACTGAACATCTGGCAGAACTGCCAGATGTTTATGCAGAAGAATAGACAGTGCAGAAATCTGACCCTTCAAAGTACTGACTGACAAACCCTTCTCCAGGCCCTCCTGAAGAAAAGCCAAAATTCGAGGAACCCTTACCAACCCTTAGAATAACACCAATGAAGGTATTTACACCATACCCTATGGTAAATTCTGCGAGTAACCGGTTTACAAACCTGAAGCATAGTATCTATGACTTTCTTAGAGAAGCCACGTCTAGCCAAACTTAGACGTTCAATCTCCAAGCAGTCAGCTTCAGAGAAACCAGATTTGGATGAAGAAAGGGACCCTGAAGTAGAAGGTCCTTCCTGAAAGGTAACCTCCATGGCCAAAGGGATAACCATCACCAGATCCGCGAACCAGATCCTGCCTCGCCATGCAGGAGCTATTAGAATCACAGAAGCTTTCTCCTGTTTGATGCAAGCAATTACTTGTGGAAGCAATGCAAACAGAGGAAAAAGCTATGCTAGATTGTAGCTCCAAGGAACCCCTAGAGCATCTACCAGAACGGTTGAGGATCTCTTGACCTTGAACCGTTCTTTGGAAGCTTGGCGTTTTAATGAGACGCCATCAGATCCAACTCCGGAACCCCCCACCTGAGAGTAATCATTGTGAAAACCTCTGAGTGGGGAGCCCACTCTCCGGGATGAAAAGTCTGCCTGCTCAGAAAATCTGCCTCCCAGTTGTTTACCCCTGGTATGTAGATGGCAGAGAGCTGGCAATCATGAGACTCTGCCTACTGGAGAATGCGAGTCACCTGCTTCATTGCCAAGGAACTCAGAGTTCCTCCCTGGTGATTGATGTAGGCCACCAAGGTGATGTTGTCAGACTGAAATCTGATTAATCAGACAAGAGATAGTTGAGGCCAAGCTTTTAAAGCACAGAAAATTGCTCTCAACTCCAAGATGTTTATTGGAAGAAACAACTCCTCTGGAGTCCACAGACCCTGTGCTTTTAAGAAACCCCAAACTGCTCCCCAGCCTAACAGGCTGGCGTCCGTGGTCACAATCACCCAAGAAGGCCTCAGAAAGCATGTGCCCGAGACAGATGATCCTGTGAAATCCACCACAAGAGAGAGACTCTTGTTGGGGAATCCAAATGTATCTTCTGTGAGAGTCAGTCCAATCACCTCCATGCATTGAGCCACAGATGGACGAATAGCAGACTGGAGAGACAGGCAGGAAACACAAAGTTTGGATTTCCTGATGTCTGTCAGAAAAATCTTCATGGACAGGGAATCTAAGACTGTTCCCAAGAAACACATCCTTGTATCTGGAACAAGATAACTCTTTCCCAGATTCACTTTGACACCCGTGGGAACGTAGAATAGACAACAACATCTCTGTATTAGATAAAACTGGAGCATCCTCTGCTTCCGACGACTCCCGACGAATGAAGGTTCCTTTAAGTGACGTCATCCAAGATGGCGTCCGTTAGATTTCGATTGGCTGATGGAATTCTATCAGCCAATTGGAATTAAGGTTGAAAAAATCCTTTTGGCTGATGCAATCAGCCAATAGGATTGAACTTCAATCCTATTGGCTGATCCAATCAGCCAATAGGATTGAGCTTGCATTCTATTAGCTGATTGGAACAGCCAATAGAAAGCGAGCTCAATCCTATTGGCTGATTGCATCAGCCAATAGGATTTTTTCAACCTTAATTCCAATTGGCTGATAGAATTCCATCAGCCAATCGAAATCTAAGGGATGCCATCTTGGATGACGTCACTTAAAGGAACCTTCATTCGTCGGGAGTCGTCAGAAGAAGAGGATGCTCCGCGCCGGATGTCTTTAAGATGGAGCCGCTCCACGCCGGATGGATGAAGATAGAAAATGCCGTCTGGATGAAGACTTCTGCTCATCTGGAGGACCACTTCTCCCGGCTTGGATGAAGACTTCTCCTGGCTTCGTCGAGGACTTCTTGCCGCTTAGTTGAGGACTTCTCCCGGCTTCGTTGAGGATGGATGTCGGCTCTTCAAAATTGTAAGTGGATCTTCAGGGGGTTAGTGTTAGGTTTTTATAAGGGTTTATTGGGTGGGTTTTATTTTTAGGTTAGGGTTTGGACAACAATAGAGCTAAATGCCCTTTTAAGGACAATGCCCATCCAAATGCCCTTTTCTGGGCAATGGGCAGCTTAGGTTTCTTTAGTTAGTGTTTTATTTGGGGGGTTGGTTGTGTGGGTGGTGGGTTTTACTGTTGGCAGGGCTGTTTGTATTTTTTTACAGGTGAAAGCTGATTTCTTTGGGGCAATGCCCCGCAAAAGGCCCTTTTAAGGGCAATTGGTAGTTTAGTTTAGGCTAGGTTTTTTTTATTTTGGGGGGCTTTTTTTATTTTGATAGGGCTATTAGATTAGGTGTAATTAGTTTAAATATCTGATCATTTCTTTTTTATTTTGTGTAACTTACTGTTTGTTTGTTTTTTGTAATTTAGTAATTGTATTTAATTAATGTAATTTATTTAATTGTAGTGAAATGTTAGGTGTTAGTGTATTTATTTTAGCTAGGTAGTTAGTAATTAGTTAATAACTATTTAGTAACTATTCTACCTAGTTAAAAGAAATACAAACTTGCCTGTAAAATAAAAATAAACCCTAAGCTAGCTACAATGTAACTATTAGTTATATTATAGCTATCTTAGGGTATATTTTATAGGTAAGTATTTAGTTTTAAATAAGAATTATTTAGTTATTAATAGTAGGTTTTATTTAGATTTATTTTAATTATATTTAAGTTAGGGGGTGTTAGGGTTAGACTTAGGTCTAGGGGTTAATAACTTTAGAATAGTGGCGGCAACGTTGGGGGGCAGATTAGGGGTTAATAAATGTAGGTAGGTGGCGGCGATGTCGGGGGCGGCAGATTAGGGGTTACTATTATTTAAATAGTGTTTGAGATGCGGGAGTACGGCGGTTTATGGGTTAATATGTTTATTATAGTGGCGGCGATGTCTTGAGCGGCAGATTAGGGGTTAATAAGTATAATGTAGGTGTCGGCGATGTCGGGGGCTGTGGATTAGGGGTTAATAAGTGTAAGATTAGGGGTGTTTAGACTCGGGTTTCATGTTAGGGTGTTAGGTGTAAACATAAATTTAGTTTCCCCATAGGAATCAATGGGGCTGCGTTACAGAGCTTTATGCTGCTATATTGCAGGTGTTAGACTTTTTCTCAGCCGGCTCTCCCCATTGATGTCTATGGGGAAATCGTGCACGGGCACGTACAACCAGCTCACCGCTGATTTAAGCAGCGCTGGTATTGGAGTGCGGTATGGAGCACAATTTTGCTCTACGCTCACGTCTTGCCTTTTAACGCCGGGTTTATAAAAACCTGTAATACCAGCGCTGTAGGAAAGCGAGCGGTGACAATAACGTGCAAATTAGCACTGCACCCCTCATAACGCAAAACTCGTAATCTAGCCATTTATTTCCTTCCTCAGTTAAAGGAAGTTTACTATGAAATCTTGTGAGATTATGGTGAAGTTCCCAAGATATCACAGTAAAGCAGGGATGGGGAACCTTGACCCTCCAGGTGTTTCAGAACTACATTTCCCATGATGCTCAACTGGACTTTGAGTGCCTAAGCATCATGGGTAATGTAGTTCTGAAACATCAGGAGGGCCAAGGTTCCCCATCCCTGCAGTAAAGCAATGTGTAAACTCAGCACTGATGATGCTGATTGGCTGCTGTTTTTTTTTCATCATGCAGATGGCAGAAGCTGAAGGGTAACTGCTCACAGGGCTCTTACTCTGGTGAGATCTGAGATGAAGACAATTTGAGGTGGAATATCTCCCTGTTTTACATAGATGTTGTTCATATGATATTTTTGAGTCAGTTATTACAAATATGATGCTTAGCTCTCAGCCGATTTAGTATGTGGTAATATGTTCCTTTAAGGGAGGCAAATTTTTATGCTTATTTTTTAAGTATTTAAACAACTATTACAATATGATTTAAAAATACATCTGCATACTATTCTCATACTAATCTTAGCTTTGAACATACCATTATATTTAAAATATATTTAGTTTTTATGTCCCTTTAAAGAAATTAACCAAAACATTCTGCAAAAGAAATTTGATATATATATATATATTCAAAAAATAAATGCACTCTCAGGACTTGCACAAAATCAACCCAAATTTAATGGACCGTTTTCTGAGAGATTATCTCCTTCATCAGCAGATTATCTTTCTGAAAATGTTCCATTAAATTTGGTTTGATTTTGTGCAAGTCCTAAGAGTGCATTCGTATTTTGAATATATTTTATTACATTTTTGCACCCAGGCAGCTGGTATTTGGAGGGTTGGGTTGGGCTGTATATACACACACACACACACACACTATATTTAGAAATATATATTATAAAAATAATATATACACAAGACCTCTCATTATAAAGTAATAGTATATCTTGACAATCTAGATTTCACATGGCAGATGCATTCTTTAATACTTGCGCTGCTGCACTGTTATAAAATGTTTCATCACCATCTGAACAACTTCCATTTTTTTTAAATACGTGGATAAAGTTGGGCTCCCATCACTCCAGATGAGGATATAGATGAGCCAATTAGCAGCAGAAATGCGTGCATATGCTCCAATCTAGAACAGAAAGGGGGTGTTCCAGGAGTGCAGTTTTGACTAGGTGTTTAGCACCTGCCTTTACTGAGCATGTGTTAGGGTTCACGGTACATACATATACAGTCATGGCCAAAAATATTGGCATTCCTGCATTTTTGTCAGGTAATGCACCACTTCCCCAAGAAAATTGTTGCAATTACAAATTTGTATTGGTATGACACAAAAAAGTGGGGGGGGGGGGGGAAGCCAAATCTGACACATTTCACGCAAAACTCCAAAAACGGACTGGACAAAATTATTGGCACCTTCTCAAAATTGTAAGAAGTAATTGCATTCCAAGTTTGTGATGCTCCTGTAATTTGTAATTAAACTCACCTGTATCAATTAACAGGTGCTGACAATGTAGAAATTACACTGGCAACCAATTAAAATGGTGAAAAATTGACTAAACTTTTCTGTTGCGTGTCTCTGTGTGCAACACTGAGCATGGAGAAGAGAAAGAGCAGCAAAGAATTGTCTGAATAAACCTTACAATTATTACCTAAATAATTCATAATTAAAGCTAAATACATACTTACCTGTAAAAAAAAACCTAAGCTAGCTACAATATAACTAATAGTTACATTGTAGCTATCTTAGGTTTTATTTTTCTTTCACAGCTAAGTTTGTATTTATTTTAACTAGGTAGACTAGTTAGTAAATAGTTATTAACTATTTACTAACTACCTAGTAAAAACATAAATACTAATTTACCTGTAAAATAAAACCTAACCTGCCTTACATTAAAACCTAACATTACAATAAAATAAATTAAATTAATCAAATACAATTATCTAAATGACAAAAAAAACACTACATTACACAAAATAAAAAACGAAATTATAAAAAAAAAGAATTACTCCTAATCTAATAGCCCTATCAAAATAAAAAGCCCCCCAAAATAATAAATCCCCTATCCTACACTAAACTGCCAATAGCCCTTAAAAGGGCCTTTTGCTGGGCATTGCCCCAAAGATAACAGCTCTTTTACCTGGCAATAAAAATTACAATTACCCCCCAACAGTAAAACCCACCACCCACCCAAACAAACCCCCCAAATAAAACTCTAAATAAAGCTTAAGCTAACCATTGCCCTGGAAAGGGCATTTGGATGGGCATTGCCCTTAAAAGGGCATTTAGTTCTTTTACGGTGCCCAAACCCTAAGCTAAAAATAAAACCCACCCTATAAACCATTAAAAAAACTTAACACTATCCGCCGATGATCCACTTACAGTTTTCGAAGACCGGACATCCATCCTCATCCAGCCAGCGAAGTCCTCATCCAAGCGGGCAGAAGTCCTCATCGAAGCCAGCAGAAGTCTTCATCCAAGCAGGCAGAAGTCTTCATCCAGACGGCATCTTCTATCTTCATCCATCCGGCGCGGAGCGGGTCCTTCTTCAAGACATCCAGCGCGGAGCATCCTCTTCTTCAGATCGTCACTGGAAAAGGAAGTTCCCTTTAAGTGACGTCATCCAAGATGGCGTCCCTTACATTCCGATTGGCTGATAGAATTCTATCAGCCAATAGAAATTAAAGGGGAAAAAATCCTATTGGCTATTCCAATCAGCCAATAAAATGGAAGCTCAATCCTATTGGCTGATTAGATCAGCCAATATGATTTTTTCCCCTTTAATTCCTATTGGCTGATAGAATTCTATCAGCCAATCGTAATGTAAGTGACGCCATCTTGGATGACGTCACTTAAAGTGAACTTCATTTTCCAGCGACAATCGGAAGAAGAGGATGCTCCGTGCTGGATGTCTTGAAGATGGACCCGCTCTGTGCCGGATTGATGAAGATAGAAGATGCCTTCTGGATGAAGACTTCTGCCCGCTTGGATGAAGACTTCTGCTGGCTTCGATAAGGACTTCTGCCCGCTTGGATGAGGATGGATGTCCGGTCTTCGAAAACTGTAAGTGGATCGTCAGGGGTTAGGTTTTTTTTTTTTAAGGGTTTATTGGGTGGGTTTTATTTTTAGCTTAGGGTTTGGGCACCGTAAAAGAGCTAAATGCCCTATTAAGGGCAATGCCCATCCAAATGCCTTTTTCAGGGCAATGGTTAGCTTAGGTTTATTTAGATAGAGTTTTATTTGGGGGGTTTGGTTGGGTGGGTAGTGGGTTTTACTGTTGGGGTGTTTGTAATTTTTATTGCCAGGTAAAAGAGCTGTTATCTTTGGGTCAATGCCCCGCAAAAGGCCCTTTTAAGAGCTATTGGCAGTTTAGTGTAGGCTAGGGGTTTTATTATTTTGGGGGGACTTTTTTATTTGAACTAGGTAGTTAGTAAATAGTTAATAATTATTTACTAACTAGTCTACCTAGTTAAAATAAATACAATTTTACCTGTGAAATAAAAATAAAACCTAAGATTGCTACAATATAACTATTAGTTATATTGTAGCTAGCTTAGGGGTTCTTTTTACAGGTAAGTTTGTATTTAGTTTTAAATTGGAATTATTTAGGTAATAATTGTAAGGTTTATTTAGATTTATATTAATTATATTTAAGTTAGGGGGTGTTAGGGTTAGGGTTAGACTTATGCGTAGGGTTACGTTAGGGTTATGGTTAGGTTTAGGGGTTAATATATTAATGTAGTGTTAGTGATGTGGGAGGCCAGAGGTTTAGGGGTTAATAACTTTAGTATAGTGGCAGCGACATTGGGGGCAGCAGATTAAGGGTTAATAAGTAGTGATGTCAGGAACCTAAAAATTTCGTTTCGCGAACAGCGGATTCGAACTTCCACAACTGTTCGCGAATGGGCGAACCGGGCGAACCGCCATTGACTTCAATAGGCAGGCGAACTTTATAACCAACAGGGACTCTTTCTGGCCACAATAGTGATGGAAAAGTTGTTTCAGGGGGACTAACACCTGGACTGTGGCATGCCGGAGGGGGATCCATGGCAGAACTTCCACGGAAAATTAAATAGTTGATGCAGAGTCTGGTTTTAATCCATAAGGGCATAAATCACCTAACATTCCTAAATTGTTTGGAATAACATGCTTTAAAACATCAGGTATGATGTTGTATCGATCAGGTAGTGTAAGTGTTACGCCCGCTTCACAGTGACAGACCAAACTCCACGTGTAACGCACCGCAAACAACCGCAAACAGTCCATTTGCACAACCACGAGATAGATAGATTTGATAGATAGATACATAGATTACATAGATCAATAGATGCAATATGCATATGATAGATACAAATTACATAGATCAATAGATGCAATATACAATATATATATAAAAAATTTACACTAATGTTACAACAGATATGAGTGGTGGCACTAAGGAAGTAGGCACAGTATATGCTGTGAGTCTGACACACAGGCTGGCACTAGTGGCAGACTGGCCTGGCAACTGAAATTAAATAACACTAGCAGACTGATGTAAAAGTTTTTTTTAAAAAAAAATTACATTAATGTTACAAAAGATATGAGTGGTGGCACTGAGGAAGTAGGCACAGTATATGCTGTGAGCCTGAAACACAGGCTGGCAGTGGCAGGCTGGCCTGGCAACTAAAATTAAATAACACTAGCAGACTGATGTAAAAGTTTTTTTTAAAAAAATTACACTAATGTTACACTAGATATGAGTGGTGGCACTGAGGCTGGCAGTGGCAGGCTGGCAGTGGCAGGCTGGCCTGGCAACTGAAATTAGATTACACTAGCAGACTGATGTAAAAAATTATTTTTTTTTAAATTTACACTAATGTTACTCCAGATATGAGTGGTGGGCTGGTGGCACTGAGCAATTAGGCACAGTATATGCTGTGAGTCTGACACACAGGCCTGCTGGCAACTGAAATTAGATTACACTAGCAGACTGATGTAAAAGTTTTTTTTTTTTAAATTTACACTAATGTTACACCAGATATGAGTGGTGGCAGTGAGCAAGTAGGCACAGTATATGCTGTGTGGCTGACACACAGGCTGACAGGCAGGCAAATGCAATTAGATTACAAAAAAAAAAAAAATAACGACTGAAGTTCTAGCCCTAAAAAGGGCTTTTTGGGGTGCTGTCCTTACAGCAGAGATCAGATGAGTCCTTCAGGACTGTAGTGGACACTGAATACACTAGCCTAGCTATCAATTTCCCTATAAAATCAGCTGCAGCAGCACTATCCCTCCTCTCACTAAGAATGCAGGATCAGAATGAATCTAAAATGGCTGAGGCCCAGGAGCTGGGAGGGTCTGGGAGGGAGTGTCTGCTGCTGATTGGCTGAAATGTGTCTGCAGACTGTGAGATACAGGGTCAAAGTTTACTCAATGATGACAAATAGGGGGCGGATCGAACATCGTATATGTTCGCCCGCCGCGGCGAACGGGAACAAGCTAAGATCGCCAGGAACTGTTCTCCGGCGAACTGTTCACAACATCACTTTTAATAAGTGTAGGTAGGTGGTGGCAATGTCGGGGGCGGCAGATTAGGGGTGTTTAGACATGGTTTTAATGTTAGGGTTAAACAGAACTTTTTATTTCCCCATAGACATTAATGGGGCTGCGTTACAGAGCTTTTGTTTCCACGATCGCAGGTGTTAGGCTTCTTTTTTGCCGGCTCTCCCCATTGATGTCTATGGGGAAATCGTGCACGAGCACGTCAAAGCAGTGCTTGTATTTCGGTGCGGTATGGAGCTCAACCCCACCATATCGCCCGCGCAAGCCTGCTTTTTACAAACTTGTAATAGCAGTGCTACAGGGAGGTGAATTAACGCCGCTTTTGTGGCGGTCGTTAATTTCCCTATAGAGCTCAAAACTCGTAATCTAGCTGACTGTTTTTAAAGGGACAGTATACACTCATTTTCACATAACTGCATGTAATAAACACTACTATAAAGAATAAGATGCACAGTATAAAACTGTTTAAAAACTTACTTAGAAGCTGTCAGTTTGGCTCTGTTGAAAAGGTAGCTGGAAAGCCCACTGCAAGTGGCAAATAAGACACTCCCCCTTCTTTTGCATATGAAAAGACTCTTTACACAAACAGGAGCAAGCTGGAGAAGGTAGCTGACGGTATTCACATAAAATTTTGGGGCTTGGTTAGGAGTCTGAAAATCAGAGCAATGTTATTTAAAAATAAGCAAAACTATACATTTATTTTTTAAAAAAACTTTATGGGCTATATAAATAGATCATCTACAAAACATTTATGCAAAGAAAAAATGAGTGTATAATGTCCCTTTAACTATTATTACTTTATTACATTTTGTGTGGGGTTTAGGTTATTGAGTTTTATTTGTTTTGTTTTATTTCCACAGGCAGGCTTAAAGGGACATGAAACCCAAACAAATTTTCTTTCATGATTTAGAAAGAGAATACAATTTTAAACAACTTTCCAATTTACTTCTATTATCTAATTTACTTCATTTTCTTGATAACCTTTGTTGAAAAGCATATCTGAATAGGCTCTGTAGCTTCTGATTGGTCACTGTACATCAATGCCTTGTGCGATCGGCTCACCCATGTGCCCAGCTATTTCTTCAACAAAGGATATCTAAAGAATGAAGCACATTAGATAATAGAAGTAAATTGGAAAGTTATTTAAAATTGTATTCTCTATCGGAATCATGAAATAAATATTTTGGTTTTAATGTCCCTTTAAACTGCAATATTCAAGATGATGCTGGAGCCTTTTATGGTGTTACTAGTCCGCAAGAGAGTTCAGAAAATATGACAATTACATGTTCCACCAAAGTTTGCTCATTTGGAAAACAAGTCATGGAAAATGTAGAGGTAATGATGTGATCACATTCTGTAGTTCACATCATATTTTTTCCAGATTTCTATTTAATACCCCTATTTTCTTCTTATAATCTAAAATAATGCTGCTTAGTACACAGGACACATACACAACTCCAGTAGCCTTTAAATAAGCCATGTAATGTTGTGAATGTGATTTTTCTCAATGCACTTAAAAGGTATGAAAACCAAAAATGTACTTTTTGTGATTCAGATAGAGAATAGAATTTTAAACAGTTTCCTATTTACTTCTATTGTATAATTTGCTTTGTGCCCATTATATTCTGTGTTGAACAGATACCTAGGTAGTCATTTGGAGCACTGCATAGCAGGAAATAGTGCTGCCCTAAAGTGCTCTTGCAAATGGATAACTTTATTGCAAAACTGCTGCCATATAGTGCTCCAGACATGGGCAGGCCCTTGAGTTTATGTCCCTGCTTTTCAACAAAAGATACTAAGAGAAAAATGTGATAATAGATGTAAATTAGAAAGTTGTTTAAAATTGTTTGCTCTATCTAAATCATGAAAGAAAATGTTGGGGTTTTATGTCCCTTTAAGAGTAATCCAATAAGGTAGAAGTTACATCCCCAAACAACTTACATTCTTACATGATTGGAGGAAGCACAAATCACATATATTGCTAGAACTTCTCATAACTGTGTGTAGTAGAGTTAAAGTTGATAAGTCAGCAGCGGGCTTTTCATGTTCTGAGATTTAAATATTGCTCAATTTTGAGAGCTAAATAACATTAAAAGGGTAAAAATGTATAAAAATATATTGCGAAGTTGTTTAAATATACATAACTAAACATTTTATATGAAAATCTCAAGGTGTTTACTGTCCCTTTTAATAAATGTTTTATCTTGACTAACTCTAACCTGCACCAAATGAAGACACTGCTACTCTGGGGGATGGGAAGAACTTCACCCACCGAATATTTATTGTAAATTACACATGAGTCTGTTCCACATCGTTATATTTATCTACATACAGTATCTCACAAAAGTGAGTACACCCCTCACATTTTTGTAAATATTTTATTATATCTTTTCATGTGACAACACTGAAGAAATGACACTTTGCTACAATGTAAAGTAGTGAGTGTACAGCCTGTATAGCAGTGTAAATTTGCTGTCCCCTCAAAATAACTCAACACACAGCCATTAATGTCTAAACCGTTGGCAACAAAAGTCAGTACCCCCCCTAAATGGAAATGTCCAACTTGGGCCCAAAGTGTCAATATTTTGTGTGGCCACCATTATTTTACAGCACTGCCTTTACCCTCTTGGGCATGGAGTTCACCAGAGCTTCACGGGTTGCCACTGGAGTCCTCTTCCACTCCTCCATGATAACATCACGGAGCTGGTGGATGTTAGAGACCTTGCGTTCCCCCACCTTCTGTTTGAGGATACCCACAGATGCTCAATAGGGTTAAGGTCTGGAGACATGCTAGGCCAGTCCATCACCAAGGCAGTGGTCATCTTGGAGGTGTGTTTGGGGTTATTATCATGTTGGAATACTGCCCTGCGGCCCAGTCTCTGAAGGGAGGGGATCATGCTCTGCTTCAGTATGTCACAGTACATGTTGGCATTCATGGTTCCCTCAATGAACTCTAGCACCCCAGTGCCGGCAGCACTCACGCAGGCCCAGACCATGACACTCCCCACCACCATGCTTGATTATAGGCAAGACAAACTTGTCTTTGTACTCCTCACCTGGTTGCCACCACACACGCTTGACACCATCTGAACCAAATAAGTTTATCTTGG
Source organism: Bombina bombina (assembly GCF_027579735.1). Lineage (NCBI taxonomy): Eukaryota > Metazoa > Chordata > Amphibia > Anura > Bombinatoridae > Bombina > Bombina bombina. The sequence continues at coordinate 115,440,290 of NC_069505.1, forward strand.
TCTCATCGGACTACAGGACATAGTTCCAGTAATCCATGTCCTTAGTCTGCTTGTCTTCAGCAAACTGTTTGTGGGCTTTCTTGTGCATCACCTTTAGAAGAGACTTCCTTCTGGGACGACAGCCATGCAGACCAATTTGATGCAGTGTGGGGCGTATAGTCTGAGCACCTACAGGCTGACCCCCCACCCCTTCAACCTCTGCAGCAATGCTGGCGGCACTTATGCGTCTATTTCCCAAAGACAACCTCTGGATATGACGCTGAGCATGTGCATTCAACTTCTTTGGTCGACCATGGCGAGGCCTGTTCTGAGTGGAACCTGTCCTGTGAAACCGCTGTATGGTCTTGCTCACCGTGCTGCAGCTCAGTTTCAGGGTCTTGGCAATCTTCTTATAGCCTAGGCCATCTTTATGTAGAGGAACAATTCTTTTTTTCAGATCCTCAGAGAGTTTTTTGCCATGAGGAGCCATATTGAACTTCCAGTGACCAGTATGAGAGAGTGTGAGAGCGATAATGCCACATTTAACACACCTGCTCCCCATTCACACCTGAGACCTTGTAACACCAATGAGTCACATGACACCAGGGAGGGAAAATGGCTAATTGGGCCCAATTTGGACATTTCCACTTAGAGGTGTACTCACTTTTGTTGCCAACAGTTTAGACATTAATGGCTGTGTGTTGAGTTATTTTGAGGAGGCAGCAAATTTACACTGTTATACAGGCTGTACACTCACTACTTTACACTGTAACAAAGTGTCATTCCTTCAGTGTTGTCACATGAAAAGATGTAATAAAATATTTACAAAAATGTGAGGGGTGTACTCACTTTTGTGAGATACTGTATATCCAGTATGGAAAACACAATCTTACTCCCCAGCAGTTTCCCTCTAGGGCCAGTTTGTGTGCAGCCCAGCAGTGAAACAGTTAATAAGAGAATCATACCTTGCAGTCCTGATAGTATATATATATTACATACTCTACAATCAAAATAATAGTATTTAACCTTTTAAAGCCATTACCGGCCGGGCTTTAGCGTTGTTAGGATGGAATAGAACGTCCTATGTCCTGAAGCCAACAGCGCTTCCAGGATGGGATTGCAGTCTGGAGGGCGGGCCTAACGTCGTATGGACACCCTCCTGATCCGATCCCATCATTGAAATCTCACGATCGCATGATTTCAATTTGTCTACATCGGAAACGTTGTTTTGATGTAGACAAATTGACAATGTCATGAAAGGGTTAATTTTCATATAATATGTTCTTAATTTCGTATACTTCTGACTTTTAAAAAGGAAATTCTTGCATGAATCAGGATATATTATGCTCATGTAAAAGCACCTTATATCTTATGATAATATAATAGTATATATGTTAATACAAGTCATATTTCAAGGCATTTCATAAGTCACAAGATTTAAAAAAAAATTGAAAATTATACAACTCTTTATTTTTATGTGCAAGTCTTTTACTGCATAACACTAGAATCAAATCTACTACATCTTTATTTGCAAAAATCAACTGGAACATTTCACACCTGATACCTTGGCTAAATAATTTATAAGCACTGAGTAGGCACAAAGCAGCCAGCAATCCCGCACAGGTGTACAGTAGCATCATCAGTGTTTGCCATACTGAAAATGTTTCAGGACTGAATAAAGCATATTCTAAATTTTATATTAACAACTAGATTTACATTTCTTTTGAGATCAGTCACATGTTACTCAAATGCCCTATGATATTTCATCCTAATTATTTGTAGTGATGTCACTTTAAAAACTAAACACACAATACCATCTCTTAAAAATACATTAAACTTTTCTTTTTCTATCACGCAAGTGTGTGGGTACATAGTTGTACACACACAAACACCCACACATATATATGTTAAGGGTAAAGTCAGATATTGGGTAATACTAGGATTATCCGGGTAAAATGGACATTACTCAAACGGCTGTGGGTAAAGCCCGACGTAAGATCATAAATCTCCTCAGAGTGCATTGTGTCACTGCATTAAACATACATATGATGCACTGTAATTCCCCATCTTCACTATCTTTTTTTTCCCCCTCCTCCTGGGGCAGCACTCCTTGTAAACCTCATTCCCCAAGGTTCACTTGGGGTGGATGCCAGAGGATCGACGGGGCGCTCCCATTCAACCCCCCAGACGGAAGCAAAAGAAATAGTGTAGATGGGGGAATTACAGTACATCGGCTTTACCCACAGCTGCTTGGGTAATGTCCGTTTTACCTGGGTAATCCTAGGATTACCTGGATTTCTTACTTTACCTGTACTGTATATATATAGTCCAAGAAAGAGGAAGACACTAACCGGGTCTAAACTTCTAAATTCCTTCTATTTTTGTGACGTTTCGGGTTTCACCCCATTTTCAAACCAACAATAAACATACAATGCTTACTTACCAAATCTTAAATACCAGTGTTGTGCCCACCCATACAGCTCTCCGTTGCGACCCGGAAGTCATAGCAGCCACGTGGATAACCTCCACATCATACGTTGCCATGGGAACCGGACGCTGCACGGCAGCTGAAAGTGCAAATTAAAAACAATAATCACGGCATTTAGAAAAACACACACTGCAGAGGTTAATGTATACAGCATTAGTACAGAGATAACCTAGTATAATATATACATAAACAAAGAAAAATGCTATCAATTACTCATGACGAAAATCTTTGCTATCAGACACCTAACATTGGTCTATACTCTGTCCAATCATATAGTAGAATGGAGCCGACATCACTCAAAACATAAACAAAGAACAGCTGTTAGTTAGAGCATGTGGATGTTGCTATGGCCGAATATTCATGCAAAATTGCCAGTAGATATATTCGAGCCAAACGCAGCATGTACTCCCAAATGCGCATAAATAGTGCTGTGTGTGGATCAACCCAGAAGGTGTTACTCCAGACGAGAGAGACAGATAAAATTGTAATGGACAAGTAATAAATGTGCCTTTTTTCCTATCTTTAACAGTAAACTAGTAACTTATTTCCCTTGGCTAGCAAAGTAAAATGATATTATGTGGACACCTCCTGCAGCCAGATTTGCAGCATTTTTCATAATGGTGTATAATGTCATTTTAATGCCACTATCTTACAATGTTTAAAGGAACAGTGTATCTGACATTTTTATCCACTACAATTTGTACCCAATGATTCATTTTACCAGGTGGAGTATATTACATTGTTTACAAATAGCCGATTTACCTTTATTTTGGCATTTGAAATAGCTGTTTTTCCTGTGGTATCTCTACCTATACTGAAAGTTTATATACTTAAGTATTGGCTATAGAAAAGCTGTGTAAACATAGCCAGCAGAGGGAATTACACTCCCAGTAGGGGTTAGGAGAGATAAGTAATACAATTTTTAATTGTTCTATATAAGGGGCCTGATGATAAAGGATTCTCCTGCTTGGAAAGAACTTATAGTGCAGACTTCACAGGGGCTGAACTCTCTGAATGATATAAGAAAAAGGGCAGAACCTGTAAGTGCCATAGAGATGAGAGATACTTCCCATAAAGCTCTCTGCTCAGATAAGATGATCTAAAATAATCGTCCAGCACTGCGAGATCTCTCACAAGATTCTAGACTGGTACATTTTGCTATACTTCTCTAAGGGGCATTCTCTGTATTTCTGGATGTGAAGGAGAGACAAGTAACTTAGCACCGGATAATGAGAGTTGTGTTACATTTACATAATGTGTTTTGTAGTTTATATTACTTGACACTTTCTGTTTTGTATTTTAATACATATAAATTCTGTATACTACAGGTATCTGAAAGAGTTGCTGCACATGTGCAAACACATTAGTACTGAAATGTAGCGAAAGCTAAATTAAATTTCAACATGGCAGCACCCATGAGTAGATAGGTGAATATGTGTTCAATTTAAATCTCCAGCTAACCAATAAGAGCTAGGGTTTTCTTTAACCTTTTCAAACCTTTACAAATGTATTTACAAATAACAAACACAAACTGCGCCATCTAGTGGCTTCAAATCACAAAAAAAACAAAAATACATAAAGGGACACAATTATTATTCAACACTGGAATTGTCAACCTCACTTACATAGAAGGAACTGATACTGTGATATTTACTTATTACATTTTTAATGCTATTTATATTGTACAATATTTATAAATTATCTTAATGGACAATCTGAAGATAATGTTTTGCTAACCGATACTTTTCGTTCTTTTTTTTTTTAATTTGTATGCTTAAAGGAACACTCAAGTCAAAATTAAACTTTCATGATTCAGATAGAGCAGCAATTTTAAACAAGTTTCCAATTTACGTCCATTAACAAAATGTGCACAGTCTTTTTATATTTACAATTTTTCAGTCACCAGCTCCTACTGAGCATGTGCAAGAATTCACACAATATTCGTATATGCATTTGTGATTGGCTGATGGCTGTCACATGGTACAGGAGGAGAGGAAATAGACATAAGTTTAAAATTTGTCAGAAAAAAATCTACTGCTCATTTGAAGTTCAGACTAAGTGCTATTGTATTATCTTGTTATCTTGCATTTGTTCATTATTCAAATCTACTGTATTTACTGGCCCTTTAATTATTGAAATATATTATTACTATGGATGTGTGTGTGTAAAATACTTTGATGTCCCCTTTAAACATTTATCCTACACTATGGAATTGACTTTTTGAAGAGAGATGGAGGGATGGGTTGCTACACTACAGACAAAGGGAAAATTAGAGGGAGGGTCTCTACATAAAGATTGTGGAGAGGGGGGTGGAGCCCTACACTACAGAGAAAAATATTAATAAAGAAATAAAATTAAAAATACCTTTTAATAAAAGGCCTAAATTGCAAACTGGAAGACAGTCTGCCAGTACATAAGATGGTGGGTGGGAGGGGGAGAAGGCAGTTTGGGAGTGATCAGTGAGGTGGGAGGATAATCCCTAAACTACAATACTATTACCCTTACCGACTAACTAATTAACCCCTTCATTGACAGAAGTTTCAGCCTTCTATGGAAAACTATATATGTCTGCTATTTCTGATAAAGTGTATCCCAGAGAAGCTTTAACAACCATTGTGTTATGACTACACAGGCAGTACGTAAATAATTTCAGTTAAAAAAAACACAAAGTTTGTGAAAAAATTAACTTTTTTTTTTATATGAACGCCTTTGGTGGCAAATTGGTGGCATGAAATATACAAAAATGGGCCTAGATCAATACATTGGGTTGTCTACTTAAAAATATATAGTTATATAGTTTTTAAAAACAACAAAAATGAGGCTCTATTTCTGTTTAAATGAAGGGATTGTAAAAATGCTATTTTGGACACGTTTTCTCTGAAATTCCTGGTAGCAAAGTAGTTAATAAACATGTCAATTTTTTAAAAGAATAAAATAATATATAAAAAAAATGTTAAAAGAAATACATTTTCAAATAGACACATTTTCTCCTGTACATTTTAATCATGTTTGCAACATGGTAACAAAAAGAGTTAAAATTCAAAGTAAGAAATAAGCTGTGAATTGTTCCCCAGCCCTCCCCTTAGGTAAATGCACCAAAATATATGAAACTACTGCAATTATTTGATTAGTTCTGATTACTTTGAAACTACCAAAAGGTGTGATTCACTTGACAGCCCATTATCTTTGTATAAAGACAGTAGATTCACTTTTATGTTTAATGTCTATGTTCTCTGATCTGAGCTGTCTCTAATTGTTCAGTTTTCATGGATAGGTGTAAAGAATCTGACTTTAGGGCAATTTTTTTTCTTTATTACATGACGCTATTTGTTTACTCTTTTCAGGAATCTCAAAGGTTACAGTCTAAGCTTTTTTTTTTACTGAGGCTAACAGGCTGTGATCATAAAGAACTATGGGTTTGATGACAATCTTACTGTTTTCTGCAGACAACAATTTCTAAACTTTGTTCAGTATTGACTTTTCCAGTGATCCCAAAATGCTTCTGCCGTTAATATCCCCGAAGTTTTAAAACCATTAACATCTAAAAAAAAAAAAAAAGTTCTCACAATTTTGCAACAGAAACAAAAATGTGCATGATTATTGGCAAACAAAAGGGTGATTTTTTTGTAGGTTTGAAGGGCATGTTTGTTTAATAGTGTGTAGTGACCAGTTACAATGTTGTGCTCCAAAACCATAGAAATGTGTGGCATATTTAGGTTTTGTGCTGCCCTAGGCACCCAAAATCCACCCCCCCCCCCAGGTATTTGGCCTTTTTTGGCCATAATATTTTTTGGTGAGGGTGTAATGTGACTTTTTTCCCCCCCATGGCATTTCCAAAGTAAATGTTCATGTTCAAGTGCTATTATATATATATATATATATATATATATATATATGTGTGTATATGGTGAGTGGACGTGTTTATGGTGTGTGCATTTGTTGGGCAGTGTTTAGTGTGTGTGTGTAGTGGGACTCAAAAGGTGCTGCCCCCCCCAAAAAAAAAAAAAAATCTGCTGCCCTAGGCAAGTGCCTTGTTTGTGTAGGCCAAAATATGCCCCTGGTGTGTATGTGTCTTTAAGGGATTTGAACAGGGGTATTATTAGCATAGTGGCCTTGTGAGTTTCCCAGTTTATCGATTTCTCTAAATTCTATTAGAGTTACAGTGCTTATTAAAGAGATATGAAGCCCAAAATAGGTAGCTTGGAGCTAGCTGCTGATTGGTGGCTGCATATATGTCTCTTGTCATTGGCACAACTGTTCAGCTAGCTCTCAATAGTGTATTACTGCTCCTTTAGCAAAGGATTTAAAGAGAATAAAAAAAATGATAATAGAAGCAAATTGGAAAGTTGTTTAACATTGTATACTTTATTTGAAACATGGAAGCAAAATAAATAAATAAAAAAGCTGGGTTTCATGTCACTTTAATTGAAAACTGAAACTCTGCACTGTGTCCCATTAACCTTCTGGTGTTAAATAAAGAGCTCATGGGTAAGGTACTACAGCCATTTTGTTTTCTTAAAGTGATGGTAATCTCTCCCCTTTTTAAAATCAGATCCGGAATGTTAGTGATATTTTAGATGTAATTTCATTCATCAGTTGTGATAAAGTTGCGCTATAACTTACTTTTTAATATAGATATGAAATTCAAATACCCCGCGCTCAGCCATCAAAAGTCAATTTTTCTGTGGGCTAAAGGTATGAATTGTTGTCCAATCAGCTCTCTAGCTACAACAAAAGTGCCATATGGGGTGAGAGCTGATTGGATAACAATTAAAACAGTTAGCTCACAAAAAAATTTACTTTTAAAGTAGAGGGCGGAGTGCGAGGTATTTGAATTTCATATCTATATTAAAAAGTAAGTTATAGCGCAACTTTATCACAACTGATTAATTTAACTTCAAAGTGGAGACTTTAAGCCTGCATGCGGCATCTTAGGGTGGAAGGCAAAGTTTGCATTTTTAATTTATGTTAAAACCAAGCCTAAAACCAGAAATTACCCACCTTTTTCTCCCCAGTAGCGAGGAATCTGGCATAAACATGTTTTCCTTTATTCATTTATCTATTTAGTTTTTTTTTTTATGGTATTTTAATCTGAACTTGTCTTAAAAAAACAAACAAAACAAGAATATAGAACAATGCTCGTACAATAAGATTACACTGCCATCTGCTGGAAAATATTGTAATATATTTTGTAGAAAAAGGTGTTTTTTACACATTTATTTGTCACTCTAATGTATGTATATTTAGACCTATTATTTGCACTAAACTATTTAATCTAATACAAAATTAATATACAGAATTACTGTAATTACTGACTATGGGGGAGATTCTCAAAAACATGATCTAAAATCCACACAATTGGCTGAAAGTATTTTATTTTGCAATTTTAAGTCCATTTAAAGGGATAGGAAAGTCAAAATTAAACATGCATGATTCAGATAGAGCATGCGATTTTAAGAAACTTTTAAATTCACTTCTATTTTCAAATGTGCCTCGTTCTTTTGTTGAAAAAGTATATGAACATAAAATTTTACCCAAATGCTGAAATCACTTGAAAGTGATGCAGCATATATGTAAAGAGCTGACTCAAACATATCACATGAACATATCTATGTAAACAAAAAATATTTACCAGACAAACTCCTCACTAGCCACAATTGGACTTTAAGCAACCAATCAGGATGCTTGTCCCAGGACTTTCATCTGGCATGTACAACACAATCAATTTATTTCCCTCCTCAGTTTAAGGAAGTTTATTATGAAATCTTGTGACATTATTGTGAAATAATACAAAATCCCAGTAAAGTAAATTGTGAACTCAGCATTGATATTGCTAATTGGCTGTTTTTCTGATGCAGATGACCGTAAAACTAGTAGCTAAAGGAAAACTGTGCACGCAGCACTTACTCTGGTGAGGTGATGACATTTTGAGGTAAAATATCTTCCTTTTTTACACAGAAATGTTCATGTAATATTATCTAGTCCAGATATGCTGCATCACTTAAGTGATTTAGGTTAGCATATGGGTAAAATATATGGTAACACAGTTTACAGTTCAGTTGCTTCTGCTTGGCTTGTGTATTTCACCCTTTTTACACACAAAAAAGAAAATTTATAAAAATTATGATAACCTGATAAATTTATTTAGTTCATGCTGGTGAGAGTCCACAATCCATTATTCTGGGTATTACTCTTCTCTACCACTAGAGGAGGCAAAGATTCCTAAACCACAAGAGCCCTATAAAACTCCTCCCCCACTTCACACATACCTCAATCTAACGTATAGCCAAGTAAAGTGCGTAAGAAAAAGGAATGAGACACATAAAAAGGAGCATTGAAAAAGAGATGTGTTAAGAATAAAAATAAACCTAAAATACAAAAAGCTGGGGTCTTGTGGACTCTCACCACCATGAAAGAAATTAATTTATCAGATAAACATAAATTATGTTTTCTTTCATACAGGTAGTGAGTCCACAATCCATTACTCCTGGGAATACCCAAGCTGTGAGTCCACAAGTAATATCTTATTACCGAGAAATAAATAGACATCCCACACTAAAAAAAATTTTTTTGAATGCACTTCAAATAAATCAGACAGGCAAAAAAAAAAAAAAAATCAAACAGACA